>NC_052530.2:24091427-24716427 GCF_016746365.2 Drosophila yakuba
AATCAAGGTATGAAAATTCTTAAAAGCATTTTCAGGTATTAAGTGGAAAGCGTGGCCAAAAGCGCGCAACCCGAGACGCGAAACCTTTTCAACTGCTGCGGCACCTCGGCTTTAAAGTCAAAACCTTGCGACAAATGCGCTTAGTGCTTAGCAGAGCAAAAGAAAATGCCGCTGGCTGGAAATGGATAGAGTTTTGGTGGGAAATGGAAAAGTGGGCGAAAGGAAAAGTGGGCGGCAGTTGCAGGAGCGAACGGACGCGCAGCGCCTGAACCCGCGGCTCATTATAAATTTGCCAGTTTTGCACGTTTCCGTTGTGCGCGCCAAAAAATGTCACAAAGTTTACCCGCCCGTCCGCCTTTCTCTGACACCGCCCTTTCTCCCTCTAGTCATTTCTCTATTTCTCTATCTCTATCTCTCTCTCGCTCTGTTTCTCCATTTCTCTTTCTCTGTCTCATTCCTGCGTTTTGTATCACTTTTTATGCTCCTTGGGCTAAATGTCAGCTTTTGTCTTGGCGCACACGCCAAAAAGTATGCTGAAACAATGTCAAGCATAATTTGCATACAATTTTTGCCTTGCCATTTTTTACCCATTTTTTTTGTTGTTTTTTTTTTCAGCCGTTCCTCGTGTTCTTTTAGTGTTGGTGGTCATTATGTTTGTCGGTCATGTCAGGCACGCACAGACACTCACTCACGCTCACTCACACTCACTCACACTCACTCACACTCACTCACACTCACTCACACTCACTCACACTCACTCACACTCGCACAGTGCTATTCTGACACTAATTTAATTTACGTCACTCTGCGGACGGCGACGGTCCGCCGCCACTCGCAATCTGCTCTAAATGCCATGAAATTGAGTTCGGGCCAGAATAAAAGTGTGATTCAATTCTCAGTGCGGGCCTAACCAACTAAGCAATTTATGGCTATATTTGCGCAGCTGGAAATCGAGTACAAAGCCGTCTCCTACTTCTAGGAAATGCTGTCTCTCCAACGGCCATTTTTACAAAACATTTTTATTACAGCATATCAAGCATCGTGCCAACAATGCTTTTCTAAATTCTAGCAATATTAACTTCAAGATGGGAGCTAATATTTAATTTTACTGAGTTCTCTATAGATGTCGCACCACAGTAAAATTTCAATTTAGTTCCGTTAAAAACATTATAAACGATTTATTAATGTATTGTAAAATTATATTTTCGGCTGAATTTAATTTGGCAAATTCGCTTATATAGCACTCGTTTTAATTTTAATTTGGCAACTCAAGAGTCCATAAAGTCCTTTCATAAGCTATTAAAACTCACACACACACACACCCACGCGCACTTACTCGTTGTGGGTCATAAAGTGTTGCATACATTTGGGCGATACTCGCACAACATTAATTACCTGTGCCCGAAAAATCTCAAAGTGCATATATGCAACTTTGCAGGCTATTTGTCACACAAAGTACAACATTTAACAGCTGGCCCATAAATTAAATGCTCGCGCCGAACGCTTCAGCGTATTTCAACGGGCAACACTTTTGCAAATTAACAGGAACCTCCTGCCGCCTCCTGCAATCAAACCCCGATATTCGCCTAATTGTAATTAATTATGCAGTGCAGTGCGGAACACCTGACGAGGCCACGCCCCACCGCCCACCAATACAGGATATGTAGGTATAGCCGTGGAAATGCCCCAAAGGACCAATCCCCCCTCCACCGATTACTATATTCCGTGCGGTATTCATTTAAGCGACATGTACAACTTGAAACACATAACGATGACGGCCACTTCCGCTCATTAAGCAATTGAAAAATTTACACGCGCCCATAATTTATATTCGTGTTATGCAATTGTAGCCAAAACCACCGCGCCCGCATCAAGGCTGCTGTGGCTTTTCTGAATTTGTGGGCGTGGTGGGGAGAATGGCGGGGAGAGGGGGGCGGAAAAAGCAAAGCCATAATATTGTTTGAGGCAAACACGGCATTTGGCCGTATTTGGCCACCGCAGAAAACTTTGATTGATAGCCCAAGAGACAAGGCCCCAACCTCTTGCATTGTTTCTGAGGTGGCCGAATTTCGAATTTTCGAGCATTCTTCTGATTGCATTTGCATAAGCACTGACCACCACACTCACACAGACTGACACGGACACACAGGATGAAACACGACCTGATCCTGCAAAATATTTCATTTAATTTTCAAGTTTAACCCAAACTCAACTCAACTTGAGAAATCTTTGGCCAAATTGTTGGGCAATGGCCGCCAGCCAAAGAAACCTGACAGAGGGCGGTGGAAAAAACAAAAGCAAAACTATTCCAAGCCGAAGCAAAAGCACAAAAGAACTGCAGGCGACGCAAGGAAAAGCAAACAAGGCTACAGCTCCTTCAGTCCAAAGGCGATGTAGTGGCCCAGTGGGCTGGAGTGGAATTGGGTAGTGGATGTGGGAGTGCAAGTGCTCTAGATGGTGCGGGAGCAGGAAGAACTGTTTGCATTATTGATGGCCTGGATTATCTCTGAGCAGAGTGGTCCTACGGACGAGTATTGACGAGAGCACGTTGACAACTATATGGGATGTGCAGGGTACACTGCAAGCAAATCATTAGCCATTTGCATTTTTCATTTTCAACGGGTTCAATTAATCATTTCATATAATCACTTTGATAAAAGTTCGTATGCTATGTCAATGTTTAGGGAAATCTATAGATCTATAAAATATTTAACTGCACCACAAAAGGTTCTTTCTCAACTCTATAGCCTTTTTTCGCGCAGTGCCCAGACTTTTGTGTGCGCCCAACTGACCGTGTGTGAGTGAGCAGTGCAGCTGCTTCAAGGATATTTGCAATTTAATTAATTTAGAAGTGTTTGTTCTATCAAGTGTTGATTGTGTCACTTGTTTGTGGCAGTTACGAGCGTGCCATTTGAAAAGGGATTGGTCGGATAGCAAGACAATGCACCAAATCCAGATCGATAAGCCGCACGAATGCCCAGAGACAGAGCTGCTGCAGCAGGTTCAGGTCCAGGAACTGGCCAGGACCTGGCGAGTCCCATTTCCCGGATGACATGGCCAGGGAATGCTTTTTATCTTAATCTCCAGCAAATAGACATTAAATGCTATTTCTTTAGATTTATTCAGGGGCGAACAACAAGAGCGCTGTGGGATCAGGAGGGGGCAGCGGACAGGAGCAGTAAGGACAATAAGTAGAGGCATTGCACCAGATTGGCACGAGCGGGCAGCCAAGTGGCAATTTGTGGCTTTGCACGGCAAACCGACATCATCAGCGATGGATATGGAACAAAAGCCAGACACACAGACAGTATCCTGCGGAATCCTTCGCACTTGTTTCCCCCGGGGGGGCAGCAGCAGAAACAGCATTGCATGTTTCAAGCAAATTTATTACAAGCAACAGTCGAAGCTAAAGCAAAGGCAAAAGCTTTTGGAATCGCCGGCGAGTCCTGTGCTCTGCTGTCCTCCGGTTCACTGGCAGTTGTCTGGGCCATCAGCACTTGGCCCAGCTACGTGTCGCCCTCTATTGAGTGTGAATCCTTGGGGGGACATCGGCTGGAGACCCATCTGCGGTCGTCCTTCGGTCCATTCCATGTCTCCTGTCCCCAATCCCCAGTTCCCGGTGGCATGTGGGTGTCTGATGACCTTAGGCCAACTACTATCGACAAGCGTCTTGGACTGTGCTGACTGTGTCTTGCCTGACTCTTTTGCCACTTATAAATTCTGGCAGATACATGGCCCAAACACTTGTTACATCAATTAGAAGGCCACAGAGTGGCAAAATGTGTGGGCCATGGCCGGAATGTGAAAAGAGATTGTCACGGCTGTTGGCCATTAAGGTGCCCGACCAACTTGCAATACCAACAGAGCGCACCAAATGTGTGCCGGGTTTAATAATGGCTTGTTGGGGTCAAAGAGCAAAGGTTTCTTTCGGAATCGGTGGTTGGGCTCCAATATTACTCCCCAATTTGTGTACTAGTAAACCACTTTTGTTTATTTAGAAATAAAGTTTGGCTTACTTTGGAAATACGAAGCAGATACATAACGGTGTAATCGAGCTAAAGTTTTTGCAGCTCTCATGGAATTTAGTCGACTTTGAGTATCATGCTCCTTAAATATTATGCTCAATTAATCTGTTTTAAAAGTGTTGTTCATTTTTCGCTTAAATGCTTGGTATTAAGTAGGAATATAAATTGAAATAGAACTCAAATAGAGTGCGTAATTGGACAAGAAAAGTATTCCATGGCCTATTTCATATTTATTTCACAGCTTAGAGAATATTCTTCAAATGCCAAGCCATGGAAATAATTGAGTTAATTAACTTGAAAGTTCTGGCCTAAATGCGCCTTTCTCCCATTTCGGTACTTAAAGTAGAGAAAGATGCGCTTTAAACTGTGCATTTAACTGCGCTAAAATAATACCGCCACTCACACAAGCTCCCTCGTAACCAAATGCATGAGCTGGCTCACACATACAGACAGACAGACACGGAGCCACGCTTTTGGCCAAGGCTTAATTGAATCATACTCGAGTTCAAGCACAAAACCAAAATGCCATTTGTGTCTGCATTTGGAAACCGACGGATGTGAGGGGCGGTTGCGATGGGGGCCGGAAAATCTGTTCATAATTGAAATTATTTTGGAAAATTATTCGGCATTTCAAGTGTGTGTAATCAAGGGCTTTTTCGGCTGCCCAATTTAAATGAGGCTGCAGTTTAGCATTCATAAATAATTGGGAGTTGTTCATGCTGGAAATACAAAAATATTCATTTAATGTACGTAAGTAGATGAGCAAATTGCTTGTGAATGTATCAGCGAGCTGAACGCATTTATACATTTAAATTATAATAATATTTTATTTGGTCTGACAAATTGGTAAATTAACATGAAAAACATAATTGCATGGAAGTGTGTAGGCGTAAAAAACGGCGTATATAAACATCGAAATCAATTAAAAGGCCGGCAAATAAATAATAGGAATTAAGCTTGGCGCATGGGCAATATTTAAGTAGAAAACCAAAAAAAGCTGACAAAAAAAAATTGAAAAAAAAACGGCACAGCTAATATGCTTAAATTATGAAATTAGCAAACGTTTTTAATTAAAATATTGCTGCCATTGCTGGCATGTCAATAAATATATTTATGCACTCGCTTGTGCACTGCATATTGATTTGTGGCATGCCTCGGCCAGTGGCCAAAATCACAGCGATGCAACGGCAAATTAACTAATTTCCAATTTATATGTACCCAACATTTTACGGCAATTGCCATAATTATGCCGAGAAATTAGCAAACGGCAAAAACAACAAACCAAACTTCCACCAAAAGCTGCAGGCTGATTTAAAAGCCGAGTCCGAAAACAATTTGGCCAGAGCGCTTTAAGCCAAATGTTTCACCGCCCGAAAGCCCCTTGGCAAAGCCATTAAAATTTGACTAATTAAATAAGCAGCAAACTTTAAGTCCGCCACGGCAATCAATCAAGGCCTTTGTCTTTCGAGCAGCTCATTTGCCGCTCTGATCGGCTTGAGCAACTCGAAAAGGATTTACTTTCCCATCGAGACCTCTAATATTTAGCCGGCAGTGTTTGTGCTCATTAGGCAATTAGGCATTAAGCAACTTTAATATTATTTTATCCTCGGAGCAGCGACAAAGCATTTTAATTAAAGCACCTGTCGCCTAATTTGTTTATTGTTTCGCGCAAGTAAGCCCCATTTCGCTTTGCATCTTGGCTCGTGATTTTCATTCATTCTCGTGGGTTCGCAGGTCAGCACCGCTAATCCCTTCAATTAGCGATCGAACGTCACTGGAATCAACGCGACTGGCTACAAATTCAATTTCGCTGTCATTGCGTCTCGTTTGAAGTTAAACCAAACTGAAAATGAACGCAATGAACCATTCCCATTGCCCCGCTCCTTGTTTGCCATCCCAGGACATTGGCAGGACATTCGGGGCGGGCTTATTGTGCTGGCCGATTGTGCGGTGCTGCAACTTGCTGCAAATGAATATTTAAACCCAATGTATGCAAATGCCATTCCCTGCTTTACCGGCTTTAAACAAAAGCAAAATATCTGAAGCCAGCGCCACTCGCGATGCACACAAAAAAAGTGTATAATCCAAATGGATATTTGGAAATGGAAATGGACTATATTTTTTGGACAAATTCGACTTCACAAATTAACTTATGCCAATCCACACTGACAATTATATTAAAGAAATAAATGTTTGGCGAAATTGAAATATGCTGTTATTATCTACAGTATCTAAACTTGCATATAAACGAACTGAGATACATTTTAAAAATGTATTTAACAGCCGTCATCCACAATCGATCACCATTTGAGTGCGATTTCATTTTGGCCGGTGCACACACATGCCAAAGGAAAAAGAGTGGATTGCATGTCGCGTGGCAAAAGTTTTAAAGCAACAAATAAACAAATTAAGGAGCAGCAGCACAAGTGTAATAAATAAGCGAAACTGACAAAAACTGCACAAATGGCTGTCATTAGAGGTAAGATGGCGGGTGGAAGGCGGAAGTGGCAAGGAGTGTGCGGGGGGCGGGGCGTGGCACGGCGAACGCCCTAATAGCAACCAGGTGCGCCATAATTGCCCACCGTTTTGCCAGAATGTGCTTATATGCTCGGCAAAAACACACATACGTACAGGAGGGAAGCAGCAGTGAAAGCGAGCTTAGCGGCTTAAAGTAATTTATGATCCTTAAAGCGAGGAAACGGCTAAATGCCGGCATATGGCAGGTCAGCAATCGAAGGACGAGGGAGGCATATGTGCGCCTGGCACGCACGGAAGTCAAGTATGTAATGTTAATGTCTGGTCAGCTGGAAAAACAAAGTAAATTAATTGTAGGTTCAAAGAACAGAGAGGCCAAACAGGAGCTAAGCCCACTTTCCGCTGCTCCTTCTGATGCCCGTTGTCCTCTTGTCCTAATGTCCTGATGTCCTGCCTGAACTCCTGATGTCCTATGTGCGCCGTCATTGCTGATTATCGAGTGCGGCGCGGTCGCTGAAGACTTCCTGCTCGACTCCCTCGACGGTATTGGTTTTTCAGCAAAGTGCAGCCAAGCGAAACCAATTTCCTACACACACACACACACACACACTCACACACATGCACACTCAGGACATCTTCGTGCGAGTGTGTGTGCGAGAGTTTGTTTATGGGTGTGCGACTGAGCGGTCTTCCTGTTGCAGGAGAACAGGCAGGACGAAGGACGAAAGAGTGAGCGCTTGACAAAGCGCGTGTTGATGCGCGTGTCAAAGTTGCACTGCCTGACGGAAGTGTTGCCAACTAACGGCTGGCTAACGAGGTTGGAGAGGGCGGACTCCCAGTTGGTCATACTTCTGCCACCGGCCAAAACAAGCAAGGACTTTCTGTCACCCATTACCAACTAGCCAAAAACTTGTTGCACATCTCAGGGGGTAGAATCAAAGATAATATTTAAAATAACAATGAAATAAGAAAAACATATTTCGAGTTGCATCAACAACTTTTCCCATTTCCGAAAACTGGGAATGACCAGTGCTTAAATGACTTTTCCAATTTTTGAAAACAGGGTACGACCAGTGCTTAAATGACTGACACGTAATATATCAATGGTACCCGCCTGGCTGCCCGTGACCGCTTGAAATATGCCCTGGTCCCAGGATCCTTGGTTGTTTACTTATGCAAAGTACAAACAGCAGAAAACTTTGCGAAAACTTAGGCACACATTAGGCAGAAACGCTTATTTGCTTAGGCAGCTGGTCTACTTGTACAGCATCGCACAATATGAGCTTTCGCCAGCCCATTTACCTACGATAATACCATACCATTTCTGCCGAGCATTTAAGTTTTCAGCTGGCAGAGTCCTTTTTCTATTCCAATTCCTATGCCACTTAAAGTTGGATTCAATTTTTTACTGTTTGCCAATGCCCTGCGGCCAGGTCAGGCCCCACCGTATGTGGGTTTACCGATGGAGATCTCCCCCTTCCCCCCACAAAAAAAAAGAGAGGAAAATAAAATCATTTGTTGACAATTTGTTTAGCTGCTGTTGCCACTACAAATTCTATGCTTTTTTCCTCGACCCCTGACTTTGCTCTCTGGCTGCCTTGCAAGTTGTTTGGCCAAATTATTTGGTATGCAAAACACTTTCGGCAAATATTGATTTTGGAAATTTGTTTTAAAAACAAAACGACAAGGCAACGGAGCAGGAGCAGGAGCAGAAACAGGAATAGGAATTGGAATGCAAGAGAAGGGGCACGACCAGCGCGACATTGTAGCAGCTTTCACGTCGTAGTCGTCGCATTAGACGACACTAAAAGTCACGGCATAGTTTTGGGGTTTCTTTTGGGGGGAGTAGCAAACGTAGAGTAGCAAAAGTCGCACACTGACGTCATAAAAAGGGTTCCATGGCCACGGAGCCACGGAAAACTCCTGCCGCTCGCTTTCCAGCTGCATTTGTATGCATGAACATTGACTGCAATGTCTTCGCCGGCACGTGATGTGTGCCACATGCCGCTAGCTTCGCAGCATCCTGCTCCTTTTCGTCCTTTCCCTTTCCCCTTTGTGGCCAAAAGTGGGAGCGGCTTTAAATTAGCTTTAAAAATGCCCATGCTGCCGCCTCGTATTTTGTGCGGGCTCTGTTCTGGCTCGCTTTTCAATGGCTGCAGCCCGCGCTTTTGGGCCACATTTAATTAGCTCCCGGCTAGCTGCACTCACACACACACACATAGCTCTGTGCAGGGAGTCGCCGCAAGTGCAACAACCCGAAAATTTGCATAAATAAAAGCAGAAGAGCCGCACACTGCCAGAAATCATTGGCAACTGAGTGCAACTTTATTTGAAAGTAATTTGAAAAACGGAAACAAATCCAGATGCCAATTTTAAATAGGTTTTGCTTCAATTTCCCACGAAAAATTTACAAATCAACACCTGCAGTTATGTTTTTGAGTACATCTGAATAAAATCTATAGAAAAGTTACAGCGCCTTTTACAAAAAAAAAATCCTTCTAAATGTTAGCCCTGTTTATCCTTGCAAATGTTTTTCTAGTGGCAATGTCCTGTATTTTTAGGTACACAAATATAAAACGCTTGCCCACAAAAACTTTCAAATGAATTTAAGCACGTGCTTACAGAAAAAATGGCTTATAATAATATAAATAGGAAAAATATGGAAGTTATGGAAAAGAAAATGAATTTCAAGCAAAGGCAGAATGTAATTTTAAAATCCAACCCTTTTTGGATTTCCATCACCTAAAATGTGTTTGTGATTATTTTAAACTTTTTCTACAACACAGATATGTAAAGCAGATTTTGTTTTTTTTTTTAGTGCAGCAAAATGCAGCAGTCGGGCGACTATATGAATGTCCTGAATGCCGCGAATGTCTGTTTGAATGGATCCTGGCAGTCAAAGCAGTCGGCAGTCTGCGTGCGGAAAGAAGCATTTCGTCCGTGGGCAGGTTCACGTTCACCCACAGACAGACAGATAGAAGGACCTCGTGTAAATGCAAAGTTTTTCGATTTAAGTTCATAATTAAAATTGAATTCTCGCTCTGGCTTGCTCTTGCACTGCGTTTTGCACTCACACACACACACACGCATTTGCGAAGCGCGTGAAAGTTTAATTAAGTTTAAATTTTGCATGCGCTGGTACTAATTTTCTCAGCGAAGGTCACAGGAACTTGCGAATTTCGCTTTCCCCCAAAATGTTGAAGGCACATTCCGAGAACACATGTGGCCAACCGAGAGAATCGTGAGTATCGCCATCGAAATATATATGTCGAGTGGCATATATAGTCGCAGAAGCTGGATGCTGGATGCTGAATGCTTGGTGCGTGCCAACTGCCATAATTTGGGCAATCCCTGGGTAGCACTAAGCCCACCTGACAAGTTGCAGACTTGGCTTCCCGCCCTGACATTTATTGAATAACTTGGGGTGAGCTGGCGGACGCGTTTTCAATATTTAACTGCCGGCGTTAACGACCTCGAACTGTCAACAATTTTGCAGGCGCATTTCAAAAATTCCTCGAGAGCACTCGGCAGCCAAAAACTTTGCCGAAGTTGCGACTTGTCGAGTGGGTCTTCTACTTGTACTTTCTTCATTCTTTTTTTTGTTTTTTTTTTGGCCAGAATGTAGCCAAGCAAACTTGACGACAACGCCGCTGACATTGTGCAGGAGTTAAACATGTTGGCGGCCTGCAGATTATGGCAACTGAAGTCGGCGGTTGGCCAGAGTCGTCTCCATCTTGCCGGTTTTACCATGGCTGCAAGAGCCCCACCTCCCTGCTGCTGCCAATTAGGCAAAGTTTTTGGTCGAGTCCGCAGAAAAAAAAATTCAGACGGAACGAAAGCCCCTGAAATTTGCATTAGTCGCAGTCGTAGGCCACACAAAGTTGTCAGTAGGCGGAAAAAGTTTGCATTCAACTAATTATGTAGTTCATTATGCGATGAATAGAAAGACAATTCTGCCTGTGTACATAACCCGTTCTTAAATCTGGAGGGTTTAATGGGCCAGGGGAATAATGCGTTCTTATATTTCATAAAATTATCACGTTCATATACACTGTCTTCCACCTGTTGATTACTTACATATGAATGTACTATACCCTTTATTCTTCCCGTTTCCGGTATAAAAATGTTAGATAATTGACTAAAGAAACATGTCTCACATTTCTATTGTTTGCAGCATGTTCATAATATAATTTTTGTGGCCCAAGTTATGTTTTTCATAGAACTATTTAAGGATAACTTTTCCCTTAAATAAAAGTGTTCGCACAATTTAATGGCTTCATTTAAAAGAAAACTTGCGTTGATTTAAAGTGGATTTTCGGGTAACCGAAACGTGTACAAACGCAATTTGCGCATAAGTTTACCTCTGCATTTTGGCAATTTAATAGCATTGTTGCGGCTTCTGATAACTCAAAGGCGAAAACCACAAAGCTTTGCAATTTTCTTCTAATTGGCTTTTAATGCGTATCCTTTTCGCATATAAGTAGTGTGCCGAGATTTGAATAATAATGATTAATGGCAGCAGAAGCCGCAGGGCGTTTTTCAGTGGGGTCCTGTGAGCATGAACCTGGAAGCGAGCATTAAAAGTCATTTGAAGTAGCTATATTCGTTGGGGTTTCACGACGAGAACTGCATTCCGACATTCCATCATCAATTTGCCCGGCTTTTGTGCATTTTTCAGCAGACATGAGACAAAGGAGAAAAGACAACAGCCAAAGGCAGCGCAGTATAAAATGTTATTGTGCATTAAAGTCAAATCAAAGTGTGTCACATTGGCAGTGAAGAGGAGCCGGAAACTCGAAACTGGGATGCTGTTTTCCAGGGGTTCTCGAGATTCTCGAGGTTCTCGGTGCTCTCTGTTTGTTTAGGCTAAGAGGCAGTCGACAAAACAAAGTGAAATGTTTTATTTATGGGCGTGCCCCGGAGTACTGTGTGTGTGTGTGTGTGTGTGTGTGCGGTGGGCGTGGCAAGTGTCATATGCGTTGTAGCAACAAGACAAACATTGAGAGGAGACGAGTCGAGTCAGTGAGGCAGCTGCCAGGATTCAGGATTCAGGATCCTCCTTAGTTGCCGTCTCCGTTTCTGTCTGTCTGCCTGTCTGTCTGTCAGCTGCCTTGCAAATGAACAACTTTAACAAATGCAGGGCGCCTTTGCCTGAGATTGTCACAACTTGAAAGATTTTCGCACAACTCAAACAGACTGACAAAGTCGACAATGACGGGGGACGGCAAGGGAACACCTCCCCTTCGACCAGACTAGATCCACAACAAAGCCCAGACTGGGTATCAAAAACATGGCCCCCCCACCTAAACACTCATACTGCGCCAAAGCGAGTCAACTTTCTAATGTTATTTAAAGCACTTTAAGTGCCATATTTCCTGCTGCCGCTCCAACTACTACCACTGAGCTGCTCCTCGGCCCCCCGCAGTCCGCTTTATTTATTATGTGGCGCTGCTGTGCTTACTTTTGGCACTCCGGCAGGAAGAATCAAGTAGTTTTTTATGTTTTCCGGCTGAACTGCAATGCCAACAGCCAGCGGCCCAAGTATGCACTGCAATGAAAATCATATTTAATTGGGGTCACTCGGTGTTTGTTTAATTCGCAAGAGCCATGGAAACGAACTGTGAAAGAAATGGCTGTTGAATGGGTATAGTTATTTACTTTTTGCATGAGAAAATGCATTATTTTTATTACCATTTAATAAAAAAAGCTTCTGAAAATAATTAATATTTTTCTATAATACAAAAAAAGCTTACTCTCGTATGTGTGCGTATGGCTAAAGGTTAATCAACATTTTTGAAAAGGCCAATTCTCGAACTGCAAACTTTGTGAAATATTCAAGAACTTTTCCAGGGAGATAAATTCTTCAAGAGCTTTACAGATTTTCCAGAGTTTTCAGCGAGACACTGCTTAACCTTCTCCATTTGATCCCATGCACATAGTATTAGTATGGTCTTCGCTTTTTTTCCTGTGTGAGCCACTGCAGCGGCAACTCGAAACTCCCAGCTGGCAGTCCTGCAGTCCGAGGCTGCTGCTTTTATTCAAAAGTTTAGTCAGCCATTGAGAGCGTCGAGTGCGACATCGTCAGTCAAGACTCGCGTGGCTCTACTCCGGCGGATATCTCGCCAATGTTTGTTTTATGTTGCAAACTTTGCCAGCAGAAGACCGTGGACCGTAGACCGTATACCGTAGACCGAAGACCAGCTGCAGCAACTCTACTTTTCCGCCTTCGTCGGCACCGCAATTTAATAGATTTTCTATGTAAGCCTTTGCGGTCCTCAGATTTGACACCGGCGACCACACAGATACACACCGATACACACACTGACACAACAGTCGCCTAGGGGGAGGGGGGTTGGGTGGTTGGATGGTTGGATGTCCTTTGTGTAGCGTCTACCTGCCTACAGATATTTTGCACATCACAAGGACACAACACAACTTGACGTCGTGTGAACCTCAACAACTTAAAATGTAAATAACTTTTCAAGTGGTTTCACAAAGTTTTTGGCCTCAACCGAGCCATGCCCCCATCCTGTCTCCCACCAACACCATGACACTGCTGTGTGTGCGTGTGTATGTGTATCTGTGTGAAGTGCCCTGGCACTCAAGTGTTTCGTTTTAATTTTCGCACGAGCTTCGCAATTTCTCTCCATTTTGGTGGCCCCACCGATACTAGCCCAAAAAACAAATACCGGCCAATAGCTGCAAATTAATTTTGTTTTGATAGACTTTCAAGCATCCGGCCGAAAAACAAAGGCCGTAGTGGAAAAGAAGCGGCCGGCATACACTGCGTATGCGTAATGTGGATGTGTCGGCATTTTGCCATTTAGACCAAAACTGCAGCAAATCAATTAAAATCCACGCGGCACACAAACACAACGCACACAACGCATTCTAAAACGGCAGCATAAGAGCAAAAAAATCGAACACTGCGAAAAATGGCAAAGCAAACCAACAGCAAAAATTTTTGTTTGTTAAAAATGCAATTTATATGCGCAATGCAACGCATCGCGGCAAAAGCAACAAACAATAAACGAAAAAAAACAACAAAACAAGAGCAATAGCAATAGCAAACATTCACAATGGCCAGACAAAACGAAGTTTGATGCATTTTCACGCACAGCTTCACGGCAATCAACGCTTCATTTTAACAAAATGATTTTCGTTCCAAGGGTGGGCCTCGCAAAATTCGGCAGCACAATTAAAGGGGTTCTAAAAACGATATGTATATGTTGTGTGGCTGCCTAAGCGAAGGCAATATATTTTAGGAATATAAAACAGTTGTTTTGGAAGAGGAAAATTAAGCCGCGTCTGCAGCGCATTTTTCAACTAATACAAGCACCCAAAATCTCCACAAAGTAGCTAAAAACTGTATATAATAATCTAAAACTAGACCAAAACAGATGCATGAATTATCTATTGAACGTAAAATTTATAGAAATTAAAATCATATTAATCAATTGCTTAATAAAGTTTATAGTAATAAAGCATCATATGCATAGCTATTTCAGCAAAAATCGATATACCCTTCTAAGCGTGAGTTATTCCTAATGAATTAGTTTTCTGAATTTCAATCATATTAATATTTTTCTGAATCAGTATTTCTTGGAAGCCACTGCTTTGCCGTTTCCATAGGTAAAACAAGAGAGAACGCTATAGTCGAGTTCCCCGACTATCTGATACCCGTTACTCAGCTAGTGTAAGTGCGAAGGACAGTTTTTGGCGGTTTGTGGGCGTTAGAGTGGGCGTGGCCAAAAGGTTTTTGGCAAATAGATAGAAATTTACAAGACTAATACAAAAATGAAAAAATATCAAAACATTTTTCAAAAGTGTGGGCGTGGCAGCTTTGGGCGGTTTGTGGGCGTTAGAGTGGGCGTGGCAAAAAGTTTTTTTGCAAATCGATAGAAATTTACAAGACCAATGCAAAAATGGAAAAATATCAAAACATTTTTCAAAAATGTGGGCGTGGCAGTTTTTGGCGTTTTGTGGGCGTAAGAGTGGGCGTGGCAACCTGAATCGACAAACTTGCGCTGCGTCTATGTCCCTGGAGTCTGTATACTTAATCTCAACTTTCTAGCTTTTGTAGTTCCTGAGATCTCGACGTTCATACGGACGGACAGACGGACAGACGGACAGACGGACAGACGGACAGACGGACGGACAGACGGACATGGCCAAATCGCCTCCGCTATTGATCCTGATCAAGAATATATATACTTTATATGGTCGGAAACGCTTCCTTCTGCCTGTTACATACTTTTCAACGAATCTAGTATACCCTTTTACTCTACGAGTAACGGGTATAATAAAGCAGACTCAACTGCACTATGGCCAAATCGCTTTGATGATAATTCATGTGAAGCCCGAGAAAGCTGGATAAATTTGCCAAAACGAAATATAAGCATCGGAAATCCACTTAAATAAATTGATGCCTTGCTACTCAAGGCAAGTTTTGTGCACCCATTTCGCCCCATTCATTACACTTACTATCCTCTGCCATCCTATATATATACACCACAGCCAGGCGCGTCGCAACTTATGGACCCCAACCCAAACCCCTGCCCCCCTTGGGCTGCGCCACTGGCAAGTTGCAGAGTTGTAGAGGCGCCACTTGCGTAAATTGGCAGCATTGTAGTTGAGGGATTAGTGAGGCATTAAACGCCGTTTTTGCACATTACACGCGTGTAAAGCGCAAAGTCCATGCCACCCACCGCCTTTGCCAGCCAAAAGGACCTTTTCTCTCATCTCATCTCCACATGCTGTGTTCTTCGCTTTAAAGAAATACAAGACGGCGAGTCTTTCGTCGTCCCTCCGGCCAAAGTTGGTTGTCTTGCCGGTTGGCACTTGCCACTTGCTACTTTCCACTTGCCGCTTGCCAGTTGCCACTTTCCACTTGCCAGTTGCCGGTTGCCGGTTGCCACTTGGCCCGCGTTTAACACTAAAAGGATTAAGCGGCTTAAGTCTGATGCGAGAATCCGCTGCGTGCCACTTGGGCCTTCTGGCTGAGAAGAGAACAGTACAGAACAGAAGGCATTGCCACTCGTAAATTGCCAAATGTAGCGCAGGGCATTGCACGTAAAGCAAATTTATCCGCGACTCTGCGAATCGTCATTTGCCTGGGCAAAAGAATTCCATGGCAAAAACGGGGCTCAAACTGGCTTTAATCATTTTAATGGCCAGTCAAGCAGCAGACAAACGTGCTGACCTTGCAAACTAGCATTTAAGACCATTCCCCGCCACGAAATATGCGAAAACAAAAGAGATAAAGTTCTGGCATTTCTTAAGGTGAATGCAGGACACTCTTAAACTTAATGCTATTAAATACTTTATAAACTAGTTGTCTGAAGTGTAATATGATTTGATTATGGAAGTATGTACTATGTATGTACAGCTATACTTTTCTGACTGGCTGAATAATTGTAGTACCCTTCTACGTTTTCCTTTAGCTAAATGCAGCTGAGGCTGGCATTTCCTGCAGCTGTTTTCCACACTTAAACTTCCACCGCAATTACTCGCAAAGCTTTTACTTCATGGCAATGCGAATGCATTAACCAAATCATAATATCCTTTCATTTAATTTCTGCTGCAAAAAAGCGCGCGGTCACAAAGTGAACGCCATGACAATGAGCAAACAAGTCAGCGGGGTTGGAGGTCAAATAATGAAAGAAATAACTGGGGAAAAAAAGAGCGAATGGGAAACGGTAGTTGAGGGTGTGGAAAAATCCCCTCTGTTGGTTGTGGGGCGACCCCAGCTAACTGGCGGCCCTCGAAACATTGGGGATGAAGAGAATGGGTGTTCCCCCATTTTCTGGCCACAGCCCTTTGTCAAGTGGGTAGTGGTTTGTAGCTGCAAATGAAAATAAATCTTAAAGTGCGCTGCCAACAGCAAACGCCATCAACTTGGCACTCTGTGCACCATTTAGCGGCTTAGCCGCAAATCAACAAACATATTCGTGAGCTCAAAGCCGCGGGCCAAGCAAAAGCTAAACAATATTTTAGCAAAATTACAGGGATTTAAGGTGCGTGTGTGCGGCTGTTCTGGTCTGGTTTGGTTTGGTTTGGTTTGGTCTGGTCTGGTCTGGTGTGGTGACAAATATAATGTAAGCAGAAAATTTAGAACGCTTTATCATCACAAATGCGCCACTCGCATGTATCGTCAGCGAATTTTACGCGCTGCTTGCGGATGTTGTGCGGATATGAGGGGTAATACAGAACCGCGCGTTCTTGTAAACATGTGTAAATTCACAAAATGAACAATCATATGCCAGTGTAATACATCACGCAGCTCCGCGAAATGATTACACGCCATGCGGCTCATTTTTCCCGACTTTTCCAGGTGCCCCCTTCGCCTAAGTTCAACCCAAAACTCACCCACTTTACACCCACATTACATCCACTTTTCACCCACCTGCCCGACACACTGGCTGTCTGAATGTCTGGCTGAGTGGCAGCCGAGCTGATTGCCTGTTGTTTTTGTGCACGGCTGCAGTTGCTAGACATTGAGTATTTTAAACATGCCATTAATATGAAATACATCACACCAAATGAGGTCACTAAATAATGCAAACTACTTTACTGCTCTGGAACTTTACTGCAAAAGATTTCATATTGTGCTCGCAAAACCAGCAGCAAGTGATCCATTACTTTAAATGCAATAGAACATAAAAAGAGGGGGCGGGGGAGCCATATGACATATTTGAAATTATTAATACAAAATTAAACTTTACATTTGCATCTTTATTGGCTCATGTTGATTGCATAATTTATTTTATATAGTTTATGCGCGCATGCTTTGATTTTAATTAAAATATTATAATCTATATACTGCGGTTTTGCACAACAATATCCCCCATAATGATTCGATTTTTTTTTTTTTTTTTTGTTGCAATGCATTGAGCTTTTTGCGCTCAGCGATGGGCTTACGTATGTTTGCACATAATTCGAGTGGACAAAAATTTAAATTGTACACGGTCTAGAGTTTACATAAAAATTATTTTCAAATGCCAGCCAAACCGCACACAGTCAGACGCATGCATAAATAATTCATAACGATTTTATTTGCATGCAAAATGAGTTAGAAAAAAATGGCGAAAACCAAACGAAGGCAAACTACACACCGTAAAAAAATAAGGATAAAAAAAATGTGGAAAAATCCCAAAACAAACTGAATTAAGTTGGTGCACTTTTTGCGAGCATGCAGCACACTTTTCGGGATTTACAGTGGCCACTGCGGCCACACACGCCGCACATTCGGTTTTATTGTTAGACCATGGCCATGGCCATCGAGTCCAGTCTCCTCCGGTCTACAGCCCTCTCGTGCTCCGGAATGCTGATCCTGCTGCTGCGGTTGCAGTGGACCTGCACCTTGGCCACAGCGAGCGCAGAACCGCAGACAAACGCGTAGGTGTCGGTGCTGGTTGGTCCTGTTCCTACTCCTGGTCCTGCTCCTGCTCTTGCTCCTGCGCCGACCATCCTGGCATCCAACTAGCCCGGCTACTGATGCTAATGACGAGGCGCCCCCCATCCTGATGGTGGTCGCAAACACCCGGGAGGCCATGGCCATCGCAGCCAGGCGCGGCGAGGTGGAGTCAGGAGTTGGCTCCTGTTGACTCAGCACCTTTTTTCGTCCCCACCAAGCCGACTTAGTTAACCGACTACACGCGGAATAAAGTAATAGCACATATCTAGGTACTTTTATTTAGGAACTATTAATTTATATATTTTATTTCCTATTTTAAAATGTATTTTATTTAAGCAGATTTAAGTAAAACCGGTTTTAGACCAACTGTATATCACATTTTCGCTCCGTGTACTGCATATCCCAGCTGGCTTGTCCGTGTGTCTTTATTATGAGCCTGAGAGACGGTGCTGGAGTGCCTGGTGCCGTGTTCCTGTTCGTGTTCGTGTCCTGTGGCCATTTGCGGCTCATAAGGCATAAACTTTCAAGTGGCCAACAGCGTTGCTGGTCCCGCCGCCTGCTGACATGCTGAAGGACAACTTTTAATTGAGATAAAATGGAAGCGGCTCCTTTTTGCCATCCTGCTATCCGTTCTGCCCTTCTGCCCTTCTGCCGTTCTGCCATTCGCCGCACTTTGCTGGAAATCAGCATCAGAGTAACTTCTAATTTAGTGGCCGTGAGAGGAGTCCATGGCCAACATGTAAATCAGCGCACTTTTCTAGCACTTTCAACGCTGCCCGTTTCCCGGCTTTTCCCCCGTGGAAAGCTACAACGTTCACCTGGCTTGTTTGCATGGCAAACTTGGTGTTGTTATTGCTGTTGGCATTGTTGCCAAATGTTGTAGTTGTAATTTGTGTTTGTGGCCATAAAGTTTACCAGTTTGCCCAGTTTGCCTGGCCACACACAACAAAAACATTCAATTTTCGCTTATTCCTTTTTTTCAACCATGCTGTTTATGTTTTTCAACTCTCGCTGCAGAACGCTCAAAATATTTACAATTTAGTCGGGTAAATGACGGTTGTGCCGTGCCACGTTGTTTGTCACGCATTTGTTGTCACATTAGCAAACTTTTAGCCCGGCTAGTTATGGCCGTTTCAGGTTTAATGACGCAACGTAACCAGGCGTAGCAAGGCAGCAAGGTAGCCAGGTAGGCAGACACCTCATTAGTAATGGCCAAGTGTTTCCCAAACCGAAATCACGGAAACTCAAGATGGAGCCGTAAGCAGAAGATGGCCCACATGCCGGAGCATTGGTAACCACAGTCCATTCCGAGCTGTTCATGCGTGGCCAAAATGCTCCGAGCCGACTATGTCCCAAGGTGTCACCACACACCAGAAATACACTCAAGATTTAACATCTTGAAGTGATATACAATGCAGTTCAAAGTATTCAAGAAAGTGTTTAAAAAGATGGAACTAAAATTTAATTTATGTAAACAACACAATTTACCTTGCAAACTTTAAATGAACACAATTTTCAACCCATAAAGACAGCAATAGATTTTATACCAAATCCTCCCCATTTCATACCGTTTTCTCGCAGTGCAGCCACACAATCAAACGCAGAAACTAAGACGCTGTGAGGTTTCACACCGTCGCAGCCAGTGTAATCCAACAATCCCGCTCTAATTAACCAAATGAATTCACACTTATGGTAAGCAGTGTGTTGGCAACTGGACACATGGCTGGAAGGAAACCAGAGCCTGTAGCAATTATGCGTTGTCTCGGATCCATTTAATGATGTGCATGCTCAAGAGTGACCCAACTGGGTTCGGTTTCTCCACAAGGACCCTGCTGCACTTTAAGGACCCGACCCGAGGCCTACTACGAGTATGTACCAACGACGTCCTGGAGTTTAATTTGCTTGCCAAACTTTCGTTGCCTACTTCCCGGGGCTCGTCTAAAGGTCGAACGTGGCACGGCCAAAGTTGCAGCACACAAATTTATTACTCAAATTTTAAGCACATGCAAGTGCACGGCGGCATGCAGGGATATTACGGGGTATTCGGGGGCAACAGTCATTTATTATCGTATTAAAATTTCAGCATCCGCCGCCCAGAAAACCCAACCACCACCCATCGTATTGGCGCAGGCGTCGCGGAAATAACAAATTTCTTGCTCGGAAATTAATATTTCCATTTTATAGAAAAACTTTAGGGCTTGTGTGTGTGTGTGTGTGTGAGAGTGCTGCTACGTGTGTGTGTTTATTTTCCCTCAACGTCTATGTGTGTATGTGCATGTCCGAGGGTCATTTTCCAAAGCCGAGTCCGGATAGTCCGAGTATCCGCTGCCCGTCCGCTCTGCACATAATTTTTATGAAATCATAATCTTGAGAAAATAATGAGAATTCTTGCAAAAGCGTGCCAAGAACTTGCATAAATTTCTCCTTGCCCGCTACATAGCACAATGCATGAAAATAAAAATAAAATCCAGTGAAATAAAGCTAAAGAAATACAGAAATAGGAAATGTGTTGTGGGCCCTTCGTTTTGTTGTGGATCTAATTGAGGCCCTCAGAATTGAGAGCGGCTCTAAAAAGCCGCAATAAAAGCCAGCTCATTTCCATCAGCAGTCGCAATCAGTGCTCTGTGCTCTGTGTTCTGTGCACCTGACCAGGCCAAATATTAACTTCCGCTGATGGGAACATGAGCCCGAAACTGGTAACCTGAACCCGGAGACTACCCAGCAAACCGGCAAGCAATTTCAATGGATCGGAAGAGTGAAAAAAGAGAAAACCAAAGGCATCGGAAACTTGCCTGCCAAATTGAAATCGCCGAGCTGGCCCAGCCATCCTGAACTATCGCATATAGCCATGGTTATATTCCATTCGAATCCATTCGTCTCAATTCGATTCGTTTCGATGCGAGCCTCGTGGCGTTTTAAATGCGCCAAAGTGACCAAAGAGCCGGAGGCTTCAAGGATCGAAGGGCCGCTTGTGTCATAGATTGCACAGAAATTGCTTCCTTGGCACGTGTTTCATTTAACAGTAAAAGCAGACTCACATGTGAGTAAGCCATTGTGTGCCATTTGACACACAAAACGAATAAAGAGGGGCAAAAACTAGGAACTCATGGCTAAATCCTACCGGAGAATACCTCATATGTGGACTAACTTTAAAAAATTCCATTAAACATGAGGTACTTGTTAGCATACTGGTTTTAATATCTTGAAAAGTAAAAGTTAGTATCTGTTATGTTTATTTCTTCAAAAGCCTAATATACCCCTTTAGCGCACGATTACAGGGTATGCAGAGTCGACACAAGAGTAATCATTTATTACAGAATGGCAAACTTGGCCCAGTGAGGGAGCACAACTACAACTACAGCTTCAACTGCTGCCGGCATGCGTGAGTTTTAAGCCGCTTCTTCATAATGTAGACGCTTTTATGGCTGCCACACACGCACAGATCACAAACACACACACTCTCTCACTACGCACTAACACACACACACACACGCACGCAATTGCCGAAAAGGACGAAAGGCGAAGTGAAGCAGAAGGCAATTATTTTTATTTACTGCCCAGACGCGCACTATGGCGCCAGCGTTTATTATTGTTGTTGTCGTCGCCATCGACGCCACCACATAAGCCGCATCATTGTCAGCTGGAACCGCCCTCGTCCTTTTGTGCCAATCCGATCCGAAGGACCCAGTGCTCTCCATCCATAGCCACCATCCATATATTCGGGCATAAGCAAATTACGGCCGAGAGTTAATTTTTCACTTGCTTAACGAGCGGAAGTTACCATTTTGCACTGATTTGAAAATATGTCGCTGTTTGTGGCATTGGCGTCGCCGACAGCAACGCCTACGAGCCTCCACCCACTAACCCTTGGGGTACACAGAGAAAAATTTGAACGCTAATTATCAAATAGATGATTGGATGTAATTGAGATATGTTTCTATTGATACATTCAGTGGAGAGTAGTTTTGGTAATTACCTGCTGAAGTTAACTTAATTATAATGACGAAAACCTTCGTATTTTTCACAGCGTATATGGATTTTTCTTTCAGTGCATACACTGGGCTCCTTTAAACAGTCGGTAATACGCGCATTCATATGCGTATTTATCTGTATGTGCTGTATGCTTATTTCGGCCGAGATTGTTTGTCTGCGGCAAATGAATGAATTGCTCTTTGCTTCTATGGCAAATATGCCAATTTGGCAACCATGCCACATCCCATGGCCCATCCCCAATTTCCCCTCGGTTTCCCAATCCCCAAATTCCAGTCATTGACATGTGCCTCTGGTATGCGTTCGCTGTTTTATGTGCGAGTGATTGTTTGGGCCATGTTCACTGTTCTGTGCTTTTGCGCGCCCATCTCGCGTCTCATCAAAATAATCAACCAGAGTTGTTATTTGGCGCTCATTTTTTGTACGCCCTTTTGTTTAAAAATAACAACAATTTTCATCTACCATTTTTATGTGGATATAAAAACGAAGTGTCAGCCTAAAAAGCATGCAGTGTATTTTTTTTTAAACACGCAGCATTTGTCGGGCATATTGTGTTTCTTTGTTACTTGTTTCGATATGGATTATTGAAATGAAATCAGTAAAAATCACTTAAAAAACGCACAGCCACTTCGGCCAGTATTAACAATTAAGTCACCAATTTTTTTGTGCGATAAATATTTTCAATGATGTCGGTCACAAAAGACAAAACAACAAGTTAATCTTTGTCGCCATAATATTATGCTACAATGTGGACTTTAAATTCATTATTTGTTGAATTTTTTAATGACAAAATAACTACCATGTGCAAAAATTTACTAAAATAGATACAATACTGTTGTTGTTATTATAGTTTTTCCCTTGTTTGATGCTCACAATTATATTGATGGTTCATAATTTCATTCCTGTAAGCACTTGCACATCTGAATCAATTTGTTACTTGGTTTAAATGGTAGATTTAGGGTAACTTGTAGTCGTTTGTACTGCCATATATTTCACATGGCTGTTCCCTTTAGTTGGTTGTATAATGCTCATGATGTAAGCAACAATAGTGTGCATGGCCAATTTAACTTTATTTATGTTTTACATTTTGAAATTCAGGAAATACTAAGGATCCATATATCTCTCTCAGCACGTCCCCACTTAATGTCCTGCCAGACTTCCTACTCATATCTTAGCATGCTTTTGCACAAAGGCCATCATTTACGACTATTGTGCCATATTTAGGTCTTATTGTTTCGACCTTTTAATTAAGTTATAGACTTTTCTTGCCGTCATGGGGTTTTTGAATTATATTAATCCAGCCCCATTTGCCGGCCATCGGGCAGATAAATTCATTTTGCGGTTTTAAAACTTATATGCAACAATCAATTGTTGCATCGCCAGCACACACACGGGCAGCAACGGCACACCGACATGGACATCGACAAGGACATGGACATGGACTTGGTCAGTTAATTTACGCACCAACACACACTCACACACTCACACACGCACACCAGCACACACGCACAGCAGGCGACAGAGCGTTTGCATATCAATGTGGGTTTTATACACATGACACACACACACAGGACGACAAAGGAGTTGGCTGGCCAGCACACACACCTTCACCCCCACACACACACACTATCGCCCAGACACGCACTTGGAATATCCCAGGCCCTGGGGTGTATCTTTGGGATACCCGAGAGTGCCTCGAAGGCTGGAAGCCCACTCGACTCAGGGGCTGATTTATGTGCTCTACGTGTGCAGCTGTGATCGAATTTCCAATCATGTTTACACACATACACAGGGTAACAAATGCAAGGGGATGGGTTGGAGGGCGTGGGATATGGGCCATGTAGCATCGATAGACACGCCGCCACATCGGTGATGTTATCCCTTACTGTTGCTGTGATAATAGAAACGCCAACAATACAAGCGAACACGAAATGCATTGAGCAGGTGAGCGGTGAACGGTGAGCGGTGAGCACATGACTTCATTTTCTCAGTTACATTTCCCTGGCCATATGCCTCGGAATTTGGATACCCATCCCACTTGGTTACTCATCCCCCTTGGATACCCATTCCCCCATCCTGCCCAGATCCTGCCAGCTCATTTAGCATACATATGTTTGCTGTTGCTACTATTTATGTTTTCCTTGGCAAATTGTGCGTGCTGTGGAGCTACGATTTGGTTGGAATTGAAAATCAGCTTAGGCCCAAAACTTTTTATGGCTAAACTCATTTGCAACTTAAACTTTTGTTTTTTTTTGCTTGTAGCGGAGCCAAGCAGACAAAGCAACAAATTGAAAATTAACCAAGTCCTCACGAGGCTACCGATTTGCCTACGCCCCAACTGTGTTTCTGTGAATTCAATGTTCTGTGTTGTGCCAACTGTTTTATGGCCGGTTCTTTGTCTGCGACTCTTGGCATTAAGCGGGGTTGGCTAAGAGCTCTGGGGACTCTCTGCGGACCTTTTAATGTCACTTGCAATTTCCAGGCAGACCAGTATTTTTTTTCTGTTTTTTTTTTTTTTATTTTCTTGCTTTCTTCTAGCCCTTGGCAAGCGGCCTTTATCTGGGCGTTTGTTGGTTGCAATGGATTGCCACTGCCGCAGGACTTGTCTCGAATGTTCTGTTCCCTGATTTCGCTCAGAATGGTTGGGTCAGTGCTAAGGCAATTAAATGGAGGCGAGTTGAGTGAAAATGTTGATCCGCATCAAGTGCTTTCCTGGGAATTATCCTTTGGAAGATAGTTCAAGCATCGCTGGAGAGCATTCGGCAGTCGATTTGTTGCCAGCCTCCCGATTTCCTTGTACATTTCGAAACATTTCCCTTTGTTGTCGCTCCTTTTTTTGGCTTCTTGCTGAAAAATGTTAAATGTTTTCACGGCTGTTAATTTCTGCCAGCCCCAAACGAAGCGTTAAATGTCCCTGGCGAATACAAGCCGCCTGCAGGAGAACATCCAACCTCCTGTTTAACCATTTTCAGCACAGGTGTGAAAGTGTTGAGAGCCTGCGAAAATAATGTTAATTATAAAGCGCATGCGGCTTGGCATGGCATTTTGAAGGGTACAAATTGAAAGTTATTTTTGTGTGTGGCATTTCAATTAGCATGCCGCATAAATTTTTATTTAGCAAATCACTGGCAAGCCAACTTCAAAGACATGACCCCCTGGGGCATTCGTGGGTTTCAGTCCCCCTCGTGGCAATGTGTTTTCCATTTTCTCCCATTTTGCGTTGTCTACAATTCTATTCCATTTCTATTTCAAACCTTTTTCCAAACCCCCCAACCCAACCCGGAAAATCCTTTGACGCCAGCAAGGCATCCGAAAAAAACGAAGTATTATATACGTATAGAAGATGGCAAGATGGAGGATGAGAGACTCGTGCCTGTTTTTCTCTATACAAAATGAAATTAGTGTCAAAATGTTTTTGCACTGGTTGTGACTGAGTTTTCATGCTGTTTTACACCGGCGCCGGCGACAGCGTCAGCATCGCTGCCACGCCCCTAAGCGTTTAGCGTGCCTTTGGAAAAAGGAAGGCGAATGAGCGATAAATGTGCAGGGGTATAGAAAAGAAGGCGAGCATTGAACAACAAACTGTCACGACTAACAGATGCCCAGCCATTACAGCACACATAGAAAATGAGCAGTTAACTCAAAGGCTTGTCCTTGGTCAACCAATGTTGTATGTAGTAATCTAGTTCTATATTTTGCTGGTTAAGTAAACAATGAACTGATTAGAATGATTTTCGAGCTATAAAATCCCCATTGGATTGAAACACCTGAAATCCCTCAGAAATACCCCGGTATAGGAAGAATTGAAGCGACGGGCAGGAGAGAGACAAAAACCAAACAAAGTACGGGCGAAAAACATCAACAAGGAAAACGGGCGATTTCATTCAATGTTATTTTCAGCTTTAAGCAAAAATAAAAGCCGACACCACGCGGCACAAAGGATGCGAAGGATGCAAAGAGGACACTGAAGATGGCTGAGTGAAATGAAATTTTTTGTGACATGCTTCAAATGCTTGTCACCCATCCTTACCTCAGTACAACCCGAAAGCAACCCAAAAGGTAAGTCGTCAACTTCTACCTTCTCCATTGTATTCCACCCATTTCAGCTCACTGGCACGGCTTTCTCCGCCTTTCAGGCAGTGTATTACTGTGTTTGTCGGCCAACAAGGTGTAAACAAGTGAAAGGACATTGGCCTGTTGCTGTATTACTGTTGCCAGTATTAATGCATCAATTATTACCAACGAGCGGCTCAATTAAAACTTACGCAGTGGAATGATTGGGCTCAGAGCTCAACTTGATTCCTGGTTTCTGGTGCTGGTGGTAGTTCATTTGCATTATGCAAATTCTTGGCCAACAACATGGACTGCAGTTTATGGTCACAGTTTGATGTAGCATAAATAAACATTACATGCCAACCGCACCATAAATACGCTTTGCGACCAAGCTTCACTGCCATTTCTCCTGCGGTTGTCTATGCCAAAAATTGCATAATCTAGTCACCGCTACGGACTTAAAGCCATTGCTGCGGCTAACCAAGGATAATACCCCAAATATGAAATGACAATTTAAGATTTTCTTTTGATGGCCAAGCTAAGTTCGAGGCTTATATCGTGCACGTGACTTGCCTAAATATTTGGTAGCACAGTTACCAGGGAAACTGCTAATTTAATCAGCGCTGTAATATTTCAATTGAAAATTTCATCGAATAAAAATGTCTAGCGCGACATCTGACTATATATTATTAACATTCCGTTGCCGAATTGCATTCAGCAATCAAAGTTGCCCTCAGGAGAAAATCCTTTGAAGAAGAACTCCTCTAGGAACTCGATTTTTTTTCACCAGATTCACGTCGGCAGCTCAATTCGCGTTTTGTTTTTTCTTTGGTTTTTTGTCTTTCGCGCTACAAGTAAATAAGTATATGCAAATCACGTTGGCATTCTATTTTTCGTTTTGGTGCTTTATTTTATCGACTGCTCGTTGTTGGGCAGCCCATCGATTTTATATGCCATGTTGTACTCGCAGCAATTTCGGGTGATTCGTTTTTGTTTGGCGGCTTAAAATGCTTGAAATACGCCGTCACCTGCTGGGCGAAATCGCGGAAAAGGACATGCAACTGGTTGCCAAAGTGGGCAAAGCTGATGTGATGGAGAAAAGTACAAAAATCGGGAAAAAATGCAGTCTGTTTCATTTTTTATTCACTGATATTTCGTTAATAACCCATTTTTCATTGCGTTTCACGGTGAAACGGTTTCTAGATAAAGGGGTTTAATATGAAAGAGAAGTAGTTCAGTAACTTCTACGGTAGCAGGATTACCAATTTAAATATAAATAGATAAGGTATTAAACTTGTACGGTTTTGCTGAATTTTTGATACATTTTAAGCACTTTAAGTGCATCAAATGCCAGATAGCAGAAGCCATCCACTGCACTTGAAATATACATCTTCATGTGTCTGCGACCCTAGTTGATGGTTGATTTTTATTCGAGCGCTTTCTTCATTTGTTACGTAATATCAATAACTCACGAGCAGCTGACACATGTAATAATTCAATCGTGCGGACAACCATTAAACAAGATTGATGATCTCTTTAAAGCAGCGCAATGGCAGAATCCAAAGAGCCAAACCCAAAGACCCAGACCCCTTGACGCCAATTGATGTCTTGGGTCTTTAAAGTTTATTCAGTGCTAGGGTCTCGAGTGTCGGTTGGGTCTCGAAAAACGGTTCGGTGAAAAATGAATCGACTATAGGAAGTGAGAACAATTAAAAGGCGACTCAAGCGAAACCGCAACACAAAAAGTAGATGTATAATCCTCGCGATATCTTGCCGTATTCATAGGCCAACATCCATACATACACTTCAATGCGATAAGAGTCGCTGGTATGATTGATGAACTGCTCGGATATTCTGGCTGCTCATTTATAGCCGAGATACATATACATATACTTGTACACCGAATCCTGCCGAAAGAGACACTCCTTACACTTTACGACAACCGCAGATTAGTTGAGATTGCCACCGACAGACCGACAGAGAGACAGACAAAAGACAGGCAGCAAATTCCGCAGCTGTTAAAAAGCTGACATCGTCACCTTTGGCTCTCGGCATTGTGCCGCATAAATATTTACGTCTGGCATTCCATGGAAAACGCCTGTTGCCTCTTGTTTCCTCCTGAATGAAGAAGAGAAGAAGACAACGCAGCCGAACGTCAAAGTGGCGACTGTTTGAGCTGCTAAATTGAAATATCCTTGGTCCTGGCATTGTTGTGGCAGCCCACCCACCACGGGATTCATAATGAAAGGTGTAACAAAGCCGTGCCAAAGTAGCTAATAAAAGTCGTCGTCCCAAAAACCTGAAGGCCTCAACCCACCACGCATTCAACTCCATCTCCATCCATCCATTTCCATCCCATCTCAGCCAGAGAAGACGAGGAACAATTGTTGACTGGCTGGCTGGACGGGATGGGCTGCGATGGGATGGCATGCTCAACGAGTCTCGGCAGTCTCCTTGTTTATTGTCATCATAATTATAAAAGGGTTTTTATGGCCAGCCGGCAAAATGGGATAAATGGCTGGCAGGTGAATGGAGCTCGGTCGCTTTTTTTACGGTGGCCATGACCTTGGGTCGCCAAAGGATTAAAAAGGTATTATCTTAATATGTTGACAAGATTGTGTTAAAAATAAAAAAAAAAATTACAAAGAAGAAAAGCAATCTGTGTGTGACTTCTTTGTTGTTTGCGCTGCAAAAACAAACATAAAGTACAAGTAAAAGTAAAAGTCTTGTTGAAACAAGACATTTAGCTGATTGCCACTCGATTAGGCGAAGTATTTTCCGTTTTCCGAGAAACGCTTGGGAAAACAATTAAATTAGCCTGAGTCGCTAACATCATAAGACTTTGGATTAAGTTATTTATATTTTAATGTCTTACCCAAGGCGACTCACAGAGATGGCAAACAGATGGGTTATGAACGTATTAAAGTACATACTTTAATGGAAAAATTATATTTTTATTTTAAATGCTGAAATCCTTATGGAATCCTTACCACAAACCAAAGCTCTTCAAACCAACTCTATCACTGCAAGCTGTGTAAAAATCACGGTAAAATTTAATTTAAATAAAATAGCCGCGGGAAATGAAGTATCGAAGAAGCAGATACGTGAAACTTGTTGCACTCGAGCAAATAAAACAACTTTCAGCTGTTTAATCGGACGTCAAACACGCCAACACACGACACGACAAACAAACAGGCAGAAAACACGCTCGACTTGCATGTTAAATGATATTTGAGAGGCGGGGAGGCAAACAAATGGCCTAATAGAGCCATAAACTACACCGAGATGAACACGAACAGATAACTGCTTATCAGTTAGACAAAGTATTTACGGAGTTTTTCCATTTTCCACATTCACTCGCAGCACACTCGCTATTTGCCATTGCCATTGCCATTGTGGCTGACATTCTGATGGCAAGAGCCGTAAAGCCAGTGATGCACATGATTGACAACGCACTGAGCCAGTTACCAAGTCAGTCAGTCAGACAAAGACATTTAAAATATTTGAGTCATTCGAGCAAGTTCCACACCCAGACCGAGAACACCCACACACATGGAGACATCCTGTCTGGGTTGGAAAAGAATGGCTAAACAGTCACAGGAATTGAAATAAATGCGTGGGTCTGGGTCGTTGGGATGCCAGTGGAGTTCTGCAGTTCGCAACTGCAAAAACACAAACTATAGCCATCGATGCAATGTCAGACTTGCTATATATGTACATATATCCAGATGTAGATGTGCAGTTTAGATGGCGCCGTGTCTACCAACGTAAATGACAGAATTTGGGATGCTTTTGATGCCCGGTCACAAAATGGCGGACTTGTAGTGCCAGTTTTGCATTCGAATGCTAAAGATTTTCAATTAAAACTACTTTGGCAATCAACATATGTGAGTGAGCGGCAATTGCAGCCAGCGACTAGGCGACTGGCAACACTTGCAAGTGTAATTATGAACTTTAATCGAAAAACTTTGCCAACTCATTGTTCATATTCCTATGCAGGCGGCGTCATCCGGAGAGTTGCACAAACAGATAGCTGTCTATCAAGGACATTCCGGCGCGAATCCTTCGAATGCTGCACATGTAAATCGTCTGCAAGTGGGGTAAACCAATTTCCTGCGCCAACAGAATGTGAAAGTGCTCTAAGTGAAAGCAAGCTATATTAATATTTTAGAAGGCGAGGTATGGCGAATTTTAAAGGTGTCTAAAGGTATGATTTCGAATGTAAAGTGTATTTTTGCATACCTTTAGATCAAGAGTTCGAGTATTTGGTACCAATCTATTTGGTTTCATACTTATATGCGCACTTTTGTGCTGCTTTTTTTTTATTATCAGAGAAGAGCTCAAGAAGCACCAGGCTTTATTTAACTGCTTAAAACACGCTTCGGCATCGAAAATGGAATGCGGTTCTGCAGCAATTTGGCCATTTGACCGTGTTAGCAAACACGGAACATTATTGCCGCCTCCAGCCGAGATCCTGTTCTCTCAGTCCAATATGTTCGTTTTTGACTTTGGAGTGCCAACGACTCTTGCAAAAATACAACAAAAAAAAAACCGGCAAATAAATAGAAAGAACAGCGCGGCGCTGAAAAAATTTCAATTCACAGCGCAGACAGACACATGCAATGAAACGCGATTGCATGTGCCTTGTTTGTATGGGTGAGTGTGTATGTGTGTGTGTGTGAGGGGTGTGTGTGTGAGGGGTGTGTGTGTGAGGGGTGTGTGTGTGTGTTGCTGCTGCTCGGCCTGTGAGTTGTGAAAATTGCATTGAAAATCGCGGGCGCGTAACAAATAAAATTCCGCAATTTCGCTGCCATTGATGCCTAACGCCCCGCAACTGGCCAATATAGAAACAACAGTGGAAATGCCGAAAATAAAGAGCGCTTGGTCAGGGGAAAGAAGGAAGGATATTGTGGCCTCCGTTCTTCAACCACTCACTCACTCATTCACCTCTATTTTGGCCAGCAGGTGAACTTTGAACTCGCCGGAAACTTGACGAGGCCATCAAAAGTTCTGACACCGACTAAGGCTTATGGCGTTGTCTTCAGCCTGCTGCCTGCTGCCTGCTAGCAGCTTCCTTCCTGCTCGCAGCATTTATCTGCATTTTATTTCGTTAATAAATTGAAACTTACTCAAAAGTTTCAACCGGGCCAGAGCTCTTTTGGCCGGAAACAAGTGCCAAGAGCTGTTGCCAATGCGTCAGCCAAAGCGATTTTCAAGACTAGCTGGCTTTAATAGGCCTCTTCACTCCATTAGAGTGTCATATGGCATGGTACTGTATACTGGTATACTGTAGTTTAGTAAGGTATATAGTATATAGTATATAGTAGTGGCCCTTGAGGCAAGGGGCAACCCACTCTGCATTTAATGCCCACCGATTCACAGAGACCGCATTGAAAACACTCCGAGATGGATGGTGGTTGGGCTTCTGGGCTTCTGTGGTTTATCTACGGAAATCTCGGGAGTGGGATGAAACAGGAGCGTGGAACGTGGGACGTGCTACCTTTGCTTAATTACATTCTGTCGAGCAATTAAATCCTCAATAATTGTTTTGTTGCTCGCTTTAATCGCAGTTATTCAGCGGTGGTCCTGGTCTGGTCTGTTCTGTCCTGGCCTGTCCTGTCCTTGCCGACCTGGACCCCCCGTGTCTTGGCCATCATCATTTACGCTTTTCAGCTGGCCAAAGGTGCTGGAATTTTCGCTATCCAGTCTGCGTACCTCTGCGTCGCTGGCTTTATTTATGGTAGCGTAATAATGATCAAACATTTGTCTTCTGCCTGCCTCATCCTCATGCTCGGTCTCGGTCTCGTTCTCGTTTTGTTTTTGTTTTCGCCTGTACGCCTTTTTCAGTTCAACCCGCTGCGCGGCATACACGGCGGATGAGCAATGCCTTAAAGTTTGATTAAAACTTAATTACATTGCCCTCGAGCTGTGGAGCCGGTAATTTAAACAACGTTTGTGCACGGTAATAAGCTTGTGGATTGGAGTCACATCACCGAGGTCCTGGAGCAGGATAAACCGCAAGGTGCTCGACATGTGTCCTCTCTCACATGATGATGGTGCCTCAGATTGTTATGGGTGTGTATAGTTGTGTGTGTGTAATGTACGTATGCTATCCTGCTGCATTGTGAAATCAATAAATCAAAGTCAGAGTGAGGCGCTGATGATGAGGCTACCTCAGCTGGCATTCTGATGAGCTTGCCACTGCAGCAGAGACACCGATACCAAGCCAAAACTCTGGCCCCTGATACCTGCGGTTTGTGGCAGAAAAACAATAGAATTATCTACATATACCCGGACTTGGATTCCCAACGGCAAGGCAAGAGGATGGGCTGGCACGGAAAAGGAAAGGAGCTTGCCGTCTGCCAGTCAATCAATAAATTCTAATGATCGCAAGTGACGCAGTGCGTCAGAGAAAATGCCACAATTTCACTACTGAATTTTGTTGAACGCAAACTATTCATATTACGACAATTTCTGGCGACATTTTCCCCTTAATTTGATGGCCGAGTGCAGCTGCTGCTGCTAATTTTGCTTTCCCGCTTGCTAAATGTAAGTCACTTCATCTAGAGCTTGTATCTGAAAACTTTCGCAATAGCATTTAGGATAAAAATACAGCGCACAAGTTTTCGCCAGCTTAAGATCCTCGACGGTCGACGGCAACCGGCGTCTGTCTGTCTCGCCAACCGCAAGCTACAACGATTTTCGCCCCCCATCGTAAGAAATTTGCAAACATTCGAGGCAATTAAAACTGTCAGATGGAAGTGGGACTGGAAAAGTGGGGCTGGAAAAGTGGGGCGGGAAAAGTGGGCGGCGTTCTGCTGCGAAACGCTGATAACTTTTGTTCATGGCACATGGCCAACGGGCCACGGCCAGCATTTCTAACCACCAAGGCTGTCCGCGAGTCCAGCTGTCCGGAATGTCCAGTGTCCAGTGTCCAGGATGTCCACCCCGTACACTACGTCCACTCCGTCCACACTCAACAGTCAACAGAGTCAGCTGGCCCATGTGGGCACGCAAAAGTTTTTGGCCCACATTAGTTGGGATTTGTGTTTGAGCTGGAATATTGTGCTCTATGGTCAGATCAGCGCTTGGCCCTTCGCTGCTCATCTGCCATTTTCGTCCTTTTTTCACTCATTCTATGCTGCCATCCTTTGGCCGGCCACACAAACAAAAGCAAAGGCAGCGGCCAGGATGACAACTAGTGGAGGCAAAGGCAAACAACAAGGATGGCACAAATTAAGTGCACACTTCCTTTGCATATTTAAATGCCCCTATATACTTCCGCTTTGAGTGTGTGTGTGTGTGTGTGTGAGTGTGTGTGTCTCTGTGTTCCTGTTTGTGTGAACAAACATTTTTTTTTCGACCATTTGTTTGCATGTTGAACATGACCATGGCCAAACCAACTGGCCCAGCTACGCCTGTCCATTGTTGTTTGATTTCTAACGGAATTGAATATAATTTAAGCTCATGTACCGGGATTGTTGGATGCCCTGTTGCCTGGATGCCCTGGATGCCCTGGATGGCCGGATTAGAGCGGTTGCTAACTAACTGGTCCACAGGAATCGCCTAGAGATCGCCTGCTCGGGGGATTTCATAAATATTTATTAAACCCAGGCTGACCAAAGTGTCTGCTGTGAATGCCTGCGGCTATTTATTTATAAGTAATACATTTGGGTGTGGCTCCAGCCGCCAGTCGGCGTGTGTGAATACCCAATGTGGCTAAACGGAGTCGAGATTGAGAAAGATTGAAAAGCTATTGGGTAGGGCTCGGAAAATTCGATTAAATGGGAACTGAAACAGATGCAAACCGCTCACGGAGAGAAAAGTTCTATGATACGATGTCTAAGCTGAAGATACCCAATAAACCGCAGCACTATTAATATGTAAAGCATATTTTCAAACCACATACAAGAAGATTTAATATGACTTTACATTTCAAAACGCTGTTAGAATCAACATAGTCCTGCTTTTCTTGCTGTGCTGAAGTGCAGTGTTCCTGGAACAAAAGGACCATAAACCGCTGACACTGCTTCGATCTGGAGGCCCAGGCTCAATGGCAAGGAAAACTGCCAGAGTGTGAGCTACATGCACTATATGCACTGGCATAAAAACACAAATGTGACGAGGATGCTGGTTGCTGGTGCTTCTGCTTCTGCTGCGTGTGTGCCAACTCAATAGCTGGAAAATTGAAATTGAAAATCTATTGGGTATTATCCAGTCGCCGGAATGTCAAGTTCAGACAAAGCTGGATTAATTGCCAACGCAGCAGTCGGCGGCTCAAATTTAATTGCAAACGGATTAATCGGTTGGGTTCAGCCCACCACGGAACATAATCATATGCGTTTAAGGGCAAAACAATCAGGGCCATGCAAATATGTTTCTAAGAACAAACTAATTAGTGGAACGAAAACACTGCCTTTTGTGGCCTAGCTGGCTACCACAGGCTCGTTGGCTGCACTTTAATTACTCGCAATGGAGAGCGGCACTTGACCATAAAATTAACATAATAATTGGCCAGAAAAGCGGGCCGAAAGGCAACTGGGCACTCCAGCTGAGAAAGCCGACAGGAAACGCGTGACATGGCAGCATTTTCGGGGCGAGTCGAGAGACGAGACGAGATGACAGAGTCTGATGTTTTCAACTGCTTTTAATTACAACGTTGACATGTCTAAGCTGCTTTCGATACAAGCCGAGCGGGCCTAATAGGATTAGGCCATGACGTCGCTGCTGCTGATGGTGTTGCTGTTGGTAGATGTCCTGTCAAGAGGCAGCAAGACAGAAATCAAGCATACGCCGCGTTGTCACGATGTACCAGGAAGATGCTGGCTCATCAGCTGCTCGATAGGTGTTGTGGTGCCACGTATTTAAAAATCAACAAAAAAAATTAACGAAATAAAAAGAAAATCCAGACGCGTTGAGTGGGAAATGAAATCTAAACGCCCATGAAGCCATGGCTTGCATACTTATGCAGGCGACTGTGTTTAATGGCCACTATGCGCTGCGTGCAGAGAAAAAGGCGTAAATTTTGCTAATGGCCTGAAAATTGGGCAATTTTATAGCCTCATGAATAAAAGATTTTCATTTTGCTTCAATTACAGTCAAAGCCAGAGAAGCGAGCCAGCCCCCAGTTGCCATTCAAGGATGAAGTCAAGATAGCAACCACACACAAACTCACACACACGCGAGAAGCACTCACAAGGACTCAAACCCAAACACACACACATTCACACACGCACACACACACTCCCATATGCGACAAGTTGGCGGCCACAATCTTGGATTTATACGGCTTCGAGTGGCTTCGGTGGCTAAGAGGAAAATAGGTGGGAGGTTGCAGGTTGGAGGTGGGGCACTCAAGTTGCCTTTGGCCTATTTAAAAATTAAAATTGTGTAAATTTTTAATGCCAAGCAGCGCGAGTTATTAGCCTAGCTTGATAGCTAGCCGAGCACCACCTGAATATCCTGCTAATCGACTGCCAACCGCGATGATTACAAAAATTTCCACTTGGCCGCGTATTTTCCTGATTAATTCTGTGCCGATATAAAATGCGCACCATGAATATTTCATACCACAAAGCTCCAGCAAATGTCCATATATAAAATAAAAACGAGATACAACAAAATTGGTTAAGCAAAGGGCATAGCAAATAAAACGAAGCTTACTTTATACAATTGGCAACCGCAAACAAAGTGAATTTCGTTTTTTTTTTTGTATTTTTGCGGCCACAGACGTGTCAGTTTGGACACATGAATGATGAATTATATTCGGTGGTCAATTTGGAATCCATATTTCACAGCGCACCAATAAAATATACCACCAGTAACCCCAATGGCACACAACACACAATTTTTGGAACCCGCCGAGAAGTTTACAAAGCCGATCCAAACTTTGTGAAGTGACCTGAAGTCCTTTTTCATTAACCGATCGTTCGTTCGATGCGCCGGGCCAGGGGAAATAATAAAGTGATTTCGATTTAAGCTTCCAACATCAATTCAATTTCAATGCCAAATTGTTGTTACCAGCCCCACGTTGACTGCGTGACTTTTCCAATACCCATCGACCAAAGGTGGAGGGGGGCAGTCGGCGAGCCAGAGCTTAATTGAAAAACGTAATTAACTTGAATTTTCTGCTTTTGGCGTTTATTGCCGCTCATTTGCAACGGGCCATCCGAACGCTTTGGGTCTTTGGGTCGCCGTTGCAACTGCAGCCTGCGTATTTATTTGCACTGCAACGTGTGCAGCAGGATGGTCAGCTGCATGATGGGATTGGGAATTGAGTTTGGTTTGGGGCTCGCTTTCTGCGTTGCCCAGCCTTGATGATGATGATGAGGATGATAATGTTGCTGGCGTCGCTTAGCGATGGCAGTCAGTGCAAGGTAGGACTCTATATACTCGTGATATGAAAGCTGGCAAAGAAACATCGCAGAGTTTAAACAGATCTAGCTGCATATGAATCCCAATACCCCATAGACTTAATCGATAGTGCCTAACTGCCGTGTTTGCCCAGCTCCAAAGCCGATAATGAAGGCCTCGCGGGCCTGTTAATGTTGACCGCAATACGTGGCTGCAAACGAAATCAGTGGCACGGCAATTTGCTGCGAAATATGCAGCCAGCGGACTGACAAATCGCTCACCATTAAATCCAGTAGCCCAAAAAACGGCTTTAACTGGCTCGAGTGCCTGGAAGCTGCACAACATTCATATTTCATAGGAATTTCATTTAGCTAGCTGGTTTAATAAGCTGCACAATGAGCTGGCGCTCATGCTGAATGGCAGCCAGACTTTGGTTTTCGTTGTTGGTTTTTGCCATTTTGCCGTTTTTGCCAGCAGAAAGTCCCTTTACGAGCTGCACCTAATTATGTGACCAAAAAAAAGGCGAGGCCAGGCAAGTGAAGATGGTGAAAGCAAATGTTACCTGAAACACTGGTAATTAGTAATTTAAAATGCCGCACGTGCATTGAATAGCTCTTGTAGAGCTACCTTCAACTCCTGCGTCCTTCGGCCAGTGCTTCCAAACGCTGATTGAACGCCGACTAAGCTCGCTTGGGTAGGGCAAACACGTTTAATTTAATTGTTGATATGGCGACGCTACAAATGAATCGGCCACAGACTCAATTTCAGCGACAGAGTCTCTGGTCTCTGAGCTTCTGAGTCTCTGAGCCAAGTGTCCTGCGTCCTGCGTCGTGAGTCCTGCGTCTTTCGGCCTCGTCCTTCCGTTTGTCAGCTAAGAAAATCCAAGCTGGCATTGGCCCGCTGTGAGCTGCTGGCAGTTGCCACATGCTGCGTCAAAATAAGTAAACATGACGGGACCAAGCGCCCAGACAACAAGCAAACTTGCTGACTTTACAGCCAGCCAGCCCCTGGGAAACCCAAACCGAAACTGAAACTGAAACTGAAACCGGATTCCAGCCCAGCTTCATGGGTACAAAATAATCAAGAGCAAGTAATCTGCGATAATTAACTAAATAAGCAAGCGTGGCCAAATTTGTTGCTTACAAAACGACAAGCAGGCTGCCTGCTGTGCTAAGCCACTTCTTTTCCTGATTTTCCGAATTTTCCCACACCGTTTTATCCGAGCGTTTATCTGGGTGTGTATGTGTGTGTGGGAATTATAAATAATGTATAATTGATTATCCGTTTAATCGCTTGCTGTACGCCCGTACACACGTCGGAACGAATAAAACATGCAAGTTTTCTAATGCCCGGTCATTACTCATACGCCGTGTGAGCCGCAAATGATTTCAATTAGCCAAACTAAATAAACCATTAAGCGTTTTATTAAGCTCTGCTAAATTTGGTTAAATATTTTAATGGCACATAAAATTAAAATTTAATTAACTACCACACTTTGCGTGAAGCGGGGTCCAAAGAATCGTTTTTCACAAAAGCGTGTAATTAAATTGAATGCTGCTGCTGCTGCTACAAAAAACAACATATACTATGTCAGCAAGCGGGGAATTATTTAAATATTCATTGTGCCACCAAGGCATGTACATTGTGCATGCAATAGCAACACAATCAACTGATGAATGAGCTAGCAATAATGAACTGCAAACAGGCGACACGTGCTGCCAATGGCAAAGCGTCCGTTTGCATGTCCTTCATGTCCTCGTCATTGATTGAAAATATTTCGAGCGAACTCCTCGGTCTAATAAGAAAGCAATTATTTCTTTCCTAATTTGTTTCCAAGCCTCAAGCCCCCGTCGCCCTGCCCCTCTGGCTCTGCGAATCAGCTTAAAATGTGGCCCAAAGATTTTGTGAGAATAACCAGGACAACAACGCAAAAAATGCGAAGCAAAATAAACAAGGCAAAAGTTGATAAAGCAAAGTGGCCTAACCGAAACAGGCCATATAATCGGGTTTAGGCCAAGCGAAGAGGAAAATCGAGCACGCTGCAGTTGTAAACTTGAAGCTGATGCAAGAGGTAAGATTATCTTGATCCCAAAGCAAAATAATAATATGTGATGATTAGAAGAAACTACATAATAAAAACATAGCATGTCACAGTAAAAGCTAAATTGAAATATTCTTTAAAAGTAAGGCTCTTCAACGCAAATTGCATTCTCCTTTAAAATTATTTTTCCCATAGGGTTACCGTAATTTCCTGAACTCCCATTATATCTGCCATATCCTTCAAGGGCTTACGTCCTATATTCGAATTTATGCTCCTGCGGTAGCGCACCGAAAGTTCGTGAAGCCAAGGCCACGCACTTGGCCTGTTGTTATTTTTATGCTACTTTCCGCTTACATTTTTTTGCCTCTCAGTGCTCGGCCTCCAAGGACTTGGGGCGAAAGAAGGACCCTGGCCGGCAGGCAATTTTCTGCTTAATAAAAATTAAAAAGGGTTATGCGCGCGAGGCAAAAAGTTTTTCATTAAGCTGCCAACGATGATGATGATGGCGAAGGCGGTCGGTCCGCTCGAGAAAAAAAAAACCAACAGACAACAGGGAAAGGATGAGGACACGAAGAGGTGGCAAACGAATCCTTGGATGCCGCAAATTTGATAATGAAGATAAATGTTTATCGCATTCAGGGGCGTGGCCGTTTGCCAAAAAGTTTGTAACGCAAATTTTCACGCTGATTATGCCAATAAAATCAATGATAAGCTTGCTTGCCACCCAGCAAACAAGGAAATTTGGACCGCCCACCGTTGGCCGAAAACCAACTGAGAAAAACTTTTCACGACAAAACAGATGAATGGGCAAACGCAATGAATTAAAATGATAGGGTCACGGGGGTCACAGACTCTCGCCCCATAAATGCCACAAAAACACAAATAAATGCTAGTAAATATGCACGCTGGAGTGACAGTGGGGCGTCGAGGGACGGACGTGCTGAGCCGCAAGTAAATTGGTTTGCCGTGTCATTAGTGAACACGTATCCACATTTTGGCACTAATTAAATTTCATTTGAGTTTTTCCACTCAGTTGTGGCCAGTGGCCAGTGACCAGTGGGCAATGGGCACTGCATCTGCATTCAGCTCTCACCCAACTCGGCGTGCATTTTGTCAAATTTAATTGCTTCAGCAACGGCATTTCCAAATAAATTTGATATTTAATTGCAGTGGAATCGGTCAAGTAGTTGATTAACTAATGAGTTATATAGCAAAACAAAAATCAACATAACTTCAACTTTTTCTATGGTGAGACTTACTCATAGATAAGATTATGATGTGCTGGCTCTATGTGAGTAATCTTATCTTTTACGCTTCTGTTATTATGTATTTTTAAGTTTCCATTGAATTTCAAGTTGTGTTAACTTTTTCTTCGCCCACATTTACCTTTCCGTCTGAGTGGGAGATTAGATTGTGTCAGTGGGTCAATGCACCTGCACAATTGTGGAATAGAAGCCAAGAAAGTGGCAACAATCCGGAGAGGAAAGGAAATTACAAAACACATGGCGCCCGAAGCTAGTTACACACAGCAGACAATGCAGCCAGGTAGAAGTGAAAGAAGAAAAGCAGCAAATGAAGAGGATTGCAAGAAGGACGATGGCAGGACGAAACAGCTGCTTTCAGGACGTGAAGATGGCACTACAGCCAGGCTATGGATACCAGGGGTATGCTTAGATGGATGGGTTGACAGGTCGAAAAAAAAAAAGAGAAAAGGAGAAGGAAGCGCCAGGACACGGAAGCACATGAGAGCATTTGCTGCTTATTCTAAGTTTGATTCAGTGTCGCTGCAACAGCTCAAGGCTGTTTGGTGCTGGCCACAAAAGATGACTACATTGCACTCAATGCGGAAGTTTTCGCCAGCGAAACGATGTGGCAGATTTAAATGGCCGTACATTAGCGAAATAACGAGTGAAACAACGCTGCAAATGACTGCCATAACTGTTGTGGATTTAATTTGTTGAATTCTGTTTAATTTGCTGCATTTATTGCTCGTCACATGTGCAAAACTTTTTATTTATACACCCGGCAAGCAACAGCCAAACAATTTTTTTTGTAGCTGCCTTTTATGCAAAACTCACAACAGCAATTGCTGTGGAGCCCTGAAGCTTCTCAACCAACCGATCCTCGTCCTTGCTCCGCAGGACCCGCTCCTCTTGTAAAGTTATGGCAAAAGCACTTAAGCGATTTCATGCAAATTTTCGTATATATTTTTTGCCGTGCTTTCGCTCAGGTGAGCATTATGGCTATATGTCTACGCCTGCGACTCTGCAAACAACAACCACTGAGCGTTGCGAATAACAAAAAATACTTACGAGGGTGCAGCACAGTGGCAACAACAATTGCGAGCCGAAAGTTGAAAACTTCTGCAAATTGTTGCTGCCAAAGTACCGTGTGCGTGGAGGGGTATGTTGTATTTCAAGGGCAACTCAAGAAAAACTTAATTACGTGTTACGGTTAAGCTTATCTGCTTATCCATATTAACTTTGAAAAGAAAGGAATATTCTGATGGATTTTATAGAATACTTATACTTATTTATCAAAAATTCAGTTTACATTTGTTTTTGAAAGCTCACTGACTAATTTTAAAGGATAAAAGTAGTTCGTATCCATGAGCAGCTCCAGTTTTTGGTTAAACATTCCTTCCATCCATGTTGACATTTAATAAGGACAGTTTATTTGAGCCAAATAAACTTCAGTTTCCTAGCTGCATACTTGTGTACTTGTAATCCTGACAAATTGTGAGCCACAATTCAAAACAAACTTCAAACTTGTGAAGAATCTCCCAGCAATTAAAGTACCCAGCATCTTTGGATATAATGACGCAGCTCGATGCAATAAACACTTGACAATAAACACATATGTACATGTTGCCATTTATTCAGTAAAATAGTTTCATTTGTTACGCCTTGGCATAAAATCGTTATGTTAACAATTTGCGAACGAAAACGCTTTTGCTGTTGATGGTCGCATATAAAAATGTCAACGCTTAAGTGATGGAATGGCTGAATATCATAATAATAAAGTTGGCTGGGCGGCTGAATATTACTTGCAACAACGACTTTTGGCCACGCCACATAAATTAGGAGTGCGTGAAATCTTTGGATATAAATTTAATGTGCCGCCAGCGGTGGCTGTGGCAGTGGCAGTGGCAGTAGCAGTGGCTGTGGCAACACAAATCAAAAACACTTTTAAATGGGCACGTCGCTGTCGTAAAAACATCAGCGAATCGTAATTTGCTTTGTTGCCTTCGCTTATTTATTGAATGTTTAGTCGAAACAAAAGGCAACCCTCGACTTTTGGCATAAATCAAGCACGTGGTCTGTGCTGGATTATCCTGGCGATATTTGGAAACCCCCCTTCAGCCTTCTGCCAGGATCGGGGATCCATCTGGCTGACAGCACTTTGTTGGCCACGAAACGGAGCGTACTTCTGGCCCGGCCAAAAGCCGACAGCAAGCCGGGCTTAAGGTGAGTGCACCACGTTGCACCAGATCCACAACAGATCCAAGTTGCATTTGCATGCCACTCACCTGTTCAACTGTTTGCCTGTTCACTTGTTCACCTGCTTACCTGTTCACTGGCTCACCTGCCTTAGCATTTTCGACTTTTACCTTTTCATTTCGCTTTTGGTCGTTGGTTTTCTCGGTTGCAGCTCGGTTTGGTTTGCCTTCGCTCTAATTGAAAATATTTTTGTTCGCACTTCATTAAACCTAAACGGAGCAGCAAGCTGAGAGATATGCAATGTCTGTCAGTTCCATTTGGCTGCCGTTAAAAAGGTAAGGTGAAAAGTTTTAATAAATATGCATGCAAATGGGCACTCTATATGGTAAGGGGTATGTATGTATGTTTGTACGATTTGCACAAAGAGATGTCGATGTCTCTGGCTGTTATTGTTGGTGCCCAGTCGAAATGTTTGTTGGTTTAATCCAAAATGCAATCATTGAAATGCATTTTATTTAAGCTGCGCTCGCTTATTGCATTTTTGCATATACATTTTTTGGTGGCCCCTAACGAAATGGTTAGAGTAAAGTGGGAAGTGGGAAGTGGGAAGAGGGAAGCCCCCAAGGGACTTATTTTTATATGCTTACAACTCCTCCGGAACCAAATTCTGGCCATCCTGACCCTATATACATGTACATGTACGTCTGTGTATATGCGCAAATTCAATGACAGTTTGTGCCTTTTGCAACTTTCAGTTGATTTTTTATTGTCAATCGAACAATAACGAAATCATCGGCCAAGTTACGCCAAACGCCACAGCAGCAGACTTCGATTCGTCGATGGGCTGGGATCAGGATGAAAATGTGACTGTGAGTGTGAGTGTGAGTGTGACTGTGACTGTGACTGTGAGTGTGAGTGTGACTGTGAGTGTGACTGTGAGTGTAAAAGTGAGTGTTAGTGTGAGTGTGACGGTGACAGTGACTCAGCACGGCGAAAACTTTAAGGTAGGCAGCCCGGAATTTCTGACACAAGTCGAGAGCGTGCCACACCCCATCGGTGGAGATTTATATGCCCAGGCGTTGTGACTCAATCAATGGCATTTGTGTTGTGCCAGCAGCAAAAGCAGCAAAAGCAAAAGCAGCAGGAGCAGAAAAGCAGCAAAAGAAGCATCAGTTGGATGAAAATGGTAACACGAAGGGGTTTTTGGGGGGCAGAAGGTCCTCCCCTTTCCCTGCCCAGCGGAGCATCAGTGGCAGGACATCAGACAGTCGGAGAGACATGCACAGCATTTTGTGTAAAGAAATCAAAAATTTATACAAACTTTGCACAATGAATGAGCAGCAACAAAGCAGCAGCAGAGCAGAATCAGTACCAGTGCCAGTGCCAGTAGCAGTAGCAGTAGCAGCACAAGGGGGCAAGTGTGTCCCAGTGTCCTGGCAGGACAGCAATTGCCGAAAATTGTTGCAGCTCGCCTCGCTCGCTCCCTGACAATGGCTGCAACGGCAAATGGAACATACGTGCACTGGACAAAAAGTTGCTGCCTAAAATAATGACTAATGACTAGAGCCCCTAGTGAAGTTCTTATCCCATAGTTAAAATCAACTCAATGGGAGCCAACAAACCAATCCAAACAGAAACATAATCTGTTTTAAAGATTATTGCCTAAATTAAAGCCCCAACTAAGCTATTGATATTATTTTTGCGAGTGTGGTCACTTGCAGAGCTGCCTGACTTGCAAGTTGCAGCTACGAAAGTGGGCGCAAGGACAGCTCCGCATCGGACAACAGCTCCAGTGTGTGTGTTTGTGTGTAGATAGGTAGTCAGCAATGTGTATACATGTATCGGTGGGTAAGTCGGGGGGTCAGTGCAGACGAATTAATTAAAAATTCCGAAAATATCCGGTTAGCTCTTTATAACAATTTCGTGCACAATGCCGAGCTCTCCTGCTGCATTCGACAAAAAGTCGTTGGCTCACCTTTGTGCGTTGTGTGTGTTGTGTGTATCCTGCACGGCAGAAATTTAAAACTCGCCATGCTGATGTGCTGTCGGGCGCCTCAAGATGGCTTCATCTATCTGGCCGACAGCCATTCAAACTATTTTCGTTTCGGCCGTTTACCAGGCAATCTACATAAATGAATTCATTTGCTTTTCATACACTCGCACATATACGCATATATGTACAATGGCAAGCGAGCAGTGTACGGGTCGTATACGCAATAGTTGATATTTATGCTCTAATTGAGGGTACAACCCGGACCTGAACTTGGCTTAAAGTCATGTGAGCGCACAGAAATAATTGCGATTTATTTCAGCAGTTATAAGAGAGTAAAATCAAATTTGGCACATTTCAAGGCGAAAAATGTAAGCGGTCGCAAAAAACGGTCATTTGACCATAAAAAATGGTCGGAATGCTCGTTAAAACTAAAAACAATTGACCACATAAATTAGCGGCATTAAAATACCAAAAGGCAGGCGGCCCGAAAATGGCCCCAAAAAAAAAAGAACAGAGGATGGAAGGAAGTGCGAACGATTGATTCAATTAATTGCCAAATTAAAAGGGAAGAATTTCATTCGCAAAAGGCGAGCAAGGAAGGGAGTAAAAGCAGCAAAAGGAAGTAAAGGGAATGAATGAGAATGTTATGACAATGTTAGAAACCAAAAAATAATAAATGATGAGGGCTAAATAAAGGGAAAGCGGAGGCTGTAACCGATCTGGGCTGACACAAAGTGACAGGCGCCGGGGGCCTCACTGGCACAATTGAATTTATTATGGCATTTCAACTGGGAGAGCGTCAATTGAATGAAAGTGGACGGAAGCCCACCCACCGACCTTCCACCCACCCACACACCCACACACACACACTCTCGAGCGAGAGAGGGGCGGGAAAAGCTCTGTTGCAATAGCATCATTATTGGACTAAACCGAAACTATTTGCCTCAATGGGCCACAAAGCGCCACACGACACGCCAAAGGACACAGCCGGAGAATCGAAGACAGAGAAAGAGGCAAAAACACAGACAACTGGCAACTGAGGAGACTGCAGAAAGGACATGGACGACGAACCCACATCGCCACATCGCCACATCGCCAGTGTGATAGTCCAATGCCCTCGGGGTATATTTTCGCCACTTTCGCTCCGGCCAAAAGTGTTGACTGTCTTTGATTTTGTTTGTCTGTCCCTCTGTCCCTCTGCCTCGCCGCCTGGCCAACACTGGGCACAGACATCGTAGTTGCCCCGGGGGAAAGGGGCTAACACCAGCAATTACACACAGTTTTGTCAATCGAGCAAAAGTTGAGAGGAGTGCGCACATAATCAGCAAATGAATCATAAACCAGATGGGCCATTCACTCATTACGGCTTGTAAGTCCGATGCTTTTGTAATTACACAGGGAGAAATCAAACAAAAGTAATGTGAGTAATAATGTATTTATAAGTTAACATAGATACAATGAGCTTGACTTAAAAATCGTTTAAATAAAATTTAACAGGCGCACAAAAGAATGCAATAAATTCTTTCAAGTAAGTTTTAAGTTCTGCTTGTCATTTGGCAAACCTTCAAGCTATTTAATACTTAAAAAAAATATTAGTATATCTATTAACTATTTGATTCGCTTTTGATACCTTTTTCGCTGCGTGTACAGTAGAGCCTGTCAGCAAACGCATTGTGGCTACAAACAAATTACAAAATCGGCTAAACTTAAGCCGCCGTGTTGCGTGCAGTTTATGACTAAAGCGCCGCCGGCGGATGCGCTGAAATCCCGGTAACTGCAATTGGCTTTTTCCCAACCGCACTCACGTGCAGCCTCCACACACACACACACACACGGGATCACAGGATCACACATTTGGTGGACGGAGGGGGGTTACAGGACCCGCCTGTCTATCGGCCAAAACAAAGTTAAATCGGCCAAATCCTTTGACCATGTCACACTTTTATACATAATCGTTGGTCGAGCACGTGCAGACAACCGCAATGTTGTGCGAGGATGGCGCAAACAAAAAAAAAAAAGAAAAAAAACATTAAAAAAGGACAACAAAAAGGACAACAAAAAGCGCACACAAAAACAACAAGAGCGAAGAGCAAATTACAGCGGCGGACAACAGGGCGACAGCAAATATTACGTATACGTGCGTTCAATGTCCTGATGGGGTTGCAAGCAAGGCCAATAATGCAAAAGGCATTAACAGGCCCGGGCACTGGTTTTCCATAGCAGTTATTGCCATTAACATGGCTTAATTAGCCAACTGGCTGTAACAACACCGGCTTAAAGCATAATTGTAAATATTTCCGGACTTATACCCAACCAGCACAACTCCCTGAATAATGAAAGCTAGGCCAGGGATCTGAGTAGCGTTACATAGGATATGGCAGAGCGCACAATCTGTGAAGTAATCGGTGGAAAAGGAAAGGCAATTAATAAATAAACTAGTTAAAAGTAAGTAATTAATAGTATAGCTTAATCATTCACTAAGGGTGTCTAAAAGTGTGCAGTGAGCGGAAGATTTAGGCTATTGAACTCTTCCAATTTAAGCATTATTTTGCATACTTATGGACCTTTTTATAAACGATTTCTAAACTCTTTGATGCTTTTCTTACCCTGATAAGCGTCTCTCGATTGGCCGCAAAGAAGTAGCCATCGATGGGACAGCCCAAACTCGATCGCATCATGGCAATTTTTAAGGAGCTCACAAGCAGCGGGTTTTCCTGCAGCAAATGCAGCCAGCTGGACTCGTAGATGGCCTGGCCAAAAAGCTGACACTCCGAATGGACGCTGGATCCGCAGAAACAGTATATGGACACCTGGCCAACAATCGCAGCCGTAAATGCGGCATAGAACAGCAACGCTGGCTGCAGGATATTGGCAGATAGTTGGTAGCACAGCACACACAAGTGCAGTGAGGCTGCCACAAACTGGGCGAAGATGAGCGGTCTGAAGTATTCGTTTAAGGAATGACCCAGCTGCAAACACAACTCATATAGTTGAAACACGTGCCTTAAGTTCTCACGAGTCTCCGCAGCATTTCGGCCCTCAAAGTGCATCATTTTGTGCCTGGCAATCTGGAACAGGGCACTGAGATTATGGCTCAGAAAACAGAAGAGGGTGTCCACACAAACGGTGGGCAGTGCCACGCCCAGGGCAGCACTCACATTCCACACATAGGAAATTAGGTAATTGGGCAGCTTCTTATTGTCCCAGGGATATCTGTAGAAACTGTTGGCTATTATTCTGATGCTGGTTATTATGGACTCCTATTACTTACACACTGGGAAAGGGAAAGTCCGGCTGGAATTCACCTGTGCGTTGGTAGCTGATCAACATGGCCAGAGGAGACATCAAACAGGCCGAAAGACCAGCCGTAATGAAACAGTGGGCATATATAGCACTAATGAACTGATCCCGACGACTTTCTCTGGTTACTATCAGTTCACCCGCAAGGCAGTGAGTTTCTGAGAAACATGAACCGAAAATGGAGTGCAATCATGCATTTCATTCAAGCCACATACTATTGTCTAGGTATTTTAACAACAGCGAGCTTACCCCTTTGCAAAACACAATAGAACTGCCGTATTAGGAACCTAAAGTCCTTGTAAAGCCATAGGAACACCCCGATTTTGCAGAGCGCCAGCAAATCCACCAGAACCGAGCAGAGTGAGTCGGTTAATTGCTCCACATTTTGGATGTTCTGCAGGCCAAAGCCGATGGTCAGTGGCAAGAAGCTGGCCACCGAAAGGATGCAGCAGATGCTGCGCCAAGGATATCGATGGCCAGCATCCGGTTCGTGCAACAATTCCAGTCCGAGAAGGCGAAAGAAGACGGACTGCAGTCGGAGGAACTTGTCCGTCAGCATGTCGAGCTGGGTGAGTAGTGAAAAGTGAGTGAGTCCTGAGTTCTGGTTAATGGGAAGCAAAGCTCAGTGGAGGTCACTGCTCATTAGCGGCTAAGTAAAATCAATAAGCCATTAAAGCGAGCAACCCAAAATGGTATCTATTATTTAAATTCGAGTGGCAGGACCTTCTGCATGTGAGAGCTGGCAAATGAAGTGGCGGTTTGCAAGTTGCAAAAGTGTCTGGTTGAGTTGGGGAATTTTGAATGCATCAGCATACAAATCTTGGCCCTCTGATGTTTGCACAATAAATTATACTTAATTAAAAACAATTAAAAGCAAATTCCAATTGCAACCAGGCCTGTGGTGTTGCAAGCGGCAAATCTCTGAGCCACTGCAAATATTTGCCAGCAATGCTAAGCAAAAACTAAAACAAATCCTAGCTGCATTTCAAATGTGAAAACTTTTGCTTGCAGCTCCGAATTGCATGCTGCTGTTTTGGGATTCGTCTAACATTTCAGGGTTTTAATTACTGCTAAGCTCGAGACTTTTACCGGCTCTATCGTATCGGTATTGTTGTCGTGGTCAAGAATCACAGCAAATGGCCAGCTGGCCAGCTGGCAAAGTTTGGCCATCGTTTGGTCGGAGAATTTAGATGGGCAAAATAAATTAATGCAATTACATGCTGGCAGCTTAAGACCTAGGTTAAGGCCTAAGTGGAGTCATAAAGCACACACAAATTAAGTTCGGGACAAATGCCACAGACTTTGCAGCGACGGCATTATTCATTCGAATGTGTGAATGTTGTGAATGTCGTGAATGCCGCAGAGGTCTGATTCCATTTACTCAATTATTAACCGTCAGACGGAGTAATTAATTACGAGTTCTTACCTCTTAGATTGAAAACAGAGCCAGCCACCAACGGATGGCAATTCACAATCCACTGGAAAAGGAATAAGATTCGGCCTAGGCACATAAAACAAACATTGACACACTGACCAGGGCACCACGCAGCCCACGAAAATGGAAAATGGAAAATGGAGTTTATATATTTTCGGTAAAGCAAAACTTGCTGGAAAACTCGCCTGGCTGGTTGGCTGGTTGGCTGCTTGGCTGGCAGCTGACAGAAGAGGGAAATGGAAAACCATCTGGGGGGGTGGCCGAAAACTGTTCAAGAACTTTTTCTTATTCCTGGCATTGTTATTACCACGTTGATGCTGCTCGACTCCTCGAATGGTCGAATGGTGGACTCCTCGACTGGTCGACTCCTCGACTGGTCGAATGCTCCACTGTATCCATGGCAGCAAGCTCTCGACGAAACTCGGATTTCCTTTTTGGGGCAGGCGTGAAATATTCGACTTAAGAACTCGCAGGAATTATAATACTTGAGCCACAGTCACTTGATAACTATTGTTTCTCAACACTTATCAGTTCATTTGTTTTGAGGTGGAAATATAGTTCGAATGGAACTATAGTTACGTGGACAACAGGGTAACAGGGTAGCAGGGTATCCTCAACTTGGTTGCCTGCTGCCTTAGCGTTGAAATACTTTGCCATTTAGTTGTTGCACTGCCCGGACAGCAGTTGAATCCAAAATGAAATACTTGATTTCAGCCTCCGTGGGATTTTGCCTGCAACTCCGGAGGGGCGAAAACTTTGCCGCTCTCGCAGGAAGTCAACTTGGCAGGGAACGGGACGACTACGACGACGAGGACGACGAGTGCGACTAAAGCGAAGTGAAGGAGGCCTGGGGAAGCAGTTTGCTTAAAATGTTTAGTGGAAAGTGTTTTAAAATACATTAAAAAGTTCACGGCTGCCCTGGCACGCATTGAATTTATGCGAATTTGGTGAACTCCTTGAGTGGAAACTTTTTGCATTTGCTCGCTGGTGCCGCCCGCCCAATCAACTTAAATATTTGTTTAGCTCAAGTGCTTTCCCCATGCTTGGCCTCAAACCCAAATTTCCACCTTTCCACCTTTGTTTTTTGGGGCCATCCAGAATCGTACTTAGACAGTTGTAATTAATGCCCCAACCAGCTCCATTTTCCACCTTACGAATGAGCTGCGTATCTTGGTTGGTTTTCGTTACCAAGCACCACCATTTTTACTCCCACTCGGTGGATGATTTTCCGCCGCGAGCGTGTTTTCATATTTGCTTCTGTCATCATTTAATGAGAGATATTTTATTTCCCGTCTCATATTTATTGGAATATATTGCTGGTTGGGCTGCCCGAAGGACCCTCGACTTACTTTCGATACCTGTAAGTGCGGTTGTGCGGCGCTGTTTGTGGCTTGATTTGATACGCTCGAGGAAAACTGTCGAATTTGCAAATGACGAAGCCCTATTTTCATCTCGAGGCACTTTTCTCTAGGCCCGCAACCCAATCGCAAATGGGGAAGTATTTTTGCAAAACAAACAAGTCCCAAGTAATTTGTTTTTCTCCCCCATCCACATCGAGAAAAACCCATTTTCGTGGGAAAACAGGCCATCCAGTGCCTCCAACCCCTTGGTAAATGGTTTATTTTTTCATTTTCTTTTTTGCTGAGCTAATTTGCAAAAGCTGGTTGCAACTGTTGAAATCGGGAAATTACATTAACGCCAGTCATTTTTCCGATTGCCATGCTTCATTAATAACAAACGCTTGTAAATAATTGCAACAACTATGGCCACAACTATGCTATAAGTCAATTAAAACCGGGCTGGCAACATGCAATACGCCTCTTTTTGAGATACTCTATGAACTACAGGAAAAGTAAAATAGAACGTTGGCTTCTATACTAATAAATGAAGCTTCTAGCTTACAAACAACTTCGTTTGCAGTAAGAAACATGTTCAAATGCATATATTATCTTACTTATTTAATAAGTTTTAATGTTCATTATAGCGAAAGTATCCATTTTCCAGCATATTGAGTTAGCAATCAGATAGTGGCGTATTTAAAAGTATGACGGCTATAGACCTTTTGTATCTTTCGATACGGTAAAGCTACGCATGAGGAGCTATAAAACGCATTTAAATTAATAATCATTTAAAATACAATCGCTTGCGGGTTGATTAAGGGGAGGCATCAAAACAAATGGCAAAAGGGATGTCATATTGAATTAATGCAACTAATGAATACAGCTCGTGCTGTTCGTGCTGATGATTTCATTCAACATCGCTCAACATCGTTTGCATCCAGATCGCGATAAAGGAAAAAATGTTTAATTTCATTTGTGGCAGGACGACGAGAGGACTCTGGAATGCAACGGGGGGCGCTGGAAATTGTATTAATCAGGCAAATAAGTGTTCGCTTTTATTTTATGAATAATTAAAATTATTTATTGCTCTGCCGGTGGTCGGAATGCTGATGAACTACTATGGCCAGCGGCAAATTGACTGTCCGTTTTGCCCACTTGAGGGGCACAATTGCATAATCAAATCCACAACTATTCAATTATGTCTGCGTCACTCCAATGAGACACACGGCCTCGTGTGAGAATAATTCGTCCAAGACCCAAATCAGAGCCGAATTTAATTGAATTGCATTTAATGAATATCAATATCGAATATTCTGATTAAATTCGATTAAACTCACGCTCTCACTAGCCGCAGTCCCCCAACGACCAAGTGGAGCCATCAACGGGCCGCAACTGAAACGAGGCGCCACAAACGATGGCTAAGCGGAATGGAAATGGATGCAAGTCATGCGCCGCGGATGTCCTGTTCCAATGCCATCATTCCATTCTCTTTGCCGTTTTCTAAGAGAGCGGAAAGTCCTCGAAGAGAGAGATCGCTGTGGGAAAACTTTGGCCAGCAATTAGACATCTGTCAGCGTGTTGACCCAGGCAACCAACACTCGAAGGAGGAATTCCCGCCAGCAGCTGGGGCACTCCATCATCCCAGGACAGTCGGTGCTAGAGTGCCGCCAGGTCCTGCAGGAACTTCACACGCTTTCTGATGACCATAATGACAACAATTAAATATAAATCACCGGGGAAACAACATGCCAAGGATTTACCTTTCCCCACTCCACACCACATGCCCTCCTCTTGAGCCACGCATACAATTAGCTTTTATGGCCGCGGGCAAGAAGGAAAATGGCGGCCATGGCCCTGGCCAATGGTAATTTGAAAATATGGTAATTATGAAGCGGCTTTTGTGTAAGGCGGGAAAACAGAAAAACAAGAAAAGCGGCGGTGGAGGAGCGGAGAGGAGCGGAGAGGAAAGCCAGAACCTCTGACACCGCGGCTGTGTCTGTTCTAATTAGGCGCACATAAATTGCACCGCAAACAAGATGGGCACAAACAACAAGCATCGGCAACAAATCCTAAATAACAATTAAAACAATTTTCAAGATTAAAAACACACCTCACAGCCAGCCCATCCAGCCAATGCTTTAATATTTTAATTAAAAATTCCTCCGCAAAATGCGGCCGCAGAGCGAGGTGTTTGCCGTAAGCCCGGCTAACAGCCTGGCCAATAGCCCAACCCCTCCAGATGCCCCTCCCTCTAGAAGCCCCCCCCCTCTAGAAGCCCCCTCTGGTAGCCCCTTGAGCGAATGAGTGGCCGAGTGCTCCCTGAATGGCCTCTGGAGGCCTATGACTTTGAATTATTGCACGGCGAGTCATAAATTAAGTGCGTGGCCCTCCTCAAATGGCGGCGAGTGTGGTGCTCGTTGGGCGCCACTTGTTCGCTGGTGGCAGGTGGCCAATCGAGCACTTGCATTAAGCGCTTTTCGAGGATTTTCTTAGTTTTGAAACATGTTTTGTAAAACATACATTCATGCATGAGAAGCTCTTACAGCCACTTGCTGTCTAGAAATAACTTTACTTCAGTATTGAAAAGGTTTATTTGTTATATTTGTTATAACTCCAAAGAATAGGCATTTTTGGCGGAAGTTTGTTTATGCTGAAAACCAGTGTTGTGGTCACAAATCCACTATTTTGGTTAGGCAAACCAACCTGTTGAAGTTTTATCCACTTTACTACAGCATTTTCCTTCAGCACCGCTGCTCTTTCACTCAAATATTCCGGTAATAGAATTTGAAGAGCGAAATCGGCGGGCGGAGAAGGATTTCGGTAGCCCTTTAGACCTTCATAAATAAATGCGCCAAGTTCTGCGCGGGGAGTTGAATCCTTTATCCTTGTAAAGGAGATGGTGATGGAGATGGGCACTGGAAGTGGAAGTGGGAGTGGCACCTCTTGAGTCGCTGTTGTGGCCGTGCAATCAAATTCAGACATTTGGCGACACTCACGCCGCCCACTTGCGTTACTTAAGTGTCGTAAAGTCCTGCCAGTAAAGCGAGGTGCGGTAGAAGGGGGTTGGGAGGGGCAGGGGAGTGGGAGGTGCAAGGACAACAACAAGTGGGGCTTTTATGATTTATGCAACTATCGCCTGCAGCCAGAAGTGGGTGGGGCAGGACTCCAGGAGAGCCATTGCCGAAATCCTTGAGAGAGCCGCTCGAGGCGCGTAAATTCTTTTCTTGGGCGCCTCGTCTTCGTTTTTTCTTTTTTTAGGGGACATACGTCTCAGACTAAGCGGCTCGTGGGGAAAGTGGGAAAAGCGCTTCAAATTGTGCAATTTTTATGGACGCAGTGGGTGGCTGGGGGCGGCATTCATGAATAAAAGATTTTCCGATTCACCCCGACACCAGAACCAACCAAACCGAGCAAACCGCCTCCTCCTGTCGCCCAATTTATTATGCTGTTGGCCTTGCCGAGTGCAAATAATAAGCAGCAAGTGCACAGCCACGCCCACACAATTGTCGGAGGGGGCGGAGCGGTGAGGCGGGCCAAGTAGGTGTGGCACTAGAGAAGAGGCTCCAAAGGCTGCAAAGGCTGAATGCCTGCGAAATTAGCAAAGCAAACGCTCGGCTGCAGTTTACTTGCCATTTAAGCGCCGCACTCGACAGCTGTGTTTGTCAGTGGCACTTGCAACCGGCAACCACCTAGGCGCAACAACAACAACACCAGCAACTTGCAACGCACGAGCTACAAGACGAAAAACTACCGACACACAAGGAAAAACCAACCAAAATGCCTGGCCAAAATGTGTGCGTCTCTATTGTTGAATGAAATTAATCAATAAAATTGAATCGGATTTACAAATAAAGATTTCAACGTTCAAATTTACAGCCTTTTACACTAAAGAAGAAAGCAATGGAAAATCTTTTGTTCCGAAATCACTAATAAAAGTGTCTAAAAGTATGTAACACTTTATTCATTGATTTTCCGCTCCTATACATTTTTGTAGCATTCCATGTCCATAATATACTCCCTTTCTAGGTATTGCATTTTATGCCACATTTTCTTGCTGTGGAATGCTGCACCTGCAGCTTGCAACGACAGCCACAACAACCCACAGCCCAAAAGTTGAACTTGCAGTTGTGTTATTTTTCTTGCTTCGCCATTGTTTGTCTCTCGAAACCAAAGGGTCGTCTTTGGTCCGAAAGAAATGCACATAAAATATAAGAATATTAGGCAAACACTGGGCAATTTGGTCAGAGGATATACGAGTGTTTATGCAAGTTTCCTTGGCAATTAGAGCGTTTAAACAAGTAAGAAAATTGCAATTCCGACAAATCTGCTCGGAAATTAAAAATATATTGTAGTCCGTAATTTGTTCAACAATGGCACTTTGCTTTGCAACCGTTTGGATTTGTGGGGTGGTTGGATTATTTTGGAAAGCTCTTTGATTGCAGATGGTTCAAAAGAAAATTTAAAATATAAAAAGAAGAAAAGTGTTAATATATCAAATAATTGAATCACATCAGAAATTAGGTAATAAATTTTGTTCGTACGCAATAGTCAATCAATTAGCGCGAAAAAAGGCCTCGCCAAGAATTGCACGAAATAGAGAAACATAAATGTCCTTTTAGTCCTAATAGAAGTGGCGCCACCTAGTGCCTGAACCTTCCTAAAAGAGTGCTGCCAAGCAAATGCCAGCAGCACGTTTTGTATGGGCTGCACTAAGCTAGTATCCGAGCTCAGCACCTTGGCGCGAGTCTTAGCTAGGTTCCGAACACAGCTATTTGGTCTTCATTTTTTCCAGGGCTTTGGAATATTAAGAATAAATAAATATTTTAAACTATTTTAATAAATTATATATACCAGTACTAAAAATCAAATCAATATAAAATGTTAAAATATTTAGATTTATAAATTATTGGTTTAACACATTGACACGTGTTAGTTAGTTAAATAAACTAAAATATGTATGAAAATCTTAGCAAATTCAGAAAAATGGTATAAAATAATTGATATAGGCGATGGCCTCGTAGCTACTACTAATAAATAAATAAATAAATAAATGGACATTCGATCAGTACAGTGACGTTTATCTTTATTAAACTACAAAAACTTGAGGGTCGCGATTTTTACAATTGCAATTTCGAGGAGAGGCCTGAAATTGGTGGAACATGACCAGGTGATCTGTCGCTGTTTTGGGGTGTCAACTACGGTCTAGGATTAGTTTGATTTTGATTAATCGGAATCGGATCGCGCCGAGGACTTCTTGGACTTCTTGTGCTTGCGCTTCTTGTCGCGATGCCGATCCTCCGTGCTGGACTCGCGTTTGCTCCTGGTGCTGGCGCTGGCGCTGGCGCTGGCGCTAGTGCTGGTGGCATCTGTTTTCGCCTCACTTCCGGTGGCAGCAGCCGCTTCCTGGCCGACAGAATCCACACGTTCCTCGTCCTGCAGCTTCCTGAGCGTCTCGGCCTTGAGGCGCTCCAGTTCGTTGAGCTCGCGGGTGGTGCGCTCCTTCTCCATGTCGTCCTGGCGCTGCTTCTCCAGGCGCCGTTCCTCCTCCTTGGCGATCTCGTTGCGCATGTGCTCCTTCATCAGCAGCGCGGCCTCCGCACGCTTCTGCATCTTCTCGCGGGCCGCCTTCTCGCGTTCCTCGCTCATGGGCAGCGCGGAGGTGAGCTTGGGCAGCGGACTGCGCGAGCGGCGGCGGCGGGAGCGACTAGTTGAGGGACTGCGACTGCGCGACGAGCTGTGCCGGCGTCCGCGGCTGCGACTGCGTCTGTTGCCGGACGATTCGCGACGTCTTCTGCCATCGGAGTCCTGACGCCTTCTGCCGGAGGATTCCTGGCGTCTTCTGGCCGGTGAATCCTTGCGCCTTCTGTCAGGCGAGTCCCTGCGTTTTCTTTCCGGCGAGTCCTTACGCCTTCGGCCTGGTGACTCGTGTCTTTTGGCAACCGAGTCTTGTTGCTTTTTGTCGGCGGACTCCGCTCGTTTTTTGCCAGGAGAATCCTGTTTTCTGCCTGGCGAATCTTGCCGCTTTTTCTCTTGCGAGTCGTGACGCCTTTTGCCAGGCGATTCTTGTCTTTTCACAGGAGAGTCCTGACGCTTCTTGTCGGAATCCTTTCGCTTTTTGCTCGGGCTATCCCCCCGTTTCTTTCCCGCAGCATCTTCCTGCTTGTGGCTGTCCTGTATTTTCTTATCTTGGGAATCCTCCCTTTTCCTGTTGGCAGAGTCCTTGCGCTTCCTTCCAGGTGAATCCTCACGCTTCCAGTTCGCAGATGACTCTCGCTTCCGGTCGTTCGAATCGTCTCGTTTTCTTTCAAGCGAGTCTCTTCGCTTCCTTTCCGTTGAGTTCGGACGCTTTCTACCCGGCGAATCCTGACGTTTTCTGCCCGGCGACATCTGACGCCTCTGGCCGGGCGAATCTTGCCTACGGTTCTGACTGCGGGAGCGCTGCTGACGCCGGCGGTCTCCACTGGGCGAGCCTCGTCCTCTGATTGGCGAGAGGGGGAAACGATTGCGGTACTCATTATCCTGAGAGCGTGAGCGACGGCGGCGATCCCTGTCCGCGAACGGATTACGGCGATTGCCACGATTAAACTGATTTTGATTGGATTGGTTAATGTTTTGACCAGGACGTCGGGCGGGCGAACGTTGCTGACGACGTGGAGGCGACTGGCGACGAGGGCTCCGGGAGCGACTGCGCTTTGGTTTGGCTTTCTCATCGGGCTTGCGCTCATCGCGTTTAGCGTTGCGATCCCTGCTGGTCGATGACTCTACTTTGATATCCTGTTTGGTTGGTGGTTTCACCTTTAACTGTTCCTCGTCTTCGGACTCGGCTTCGCTTTCTGTTTGCTGCTCGTAGTCCAAGGCGTTCATGTCCATCGACTTGCGGCGCTTGACGGGAGTCACTTCCTTCGCTTTATCCTTCTCGCTGGCTTTTTCTCTCTCCTTGGCTTTACCGCGCTCGCCGGTGTCCTTTGACTTGGTTTTGTGCTCTGGAGAGAACCTATCCGGAGTTACTTTACCACCGTACGTGCTGGCATGGGATAGCTCGAAGAACGACTGCTTGGGATTCTTTGTGGCCTCCTCGTGGCGACGCTTTCTCTCGTGCTCGCGACGCTTCACCTCCTCCTCGCGCATCTTGCTCTCCTCCTCAATGCGCTCCAAGTCGGACAACTTGATGGTGCGCTTTTGGGCGTGTTTCCAGTGAGGTGGCGTAGTGCTTCGCGAACGACTACGCGACGGGGTGCGAAAGCGCTGCAAAGTGTTTTATATTAGAAATGGTTTGAAGCGTTACAAGTTGTTCTATACTCACAAACACTCCACGACCTTTGACAATGCGACCGCTGCGCGATGTGGGCGGTGCCTGTTTCTTTGACCAACCGAAGTGGTTACGATTGCGCTCTCTCTCCTGATCCCTGCCTCGATCGCGTTCCTGTCCACGAGCTCCACGGTCCTCACGATCTCGCGACTTTGATCGCTCTGCGCGCATTAGGAATTTGTTTGATACCTGAATACAAAAGGAGTTAAAAATATGGATATGCAATTATAATAAGAGAATCCAGTTTAGTTACCTCTGGTATCTCGTTAGGATCTATCTTTGTAATTGTGACCAACGGATGCAGCTCGCCTTCCTCGCGATCCTCGTCATCATCCTGCGGATTCTGGTCATGCTTTCCGTTGCCACGTCTTGCTTCATCGCTACACAAATGTGAAACAGATTAGAAAATAAAAACTATAAACCGAATATATACAAGATGTTGCACTATCACATACTCTTCGCTATCGCTGGACTTTGTCTCTTTGCGGCTGCGTTTTTTCTTCTTGTCCTTGCGCTCGGCTTTAGCCTCAGCCTCACTTTCCTCGCTCTGTGAGTCATCAGTGGCCGTGGAGCGCCTCTTTCGCTTCTTCTCCTTTTTGGCTAAGTGTCGAAAGGCTTGTCAAGTATAATAGTTATGTGTAAATGGATGGCAGTCGTACCCTTTGTCTGCCTAACTAGTTCGCCACAGTTGGCAATGGCTGCATCCTGCAGCGGGCGAGAGTTCCGATCGACGGGCAAATCCTCCAATTGTCGCACCAACTCCTGACCCGATATAACTTGGCCGAATACAACATGGATACTGCAACGAGGAAACAAAACGTTAGAAAGGTGATCTTTTAAGGGCTGCTTAGGGCTAACTTACTTGTCCAAATGTGGCGCAGGCTGTGTTGTACTACAATGAGAAACAGAAGAAGAGAAAAATATTCTTTACACTTTGGCTAACTGGTTGTTGGGCTGCAGTAGGCAGTTGTAGTTGAAATCGGTGTTGTTGGTTCAGTTGTTGTTGTGGTTGCTGTTGTCGGTTGAGGTGGAGACAATGTCATGTGCAACAAAGTTTAAAGGTTTCTACGTGTAGGTGGCAGAGGTGGCACACAGGATTTTGGCAAGCCACCAACCACAAGAGTCGCTGCAGCTGGCCATGGCCAGCACATCGTCATCTATCATCTAGCAGATCCATCGGGAGGATCCACACCAAGATTCCGCCAAAAGATCCACAAAGAGCCGACAGCGAGAGAGAGAGAGACACACTGAGAGCCAGGAACGAGAACCAAGACCCGGAGACTTAGAGACCAAAGACCAGGGAGCTGAAAGACCTGCATCGTCTTTCACTTGGTTTTTGGACCCACAGACCAAATGCACTGGGGATGGTGGATGGCGGTGCATCGGGCGATGGAAGACAGATTGCGATGCATCTGCCCGCTGGTCAGTGGGACGCAAGCACACACTTTACTGCCCACGGGCTAAGGCTAAATGGCAATAGATTAATGAACAACAACAGAGGTTTAAGTATAGATCAAAAAGAAGGCGAAGAGAGTTTTTAGCTGAATTATCGGTGCCTGAAACAGAACTGAAACTAAATTTACGGCCACGTTAGTCCGGAGTCCGGAATCCGGACCAGCCGGTTACGGCCCTCCATTGAGAGCACTTACATAAAGAACTGCGAGCCATTGGTGTTCTTGCCCCGGTTGGCCATCGACAGCAGGAAGGGACGATCGTGCTTCTTGTCGAAGCTCTCATCTGGAAAGAGGAGTAAGATTGCTTAAACCAATTCCACAATTCTACTTAAAAGCCCAAGATGAGCACCTCAAAAACGCAACTTTTTTAACAAACAACTTTTTTAATGCGCATGTAATTGGAGTTGCCTAAAACCGCTTCTATTTGCATATTTGACCCATTTTCCACTTATTTTCCACCTAGACGTATAATTAGCAACATGTAAATGAGTATGCACCATTCCCTTATATTTCTAATGGAAATATATGCCAAAATGTACATTTAAATTGAGTCGCTTGAGTGACGATGCGAAATGCGCATTTATTTTTGACATTTAAATGGGGTATTTGTTTGAAATAAGGGCACATCAAAAGATTTCTAGTCTTTTCTACACAGATCTTCTTTCTAAATCTTTGCAGCTTGTTAAACTAAGTGGATTATTGTAGAGTAGTTTAGAGGTAATTGGTTGGAACTTTTTAAAAGGCCGAAATGGGAATCATACAAATGGCTGCCAAACTAAGAGTAAAGTAAAGTTTTTTTCATTATCCCCCCTCTTTAAATTGTTATTAATTGGATCTCTCTGAATCGTAGCTTCTAAAATCCTATATAATCCCTTATGTTTTCTGTTCCTCTTATCAGATACCCACTGTATTGATTTTTGCGGCAGACGCGTGTACATACATACACACATACATTGATATCTGTATGTAACCGGAAGAACTCACCCTCGAATGTCCCGCCGTAGATGGACTCGCCGCCGGTGCCGTTGCCCGCGGAGAAGTCGCCCGCCTGGACCATGAAGTCCTTGACCACCCGGTGGAATATCACGCCCTTGTACTGCAGCTTCTTGCCGGTGACCTGGCCGACTCCCTTTTCGCCCGTGCAGAGTGCGCGGAAATTCTCCGCCGTCTTGGGCGCCACATCGCTGTAGAGCTCGAAAACAATGCGGCCCACGCCCAGTCCGCCAAGGGAAATGTCGAAGAAGCATCGCGGTCGCGTGGCACCTGCGTCGCGCTTGTTTACCGTCATTATTTACGCCGATTTTCGCCAATAAATGCTGTTTAATACGTATTTCTCGCCGTTTTCGCGTTGCACAATGTCGGCGTTGCCAGCTATTTTTAAAACTTGGGATGTCAAAAACATACAGTTACAAATATCGATATCCAACACTTTGCATTTTTTTTGAGTATCGATATTTCATTTTGTATTTTATTATTTGCTAAATTTGTTAATAAATTTGTATATGCGTTCTTAAAGACTGCAATATCGGGGTTATACACAGCTAAAACATTTAAGTGGAGTCTTACAGCAACCAATTTTCAGTTCATGCTTTTTAATATAATTCTCAATATTGCCTGAACATGGGGCTGAAAATATATCTTCAATGCGCATTTTTTTTGGGAAAAACACTCTTGTGTTCAAAACAAAATTGAATTGATAATTGGTCTTTCTGGTCATATTATTCATACATTTTAACAATAAAATAAACAGGTAATATCTGACTAAACTATTTTTAAAGTATATATCTATATTTAAAAGCAACTTCCATTCAAAGAAAAATAAAATTCATTACAGAAGCCGTTCCATCCCTGGCTGGAATACGGTCACACAAAGCCAATGTTTACATGGCAACTCGCATGTGGGTGTAGCTGTGTGCGTGAACGAGAGCGCAAGAGCGGGGCAAAGGCGGCACGAGTGTAAGTGCGAGGGAGAGGGCAAGGCGAAGACGTGTTCTTTTCGCCGAAAAAGCAAATAATTGGTTTTATCAGAGAAAAACAAAAAAACTCCGGCCTGTGTCGCGATAAAAACACGACAATCGCATTGCGACCGCTTCAAAAGCGAACGATCAGCCTCAGCTGACCGGAAAGTTTACATTGCGACGTGGAAAACCACCAATCACTTGAAAATTTCAAGACGAGCAATCGCAATTCAGAATGTGTGGCATATTCGCGTACCTAAATTACTTGACGCCCAAGTCGCGTCAGGAGGTCCTCGATCTCCTGCTGCAGGGACTGAAGCGATTGGAGTACCGTGGCTACGACTCCACGGGCATAGCCATCGATGCGCTGAATTCTGGCGAGGCACAGGCCATTCTGCTGGTGAAACGCACGGGGAAGGTGAAGGTCCTGGAGGATGCGGTGGCGGAGGTTTGCCTGGGCCAGGACTACTCCCTGCCCATCGACACCCACATAGGCATAGCACATACGCGTTGGGCCACCCACGGTGTGCCCTCCGAGCTCAACTCACATCCGCAGCGATCCGATGAGGAGAACAGCTTTGTGGTGGTGCACAACGGCATCATTACCAACTACAAGGACGTGAAGACCCTGCTGGAGAAGCGCGGCTATGTGTTCGAGTCGGACACGGACACGGAGGTGATTGCTAAGCTGGTGCACCACCTGTGGCAGCAGCATCCTGGCTACACCTTCGGCGAGCTCGTGGAGCAGGCCATTCAGCAGCTGGAGGGCGCCTTTGCCATCGCCTTCAAGTCGAGGTACTTCCCGGGGGAGTGCGTGGCCTCCAGGCGGGGATCGCCGCTCTTGGTGGGCATCAAGGCCAAGACCAAGCTGGCCACCGATCACATACCCATCCTGTACGCCAAGGCCCATCGCCCACATGGTCAGCCGCAGCAGCAGGCCTTTCAAGTATTGCCGCCCGGCGATTGCAGTGCCGAGTTTCAGCCGCTGGAGCGCAAGGAAGTCGAGTACTTCTTCGCCTCCGACGCCTCAGCCGTTATAGAGCACACGAATCGGGTGATTTACCTGGAAGATGACGATGTGGCTGCCGTCAAGAGCGATGGCACCCTCAGCATTCATCGCCTAAACAAATCCTCGGATGATCCGCACGCCCGCGAGATCATCACGCTGAAGATGGAGATCCAGCAGATCATGAAGGGCAACTACGACTATTTCATGCTGAAGGAGATCTTCGAGCAGCCGGAATCAGTGGTCAACACCATGCGCGGCAGGATGAGGTTCGATACGAAGACCGTGGTTCTGGGCGGCATCAAGGAGTACATACCAGAGATCAAGCGCTGTCGCCGCCTAATGCTGATTGCGTGCGGCACATCCTACCACAGTGCAGTGGCCACAAGGCAGCTGCTGGAGGAACTGACCGAACTGCCCGTAATGGTGGAACTGGCATCTGATTTTCTGGACAGAAATACGCCCATTTTCAGGGACGACGTGTGCTTCTTTATCTCCCAGTCGGGTGAGACAGCGGACACCCTGATGGCGCTCAGGTATTGCAAGCAGCGAGGAGCCCTCATCGTGGGAGTTACCAACACGGTGGGCAGCAGCATCTGCCGCGAGTCGCACTGCGGCGTCCACATCAACGCTGGACCCGAGATCGGAGTGGCCTCCACAAAGGCCTACACCTCGCAGTTCATTTCGCTGGTCATGTTCGCGTTGGTCATGTCGGAGGATCGTCTCTCCCTGCAACAGCGCCGCTTGGAGATCATCAATGGCCTGTCCCAGCTGGACGAGCATATTAGGACTGTCCTGAACCTGAACTCGCAGGTGCAGCAGCTTGCCAAGGAGTTGTACCAGCACAAGTCGCTGCTCATCATGGGCAGAGGCTTCAATTTCGCCACCTGCTTGGAGGGAGCACTGGTAAGCGATGAATGTACCTTCCATTTCATCAATTTCAGCTGTAATTTAATCAGATCTCATACTAATATATGCATGAGAACGTGATGGTATTGCTTGATGGAAAAGAACCTATGTCAACATATCACTTAACTTGTTTATTGCAGTAATATACCACTTGCCAGGTGCACTTCAACTAATCATTATGTTTGTGCCACGATTTAAAAGCTAATTTAACCAATTTACTTGCTTATTGCAGAAAGTGAAGGAGCTGACGTACATGCACAGCGAGGGAATCCTGGCTGGCGAACTGAAACACGGACCACTGGCCCTGGTGGACGACGAGATGCCCGTGCTGATGATCGTGCTGCGGGATCCGGTGTACACCAAGTGCATGAATGCCCTGCAGCAGGTGACATCTCGCAAGGGCAGACCGATCCTGATCTGCGAGGAGGGCGACAACGAGACCATGTCCTTCTCCACGCGTTCGCTGCAGATTCCCAGGACCGTGGACTGTCTGCAGGGTGTGCTCACAGTGATTCCGCTCCAGCTGCTGTCCTACCACATCGCCGTGCTTCGCGGATGCGACGTGGACTGCCCCAGGAACCTGGCCAAGTCAGTGACCGTGGAGTAGGCAACCCAACTATCCGGCTCCAGCCGCCGCAAGAATTCCATTTTAGTATCTGCCTGAGAAAAACAAAAACAAATCCTAGCACTTAAGTTGAAATCTTCTGGTATTTTCTCGGGTTAAAATCCGACCTACTCCTTTAACCCATTGTGCCCCTTCCGGCTGAAGCCGAGTCTGTTTAACCCATGCATTTGTGGCATTTGTAGCCTGTACTGACCCCTTGTATTGTAGACCCACTACTTTTTGTGAATGTGCAATTGAAATATAAATATTTCCAGTTTTTCTTTAAAAGTATCTTGCTGTTTTGAATAAAAAATGGAATGGAAAATGTTTTAGCATTGAATACATTTTGAAATGGAAATACACTACTCTGCAGTTAATATTAAAAACTAAAGCTCTCCTACATAAAATTCTTATCTGCCATTAAACATCTTTTTAAACAGATAGATAGATAGATAATTTAAAAATCAAACGCCACGTCACGTTATTGCTGTAAACGTTTAAATATTTTGCTTACGTTATGTTAACACGTGCATTTCAGATAAAAGTAAATAATTACTTGTTATTATGCACAATTTTGAGAAATATTCTAAATTTTAAACATGTTAACGAAATTAAAATTTAATATTCCTAAAACTAGGCACTCAAAGAGTATGAAATCGATAGATCGCATAAATTTAAATTTTCTTTATATGATTTAAAATCAAAATGTAAATGGGGGAAAATTATTTTGTTTTTTAAATAGCAATTTATGATTGAATTTTTGAATTATGAATTTTAGAATCATAATTTAAAACAACAAAAACTAAAGAATATCAGATGCGCGCTGATTTGCCCATCCCTAATAACCGTAGGTATCGCAGCAGCCGATAGCTATCGCAACGCAACGCAAACGAATTGAACAACAACCCTGCTCTTTTTCTTTTGGACCCGTAGAACCACATGTCTGGTAACCGATTTTGATTTTTGTTTCGGCGGTATAATGCTCCAATTAATTGATTAATTGCGGTTAATTGACAAGACCAGTGAACGGCGAAAGTACGGTGCAACCAACAAAGCAGCGAGTGTGTGTGCAATTGCGAAAAAAACGCGATAAATAATATTCGTAACGTTCTGACCACCAGCGCGTGAGTGAGTGCGAGCGAGAGGCAGCGATTCGAGGAGTGTAGCAGTGCGAAAGTGTGTGTGCGAGGAAACCCGCAAAAGCAAAAGCAAAGCAACAATAACAACACACGCACGCACACACACACTCGTGTACGTATTCACACGCGGAGCGGAAAGTGCGTAGTGAACATACGAAGCATACGAAACAAGAAGTGGGAGAGATAGCGGAATAAAATACAATTCTGGTTTCCATTTCATTTTCTGGTGCGTATTCAAATCAATCTGATCCTTTGCTTGTGTGTGTGACCGCGTGCATCATTTTGAAATTCGAGGCGAGTTGCAGTCGCAATCAGCTGTTTTCAAAGCCCCGACCAGGGCGGCACTAACAACACTGCAGGCCGTTAGCCGAGTGCATTTGATATTGCATAATATTGGGTGAAGCAAAAACAGGGTTATTGTTGCGGGCCACAGAGTATGCTTAACCCAAATAGCATCTGCAAACTTAGTTTATTTTATCTGCGGCTTTAACTGCTTTTGATTTCCTGTCGTAGACCAGTTACGTTCTACGCAATGTCATTACGTTATACTCCAGCCTGGCAAGTGGACAGCGCGCTTTGCGGCAGCCCTGGTCGCTTAGCGTTGTGTTGCTGCTTCCTCTTCCTCTTGTGTGGGGCAAAAATCTAACCTCACTTCTTCTTCTTCTTTGGAACACTGCTGTGTGTGGCTGCTGCATAATAATATAATACCTCTCGATTCACGATTGGTCGTGCCTCGCAACTGATTTTCTCCGCTCCCCCAAACTGCAGTATATAATCGTGCAAAATCCGTGGCAGTTAATTCAATTCGCCGAGCAGCGTGACAGCTGAGGAAAATCGAGAAAATCGGCCGCTGGGAGAGGCTTTTCCTTTCCGATGGCCAGTTTCTAAAAAATCACCGCACTCCTCGGGAGGCTTTTTTGCAGTCCCATAAGAATATTAATCTGCCTTGTGAAAACCCCAAGTTCAAAGTGCAGTGTATGTGCCTGTGTATGTGTGTGTGTGTGTGTGTGTTGTAATAGTTGCATTAAGTAAATAAATATTTATGCAGGAGGGGCGAACTTGAGATTAATCACTGTAATTGAGCAACAAACACCTCGAGTTCGCCCATCTCGCAATCTAGTTGGAAAATCCTAGCAGGCACAGTAGAGCTCGGCTTCATGGACATTCCGTATTTCCATTGAAGAGCTTTTAGTTTCCATTCCATTTAAATTGCGTTTTAATCTCTTCATAGGTTTTGGTATAGTTTTAAAAGTATTTTTTCTACAAATGTAACTATTAAAATTCAAGAAATTAAGTTTTTCAACTACATTTAAAAGTTTAAGTTAATGCAAAGTATTATACAAATTACATCAGTATTGACCGCAGAGTTGCCCTGAATAATTCAATATGCAAATGACCCAATACAGTCAAGCTTAGCTATGACAACTTTTCTAGTAAAAGGTATTATATGACGTAATTGCAGTGTTTGCGAATAGATTTTCCTCTTAAGTCCAACAAACAGGCAGGCTTACGTTATACTTAAGCTACACTGTAAACAAAACTAAGCGCATCCCTCTCTTGCCAACCCTTTCAGTTCGGAAGCCGATCTCTCGAGCCACCGCATCCCGTTGAGCCGGCAAGGAAGCAGCCAAGAGTTTCCCCAACCCGACAACGAGGATCAGCCGCTGACGAAGCCGGAACAGGAGCAGGAGCAGCGAGTGTGCTGCCCACTCTGGAGAGGAAACCGGAGTCGCAGGAACCGCAGGAGTAGCAGCCGCAAGTGAGAAGCATGTCCAGCAAGGAGGAGACGCCATCCACGGGAGGTGCCGCTCCTGTGGCCACCGTCGCTGCCTCGGGCAGCGCCACCACTTCCTACGCCAATGTGGTGCAAAACCTGGACACCAAGAAGTCCGCCACCATCACCACGACCACCACCAGTGCCACCGTGGACAACAAAGAGAACCAGCCCAATCTGAAGAGCTTCAAGTCGTGGAGCGCGGAAGCCGCCGCCGCCGAGGCAGCCGGTGAAGCTCCACTCGTCGGCAGCGTTAGTCTGGCCCAGACGGGTGAGAAGCGTGCCGCCGCCTCCGGTGGAGATAACACCGCCGAGAACTCATCGGAATTGGACGACAACAACGACTTTGTGCCGGTACTATCGCATCACCGTCGCGATCGCAAAAAGGCGCGCAAGGAGAAGCCGCGCGATCAACAGCCGGCCGGAGGACGTGGCGATGGTCAGAAATCCCAGCAGGCTGGTGGCCGCCGCATCCCCGGATCCTCCGACACCGATCGCAAGCCAGTGCGCCCTCGTGCTCCACGCGGCGGTAGTCCCCGCAAGTCGGCAGCCGGAGCTGCTGGCGCCGCCGGATCCAATGTCGTGTCCTCCGCTGCTCCTGCTGCACCGAGAGTACACAAGGACCGCAAGGACACCTCGCCCAGCGCCAGCATCGAAGGAGCCGGGAGCAGCGGCAACGAGGCCAAGTCCGGCGACGGTGATCAGCAGGCGTGCGAGAAGGGTGCCGCTGGAGCTGCTCCGCCTCCCAAGCGATTCATTGCCGCCCCACCGCCCAAGGTCAACGCATGGAAGGTGAGTAATTAAGAGATTGATTTTGCGTTACTACTTGATTGAGTGTAGTTGGGGTTTCATTAGAGTTATTCATACATCGATTAGTGCGCAGAGTGTTCTTTGGAGCCTCCTAATTGGAAATCTTAATGTATTCCGATAGCCAGACGTTTTAGAAGTGCAACGGAATAGAATTAGGCATATTTGCATTGGCAAAAAAAAAAAAATCTTGAACAGAACATTGAGAAATGCAAATGAGCAGCTCCGTTAAAATGAAATCTATTCAAAAGTCAATGCAAATATGCCCCAAACTAACGTTAAAGACCATTTTTTATGGCTTCTCCGAAGTGGAAGTTAAAAGTTATACCTTAGAAACCTAAGAAAATCTAGATGAGCAGTGCTCCAATATGAACAGTAATCAGTGAAGTCATGGCAAATGAAATGGTACCGATATAGTATGCGAGTACCCACTGTAAGTGGCGATAAGGCAGTTTTTTAGGGAACCCCAAAGTGAAGTTCACACTCTTTGTTGTTACTCGTTTTTCGGTTTCACCTTCATTTTGTTTTGTTCAAATTGCGTCTTAAAAATGATGGAAAAACATGTCCATGCATGTGTGGCCACTGTGCTGAGTGTGCGTGTGTGTGTGTGTGGTTGTTGGTAAACAAATGTGCGTAGAATGGCGGAGGCGAAGAGAGGGAGCAAAGCAGGGCGACCGATAAACCAGAGTGCGAGGCGCAGCTACACAACAAACACACGCGGTGCAGTGGAAACACGTTTTCCGCTTTTTGTTGTGCTGTGCTTTTTCATGCCCTTATCACCGTTATCCGTTATGCGAATGCATCGAAAAAAAAACCGATTACGATGGCAAAATTGTATCTCACAGATACACAACGGCAGGTTGCATAATGTCTGGCAGGCAGTTTGTCATCAAAAGCAAAACAAAATCGAGAAAAACAAACTGGCAATTGTGTTTATTTCTATTTATTCTCGACTGTTTCTTATTACGCAATGTCAGCGCCAATTGCCGCCGGTATTTCGCATTTTGTTTGCTGCTTGACTTTCTAAAAAAAAGAGGTTCTTTTTGGCAAAAACAATAAATGCTCGCTTAGCTGGGCTACATACAGTAAAGCCTCTAGAGCTTGCACCGACTTATATTTTCTAGAATAATTTGTATGCAAAGCTTATTCTACTTTTCAAGTGCAGACTGTATATTAATTTTGTCACCCAATCATTAAATTTGTTTTGTTTGTTGCTACGGCGGTGAAGCTGAAATCCAAATTCTTGCTGTTTATTTGTTTTGTTTCTGTTTTTCGTGTGTATCTATAATGGCACATCTGTTTTCGGTGTCGCAACGAACGAGAGAAAAAGTTAAATATTTCACAACTAAAAATAAATGTCAAGGTCAGCCGCCGCTTGTCGTTTATCTATCTCGTCAGGCGGCCGCCTCCCACCACCCACCACTCACTTTACCCCCCGCAAACATGACGAAAGCGGGCGCAAAAGGGAGAGCCAAATAAACAGGGAGCGAAAGCAGAAATAGGCACGAAAAAGGCAAAAAGGTGTGGCTAATTTTCTTTCTGTGGAAAAAGCTGTAAGCCAAAAGTTTACACGTCCAAAAGTTGATAACTCAACTAACTAACTTGTCGTCAAGCGTCAGTTTGAGATTCGCTCTGCTTTCGAAAGCGTTTTAAGCCACTTGGCATGGATATGCAAACATCTCGCTCACTTTTGACATTCTCGACTTATGCTAATCGCACTAATCCGGAAGTTAAGACCTGAAACTAAGCAAAATCTTTAAGAATGCTCTTAAGAAATTCAAAAACATTTACCTTGACTTCCAGAGATTAGTAAGTTGAAGGTTGTGCAGAACTATAGGTGCATTTGTATGTGGATCTGTGGATGATAATTGTTCAGCCTGAAACGAATTATACATTGCCATCACTTAAATTCGTTTTAAACAACTACTGCAGTTGGATTGTATGCATATCGTTGTGAAATTAATCTCGGAATGATTCACAATTGCCAAGCGTTGCTAATTCGATATTCCACATCTGATCTAATTGCATTTAAGGCTAAAAATATGCATCAAAATTGGTTTAAATGCTTAAATGAGCATGTACCGTATTGAATTAATAAGAGTAAACTTGAAAAAGAGTGGCTTAAATTTGCTTATCATCGATTCTTGTTTTTAACTACGACGCCGACGCAGGCAGAGCTGCAGCTGCGCTGCGGCAGCGTTGCAGAGCAGCAATTCAAATTCGTGTTTCCGTCTATTTTTCCACGCCAGTTGCCGTTGACGTGTGTTCTGGAAGAGTTCGCGGCTGGGAAAACTTGGCAAACTCCCACTATTTTTTTTCTCAATTTTTTCAATATTAGAAAGTGCGATCGGAACGGGAAATCGGAAATTCAAAAGTTAGGAACGTAAACAGCTGAAACGGCACGTGTTACCGAACTCACCACGTGGTGGAATGGCCGGTTCGTAACTGTTGCGAGGCGCCTAAGCAGAATAACTAACCAAAATTAGAATAATGTACTCATATACAGCTGGAAGGCTAGAAATCGCGTGTGCCGCCTACGTGGAAGCTAAAACTCGATATACTTGTTGATATTTCAACGCCCTGCTTATCGCGCTCTCGCTTCCTCCCGCTAACGTTGCGGTGCGCTACGTAACGTAGGGCTACGTATTGCAGAGAGTGATAAGAAACCGCACTCTCTCTCGCGCGTGCTATCTCTCGCGCTCTCTCTCTTTCTTCGACGGAACAAAACAAAAAAGAATAATGAACATGAAAACGAAAGTAAATATGCAATCATCTTAACAACTTAATTGAAAAACAGACTTTAGGCTCAAATTTAGAAATAAAGTGGACATTCTATACAAATGTTTTATTAAAAAAAATAATACTTAACTGTCAAGCTTGAACTAAATTCATATTAAATGTACTAGTTCCACAACAACCTCCCTTCACTGCTGTAATTATAAGCCCATTAAAAGTCAGTGATCAGCGATATTTTCAATTGTTGTTATTGCCCCATCCACTGTAACACAATGTTCTATTTTTAGGCATTCAGTTGCAACCGGAGATTAATAACATTAATTTGTCTCAATTACGTTGACGTTTCATTGTTGGTTATATCGGTGTTTCCCCTCCCTTTTGCTGGATATCACGTTGCAGTACTGTTCGAATTTCAAACTGAAGGGAAATGTGAATTTCAGGCTTCATAAGCCTCTTATCAGAGTATCGAATTAGCTGTATGTTGTACTTTTCCATTCACGCTGCGTTCGGAAAATCCCAAGGTACAATCACAGTCGTATTCATTTCCCATTATTTCCCAGGTTGCTGTCATCTTTGTTGTTGATATGGATGGATACATACAGTATTTGCCTTTATTATCAGTTCTTATTCGTTCCTTTTTTTTCTCTGCGCTTCCTACTTCTTTGTGCTTGCGATAAATATTTTTCCTTGTCGCCAAGAGAAAATGGCAAAATATTTACGTATAAGTGCACTTTACAGTATAGATGCACATGTGCGAAGATCGGGCCCCTGTGTTAATTTAATTTAAATTTTAAAGATAATTTAATATACACATAACAACAGGCCATTTTCTAGACCAACTCGTATGGGTTTATTGTACAACCAATCAATGAAGTAATTTGATTTCCCAACAGTTTTGTAATACCAAATCAATACCTTCTTGTATTATTTAACCAAATAAAGTACTACAAAAATTTTAAGATAAGATGATGTGCTTCAGAATGTATTGGATAACCGTTGGTAGTAAATTAGGTAATTCGTTAACGCACACTTTTGATTTCTGCATTTAATCTCTCATTTATATAGTCAGTAGAGAAGCGCCACCTCAGTTCTTTATCATTTATCTACCTGTTGATCCTTGAGTAATTATTTGCACTGAATAAGGGAACCCACTAATTATTTGCGCAACAATTTCGAGCTTTCGCAGTTTCTAGAAGTCACAATATGAAAAGTAGAGTTAAGGTCACAGCGCAAACTGTTTTTCCAATCACTTTATATAAGTTCCATTCAGTTACTCAAACTACTGATAGAAGTAATCTGTGGGATTTACTCATTATAATATATATTGATGCGATACTGATACGTGACGGATTATAAAACCATGAGGTGACGGAGACTACCTCAAATATTTATTCGCAAATTATAGAAAACCCTAGGAACGGCATCTGTTTTACTTTCACAACTAAATATGGAATATAGAATTTAAACAAGATTCTTGAGCATATTTGTTCTCGGCTTGTTTACCACCCTGTAGGGACCTCGATAAGACTTATGTTCCTAAGCCAGCTACGCATTAAATAAAGTTGCTCCGCTCGCTACAAACGTAAACAACTTTTCGCACACACCCCCTATAAACTTGGAGTGCTATCAATCATCGCTGTTTGTGCGCTGAGTGTCGATGGAGTTCGTCGCCTCGCATCAAAATTACCCGGCTTTGGCACTCTACTCAGCTCTCTGCGTATGGCAATCTATGGCTGGTAGTTTAATCGCTTAATTTAATCACGAATGAAACTATAAATAGAAAGAGAAAAACGAATTGTAGTCATTAAACTGTTTGCGTTTAAAGCTGGGCGACCTTTTTCCTACCCATCAATTGTGGGGTATGCTGTAGTTATAAGATAGAAAGCCGTTTTGTATCTTTGACCAAACTTTTGTATCTAGTAGCAATGGAATATTTCAACAAATTGATTCTTATTCCATCTGTTTTAAAGAGAGATTGTGCATTATTACACCTGCGTATCTTTCAGTGTAAATAACTCCTAGAGATTTGAGCACTATCAGTTTTCTGTGTGTGTTAGTAAATTTATTGCTATTCATGTAAGCTGTGCTGATTGTCGGTGCTTGTTCTCCATATGAATACTTTATTTTTGTTGCTCGCTTAACTTTTTTTCCATCTTTTTGCTAGCCACTCGATTGGCTGAGCACGTTTTCTGGTTTTATTCTCAATTTTTTTTTTTTACAATATTTTTACATAATGTCTTGCGGCCGGCATTATTGACTGGTTTTTGCATTCTGCTCGTATTTTTCAATTTGCTAAGACGCAGAAAGACCCGCCGACCGACTCGCAACCTCAAAAAGGGGTATAGTATGTATATACTATAGCCCAACCCCGATCCCGGCTGCACTATAACCTCAAACTGATTGCGAGCCATTCGGCTGGGTTGTTGACTTAGAGAACGAGAACCGCTGAATGTGGGTCTTTTTGCACGTTTACCCGGCTCTCGGTCATTGTTTGGCATTATTTGTACTTCTCTTTGTCGTATTTTGTGCGATTTCAGTTGCTATCGTGCTAGACCGATTCATTCTAGTGCCATTTAAAATAGTAATTTCGCACTGCAGGCGCCTCAGTTGTCTTTCAGCGATCGCTCGATGTGGTGCACTTTTACGCAGATCCCAGAGATATAGTATTCATTACAAGTGGTGTTTTCTTAATGGCAACAAACTGAAAAACGCTGGATTCTTGAAGCACTATTTTTAGGCAAGTTCAAGTTTGTAGTGCTGTATGCAAAAGTGAATTACAATGACACAGTTCTCTATGAGTCACTTGTTCACTGCAATCCATTTCGATTGCTTTTTATACTATGATTGACCTTGAACCTGCCATCCTAATGAATGTATAATCTCTGCTTGAAAATAGCTTACCTATGGGTATTATAGTATTCGAAATTGAATGACAAACAGCCAAGTACGTCAGCAATTATGTGGGGGTTCAAAATGTCCAAAAGTGATAAGAGCCATGCTTGTGTAAATATAGTATTGGAAACATGTGCTTGACAAGTGGCACACGATAATCTTAGGATTGTGGGAAAGTGTTTCTTATAGGTACGCATACGCATAGTGGAAAATTTCAAACTACAAGAGTTACCTCGTGACTCATGGGAATGCGCAGAATGGCAAGTCCTTGTGACTCATGATGTCCCTGCAATTGGGTGGAGTCATGGTTTTTATTACGTACTTTTCCAAAAACTATGCGCAATGAATGTTGTTTGCAATGGCGGATAGTTTATTGGCACACATCATGCATTTATCCTTGGATATTCATACGAATACGTGATCAACTGCATGGAAAGTGTTGCAATATATTTAGCACAAGCCTGACACAATCGGTTACACTACAAGAAAATGTTTAACTAACTAACCTAACTATTTCTATATTGAGTTAGAGGGTGGGGAAATAACATTAATATCAATACCGATATCGTTTATTATGAACATGACTTCAAGGAGAGTGAAATAATTTTCCATGTCTTATTGGAAGCCATAAAGGTCTTCTGATATGATATATGGGTTGATAATGATTTAAGGTCAGAACTATATCGTTCAAGTTCCAATTTAAGCCTTGTTTGTCATTGTTTTTGGACTGAACAGTTTTTGTTGTCACTTTTTGTTTTGTCACTTTGTTGTCACAAATTTTCAAGTGTATCTTTCTTTGTGAAGTTTTATCTTTGTGTAATATTTTTTATAGGCTTATTTAAGCATTAACACGATTTTCTCTCTCTCTCTCTCTTCTTAATCCACTCTCTTTGTTTTGAAGTTTTTCCACCACGTTTCTCCATTTTCGGCTCTCCTTCGGATGGCCTACGTGCCGAAAATCACATGTTGTTTTGTTTTGCCTCTTTTTTTATGCTCGGTTACTGTTACATCTGGAGCGAGCGAGATAGCCAATGTTTATGTTTATAATTGTTAGGTTTTTGTTTGTTTGGAGATATGCGTATCACCTGTTTTCGCCCTATGATCGATGCCTTGTGGGTGTGTGAACTTCAATGCGGATCAAAACAACATTTGTAGAAAATGCGTACAAAAACAAAACGATAAAATAAACGCACGTACGCACACTGAACGAAAACCTGTATCCATCGCATACACATAGAGCTTCAGATTCAGATACAGATACAGGGTGCCCTGCGCTCACTCTCTCGCCGGCGAAACTCTCTGGCTCTCCGCTTCCTCCTCTCTCACGCTCCATGAACCGGCGCATCGGCTGTTTTCTGTTTTGTTTTTGTTTTGACTCTGAGGCCACAGTGGTGCTTCTTCAGATGGAAATAGAAGTGATTTGATAGTCTTCATTTATTTCATAAACTCTTGGCAAATGTGTATAGACTGTAGTATGGGCGACATTCGAGGGTTCACTGTACCCTTTTTTATGCTGCGCTGTAAAACCAGTTGTTGTTGCTGTGCTTTATGCCTCGCCTCGCCTCCGCCTTTGTTGTTGTGCCATCTACTTCGTCGTTTCTGCTCACGTAGCCAACGCGTGGACAGCGAAAAGTGGAAAGAGAGCGGGAGCGACGGAGAGCCGGAGAGGGAGAAAGGGCAGAGCGAAACGGAGGCGGAGGCATATTCAAGTCGAAAAACTGTCGCTATCGCACAGAACTCATCCAACGTTTCGAGAGAACGGACGCAGCAGTCGTTCGTAACCATCAGACAATTGTTTAAACAAAGCCAGAGGCCCAATAAAAATAATAGTGCCAGCAACAACAACAACAACTGTGCCAATTGCTAGTTTAGCAAAGGTGTTGTATGAAAAGCAAAACAAACAACGATAAGAGAAAAGCCCGCAGTGACAACTGATTAGAAGTAAACGAAGGCAAGGCGACTGAAAGTTCTTGTACAAAACGAGGTAATTTTCCAGTGGGCAGATCGAGAAATTAGCCGCTCTCCAAGATGCATACATATATACGCGATATAAAGCTCGAATATAGAATAGGAGCCAGCCACCCTCGTCGCGAACTAAATCTAGGTTAGGGGCACTGCGCATAGGGAGTGGAGCTGGAACTGGAGCTGGAGTTGCATTGATTTTTACCCGTTTTTCGGTGCTACCAACTCTGCGAAGTGTAACTCACATTCTTGAATTCTGCTACTTCCACAGATATCGGCCAAACAATCCGGCAGCCCAAAGGCAGGAACCTCTCCATTGGACAAACGTGTTTTGCAGCCCAAGGCACAGCAGCAACAACAAACCAAACAAACTGCCAGCCAAAGCAACAACGCACAGAACACCGCCAGCAACAAAAAGACACAGCAGCAACAACAACCTCAACAGGGAGCAGCAACAACCACACAGACAACAGCAGCCACAGCAACAGCAGCAGTCGCAGCAAGCACATCAGCAGCAGCAACATCATCCACAGCAGCAGCAGCGGCAGTAGCAGCAGCAGCAACAACTGAAACCGCAACAACAACAACTGGTGAGTGCCCCATGGAGAATGGAAAACTTTCCGTACTTAACTTAATTGATCTCAAGTGAACTATAAATATAACTGCTAGTTGTGAGCCAAAAAATTAAGTGGTATGTTTACATTCAATAATTTATGAAAGCAATCTATTTTTATTATGCTATATTTTCATAAAATATGTACATCTTGCGAATATTTCAATAGTTCAGCAACCTCAAGAAATCTCAAGTATACTATCAAGATTATATAGAATTGGTACAATGTTCTCGATATAGTTGTGTGTCAAGGCAATTTCCCCAGTAATGCTTAGACGCAAAATACATTTGTGTATTTCTGTAAATTCCTATATATTTATTTATATATATATTATCTACCCCCTGGGGAGTTGTTTTGATGCAAGAGAAGGATGAGAGAACCTGGACCCGACCACCAGACCACCGTCAACATGTGACTACTCTGGTTCTCGTTCTCTGCCGCACTTGCTCACGTGGTTCCCGCTCACCGACTCTCCGATTCTCCGGCTCTCTGTTGACCCGATGCTCCGAGAGAAGGTGTCGGTTTGTGGCGACGCATATGCCGCGACATGGCCTGATTTCTTATTTTTAAAACACTGTTCTTGTACTTCGATATGCTCAGCCCAGAACTGCTTGTTTCATTACAGTTGATGTCAGTCAGGCGGATGCTCTTGCCAAAGTCGTGGTAAAGGACAAAAAGAAGGTCAATCAAAAGGTGGGTACCTAACTTTAGCCAAAAAATCTATCATTGAAATAAGCGACTAGTTTTTAAACTAAATAATCATACATTTCAATGGACCCTTTTTAATATGGGCTTTGTTTTCGTAAGATGCCCATATCCACCACTTCATGCAGGCACACAAATAGCATTCTAAACAGCGAATCCATCTCTTTCAGGCCAGCGACTTTAGCAACGTTGGTGACTGGCCGACGCTTATTGGTGGAACTTCTGGCAGTGGCAAAGCCACCAGCAACGAACCCAAGCGCAACCCAACGAAAAAACAGCAGCCAGCCAAAACAGCAGCCGCAGTAGCAGCCAGTAGCAGCAATACCACTTCAAGTGAAGTTGCCACAGAGTCTAACGTCGCATCCACAACATCCAGCAGCAACAACAGCAATCCCAGCAGCAGCAGCACTAGTAACAGCCAAGCCACAACTGCACCTGTTGCCAGCACGAGTCATGATGCCAAAGCCCAGCGAGACACAGAGCCAGCGGCCAATTCTGCTGCAGGAACTACTGGCACCTCTGCCGGGCCTGCCCTTACAAAGAAGATACCCAAGCACAAGTGGCGTCCGCTGCCCATCGATCTGGCTAAGTCCAGTCGCCCCAAGCCGATTGGCGGTCGACCAAATCGGCGGTTCAGCGACGATGGTGCCGACCAGCGCCGTCCGCCGCGCGTCTACCACGACCGTCAGCCAGGTGCTGGAGGAGCGGGAGGCGAGTCGCGGCATCCACACGCTGGCCGGCATCCGTACGGGTCACGCCCAGCGACTGCTACGTCCGAGCGCGTGGATTCCTGGCGTAGCAGCAGCAGCACCACCACAGCAGCGCTCGATGAGCAGCGCTCTGGAGCAGCGGGTGGTGCCGGGTCAGCGGGAGCGGGAGCTGGTTCAGCCACGCGCGGGCCGCGTCGCTACCGGACGCCGTACCGTGGCGGGCGGCAAGGCCGGGGCGGATTCTCCCGACAGGGACCAGGTCGCCCGACTCATCGCATACCACGCCATCTGCTAGCTTCGGGCGAGTATGCCAACTATCTGCCGGCGGACGCCGCCGGCGCCGACTCGCAGTCCTCGTATGTGCTCATGGGCACCCACTACTTTGGCAACGTGCCCGCCGCCTACATCGAAATGGACGCCAACAGCGTCAAGGAGGCCATCAAGAAGCAAGTGTAAGTATATATCGATACATATCGCCTAATGCCTTTTGCTGGATAAATATTAGAAAAGTCGTTTTATCTATAACATGTTAAGAAATTGGCACAATTTATTTTATATTATTATATACATTTAAAAACTGAACTCTATAGCTAAAGGCATTATATCTGTTGCTTCTAAGAACCTCTTTGTTGACTCCCAAACTCTCTCCATTTGCCCCCATAGTGAATACTATTTCAGCGTCGATAATCTTACCGGCGACTTCTTTTTGCGCCGCAAAATGGACCCCGAGGGCTATATCCCAGTTACCCTGATCGCCTCGTTCCATCGCGTTCTCGCACTGACCACCGATGTGGCTGTGATCGTGAACGCCATTAAGGAATCGGATAAACTGGAGCTCTTCGAGGGCTACAAGGTGCGCACCAAGACGACACCGACTACCTGGCCTATCACGGATGTGCCGGAGATCACCGAAGGGGAACAGAAGGCTATCGGCACACTGCAGCAGGAGCAGTTGGAGCAGATTGATGGCCAGGAGAAACTGGAGGAGCAGACTGAGGTCGGTTCGCCGCCGCCCATTCTCACATCGGCGATGGCCACAAAGCCGTTGAGCAGCATTCCGCCGCCGCCTGTGCCACGGAACTCCCAGAGTCTGGTGCCGAAAATGTTGCAGGATAAGCAACAGTCGAGAACCTCGACAATTGCGGCTCTAAACTCTGTGAATGCGATCAGTGCGCTGACGCAGCAAGTGGAGGGTGGTGCCGCTGAGCTGGCTGGACATTTGAGTGGACTGGCTGAGAGTGTAAAGCCCAAGTCGACATCGACGCCGGACAAGAGGACTGCTGCTTCAGCGGGCAATGGAGCTGGGTCAGCAGCTGCTTTGGTGGCGGAGCCGGATGGCATATGGAAAGAGGTAAAGAGACGCTCCAAAACAAATGCTATCAAAGAAAACGCTACTACACCACCACAACAACAACAGCCACCGCTTTCACAAACGCTCAACAACAATAACGATAATGTCAAAACGAACAACACCTCGTCCAAGTCCAAGTCCTCGTCCAACAACGCCCCATCCAACGCCTCATCATCAGCCACTGTGTGTGTAACCACGAACAATGCTTCCTCAGCCACCAAAGCAACCACCAAAACCACAACCACCTCCACCGCCACTACCACCACGAACAACAACATTAAATCTGGCAATGCTGCTTACTCCAAAACCCACTCCAAATCCTCATCCAAAACAGCTGCTCCGCCATCCGCTCAGTGCCATGCCGAAAAGGAAGAACTAGACTTCCAGTTTGACGAGGAGCTAATGGACCCCCTACCCCCCGGAACCGGACGCATCAACAACTTCACCGAAAACTTCTCCGACGACGACGAGTCCGATTACGAGTTTGCCGATCGCGACATCAACAAGCTGCTGATTGTGGCCCAAGTGGGTCGCGCACCTAAGCACGAGGGCTACGACCGCACCGCCGACTTTACGTCGCGCACGAAAATCACCCAGGATCTGGAGAACATCATCAACGATGGTCTGGTCAACTACGAAGAGGATCTGTGGACCACCACCAATGTGGTTGCCGATTACAAGACTGTCAATGTGATTTCCCAGGCTGACTTCGAAAAACTGGCCGGTGGCCGAAACAAATCAGTGTTGCCGCCGCAGGTGGTGCCACCACCGCCACCATTTGAGGAAGATCTTGATGAAACCCTGGTCGGTGACACCACTCTCAACTCCACACTGAACAACACTCTCAAGTCCCGACGTGCCCGCTTTTATGCTGCTCCCAACTCGCACTCGATTGATCCCCGAACGCCAAGGAAGAGGAAACTTCGCCACACCGCAAATCCGCCAGTGGAGGCCCACGTCGGTTGGCTGCTCGACACCGTGGAGCACCGTCCACGCACCACCTCGATGGGTTCCTCGGCGGGCACATCGCCCACCGCCTCTTCATACGGATCGTTTGGATCGTCGGTGCCACAGTCGCTGCCCGTATTCCAGCATCCATCACATGCTCTTCTCAAGGAGAACAACTTCACCCAACAGGCCTACCACAAGTACCATTCGCGCTGCCTGAAGGAGCGCCGGCGCTTGGGCTACGGTCAATCGCAGGAGATGAACACCTTGTACCGATTCTGGTCGTTCTTCCTGCGCGAGAACTTCAACAAGAGCATGTACAACGAGTTCCGATCGTTGGCGCTGGAGGATGCCGACAATGGTTTCCGTTATGGTCTTGAGTGCCTCTTCCGGTTCTTCTCGTACGGCTTGGAGAAGAAGTTCAGACCGAATGTCTATCAGGATTTCCAGGACGAGACGGTTGCCGATTATGAAACAGGTAAGCATTAATTGGGCAAATTGTAACTTTAATTATGATTCATTACTAATTTTGAACATTTTCACCAGGTCAACTGTACGGCCTCGAGAAGTTCTGGGCTTTCCTGAAATACTACAAGAACGGTGAGAAGTTGGAGGTGCAGCCCAAGCTGGCTGAGTACCTGAAGAGCTTCAAGAACATTGAGGACTTCCGCGTGGTGGAGCCAGAGATCAACGAGATGCTGCAAGGAGTGGGCAGCCTGAATCCAGGACGCCAGCTCAACCGCCACCGCAGTGTGTCGGAGAGCGATGGCACGGCTGTAGTTGCGGGCGGCGGACGTCGCCTCAACACAACCATCACCAACCGCAGCGACTATGTGGGCAGGTTGCTGCAGCAACAGCACCAACAACAGCAGCAGCAGCAGCATCACCAGTATCAGCAGGGATACGGCGGCTATAATCAGCAGCAAAACCGCAGGCGCACAGGCTCTTTCGGCAGCAGCACAGTGCGCATTCGAAGCGGCTCCCTGGGCAACAAGCCACAGGTGGCAAATCGCAATCAGGGATCGCAGCACGAGTTGCGACGCGGCGGTAGCAATTCTGGTCTGGCGCCACACAAGCGACAGCAGCAGCAACAGAAGCCGAAGCCCGGAGCAGGATCACAGACAAACTCGGCACGTGCCACCACATCAGCGGCAGCTGCATCAGCAGCCGCATCAGCAGCAACATCAACAGCAGGGGGAACGGCAGCAGCGACGCCAGCGGTAACGGTATCGGGGTCATCCTCGTCGCAGAAGTAGTTACACGATAATGCAGAGACACTTTTTGGATTAGGCTTAAGTTAATATCTACGACTTAGTTTTCAGGGGGCACTCGCATTTGATGGCTCCACACTCTTTTGTTTATTCATTCTTATTATTCTTTTGTAGTATTCGAGTCAAGCGTAAAGTGGGAACAGTCGTTAGCGTTTAGCATAATTAAGTGAAATTTTTGAAATTTGTTTATTGCAATTTGCCTAGCGCGCGTTGGTTTAGTAGTTACGATTCTATATGTTTGTTTCTCGCATACCCTCGACAAAAAACTAAAACAATGGTTGCTTACGAAATGCTCAATGCTCACACAAAACACACACACACACCAACTACACACAGCGGGGTCTGTCTGCTTTGTACCAGTGCCAACCAGCCATGATCTTGGAAAATAACGAAACGATTGCCCTTATATTTTTTGTTCTGTTGATTATTCTCCTTATTTTTAATGCGATGCAAAAATCCAGGCAAAGATTTTCCTACTTAGAGCAGCGTTAATAGTTGACGTAATGCCATGAACTGTTGTACTATACGATTAAAGTTAAAGCTAATAACCATAACGATAACGATATAACCTATGCATATATTACCTAACGAAAACTGAAAACCAATCAATCGAAATTGATACACAACCAACAACAAAAACCAAATGATCTTAACGCAAATAAATTTTGTAAATTACAAAAGAACATATATATATATAAATATATATATATAAATACATATATAACTTTATATGCAAAGGTACACTGAAGCCATGAAAACGCGTACATAAGAATATGATTACTAACTATAATTATGATTATTTTTTGTGTGTGTGACCTTAGCGCAAATGTAAAATGTATTTGTTTAAGAGGCAGCGAGATCTTGTAATCCTTAAAACCAATTGAGGCAAGCGGGGCTCAAGTGCCAGCGAATTTTAGTTATTTAAGCATTTACCACAAGCCAGTCCAGCGCAATCGCAATCGCCAGCGGAATAGGAATAGGAATCCGACTTGGACTCGGGTCCTTTGCTTCCCTTGTCGCACTGCACTGTCCCCCCAGTCTATATCAATCCAATCTATCGAATTGGTTAACCCCCGAAAACCTCAGTACCCCGCCAAGCATTTAGAAGCATGTCAAAACCATTTATTTTTTACTTTTAGTTTTTGCACTTGTTAACTTTTAATTCGAGAAAGCTACGACTACAGAAAAAGCTAGAAAAAAAAACACAAAAAAATTTAAAATCACACAAAAATTGTCAAGTCCAAAAAAAAGTTTAAAACTTAAAAAAACGAAAAGGCAAATCATGCAAACGAAAAAAAAAGCATTCAGAAATAATGAAGTTTGTTTCGCATAGTGAATAGACCTAATCTTAAAAATATGTGAGAAATCAAACCTAAGCTTAATACGGATAATAACTATAAACATATATCTGCATATATCCAAACACATATAGAGAGACTTTAAAGCGTGACTGCAGTTTGAAAATACCATAACTAAATAAGAGGCAAACGGTGAAGTTGCAGATGCCGCCCACAGTCGAGCAGTTTGCAAAACTCTCTCAAGGTCCTTCAGCTCCTCGATTTTGCTTCGCTCATCTAGCCTAAGCAAGCATACACACAACACTCAACACACAACACCACACAAATACGAAAAGTGCAAAGAACGTTTCATTAAATATTATTTCGTAATCATTAGATATCTGTAAATATATTTCCCAGCTTCTTTTTAAAATGTCGCCTTATCAATTGATACAATTTTATCCACACATAAACACAATCACATCCATATTGGCCAGACGCTTCTGTATCTGTATGAGCTTAACGAACCGATCTATCAATATTATAGATATTACAAAATGAGAGAGATGTCCGACGACAATTCAATCGGCTGTTGCGTAATTATACATAGTTCTGCCACAACCATTTTGTTTTTCACATGAAGTGTTGACTTTAGTTTATGATAACACACAACCACACATTGATCACTGACTTTTATGTGCCCTTTAAGTTTGCAACTTTTATATGAATAATTTAAACTTAACTCTACGAATATGATATGATACGATACACACACACACACAGACCTACAAAATGAACATAATGGAAACTCTATTAAAAGTAATTTTGTAAGCTACTTAAATATGAAAAATGCGAGAGGAAAACTAAGCAAAACGAAAGGAATGATTATTGTGAAAAACGTGATAGTTTAAACCATAAAGAGTAATATTTACTACTATTATTATATTAATAATTAATTATACGATGCATATATATGGACATGTATGTGTAAAACGGAAACCACAAAAATTTCTAAACTAACGTGAACAAAAAAAGTAAAAAATTTTTTTAAAATTTCCAACACAAAAAAATGTTAAAAACAATGAGTAGAAAAACTAAAACAAAAAAATGAATAAAAAAAAACTTGAAAAAACCAATATCTCTGAGTTTCGTATAAATGCCTGGCTTGAGATGGGTAAATTCTCTGATATTCCGAATATTTTGGTACGGGAAACTTTCCAATTTTAGGTAAAACTGGCTTTTCACTTCAAATGACACAACAAAAGGACTCGAAACACGCCCAATCGATTGTCCCTTTGAGTAATTAACCCCTTCGAGTGTGTGTGCCATATTTCACCCGGCGACAAAATGCAGGCAGGGGCTCCAACTACGAACATCATCCCATGCAGCAGCTGTGATCTCCATCCCCGACACATGTTGTTGGCTTTGCGGAGCATTGGGTGTCACAGATTAACGCCTTACGTGAATTATGGCCTGGCTCCTGGCTCCAAGCTCCAGAGCAAACTACTCCGCAAAATCCGGTCGAGCGCGCGGAAAAATCATGTATAAAACATAAGCGCCATCCACAAAGGCATTCACACTTAAGTTTCTTATGAACTTTACTATTCAATGTACATAATTCAACCCAATTGTATTAAATTTCTAAATTCTCACTTATGTATCCTTTTATTTTTTTGTCCAACCAAAAATTAAGAGCCACATTAGTTTTATAAATGAAAAGTACTTAAATCGATTCCAATACAATAGACTATTTTTCCAAGTGCACCGAATGGGCGCTTGTGCGGCCTTATGTCGACAAAAGGACAAGACGCAAAGGCACGCAAGGACCTAAGCCGGAGGACGAAGGACCTAGGACCTGGCACCTAGCAAGCGATAGCCCGGCGAGGCGTTTAAAAATTGAAAACCAATTTTGTAGCGATTTAAAACAGACGATTGGAGGGGGCAGAAGTTGAGGTCCTGGGGCGCCACGAAATGAGTGGCGGTGCGAGCCGGCAGATGGCGTGTGTGTGCCGGCTGCCGGCTGCCGACTGGCAGTGCGACTTTTCGCACCTCAAGCACAAGTCCTGACCCCGACAGAGCTTAGATTGTGTTACCAATATTTATGGCTCAATGGGGATAAGGGCTTTCGGCTGGCGTGACCGCGACCAGGTCTAATCACACGTGACCCCTTCTCGTGTGGCAGGGGGCGGGGTCACATATCGCATTCATATCGAAGCTAAATTCAATGGGCGTTTAACGTGTGAGTCGCCTTTGAACTTTGTCCGCACTTAGCTCACGCACATGCTTCCGCAGGAAAGTGGGCTGAAAAAGTCGTGTGCTTCGGAGTTCGGCTGATTGGAATACCCGTCAATGTTGCAATTTATTGGCATTTTCTGTAATAACCAGTGACTGCTGCTCCATTCAACAGCTGAAACTTGCCACACATGCTGACAAGGAACTTTGTAGAATATAATATGTTAAAGGGTTGTGCTTTAATAACGCCTGCTGTTCTACAACCCCTTTGGACAATCTTTAATCCTTGCTCTGCTACCGGACAACCCACACAAACTGTCACAAGTTGTCGCTAAACAGACCCCTTCCTATCCACATACTGCACCATGATACGAGTGCAGATTGCACACAGAGAACCCGCCCACTTTCCACAGGCTGAACAAACATTCGGCATGTGATGGACCAAAGAGTTTGGGGTCCGGGGAAACCACAGGCATAACAATTTGCACTTTGGCTTATCGTAATTATTGCCGCGATCCATAAATATAATTTTGAGCTTTCAGCAATTTTAATACCGAAATTTTCGCTTTGGTGCGCCGTCTAATTAGTTCGACCCGGTCGGGGAATTCCGGATTTCGTGTGCCGAACCTGTGTCAAAATTGTATCACCGCAACAGAATTGGCCGGAACCCGGAATAAAACTGGCATGGCGTGGCCAAAAAAAAAAATGATCCCAATAGTCGAAATAATTAAATAAAATATTTCATAAAATGGTTTCCGGTTGCACACTAGCGTCGCGTTCCATCGAAAAACTAATTATATTTTAGGGTTTTCTATGATTGGTGGAATCAACCGAAGCCATTGACCATGGTAAATACAGTACATGAGCAACAAATATATCAAATTTATAGTCTGGCTGTGAATTTCAACTGGTTTCCTATGGCGTCGCATCCTTTGAACGTATGAAACATTAAGCATGTTAAAAATACGCATGCCAAATTGTAGTTGGCCATTTGTATTCGCTATTCAAAATATTTACTTGCGTCAAATTATTATTGGCAATTAATGCCTGCCTATCTGGTATCAAAAATCAACACCGATTGAAATAATGATATATTTTAGGCAAACCAATATTTTCTGCGATTAATTTCCATGTTTCACTTGCCCAATTAGACGAGTTGTTCGCTTAGGAGGAGGCCGCAAATTCGAGGATCTGTGCCGGAATGCAATTCCATTAATTCAGACTCAACTCCGCTCTGTTTGGGTCTACTCAAACTATTTGCATTGCCATTATGTAGCCCACGCACTTGCCAGGACCTTAATGGGTAGGGCTTACACAGCAATTACATTTCATTTGAAATGCACTACACAAGTAGACCCAGCACCCACTCCCCGGACCTGACAAATTGTCACAAAGCTGGCCGAGTACCCACCGACCGACAGGGAGACGGAATCAAATTAATGATATGAATTTCTTATTTAAGGACATTAACGCAAGGTCTGCCTCCTGCCGACAACGTTGGGCTGAGATTCGAACAGAGATGCCAATGGGAGTACCGAAACATATGTGCGTTGGGCTTATATAAAGTTTTCTTCAAGAATAAATATAATAGTAAAATTATTCAAGTAATGACCTTAAAAAGCAAACAAATATCCCAAAACATCAGCATCCACATACAGAATCACATAATTTGGGTATCGAAATTGACGGCTGCTGAGTCGAGTGCCAATAAACAGGAAACGGAAGTGCGTCAGCGGTACTCGCCAGTGCTCGGATATTTATTAAACGTCAGGCTGGCCAGGATCAATTGTCCCCACAAAGACACACACAAGCACACGCACACACACATAGGGTGCAATTAGATATATACAAGCGTATTTTTATGAACGCACAAGCATTTATCTGGCGGAGGAATTGAGCAAGCTAAAAATGTCCTTAAAGGCATTGGCATTGGTGTGCGGCTAAAGGACAATTAGATAAATACCAAGACACGCACAGCCACTAGCTCCTGTCGTCTGCTGCCTTTTTTTCGTTGTTGTTTCCTAGTCCAGCCCCCGCACCTATTTGCTTTGTTTTTTCTGCCCCGTTGGCATTTTTGTACACTCTGTGACCCCAGGACCTCTGCTGCTTGGCCAGTCAGTTAAGCTGCCATTGTGGCCATCCTTTGTGTGTGCTGTGTCCTGTCCGTGGAGCACGGGCACTGTTGTTGTCCGATAGTTGTAATTGGCCAACTAAAATCATGTGACAAATTAACAGCGCAGAATTTATTGCCTGCCCGCCGCCTTAAGCTGTTGATGAAGAAATATTGTGTGCGTTCGTTTGCTTCGGTCTTATCCTGCGACTTTGCTTCGCAGGCATGAGACAGCATTTTGCGATTGCAAACGGCTGGAGCAGGAGATTCAAGTGGAGCTGAAGGTGCAGATGGGGGTGGGGATGGGAGGGCTATAAGGACCAACCACAAGGACCTGACTGAGTGTCGAAGACATTGGCAACTCCAATCGGTTGCCTTGCTTACCTGTGGCAATTAAATTGAAAGCCCTCCATTGTGTGTGCGTGTGTGGGTGGGGTGTGTGTGGTGTGTGTATAATGTATCTAATGGAAATCGCCCCGGTGAATTGTGGCCACTTCCCTGTCCCAGCTAAGCTGGCAATTAGGATGCGATGTGTGATCGTTTGACTGCTGCTCAATGGGATTCAAAACCTTTTATTTGAAATGTGCAGATGCGGAGAATATATCAGGATTTTATCTTGATTTTTAGCTTGCACCAGTCTCTTGTTTAAAATTACCAAAATCAATGCTGTTCAAATCGAGGTAATGTGTAACTATGTGACATAGTTCGACACTTCTGTAAAAGCTGTTCCTATGGTTTTCTTGGTAAAATACTCAGAATCATGAATTAATTTCCTTACTTTCAGCAAATTTTTAAGTGTATCTGAGCACTGGATTTGTTAGCCGGAGCGGCGGTGTTGTTGTTTGCTGATGCCGTCGTTGTTGCGGCTCAAAACATTAATTAATGCGCCTGCAGCCAAACGACGCCATTTTGTATGAGTCGCTAGGCAAAGACACACAAATACACACACACACACACGAGCACACCCGTAAACAAACTGCCGGAATACTACGGCAGAAGTACAACAGACTCCGGCCGGATAGGCGATGAGCGGTGGGCGGCGGAGGGGCGTGGCGGAAACACACCTGCAGGCGACACGGGAATGCGCTGGGCCATGCAAAATGCGTTCATGTCTTATGAACAATGAATTTTAGATGTTCCGCCCCTCTGCCTTTACGTGAGTGCATCTGTGTGTGTTTGGCCAAAAAACATGCCGCCATCACACACACACACATTTGCACCTGTGCAAGCAAACATGTTTTCCTCGGATGCCAAATGCCGCTGGCCAGCGGAAAGGAGATGTGCACTTCCAAAGCTGGGCAGCCGGATGACCAGCGGCCAAAACGAGAGCAAGCAACAAGGATACGGCAGGACCAAAACTAAGAGCGTCATGTTTTTCCATGGCCGAATGCGAAATTTCGGCCGAACAACAACAGCAGCAGCAGCAGGATAAGGAATGGGAATAGAGGTTCTAGAATCCTTCAAAAAATGATAGCGTGACTGGATCAAAAAATATTGAATATTGAATATATTGAATACATGAGCATTAACTAACTTAAAACAGATATGTACAAATAATGACTTATGCTACTTTAAAGGAGTGATAAGTTATGTGTTATCTGTTTTCTCTATATTCATATTTATAATTAAAAGTCCTAAGCCTGTAATCAAGTAATTCATCAGCTTCATTGACTGGATTGCTCATCTCTAGTTCGCGGGTTAAGTAAGAGCAACAGCCGCCGCAATTAAACACACAAAAGCTGCAACGCTGCGAGCATTTCCGGTTGGACCCTTTCAACAGCCCCGCTGCGTCCACTTCCGCTGTCGGATTGTGATTAAATTAAAATGGCTGGCGGGCAAGGGTTTTACGCGGCGACACCTAACCGCTCCAAAAATATGATAAAACGAAGTTCGCCAAAGGATCTGTGCAGTGGACAAGGAAAGAGCCCGACAAATTGAAGGCGCTAATGGCGCTGATTTGGCGCATTTTAATTAACCCTTGGCCTTGGCTGATGGACATCGTCACGACTGCGTGGCCGACTGATTTGCAAACAGGCAGCCAGCCAGGCAGTCAGCCAGGCAGCTCCTTGAATATCCTTTAGCGGCAATAGCCATGGCAATAGCAATAGCAACAACAACGACAACGTTGCATTTGTAATGAGAGTGGTGCTTGAGCAAAATGGAAAATTTATTGCGCTGACAGTTATGGGCCCATAACAATAATAAAAACAGCAGCTGCATCGGCGGAGGCACCGCGTCGGTGGCACCAACAAGGATCCATTCCGGCTTGCCCTTTGCCACGGCGACAGCGGCTTCGTCCTGGCGTTGATGATGATGGCAATGATGGCGTTGATAGCCCAACGAGATGCTACTTCAAACTCGACTTCAATTGCTATGCCAGCAAGCCATCCGGCCAGCCATACAGCCATACAGCCATCCAGCCATCCTGCCATCCTGCCGGCAAAGGACACTCATTGGTTTGCCTGCCATCCAGCCGTGCAGCCATCCTAGTTGTCCCTCTATTTTGCACCGCCAGAAAATAAGGACATAATCATTGTCATTAAATCGGCACTCTTATTGTGGATAAGTAAATTATATTTACGAACAGAATTATTTATAATGAATATATAGATGGGAAGAAAGAGAAAATACACTTTTTGCATTGAATACATCGGATTTCCATTTTATAAATAAGTGATTTAGAAACTATTCTTGTTTATAAGAAGAGTGAAATTGAACTGAGCCTAATTCAGCACTGTCTTCTCACAGTGTATTCCCGCTAAGTGCGCTGCCTCCAAGTGCAGTGTTTCTGCGTTTTTTTCCCCTTTTGTGCCCTGCTCATCAGCGTCGCATTTGGTTAATGGCAAAAAAAGAGCCGCCTGTCATAAATGTGTAGCTGCGCTGGCAGGCTTTCAACGCTGGCGCGTCTATATTGACGGCCATGCAAAATAGATGTCCTGATTTGGCCCCTGGTCGCGTATTGAGTATACGCAGCGTGGCCGCATTAAAGCCGCTTGACCTGACTCGGCTGCTTGAGGCGGGCTTTAAGCCGACGAGGCATGCCACAAGACACGTACCGGGCGTCTAAAAGTGCAAACAGTCTGGCTATTTATGCACAACAAAATGCCACGAATGGTTGCCGGCAACAAAAGGTGGAACTTGGGTCATCTTGGCCAGATGGATACTCTAAAGTCAACTCAGGAACTCGAGCATGTAGAGTAGTTATTATCAGAATTTTATATTATAGGCAATACCATATGAATATAACTTGCTTTGAAGCTCGTTAAAAAAATTGATTTATCTGTGTTTTTGAATAATTTTATTTATTTACCTATACAACTTTTTGTGCAACTTTAATTCTTCTGAATTTCTGTGGCAATCAATTAAGTGGCAGAACATTTTTCATTCGTCTTCAACTTTTCTATACCTTAACATGGATTGTTGCTCCACACAAACGGAATGCTCCACGATATAGTATTTTAAACATTTTTATTGTGCAACCTAATGGCCGTTTTGTTGTTTGCTCCGGGTGCTTTGATACGAGCAGCTCACACATGCATGTGTGAGTGGGGGCAGGTGGGTTTTCTTTATGCCACAGAATTGTTTCACTAATGCACGATTCTCGTCTCGAGAAGAGGTAAACTAGCCCCAGCTTAGCCCCAGCCCCACAATTGAATCCAAGAGTGTGGCATTCATGGCGGGAATGCAACGCATCTAAAGTTGGATACTTTAAGATTTTCAAACATGCTCGGGCTTACAATAAGCATATTTACACATTTTGCCTCTTGATATGCGCACTTATTTATGTATTGGACTGTGTTTATTGCTGCAGGATCTTAAGAATCCTTTCGTGAATCTTTGCCACGTTCGGGCAATTGCTCATAAATAGCCAACTGGAGAAACAGGAGCAGAAAGCCATGGCTGCGGGGCAGCAAATTATGAATTATAGTTTCCTTTAAATAAATTTCTTGTGCTTCGCTTTTTCCGTTAGCTGTTCTTTAATTTTATTTATTTTCCTGTGCGTTGCGACAGTCTCGCACAATTTACGAGTTCGCCTAATTGCATGCGACAATAAATTGTCCAACTGCTAAAAATTATGAGCACAATTTTTCGCACTGTATTTTGGTATTTCGGTAGCTCGCTGCCTTTTTCCTACTTTTTTTTTTTTATTTTCCCAGAGGTCAGTCTGTGTCGACATCCGACATTTTTGGCCTCTTGCTGTGATTTTATTTATGCACCATAATAGTGAATAAAGTGCAGTGCCTGGTCGAAATCGAAACGGATATTAAGCGAGAGATTCATGATTCAGGATTCACGGCTAAAAAGTATGGAATTTGCATGCGTGTCCGAATTCAATCATATTTCGCCATATCCTCTGGCCGTTGAGCGTTAAATTTTGTTATATTTAAATTGCAATTAACAAATTATACGCATTTTTCTTCGCATGCAAATATTCTCATCAACGCTTTCCTGGTCTCTTATTAATTTTGAATATAGTTTACAGCATTCGGGAAACCAAATTAACTTGCCAAATGGCGTGGAAAGTCAATAAACGTCTATCTGATATGTAAATTGAACAAACGAAAGGTGGCTCTTTGGATTTATTGCGAGTTTTATTAAGCTCTCCCGTTGAAATTGCAATTTAAATGAATTACCCAATCATTTGTAAGACTTTTCGAAAAAGTCGAAAAGTTAATTATGGTCCATTCATAGAGAACTACATTTTCAATTAATAATATTTGTGTTAATAGTATGGTTGTTTAACTTCAAGAATGAAGTTACAGCTAAGCTGCATTTATAGTTTATTCCTAAAAACGGCAGACAACTAACTTGCGAGTTAGAAACTTAGTTAGCTTCTACACTGTTTGATCAACTCATTCCGAACACGTTCTTCATTTCCCGTGGATGTCGCCGCTAAATATTCCGGGAGCTCTCACGCTTCGCTTCCGTCCACCACATGCTCCAGTGCATCCCAAACTGTCGCTGCGTATTTGCATTTACAAATACAAAAGTTTGCAACCTCTGCACTGTGGCCTGCCTGTATCCTTTAGCCTTTATCCTTTATCCTTCGGCTCGATAAACTTGTCCCCCCGAAATGTTTGTCACACGTTTAAATGTCAAGTACGCGCCAGCTAAAGACAATTTCTAAGCAAATCGCACCAAATGCAATGCAAACCACATAAAAATGTCAAAGTTTTGTCGAGCGCCCCGCGAATTCCGCGTGTCCCGAATCGCGGCTTTTGTGAGAAATGCAAATTTTATCTTTCGCTGAAACTAACTTTTACAATTTCATTATGTTTCATTTGCATCACGGCGTTGCATGCAAATGCGCCACGCCTTTCTGTGCGTGTAACCAAGCCGAAACTACATATCCGTAATGATGCAGGTTGAAGGCACCGTCGAGATAGGAGTTCTAACTTGTGATTTACCGAAAATGCCTCGGGCTTATCTTTGCAGTGGAAAAATGGAGAGAACTTTTTTGATGTATTAAAATAATCGAGCCACTTAGTCGAATAACTAATAATAATAACTTCCTTGGAAGTAGTAAAGTAGTGACCCGGTTTCCTGTGAAACCTAAAAAGCTCTTATATTGGATGTATTACTTATTAGGTTTGCATGTGTGTCAAACATAATGACGTTGGATTCCCCCTAAAATTTCCTTGAAATTTTTCTGCGGGTCAGCTGCCTGAGTGCTGGGACCCCTTTATTTGTTTTGACTGGAACCTTCGGCCTTAAATGGGCTCGAAACTTTTAGCCAGTCCAAGGCTGCTTTAGCTGTGTGCGTGTATGTGCGTTAAGGACTGGGGCAGAATATAATATAATTAACATTAACAGTTGTTGCGATTTGTTGGAGCGGCAATGCACATTTACCTAATGGCAAACTTTGTCTCAGTGCCGTGCCCGTTTTCTACGGAGATTACTGGCACGCCGGGATTAAAAATTCCCTTTCAAGTGTTGTGGCAAGGACATCCTAATGAGCCCCAGGACCTTATCAAACCCCCAACCTCCCAACCACCATACTCCCCCACTCGCACTCGCACTCTGGGTAGCAAATTAACATATGCTTTTTGCGTGGCGCTGGCAGAAAGAAGATTTCTTATTCTATTAGCCGACAGCACTGGCAATAATTTAATTGGACCATGCGCACTGCGTGTATCCACAAGATACGAAATGAAAAAGGGGGCCAAAAGGGAGAGTCTACGGCAATTTTTCTTCGTTTCACCTAACGCCTAATGAGAACGTAGTGCCAGGACAGTCGGTGCTGGCAAAAGGACACTAAAAACGCATAAGCTACGAAACTTTTTGAGTTGCGACTTGGTGCCGGAACATTGTTGCTCCATGGACGGTGTTAATTAAAAGGCAAAACTCATGACACAAACGGAATTTGAGGTCCTCGAGGTGCTGCTGCTGCAAATGAATTGTATATACTGTATGTAGATGAACGAATCCTGGGCGAGTTCAGATAGCATTTGCCGCGTAATGTGCTTGAATAATAATTTCCATTAAGATTGTCCTCGAAAACTTGCGGTGCTTCTTACTTCAGCTGATGGAGATAGCTGCCTTTTCAATTCACTGAAAAATAATGGTTCTCTCCCTAGCTAAATGGAATAGGTATTGATTTGATTGGAAATGCTGTTTCCTATTACAAAGACGAGCTCTCTTTAAAAGCTCTAAAAAAAGTTTGATAAATTGCATGTAGTCTAAAATTTGACCCTGTTTTATTTGCTGTGTATGCTTCCAACGAAATGCGACGACTTGAAGTTAATTTGTGTAGCTGCTGGAAACCTCTTAAGCTCTTCCGAGCACTATCTCCATTGTAAATTCCGTCTTTCACACCTGTTACACGCAATTATCTCAACCACGGGCCAAGAAGAAACTCCGGGCGGACTGCACTTTGGGCCATGTCCCCGGTTCCTGTCCCTCCAATGGAGTTCCCATCCCCATTCGTTTCGTGGGGTGGAAAATGAGTTTCGGATTAGAGGAGAACCCCCCGTATTACCTAGTCATTCCCACTACTTCCTCGCCCAGTCATCAGGCAGTCAAAGCGCAGTGTAAGTAGCCTGGGCTAAGTGCCACCAGCAGCACCACTATCGCCACCCGGGGCTGGCACCACTAACACCAGGAGTACACTCAGAGAAATGGGCTGCTACCCCTTGGTAGTAAATTGAATAACTTCTTCTCTGGTAGGTTTCAAAGTTTCTTAGTATTATAATACGTATGTTCTGTTGGTAATCATTACTTTTTAGTTGGTTCTGCTTGCTTACCATTTTGTAAGATGTAGATGAATTTCTTTTCGCTTCGATGGTAAGAATCCAATTTAAGCACCAAGTAGGCTGCGTTTTCTCTGCGTGTAGCATTACCCGTTGAGTGGAGCACGCACTGATTGCCAGTGAAATGCATGTGAAATTAACCTCGTGCGCTGCTCGGTTTAATTTGCACTCGATGGCTGGCAGTGGGCGGCAGCGGAAAAGCGAAAGAAAAAAAGTTGGGGCATTGGGGTTGCATGCCAATGGAGGCGACACGCCGGCGTCCCAAATGTAATTTTCCCTTTGCTCATTTGCTGCCTGACTGGCTGATGGCTGGCGACGAAGACATGGCCATGGCCGGGCCAACTGCACCACTCAGGGCACCACTCACTCAGCCCGTCACCCACTCAACCCATCTATCCATCCATTCACTCACCCACTCAGTTGCCCACGCGTCAAGTTGCGTAGTTGCGACGGAAAGTGTTGAGCAAGTTGTCAAATGGTCTGTGATGGCTGATGGAGCAGCGGAGGATCTGGCTGACTAATAATTGCGGAAGGGTGGAGCACTCAATTGCAGAAGGTCGCTATGGGTGCCAGAAGTAGCTACTACTCTACTACTTACTACAGCATCTACAAAGATGAATATCTTAAGAAAGGTTCATTTCATTTGTAATGTCTCTGAAAAGAGATCATTTGTTTTAAAACGAGAAAAATTGGCAACTCATGCAATTTATTATAAGTCGACATGGATTTGAAGCGGATTTAAGAGCACTCAATTACCATTGCCAACGCATCTGCAAACATTGATAAGCCGCTTAACTGGCCATACTTTTCTCACAATTTATGGCTCCGATGCGTGAGCACACATAAAAGTGCGGTTCGCTTATAATGAATGCTTAATAAGCATTTGTCGAATACATAAGCAATGTCCATTAAAATTGATTTCATTTGCTATGCAATTTACAATTCATCTTCGCTATAAAACGCATCCAGGCAGCGAATTTCGCGGCACTTATCCGCACCAAACCAAACCATTCAAAATCATTCGAAACTCAACCCATTCAAAACTCAACCCACAAGTGCGGACGCCGCATAAACTATTCATTTCAGTTCGATAACAAAGCCAGTGCCATTGCCAGTTTCAGTTCCAGTGCCAAAGCCCCAAGCAGCCCATATGTGTTCATTCCATTGAGTTATTCGCCGCATTAACGAAATCAACATTTAAATTGCAAATTGTGTGCATTTTGATTGAAAAATGCCGCATTGACGACCCCGCCACGGATCACAGTTAAACCTAAAGAGTTGGAGAAAGGCCGACACGGTTCGGTTCGGTTTGGCTTTGTTTCACTGTACTCGCTGGCAGCTGCTGTCTTCACACATTCCCAACAACCCGCATGCAATTTGCTGCTCTTTTGTGCAATAAAAATAACGCACAACAACGAGAATTTCATGCGCATTAATGTGCGACATTTGAGAAATGGGCAAAGGACTCTCAAACTCTTCCTTTCATCTGAATGGTGCATGCATGTATTATTCTGTTTCGTTACAGGGTACTTGTTAAGCACTTAGATGTATTCCCTCTGCTGGTGGATAAGTAGCAGGTATCAGGTAGCAGATAGCCGTTTCGAGTTTAGAAAGCCATTCATTTATTCTATAAACTTACGTTTAATTGTTTAACAACGAGCTTACATATGCATAAATATTTTTGTAAATTTAGTAATTGGGAATTACTGTAAAGGGCATAAAAAACCGTTCAATTTCTACATTGGATCTTAATATGGTTAATATGCGAGGTATCGATTAGTCGCATTGCCATCTTTCAATTTGCGTACCGGGAAAGTGCAATAAAAATGCAAAAGCGAATCCGAATGGATTGAACAGAATCGGACAGGACATATACTTACATTCAGTCACGCACAATGGTTAATGGTGACGGGGGGTGTGGGGTGTGGGGTGTGGGGTGTGGCGGAGGGGAAGGGTAAGAGGAGGACCCAAGCAAGGGGGGAAAAACGAGAAAATTATTCATTAACACATGCGTAAAATGCGAAAGGAGCATTGCCATAAATAAATAATTGATAAATTGCAGATGAATTTTCATATTTAATGATGTTTAAGTGAGTCGGGGCTGCAAATGCCAGTTTTGTTCGCATCTGGGTGTGCAATAATATTATGTTAAAATATACGATTACAATTCGGAGTTCGGTTTCCTTTCCTCAACGTTTTTACGACTCCAGTTGCCTTGCGATGTCGCACAAGAGTGCGTATGAAAATTGATTGTTGCTTTATTTATGGCCTCGCACTCGCAGAGTAGACATAAAAAATTAAGACAAACATAAAATGCAATCATGCAGCTCGGTCTGGATAAAAATCTAGCTGCCTCGCTACACCCCAAATACGTTTTGTCCATTCGTCTGATTTGGTTTTACGTGCGTCGGGAGACTCTGCACGTCCTCTTCAGGGTTGTCGAAAATATAAAAACTGCAAAATATTGAAAATTGTGTGACTTTAAACTAGGAAATACATACCAGCTATGAAGCTCAACAAGTATCCTCTTATAACTATGCTTACTTGTGAGTAAAACAATTTGTGGTTACACAGTTGCAAAATTTGCATCATTTTCTGAAATGAATAGGAAAATGGAATAATGGAAATATTGGCAACTTGACAACTCTGAATCCGTCCTGAAAAGGCGACATTGAGGTCGCTACATGCCTCCTTGGGTCGTGTAATAAAAGGCATAAAACTTTGCCTCTAACGAGCATCGTTTTTACGATCCCACTGTTTGACATCGAACCAAAAAAAATGTGTACTGATATGGGGGAACTGAAAGGAACTCTCTGTGGAATCCTTGCAGTCTGACAAATGTTAAACAAAATAACCCCCTTAATGATTTGTAACGCGTGCTGGTTTTAAAGCGCCTAACGAGCAGAACATATAAGGGGTTAACTTGATGGGAGCTTCACTAATATTAAAGCCGATAATTGATCATTGTAACCTAATTAGTGCCGTCAAACATGATTACACAAATGTCGACAATAATTTATGGATATCAATGAATTCAGCGAACGGAAGAGCATTGAGAAAAAGTTGGTGGAATATTTAATGCTGTTAATAAAGAAATATGGCTATAACCTATGCTAGCATTTAAGTTCGCTGCTAATTAACATATCTAACTATGTCTAACCCAACTTTTTTGATTTTCGAAAAAAAAAAATTTGACAAATTTTCGCATTTTTGATAAGGGGTACCATCATCAAAATTTTCGAAAAATGGCCAAAAATTAGCATTTTAATGTATGTACATGGATCGATAGGGAATTTTGTTACGAATTCAACGAGGTATGGCATTCCACATTTGGACAACTATTTTTGCTGCTATCGAAAAAATACGGATTATTTTTATCAAAAAATCCAAACAAAAATGTTGTAAAAAATCTGATATTTTTTCCGTTTTTTTCTTATGAAAAACCCATGTTATTGAATTAAGTTGATTACATTTTTTGTTTGATTAAAAATATAATTTGTTTTATGTTAAAACATAGTTCTACTGTATTTTAATACTATTTTTTCTATGCCACATATTTGTAATGCCCAACGAAGTGGTCATGCCGCACTGCCAAAGTGTAGACGGTTTATTAGGTTTTGAATTTAGTCAGACACAAAGGAGCTCCATTCAACTGAGATAATCTTCATCCAACTGCAGGCACTTCAGCCTCGAATGCCCAAGCCTGCCCTGCAAAATATGTAATTAAACTTAATGAGTGTAAAATGCTCATGTCCTGGCGGCCCAGACTCATTCTCGTTTTCGTTCTCATGCTCAGTTTCAGTTTCAGGAGCTGGCTGCGAATTTGGCAACAGCATCGAATCAAATGCTGTCAAGCAAATCAAGTCATTCATTTGTCAATTAGTTGACAATGGATCAACTTGAGCTTAACTGCTTCTGCAGCCCAAAACCAAAAAGCAGATCCGACAAATGCTAGAGCGTAATTGCATTTAAGATTTGGTGAAGTCCTGTCAAGAATTAACTTGGCCTTAGGTCTACTCCGAGTGCAGTCACATTTTGTAATTTGGTATCGCTGATGAAATGCATTTCATTAATATTTATTTGCCTCAGGCATGTCAAACAAGACAGCTTGGCTTTGGACTTATTCACTGCCAGAGGCCAGTTATTGTGGAAAAATGGCCAATTCATATTCCGCAAAATCCAGAGACTCAGGCCAAATCTTGTGAAATATGCTGTTAATTTACGGCTCACAGATTATTTTCTTGAATGCAAGCACTGGCACAAGCAGCCAAATTCAATGGCACCTCTTGAACTGAATTTTTATGTTTATTGTTCTGGTACGCCCCTTTAATAAATTTTATTTTTCCTTTTTGAATTTATGTTCCTTCATAAATTAATTTCATTTTCAATTGTGGACTTAACAATAATATATTATTTTAATGGTGCGTCAGTGTATCAGGAATCGCTCAAGTGTTCTTTTGTTTATATTTCACAACCGAATTAAAGTTTATACCTGCAATCCTCGAAATTATCAATATAACAACTTAAATAATGGCTGACACAATGATCAATCCGGTAATAACTCGCCAAATGGTGCATGTCCTGCCAAGTGTAATAGCCGATAGGATAACACTGCCCGATATTATTGACGATGCAATCAAAACACCAACGGAAGCTATGAACTCCGATGAAAAATCGAATGAGGCTGAGGAGGAAGATAATGCAGACGAATCGGAAATGGATTCTGAATTCGAAAAGGAGGAGCAATCCGAGGAGGCCAAAGAAGTGGAAGTTAAGTACGCGTGGAATGCACCCTGCATGATGGTTATTTTCGAGGATGGCGATCTCAATTGTGCCCTGCATCATCTTGTTGAATCTCTACAGGATCCCTTTGCCTTGGATGCGGTGGGCGTAATTTTGGTCCAAGAATCTCTAGTCGAAGAAATGGAAAAGCGAGTTCAAATCCTGATGAAACCATTGGATGCCAGGGTGGCCAATCATCCGTGCTACAAGCGCACTCTGCTAAAAGTAGACGAACTTAAACCGAAAACTATAATAGGACCTCCAGATCGTGTGCTGCCCGATGCCACGCCCATGCTGGTGCGGGACATACCGCAAAAATTTCTTGGCGAAGGACCCACGGGCATTATAACCATGCACATTTTTCGTACGCCCCTTGAAGCCACTCAGATATATAGAAAGGAATATCCCCTGCCAATCGCATCGGTTAGTATATGGAATGAGCGGGTTGCGAGTGTTTATGATGTGATTGGCATGATGAACCTACTCGATACATTTAAGGTCAACTGTTTTACGGTCGATATGGAGCCGATTAAACGGGCATTCGAGCTGAAAAAATATAGTGCTTGTGTGCATCGAGGTTATCACTATGAAACGCTGCCCATAAATGGCGAGAGAAAGATTATCATATACCCAGTTGGAACTATATTTGGTAATTGAAGTGACAGCTAGTAAAATAATATAAAAAGACGCATTGGCTCTTACCATATGTACCATTATTTCAATCTGATCTCAAAATGAATTCCTTACCAATTAGGAAACCATTCACCCCGAACCTTCATGGTGTTGTGCCAGTATCTAATGCATGCAATCTAATTCAATGGACCTTCAACAGCTATTTACACACAGAAAGCCCGTTGAGAACATTCAACTCGCACTTTTCGTTCGCTAATCTAAATTAATGCCTCTCACTGCGAATCGAAATGGGCCGTGCAGCGATGTTTTATCATTCAATTAAAAAAAAGGCAGGAAAGCAGCGAAAAACGCGTGCATGGGAAATGCGCGAAATAAACTAGAGGATTTTCACACATTTACCCCTACGTAAAAATAGTGGGCGGAGTAGTGGAAGCAATTTGCACCACCCCCCGGACGGAATAATGAAGTGTTTAGTTGATTATCTAAACGCACGGCGCTGTATCCGGATCCGGGAGCACTAGGCCTACTAGTGCTGGAATTGCTTGGGGTTTTCGGGTAGCGGTTGAGTCAATAATGCGCCAAATAAACAGCTAACAAGTTGGCAATAAAAGAACTCTAAAATTGCCCGAGGTCCGACCGATTTGGTAGAATGCCGGGCCCCATCCATCGACCATTTATTCACCCACACGCAACTGCAGGTGGTGGCAGGTAACACCAAGCTGAAAAGTTCCTAGCAAAAGCACAGCCGTTGGCCATGTAGAATGGAGCCATATATACAGGCGATGAGTGCCGTGGGGGCGTGGCACGCATTGTCTGCAGGTAAGCCTTTTTGCGGTGTGGCCCCACTTTTTGGCGCTGAGCAACAACGCCACGCATTTGCATTGATAACCGAAAATGTTTGGACTTGAAACGAGTTTAGTTTGGCCTGCTTTCGTGTACAACTACTATATTTCACCGGTAAATCAAACAGACAATGGGCTTCAAGCCCCGTAGTTTGTTGGAGAACAGTTGCGGTCACAATCGTATAAATGGGAGCACATGAAATGTTCGCGTATAATTCTGAGCACTACCAAACATTATGTATACGCCATGTTATCGCGAGGCACGTAAAACGTATTTTTTGTTGCATACTTTCAGGCAGATAAAACATTCTGCTTACGCCAGGTTATAAGAAGCCATTATGAGATTGTTGCCTTTGCGTACTTTTAAGCTGATGATTACTTATTTTATCTAAAGCAATTACATCTTAATACATTGTTGCATAGTTTTAGGGTAGTTTTAAGTATTCGCCAGGTTGTCATGTCTAATACATTTCTTAATTACAATCAGCCTAGAAAAAATCCAAATGGCATTCCAATTTACACATTTCATTTCGATTATTCTTACATTCAAGGCTATTAGTTTCAGGAGCAGCTGCTAGTTACATCACCGCAATTGTTTTCCAGGTAAAAGGAGGCGTATGCGTAAAGCCTTTGCTGCTCGGCTCGCCACGATGTTTACTGGATGTCTTAATTAAATTTGATTAGCTGTGTGCGCAAATTAGTTAGTTTTGCATGGGAATAGATGAGCGTGATGAGTTTGCCGACTAATTGGCTAATTGATTGATTGTTGGAGTGGTTGCAGTGCCTCTCCTCAAAACATACCGCCCAGAATGTTTGCCTAATTGCGCTTCAAATGCATTCGCTCGCTCCGAAGTTGGTACTCTTTGTGTGCATCCACTAATGAAAATCGAATAATGGCCAACGGAGCCAACGGTGCCGCCCAGCAGTCAATCAAAAATGTATTTTCCCAGTCCATGGATTGCCGCTGCTGCTGCTGCTGTTGTTGTTGCTGCTTCTACTATTTGTTTTTAAATATTTTCAGTAACGCAGATTCCTTAGCTCGGGCAGCGCCTGCATAATACATATCGGAATAACCTTGGTCCGAAATTCGCCAAAAGAATAACTGCGCATTGTTTGCGAAGAAACAACTTTGCTTTCTGCCTTGGCTGACTGGCATGGTTAGTAGTTGTTGCTGTTTCTGTAGTTACTGTTGTTGTTGTTGTTGGCTGTCAGAGTTTCCCGGGGGATGGAGATGCAGTTTTCCAGGCGGTGGGCGAAAGTGCTAAAGTTTCCACAGCGCGCATGAAATTTCCACTTTAGTTGTGTTGTGTAGTAAATTTTTTGTTTTCGCTTTTTGTTTCTTTTTTTTCCCGTACCCCCCTCTCCAATTCTCGAGATTTCCCCCTGCGCTCTCGTGCTTATTTCAAGTAGTTGAAATTATTTTATAGTATAAAACTTTAGTTTTTTAACTTTGCCCGGTGCTCTCTCCGTGTTGCGTTGTGCTGTTTTGTTTTGCCTTTCGCTGGGCAAAAGCCCTTCGTCCATTTGGCGTCCGCACGCGCTTCTTGTTTTAGCATATTTATATTTTAATAAGCGTTCTGGCAGCTGCGCTCCACCGCCTCCCATTTCCCATTTCCCATTTTCCATTTCCCCGAGCCTCCGATGTCCTGCGTAATTTTACTGCAATTTCTGACAGTTTTAGAAATCTTCGCGAGCAGAACTTATGAACCCAAATGCGCCTGTCAGTGGCAAATGGCAAACTCAGCCGGGATGCTGGAGAGGCTAACTGGCAGGCGGGCAACGTGGCGTATGATTGTTATTAATTTCATATTATGTGTAAGCACCACTGCGATATCCTTTGTTGCCTTTCGCCCGTTTGCAATAAGCAATAAGCGTCAGACGGAATGATATTTAATGTCAGGAGGCCGTAAGAGGAGTGGATGAGGCAATGGCATCAAGAGGATGACTTCGAGGTGCAGTTCAAGTGGATCCTTGGAGCACGAAAGTGTTGAGATTGCCAGAAGTGTTTGAGCATCCCATTTGCATAAAGTGCGGTTAATCTCGTCGATGTCGAAGGGTGAAGTGAAAAATTAACAGTGCACAGTGCTTCAGCGGAAATGAAGAACGCAGATTAAACATTACATTTGAATTACAAAACTATTGAAAATTACACTAAAATGGTTGTTGTATTGATTGAGTTGAAAGCTTCAAAAAACTAATATGCCGTTTAATCAAATACGTTCGATTATTTTGATTGACTTTAGCTCGCAGTGGAACCACCTCTTGATTAAATTAAAATTCAATTAAGGCTTTTGTTTAGTTGGGCGCAGTGAGTGTTTAATAGGAAAATCCAAAATCCAAAATCGATCACAAGCGTGATTCAATGGGGCCTTGTTGTTGCTGCCGCCGCAATTGTTAACCATTTTCACTTCAATACAATGTGACATGGCCCTCTTGATTGAGTATGTATGCGTGTCGATTGTTTATGATGAGTGTGTGTGTGTGTTTGTGTGGTTGTATATGTGCGCGATGGCATTGTGTTTGTAACAAAATATAATCATAAACGTAATTTAATCGCGCCAAACCGCGTCTGTCACGTACTTGCCAGCCACAGATACAGATACAAACACACAAAGGCACATTATTGACGCGACACACACACACACACACAGAGAGACAGATACAAATACACAAACAGATACACACGTTTTGGCAGCGTTGACAACAGAAACTGTTATAATAATTCAATTCAATTCAGCCAGCCATTCCGTAATAATGTCGATTCAATGTTGTAAATACGTTGCGAATCGTTTGCGACTTGCCAAATCTAATGATCACCTGTTTGGCACCCGCATACCTCACATTTACTTCTGTGTGCTTGTGTGTGTTTGCTGGGGAATTGATTTTGCTATCCAAGCACGTCATGTTCCATGGGTATCCGTAAGCTCACAAAACTATTTTCTATTGAATTAAATTGTTATCATTACAAATGGCAGGCCAAACGAGATTTGTATTTTGGCCATTACAATGTTTGCAGCCGAGGTAAAACGATTGTTCAAATAATTAAGTAATGCTGCGAAATCGTTTATATTAGGTTTGGTTATAAGATTTCCATGACCCTTTGGATTAACTTTTCATGCTGCATAACAATCGAACATTTAGAACTTTAACTAAGGCTATATTTCAAGCTGGTTTCCTTCTTTGTTTTCCCCACCATCAATGACTCAAATAATTTCCAAATTCAAGTTTTCATTATTCGCATTCAAACGTCGTCGACGGGCTTCATTTACTACATTCGCGCAACTTCAGCGCATCTTGGAGGGCCTGTCTTATGGCGTCATCCGCCTTTTATGGGGATTCCTTCACCGGCAGCCGGTGAATCAGTCACGTGTGTGCAAAATCAAAACGATTTGCGGAGCCTGTCACCCTTCCGCGTCTTTTGTTTGCCATTTGCGAGCGGAGTGAGCGTGAATGCGCGTAAATTACGGCTGACAGGAGACGGCTTCCTCTGATGCGGATGCCGTTGGCTGATTGATGCGCTTGCCCAGGTCACTCGGAAAAATTGGATAATTTCCTCAGTCAATCGATTATCAGCTACTTACCTTGTAGTATATTCTTTGACGCATGAAAAACATGATAAACACAATAATCTGACATATACATGCAAGCGCAGTAATGTTTTATTTAAAGGGCATAGCATTTTTCCCTGTGCATGCAGCGCTGCAACTTTTGCCACTTAGCCGTAAGCCGCGGATCCAAGGCTCCAGAAATCGGAGCCATTCCATTGCACGCATGACAGCTGCCATGTGCTGGCATTTTAGTATCCTACCATCCTACCATCCAGCCATCCCAGTATCCTGGCATCCACGCATCCTAGCAGTTAACCACAGCAGCCCAGGGTGCGCTTTGTCCTTGTCACCTTTTTAGTTTTCGGTGTGTTGACAGTCGAGCACTCAGTTGACAACGCTGCGCTGCCAGCTCTTCTCGTAGCAGTTGCACACTGAGCGAAAAAGTGTAGACTTTACAGAGTCTATGGTCTGAGAATGTAACTAGTTACGGGAACGTTTGATAGTAAGCATCTACCACATATTAAAACCTTTTCTTAGGCATTATGAAATTATGACATTATGACTTTGATGATCTAAAAGTCAATCACTGCAATGTTATCATGTGGATGCCCATTTTTTACTGTGCCACATAATCTCAGCTTCGGGGAGCGGCAAGTGCATTTATCTCGATCTGGAATGCCTTTTGAATAACTTGCCATATTAGCGTGTTTCCGTTTCCTTTCAGCTCAGCAGGCAGCAGTCAGCATCTCCCAGCTTAGTTGTGTCTGGGCGTCCTTGTGTGCGTATTTGTCAAAAGGATTTGGCAGTGATTTAGCTGCTGGCCCAAATTTCATACCAAATTCCGTGTCTCCTCCGCTCCTCCGCTCCACCACCCATCCTCTGTTGCTTGCAGTCAAACCGCCTGACTGACTGACAGCGTCCCTGAAGCGTCCTGTCTCCCGTGTCCTTCCTTTCTGGCCAGAGAGGCAGGATTAGGTCGCGCCCAGCCCTTTTAGCCGCTGCAAATTAGCTGCCTAATTGTTTGCCAAAGCCGCAACTTTGGCCATTTCTTCTTCTCGACCAGGAGAATAGGCGAGAATGGGCGGGGTTCTGCTTGCCATTTGCCGAATGACAGCTGAATAATGTGAGCCCCATAAGCAATTAACGCGCCTGCGGAGCTTACACACGTACGTCTCTGGAGTGTGCGAGTGTGAGTACAGTGGGGGTAGAATAAATAGCAATGGCACTTTTATTCTGGGATGCCAGCGAAATCATAATAGCTTGGAAATTACTTCTATGAAAGTATGCAAAAATATATATAGAGTTATTTCTTTCATACTTTTATGCATGCACTAACATATTTATCCTTGATTTTGAGGATCTGTTTCGTTCTCCAATAGAGTCTTATATTTGTTTTTTTCTAAGGGCATTCGTGTAACTACCTTTTTGACTCCAACTGTATGTGTGTGCTATCTGTGTGTGTGATTCCTTGTGCAAGCTTACAAATTGAGTCAATAATTTTGTTGGGCCCCCGAATGGGCGGGAAGTTATCCTCGTGCTCCATTCCTGATGGCACTTTGTGCATAATAAATAAACGCCATGAAATACGCGACTTAACACGCAATGCGCAGCAAAGTCGCATGTCTCCATCTCGCGCCATTGTGAGTGTGTGTGGTGTGGTGTGTGTGGCGGTGTGCCTGTGTGTGTGGGTAAGCACCATATGACACCACCTTGACTCATTAATTACGCACTGGCATTTTTATTTTCATTGCATACTTTTATGCAATTTATTATTACAGCATTGCGGGGCAGCGCTGAAAAAAAGCACACGCTGAAATACAAATTGCCTTTTTTTACACACACCCATATATTTAAGTACATACGCATACACCAGTGACTTATTTACCGAGGGAGCTGCTCACGGATACTCTGGCCAACACACACACACACACACTCAAGCGGAGTTGTGGCAAAGAGGACAAGCCGCAAATGAAATGCACGCTGGATTTTGAGCTGCCTTCCATCTTCACTTGGCCAGGACTTTCCTGATTGCCCATGTCCTTTGGGCCGTCCCATAAATAAACACGATATGTTGGCGAACTGTAAGCATTATAATGGCTGTAATCATTTAAAAAGGATAATAAACAATGCACCTAAATTTAATTCATTCAATTATGATTTCTATGGAAAGTTACAAGCCATTTTAATTTCACGGTTCATTGGCTGCTTTTCTAAAATGTCTAAAGTGAAGTTTAATGATGATGATAATGTTCAATGCAACTGGATATATGCTTATTTAATTTAAATCCGCTTGTAAAACCCACTGTATACTCGTAATCAAATAAACAATCTTTCCGTTTCCCCTTCCAAAAAGGTAATTGCAGAGCAGTAAACTCCGTTTGCCCCGAAAGATGTTCCATAATCAGAGGGCAGCTAAACTTAATTTTCCCCAAAGCGAGAAGGCTTTAATCTTAGTGCACGATCGCAGCGCATTGCTGTTTCGCTGGCGACCCCTCGCAAAACCAAATAAATATTCACTTTTTACTTCACTTGTTGTTGTGGTTGCATTATTACTGTCGTAGTTGTAGTTGTAGTTCCTATTGTTATTGTTGTTGTTTTTGTTATATTCAGCGGTGGTGATGGTGATGCTGCTTCTGCGGTCGTGCTGGTCGAAAATTCCCCAAAGAATCTGACGCACTTATCGCAAATTACTTTGGCAGTTGCAGCGCAGCGTTGCTTTTGTGTATAAATTTAACAATTTACCCATACACGTGCAGGCATGTGTACATTGCAAGCGCAGGGGATTGTAAATTACCATACACATACTGAGACTAAATGTGTCCAAGGAACGTGCAGTGTCCATGGCCGGCAGTGGCAATGGGAAGGCAGGGAAAGAAAAGGGACAGAGCGGGATTTGTAAAACTTTTGGCCAACATGGCGTATGCATAATATTTCTTCCAGCCGCATGTCGGCCGACAAACTTCATTAACAAGAGAAAGCCAGAAAAGCAGCAAGCCCACCAACTTGCCGCAATAACAATGCAAATGTAACAGCTCGAGATGTTGCAGGTTGCAGCTGCATCGGCAAGTTCTGCTGCGGCTTCTCTGTTCCACTGTTGCCGTTGCAATTGCATTTCCCCAATTAGCCGCACAACTCATTAAGCTTTTCGCAGCGACTTACCGCCTCTTTTTTTTTAAAGCACACTTTCTGGCACTCGTCAATTAGCATTTGTTTCGGGGCGTTTAATGGCCATCCAGATGTTGCTGTTTCTGCTGCTGCTGCAATAAATTATTGTTGCCACTGCCAGCTTCATAAGATGTTAACGCGCACTTAATGCCACTTAAAAATACGCATAAATCGCAGAAAGAGTTTCGGCCAAACGGGGAGAAAGGCAGTGAATGGTTGGACGGTTGGCCGGCCACTTGTCCACTTACATGGCTACTTACAACGCTGCTCAAGCATATGCATGCAGATGACCATGTCGCAGCCACCACCCAACACTCACCACCCACCACCCACCATGCCACATCAGTAGCAGCTGCATAAAAACAAGGTCGAACGGGGGACAGCAGAAAATGTGCACAAAAATGAGGCAACAAAAATAAATAAAAATGAAAGCCGAGCAACAACACAGCAACTGCAACAGCAACAGCAACTGCGGCACGCAATTAAGTGCATTTAATTAATTATTGTTGATAAAATAATATTTTTGCAATTTATTGTACAAGCGCCAGTTGGGCGTTCCTGTGTTGGCTGGGTGGTCGGGTGGGTGGGTGGTGACGTCCACCGCCCGTTATTTATGCATATGTGAGCGCAAATAAATAACGCCAACGATGGCGGCTTAAAAAAAAAAACCCCGGAACAGGGCTGCTCCATGAAAATTAGACGAAGAAATACTCAGTACATAAATGGGAGTTATAAGTAACCAATTCTGAACAAACATGGCAAGGGTAGAGATATGTTTAGCAACTATTTCAATTATTATTTGAAAATTAACTCTTAAGGTTCTTTTAAAAACCCATATACCTTTAGTGCTGCACATTACAGGGTACCCATTACGTTTGCTGCATTCTCCTGCGTTGACGTTATCAGAACTGTGGCAGTTACTGGCCGCAGACGCAGCGATATCGCTCCTGTGGCAGGAGCGCTGCCTATCGCAGCGGCCAACATCGAAATCGAAACTATGGCAGATCAATTCGAATAACAATAATTTCTTCCGGTCGAACGGCAGCGCCAGAACAATCAGACAGCGGCAGAGATGCAGATATATGCGGCTGCGAAAGTATCTGCATCTGCAACGGCAACGGCAACGGCAATCGCAACTACAACTGCATTGTTGCTGTTTGCTGCATTTTAAACAGGATGCGCATAAGTATACGAGGATTGACAGGATGTGCGGGCCATGCACACGCATTTTGTTTGCCGCTGACGGTGCCACGCCCATCACCCCTCCCCCTCGCTCATTTTAAATCGGGGGGCGGCATATACACATGTTCGATGGGAGACTGAAGCCCCACCCAGCAGCACTAATTTGTATTGTACTCGTTGTTAATGAATTTCATATATTGTATTTATGCGAATGCACTTAATGCGAAAATTATTTGCGTTGACATTGCTGCGGATCGCAGAGGATTTTAAATCGGCTAACGATTTTCAGAGGCGCGCTTTAAATAAGCTGGCGATAAAGTGATATTAGATGTTATGATATTTAAGCAATTTGTAATGACAAACCAGATAATTAAAGTTGGATTATTAAAATTCCCTTTTATTTCTGGTTATGGAAATTCATTTTAACGTTAAAACTTCGCAGATCAATGGGTTTTGTTCCACTGCTCACGCTCCTCGCGCTCCTTCTGCACCTCGCTGAGATAGGGCTCCAGGTACTTGATGTCCTCCTCGTACTTGGTCCACTGCTCCTTGGGCAGGATCGTCTTGGTCATCGAAAGGTGCAGTGCCCGTAGAATGCGGTAGTTTCGCTCATCGTACAGTTTTCGGGGCAGACGACGCACTGCCTCTGCCACATCCTCATTCTCGTAGAGACAGTCATCGCGATACAGGCCGTATTGGTTGAATCCAGACATGTTGTAGGCCCATTTCCCCAGCTTGGAGAAAACCGCTGGGCCCACTTTAGCCACATATTTCGACATGATTTATGAGCAAAGAAATTTGGATATGACAACTAGTAAGTCCTCAATCTGACAGGTGACTCAGGGTCACCCTGGTGAACTAACAAGTAGGAGTGTCGAATGAGAAAGCAGAATTAAAATCCCAGTAGGTTTTCCAAAGCAATAATCTCGACCGCAAATACATTGGGTATTAATGCAATCAAGCACAGGATTGTCAAAAAATGACCCAAGAAAAAATAGTTTAAATGTTGTATCAATGCACTTCTTTAATTTACGAAACTTGCAAAGTCGATTTGGACTGGCATATAATTGAGTGCGGATGTGGACTTCCATAACATGGAATTGTCACAAAATGTTTTTGGCAGACGTCAAGTACATTTTTCCAGCTTATTTCCAGATCAGCAAGGTCCACAAGGGCCGAAACCGCAGGAGCCAGGTCCACAGGGTCCACACGGTCCGCAGGGACCACTGCCTGGTCCGTAGGGTCCACAGGGTCCGCAAGGACCGCATCCTGGTCCCCAAGGTCCGCAGGGTCCGCAAGGTCCGCATCCGGGTCCACAGGGTCCACATGGTCCGCACCTGCCCTCAGCCACTGGGTATTGGTTTGTGGAAAAGCAGGGCAGTGGGCAGCAGGCTCCGCCAGGAGCACATGGTCCAATGGGGCAGGGTGGGCAGGCTGCACTGGGCTTGTAGTTGATGGGTCCATTCGGGTAGCAGCAGTACTCCCTCGGAGGAGGAATGTCGATGGTTTGGGGCTTCGGCTGGCACAGAATCGACTGGCACACTTCGCGTGGTTCGCAGACGCGCTTAGGATAACACACCACATAGGGATCGGGAATCATCGATGGATAGTAGATGACCCTCGGCTCTCGCACCATCTGCGACACCCAAATCAGTTTGGGCACCTTGATTACCCGCGTGGCATCGACGACCTTCGGTATGGTGATCTGCCGGCATCGATTCACCACCATTGGCTCCGGCACAATCTTCTCCGTGAATACCACTCGTTTCTTGCAGATCATGCGTGGTGGTTGCTGCACGGTGATGCATTTGGGAAAGGGTGGCGGGATACGGGGAGCACATTGTGGCAAGGCTTCCAGTTGCGCGGCATTGTAGCACTTGGGTGAGCATTCGAAAGGACCGCAGCAAGGATCGCAGGGACTGCAGGGACCGCACGGAGAGCACATGTTCAACTTTCGACTTGAATTAACCAAAAAGAGTAAAAGAGTACAAAATTTTGTGGATTTTTTTAACTTATAAAATTTGATCAGGAAAATTTAGAAGTGTATCGAAGCGAAACCGGTTTCGAAATGGAAGCTAAGCCTAACCAACGGCCACAAGTAGAATGACAAGCAAAAGCAAGGCCTACTATTTAGCATAGATAAAGCAAATATGTAGAAGCTGAAAGTAATCATTGCATTTCCTGTCAAACGAAATGGAAAAACGTGACATTCGCATAAATCCAATTTTTATTTACAGCCAATGGGTCGTCCATGCGTAGACAAAGTATAGAGAACTATAGACTTTTTGGTAGTGATCGGTAGCAGGACGGCGAAAACACTATGGTAATCTGGTTCGGTGATAGACAATTGGGTCCACTGGGCACCGTTTTCCGACAACATTCCAGGCAGCACAACGATGATGTTAACAGGGGCCGCCGGGTCCACAGGGCACCTGAGGACCGCAAGGACCAACTGGACCGCAATGAGTGTTCCAGGGAGTTGGGGCGCACGGGTAGCACGGGCCGCACTCGGGTGACTCGTACGGACACGGGGGCGAACAGGGTCCGCAGGGTCCGCAAGGACCACAAGGACTGTTGCCGAGCGGTCCGCATGGCCCGCAGGGAGCGCAGGGTCCACATGCAGACGGGACAAACGGACCCGACGGCATCGTGAGGCCGCAGGGCCCGCAATTGGGCACGGCGCACGGTCCACCCGGACCGCATCTCGGCCCACAGGGTCCGCACGGGCCGGGTCCGCAGGGACCACATCGCGGACCGCAGGGTCCACATCCTGGACCGCATGGCCCACAGGGTCCGCACCTGCCCTCGGCAACGGGATACTGGTTTGTGGAAAAGCAGGGCAGTGGGCAGCAGGCTCCGCCAGGAGCACATGGTCCAATGGGGCAGGGTGGGCAGGCTGCACTGGGCTTGTAGTTGATGGGTCCATTCGGGTAGCAGCAGTACTCCCTCGGAGGAGGAATGTCGATGGTTTGGGGCTTCGGCTGGCACAGAATCGACTGGCACACCTCACGCGGCTCGCAGACGCGCTTGGGATAGCACACCACATAGGGATCGGGAATCATCGAGGGGTAGTATATTACTCTGGGTTCTCGCACCATCTGCGACACCCAAATCAGTTTGGGCACCTTGATTACCCGCGTGGCATCCACGACCTTCGGTATGGTGATCTGCCGGCATCGGTTCACCACCATTGGCTCTGGCACTATCTTTTCCGTGAATACCACTCGTTTCTTGCAGATCATGCGTGGTGGTTGCTGCACGGTGATGCATTTGGGAAAGGGTGGCGGGATACGGGGAGCACATTGTGGCAAGGCTTCCAGTTGCGCGGCATTGTAGCACTTGGGTGAGCATTCGAAGGGACCGCAGCAAGGATCACAGGGACTGCAAGGGCCGCACGGAGAACACATGTTTTCGACTCAAGTTTTCCAAAATAAAATTTATAGAAAAATAGTATACTTTTTATTTTTTACAAATTTTTACTGTTCAATTTGGAAGTTATTCGGAGCGAAAGTAGAAACTGAATGAGATCTAACAGCACGACGACAGCATTGCGAAAGAATCCTGGCACACTTTGATCGATATTTGGAAAACCGAGCTCTATGATCACACTATAGTGTAGTGTTTTTTTTTTTGGTTTGTGCAGATACTGTGAAAATCCCTTTGAGCTTTGAATTGAAATATATGCTTACACCACTTAAATCTGCTGGATTCGAATGCTTAACCGCCCGCAACGAAAAATCGCAGAACGATTCTCGAATGGAATGCATTTTGCAAACCGGATTCCATCTCCCCATGACGTATGCGCGACGTATCTGCATATATTTCAACAATATGGCATCTGCCGTTGAGTGGGTTTAAGCCTTTAATATGCTAGCGCCTTTATGTAGGCAGGCGGCCCTTTTTTATTGGCCCGACCGAAAGCCAACTTGGAAAAAACCTACAACGAATTACAGAAAAACGTTGGAAAACACTCTGGCAGCGAACGGCCTATTGAATATACATATATGGGTTTGTTTTTGCACATTGCCTGGACATGTCAGCGCCGAAAAAGCGTTTGGTCGGTATGGTAAATGGTAGATGGTAGTTGGATGGGATATCCTGAAAGCTTTAGTTGGTGGGTGGGGCATGGGTGGGCGGTGCAATCGGCGCTTTGTGCATGCCACAGCCATGACGACACTGAACAATTGCACATTCACAAAAAACTACAACAAAGACCGTGGCCACAGCGAGCATTGATGTTGACAAAGGCTTTTGCATGCGATTCAGGTGAATTCTAAAATATTTGCTCTATTTTCAATGCAAAGAGCGAGGGGCAAACGATACAATATGTGCTCGGAATAAGAAACATTCTGCTATTCAAACAAGCAATAAAAGACGTTGTAATATTTTCTTCATTAGAGATAACTTCGTTTAATACTACAAAATTTATTTTCTAGGAATTTCAAGTGTATAATTCATATTTTATATTGTTTTTGATTTTCTGCATTAATTGCTGTCTAATAATTCCGGTTATATACATTAAGAAATTAAATCAAATTTCTTCCAAGAAGTTCAGATACAATAAATGTCTAAATTTAACAAATTTTAAGAGCAACATTGATTCAATCGATTTGGACTCGGGCGTTTCCAAGAAATACGGCAACTTCTTTGGCCTGTAATAACAAGCCGTTGGCTTATGGTCGTAATTATGCAAGAAAAACATCAACTTCTTGGACTCGAGTAGCCCTGGAGCGCTTATCGAGCGACATGATCCCATGGTCCCAAAGTGATGGACCAAGATTCAAGCCACAGACAAAGCGCCTGCTAATCCCACAATTTCCACAGCCCAACGAGCCGGCCTAATCACAGACCCGCCACTTGGCATCACAGTGCCACCGAAATTGTCAGCTAATAATGCAAACAATAACAGGCAACAGTCCGAAGAAATGGCGCACATTTCGCATAATTATGGACGGCGGCTACCCCGGATCCCTGTCGAGATGGCCCGGCTAAGGCGGCGCAATTAGCGGACTTAGTTCGGGACTAGGCCCGAAACAATGTTGGGCTGGGAAATGGGAAAATAAGCACAGATTGCCCATAAATTGGCGCCCACAATGCCTGCTGGAGCCTAGATAGAGCCGCAGGTTTCAGCTTTCAGTTGTCGAAGATTTTAGGCATGCACTGCGAATAATTGCTTAAAAAGGTTTATAGCTTTCTAGCTCAATAAAATTTTATATTTTAAATAATATTATGTGCCACATTTACTATGTTTGTGTTTAGTTTGTTCCATTCACATTCATAAATAACTTTAATCGCGCCTAATAAAGCGCTGCACCTCCTGAAACACTCCCACAACTAGTTCTTCTTGTTTGCTCGCATTCTTTGTGGCCTTTTGACGTTGATAAGTATTCTGATTTATTGACAAACAAACAGGGCGAGTGCGAGTATTGCGGCCGCATTTATTTAAATTTATATATTTATTTATGGGCTACGCACAAAATATATGTATGCGTATATATACAAGACAGATGGATCGTTGTTCAATCGGTGTCGGGACTTAACCTGCTGAAGCACAGATGTGAATGATATTAATTTATTTTAGATATTTATTATTTCAAAATCCTAAAATATATAATCATATCATTGGAGTTGTAAAATTAAATTATAAATGGCACAACATGACACTTTTGATAAGGTTTGTGCAACAATTCAAATATTTTCCATAACTTAAAATGGGTTAATCAAATTTTTTGGCTCCCGTTTTTTACGCATTTGCTTCGATGCATTTCCGTTTGATTTCAATAATTTTAACTTCCGGCACAAACCGGAAATGACAAATAAAATGCCATGCCATTCAAACACACTGAGAAAGAAGGAGTAGCCTTTTTCGGTGGTATAGATTTAATAATGTTCGAAATAAAGGCACTTTGATATAATAACTCATTTTACGCTCTCAAAATTCGTGTCAAATTTATGGCTTTTAAATGTGTAATAATAGTACTTTGATATGAATAGCTAGTTTTGGGGAGACATACAAAAACATAGTTAAAGTATATTAAAATGTATAGCTGCAGGTTAAATAGTTTTTCATCTCAGTTGCCACTGCATGAAAAATCTCATAAATTACGTAATTTTCGGGAAGGCTTGTCTCTGCCCAAATCCGTGCATATATGTACATAAGTTGTCGACTTTTTTTTTTTAGCCAGGCAGTAAATTTGCCGGCACATGCATATGGGGAATGACCATGAATTACATAAAAAGCCGCAAATACCGAAGTCAAAATGCGTGGCCTCAACGATTCTGTGTATTGTAAAGCATGCCAATGTGCAAGCAAAGGGGGAAGTGGAAGGCATTTGCAGCGTCGTTCCCTTGCAACATGCAAACGATTCAGTCAGTGGCAAAAAAAAGGAAAATAAAAATAAAATTCAAATATATATGGCAATCCTTTAGGCACGCGGAACATAATGAAACGAAAATGCTACTGTGGCAACAGCAGCAGCAGCAGCTGCAAGGACATTCAGGACCAAGGACCGAGCACCCAAATCCATGGACTGGCCGAAGCCGTGCGCTTGCCATTTGCCGAATAAGTAAAAATAAATAAAATTGTGAAAATATTTCTTTGCCCAACATTTTTACAGCCGCCTTACCCCCTTGCCCCCCTCCACCATTCACCCTTCAATTCCTTCGATGACCCCGCTTGCCAACCAGTTCGCAGCCTATTTTGCACAAAAAAAATGTTTTTATTTATTCCATTGGTTGAGGCCGCATCCTTTTGCATACTTTCGATACTTTCGATATCGTCCAAAATGTTATAGCACTACAATTTTATAAAAAAATGTTTATTATATTAAGAGAATATTGCTTAAAATCGGTTATAACTTTTATATTCCAAAAACCTTTTTTTTAATGTGATTTTTCAGGACACTATTATCTCGAGGCAGACGGACCATACCCTGGAAATCCTTGCAAGTGGGCCTGCTCTGTGGCCGCCGGTTGATTTATATTGATGAATGTCCGTTTGTTCGTTAGTTCCGTCTTCAAAGAGATTTACTTGCAGTGGGCGGGTTGGTGGGCGTGGCAGTTATTTTACTCTTTGCCTTTTGTGTTGCTGCACTCGCACGCATACATATGCATACGTACACACACACACACACTGCACTGGGTGCACTTGCTTATGCTCAGTGCCAGAAATTATTGCATACTTTACGGAAATTAACCGCATTTCCATTTCTTGCACGCACACAGGATGGCTGCCCCTTTTCCTTTCCGCCTCTCCCCGCGAACTCCTCTTTGGCTTCCACTTGTATACATATTTACAATTTTAATGACTTTATTTTTGTGCCGCCATAAAATATTTCCATACACTTACAAAATGGAGTTATACCAGGATATTAGTTGGAACTTGGCTGTATAATGTGATGTGGATGTAACTTTAAGGGTAAAATTATATTATTAAATATATATTATTATAATATATTAACAGTATGCAATCAGTACTTTGCTTGTAATATAAACATCATTCTTAACTACATTTATTCTAAGAATGTGCTATATACAGATTATAAATTATTTTCTTATATAAGTTACACAATGTTTTTGCTAATAAGTAGAGTATTAAAGCTTCTGCTTTGCCTTCCTTAGGGACTTACATTTGCCTTGATGCTGATTGGTTCAGGTCCTTTCTGAGTGAACTGCTGAACGAGTAGAGGGAATTCACTGAGGGAGCCGTAGTACAATCATATTTCTTTGTGACATTTTCCTTGTGCATTATTAATCAACTGGGAGTATTTTAATTTATGTTGACATGCACTTATTTATAAAACGCAACAGTAATGTCAAAAAAAGAAGCATTTTAACCGGAAACCATATGCGAAACCAGACAGTCGCTGATTTCTCTGCTTTTTTCGAGGGCGGTCATACTGACGTCAGCAGATGCATTAGGTGTGCATGTTGACTTGACTACGCCCAGTGACCTTTAACCTGTTAATGGCGCCTTTTCAGGAGTTCCTATACACGAAAATTATTTTCTTCTGCGCAGTTTTATATAAAGAATTGGAAACTTTTTACGTGAAAAGGGAATTGGCGGCACAAAGGACTGGCGTTAGTTGAGTCGTGTCAAATGATGTAAACTTCCATGCAAATCGTGAAGCTTTGAGATGAATAGAAATCAGTGTCCGGCGAAAGGGGTGAAAATTCTTTGGACGAAATTAAGATAGGCTTCTATCAAGGAAACGGATTCTGCAGGGGTCTTACCTAATTGAATTCCACCCAATCCACCCTGATGTTCTGGCTCGCAATGAATTTTATTAAAATCGTTGCATGGGGCAACAGACTTGCCACGGCTACAGAAATTGAGAAATATTAATAAAGCTTTGATTTGCATTCAATCAATGAAAGGCGGTGATGTACCCTTTGAGCAGTGACCTGCTGCTCAAAAGTTCAAGGGGCAATTGGCACGCCGGATGCGTAATCTATTTCAAACAGCGACCATGCAAATCGAATAAGCTATTGCTGTAGCTATAGCCATCGCCTCTCAGCTGTCGACTGTCGGATGCATGCGAGTACAATACAACACAATTTGCTGCTGCCGCTGCCAGCACTCCTGGTCGTCCTTTTCATCCTTATCGTCCTTTTGTCCTGTCAGGCCGTCTGTCGAACGGCGAGATGCATAGAGAAATTGCATATAAAATGCAGACAAATAACTTGCTCCCCATGTTTAGCGTATGCCCCAACGCCTGACATTAACAATGCAGCAGCAACAGCAATAGCAGCAACAGCAGCAGCAGCAGCAACAGTAGCAGCAACATCAGCAGCAGCAACAGTAGCAACAACATCAGCAACATCAGCAGCAACCAGCTGGCAATAAAATGTAACAAACACATTGACTGCTGACAAATAGCATTGCCTGTCAATTCATCAAAAAGAAAAAGGCAGCGAGAAGCATCAGCGAACGCGCAAAACTATTGACATGCACACGCATCGCACACTCGAAGAAAATCCCTCCTATTTAGAAACATAACTCAAATTACTTTAAAGTGTATCTATACATCTGAGGGCAGTTCTCATGGTCAACCACTTGTTGTTATTTTTGCTGCATATAGCTTGTTAAACTATTGATAACAGGTTAACATATGAGATGTAATACATGTCGAAAGCTCTGGATTTTTTCTGCAGTGCATCGTAAGCGGATCTGTTCGAATGGGATGCAGAATGCAGAATTCAGGAGGCGCATCCTTGCACTGCTGACTCGGCAGTGGCAATGGCAGACTTTGCAGCAAATTTGCTTAGCTGCCAAACCAAACTTCGATTGCCGCGAGCCTGCGTGCGAGTGTGTCTATATAAAAGATATGCGAGCGACTGTTACAAATTGTTTTGAAATGAAATTCAAACTGCATTGGGAAACGGTGCATATTGCTATGTGCGCGAACTTTTGCGACCTCGAAACTTCAACTTCAAGCCTCGCCTGCGTTGCTGGCTCAAGAAGTTCCACGTAGTAAGTTGACATCATTGTGGGCAGGATCAGAGCGATTATTTGGTTATTTCAAGGCTTAAATCTAGCAAAAGCATGAAGAGATGGGGTAAAAGATGGGGCCTGCATTGCCTAGACCGGTGCCCTTACCTTTATTTCCTTCGTAACAAATTGCCTCAATTATTTCCATTTTACCCAAGCCCCGGTTTACTGGCCGCCTTTATGCTCGTAGCTAGGGTGTAAAAACTTTATTAAAAACTTTTGTGCCCAAGCCTTTTTATGAGACCTTGTCTGCCCTAAGACGGGCAGAGCCCTGCTTTATATACCTTTCTATATACATATGTATGTAGGGATATATATATTTATAAAATACACGCACATTTAGACGCCTGGCCGCAATACTGCACTCCAGGGGCGTAGAAGAAATCAAATTAAGAGCATTTTCTTTGGCGAAACTTTTGCGCCTGTTTAGAGTTTTGTAATACTTCAGCACCGACCCACCTCTTTGTAGCTATTAAGGTTCGTGCCCTATCCGCTGTCGGTCTTAGCCCCATGTGGTTACTTGAAAAATGCTAAATGGTCCCAGAGCAATTGCAACCGCAACAACATAAATAGCAACAAGGCAGCAGCAGTTTTGGCCTTAAAGCCAATGAGATTGGCTGCTGGCCCAAAAGTGTGTGCTCGCTTGTCTCATAAAATGTGCCAAGGTGATGCTTAAGAATACGCAATATAATATCAGGCATATAACTTATATTAAGGTGGTACCTATATAGAGGATACATTAAAAATTGTAATTTGTTTAGAGGTTTACAAAATGGCTAGAATTGGTGGGGACTATAATATCTACACTCAGCACGATTCCCACAATCCAGTCAATGTAGTTTGAGATTTTATTGTATATACATGTCTGCATACTGCCACCGCTCTGAATTCCGATAAGTGTGTTCCAAATTTGTTTCGAAACAGTCATCTCCTGTACCAAAGGACTTCCTGGCTCCCTGCAGTTTCTACTGTTTTTAAAGCCAGCACATATCTGCGATTTTTGTATAGTTATTCCGAATGACTGGCGACACTGTCTTACCTTCAGAATTATAACAGTGTTTGTTCTTGGGAAAATACTTTCTGCGTATAAGCCCCATCGGATGGCTTTCAAATTTTCGAACTTTTTTGTTTTATCCAACGAAATGCATATCGGCAGTATGCTTTTTTGATAAATCACAGGACCATCCAACACAAGTATTGCTATATCATACTCGAAGTACTGTTTGTTGTACAGTTTGTGAGTATAGACGGTTTGAATGGAGTACTTTACACCTCTCCTTTGAGGTCCCATTAAATTGTCAACATTTCCCAGCCAAACGGTGCTGCAGTAAGTATTCCAGCTTAATTGAATATGGCTACATTTAAGGGATTAACTTGGCTCACCTATCGCGTGGATCCGAAACGCAACTAGCAGATGTTATGACATGTTCTGAAACAGAGGATACCCTTACTATGGTTTATTTCTTCAAATCTCCCGCATTGTACAAACGATTATAGATAAGCATTCCGCTGCAATTCCTTGTGGGCGATGCAATAACTGCCATCCAAGGTGTGTCCCATGAATTATTCACGTTGCGGCTCGAGCAGCGTGCGTCCAAGAAATGGGCCGATCCTCGATGTGCCAGCAACAAAGTGAACAGAAAACACCACAATCCCGCAGTCATCTTCTTAAACGAACTGATTCACGAACACTGAAAAGCTATCGCAAAATGTGATTTTTGCTTAAACTCACAGAGAGAAGTCCACAGCTTATCAGTAAAGTTGTACTGTTCGCAAAATGTGGATTGCTTGCGCCATTCAAACAGATTGCGAAATACTCTACCATAAATGAGAACAGAAATATATTTGTTACGTAATTAAATTCTCTTTTTGTTTATTCAAGAATCTTGTGCGTGGGAATTTTTCGGCACTATCACATCAACGCTAAGTACGATTCCCAATATCCAGTCAATGTAGCTTGTGACATCGGTGTATAAACACGTTCTAAAATCTCCATAACTCTGAATACCAAAAAGAGTATAAAGTTCTTTGTTATAGCGTATCGATTTATACAAGGGACTTCCGATTCCCGGGCATTTTATGTTTTTTTCGTATCCAGCACAGATATGCGAGCTCCGTAGATGGATTTTGAAGGCGCTTTGGCATCGGGATCGGGTAAAATGTCTTATTTTGCTTGTCAAGACCCGAGGCTGCGTACTCTCTTCGTCTATAACCCAGCGTGCTGTATTAAAACTTGTATACATTTGTGTGTCGACTTCGGTTTCGTTTAACCAAATGCAAATTGAACGAATGTTGGCCTTATAGAGCACTTCGTTCTGTAGTTCCAGCAAAGCTATGTCATGCCCCATATTGTTTTCATCGTAGAAACTATGAATGTAGGAACTGTGCACCTGGTATTCTTCAATGCGATACTCGTCACTAATACCATGCTCTTTATCGCTATTTAACTGCCCCAAGCGGACGATGCTATTGAAAGAAAATATATGAATGATAAATTAAAGAATTAAAATGAACTTACGCATTTCCCTGTTTGAAAATGCAGCTGGCTGATGTTATGATAAATTCTAAAATGGAATTCAACATTGTTTTAAAATATTAGGTTATAGCAACATTCGTATACAAACGTTTGTGAATCAGGGCGCCACTGCAGGTTTTATTGGGCAATACAACTAGTGCCATCCACGTACTATTAAAACTCAAGTCTCCAGAGTGAGTAGAAACTGCGGCACAGTTCACGTCGAGAAGCTGTGCCGACCCTCGATTAGCCAGCATCCACCATAAAAAAGCTAAACATACTGCGAAACTCATTATTCTCCGAAAACGCTTCGCAAGCTACTGAACTACTGGCAAGCTTTGCTTAGTTGTACAACATATGCCACTTATCACTAACAAAAGCGTGCATATTATATTTGATAATATTTTCGAGCGATATGCTTCAGTTCTTGTTGATTAGTAGGTTCTGATAACCCACACAACGACAATGCTGTGATGACCAGGGGTGTCGTTGCTTCTAGAGAAATTGCCATGAATCATATTCCAAATAAATAATCTGCATAAAATGTTGTAATATCTATGTACCAAGGCTGATTAACTGACATATTTTCTTTAAAGTCGTGTTCCCACGGTAAGTTGTAGTCTACCCCTAAGTAGCACACATGCACACCATTTTTCAGTTAGCTGGAGTTTACAAGGTCAATTCAGTGGCTTTTGTGTGTCTTGGCCCCTGATCCTGCACCTAGTCTTCCGCTTACCGTTTTCCACTTATTGTTTTGCTGCCCAGCCGCATCCCTTTCAAGTTCAATAATGTCATAGAGCGTGTCGCAGGGCAGGCGTCTAAATTTATGGCCCAAACGGTTGACCCGAAGGCCGTGGGGGCCGTGGGGCTTGTGGAGCTTGTGGAGCAGCACGTGCTTTGGGGGGCAGGGAAATAATTTAGCCAAAAACATGTGAAGCTCGCCATATAAATTATGCACACTCGCTCGCAGGACGACAACACATGGGTTGCTTTAAGGTATTGTATTGTATTGTCTATCCGACCTGCCCACTGCTCAATGCAGGCCAACAACAAGTTCGGACATAACTCACCGCCTTGGCCCTTTATTTTATTGTATTTTATCTTTTGGATTACTTTCTGCCATGACCACAACAAATAAACTTGAGCATCTTTGGGCAAAACCCACAGTGGGGCCACTGTGTGGTGGTGCGGGAAAAAACTGTGGCCGGAAAAGAAAAGATTTCCGTGGCATTGTTGCTGCTTCTGCTGCTGTTCCTCTTCCTCCTCCTTTGGCTCGAGTTTGCCCGGAGGTCTGGAGCTGGACAACGGCAACAATTGCGCATGTTAACATACTTGTAAGTAGTTTTTCCACTTTGCCATGGTATTTTGCTTTTTTCCACACCCTGTACTCTGGGTTACCAAGGGTGCGTTCGTCCTTCTGGCTATCCGTTCAAGTCACTCTTAAGATCCTTTGCACATGCTGATTGCAAAGATGTTAGTAGCTAAGCACACAAAAATAGGGTTTATACTATACAAACCTATATTCCTTAAAATAAATAGTTAAATACTTAATAAGATACATTAACTTAAACTCAGGTTCCTTCAAGTGAAGTATTGGATATATCTTAGTCGAGTTCTTTTGCATGGTATTTCCTGTACATTTCCTCTATTTTTTCCATCCCCCACAACGGACACATTTGTTTTCCTGGGGGCAGTTGCCTTTGTTTTTGTAATTATCTGCACGTTATTTGTGGGTCAATAAAGTTTCGTTTCATAGTTTGAGCGGTTGTCTGGCTCTCAGCCCGGTTCGGGATTTATGGCATATGCGTTTTGGGCTAATTTTCAGTGCCGCTGACCATGCCATTGGCCAGTAAAACATTAATAGCAGACCGTGCTGGTCAGGAAAGAAGTTCGCAATGCTTCTTAAAATAGCATCGGGCGATTTAATGGCAGCTATACAGCTGGTAGCTGGAGCAAAACACTCCTCCTGGATGTTGATTAATTTATCGATACTCGGGCGATTGTCGGATGTAATTGTAGCTGCCTGTCAGGGGATCGTATTTCCAGAGATTTATACGATGGAATGATGGGATGATGGCTTGGTTGCAAGGGAGAGTGGCCGTTTTTTTTCCCCGCAGTTTGGTGTACAACTCATTTGTGATAAATTGCCGGCAATCGGTGCTTAATTATTTAATAAGCTCGACTGCCAACTATCGAGCTATCAAATTTCATTCGCCCTAATTGCTGTTTAGCGTACTCGTACTCGAATATCGCGTTGCCATGACTGCGTGCCGTTAATGTTTGCACAGCGCTAATTTCGCATCAATCATCGATGCATTGTTAATTCTAATAATTGCGAATAAACAAATTGCAACTGTCATGTTTTCGTTAAATTCGACTAACATTCGCATTTCGGCAACGCCTGCGGCTTAATTGATTATTACAGATGATCGGATGTGCTTATAACACGGCATCCAACTCGATTTGACACGTATCGTGTTGTGTTTTTAATGCAAACACAATTTGTCCACCGCCGATAATTAAAATACAGCTTTTCGCTCTCGATTTTCAGAGCAACGAGTTCGGTTTTTTACGCCACCTCCAAAACAGAAACAGCATTCCGTGAATATATCCGCCTGCCGCCTCGCCAGTTTAGCAAAATAGTTGGTAAATTTATTTGCCAAATAAACTGCACACAAAAGCCAATGGCAGCGATGAGAGGCACTTGGCAGAGCTGAATTAAGCTGACCATGGCAAAAACAAAGAGTAAACAACAAATTGAAAGGCATGAAATGAGAAAAGTAAAATAAACGAACGCAAAAAGTTGATCACAATACACAAAAAACAAAAAAACGAAGCCAGTGGCACACATGCAGGTGTATCCGTATGTGGTAACGTCAATTGTTTAAAAGTGAAAATTCGATTTTGTGGCAAGGCACAAGGCATCAGGACACAAACAAATGGCGTGCCAAACCAAAAAGCAAAAACTTTTCTTTTTCAAATTTTCATTCCCTATTCCCCAGTGTTTATATATTCTTGTTTTTTTTTTTTTCTATTTTTTTTTGCCTTGTGCAGCAAACAAATTTTTGGTGCCTCCCTTGTCGGTTTGTTTGAATTGTCCCTGGTTATTGTTGGCTGTTCCTCCTGACGGTTTGTGTCAGGCCGAGAGTCCTGTGCGCTGATGTGGCCAACAAGACGAGACGAAAAGGAGCATAAAATAGCAAAAAAACGAAAAAGAAATTGTTATCCCGAAACGTATAAAACAAACGTGGTCGACGAGCATAAAAAATGTCCGGCAGTTAAGAGAAGGAGAGTGTCCAAGCACGTGTGTCGTGAGCTGCATGAGAAACCGGAAAAGCGGAAAAGCACAGAAGACACAGAAGGAGACACCGGAGTCGGAGGCTTTCCACCACTAACAAGAAACGTAACGATAACGAAAAACAAACTTTAAAAATTGGATTCTTCATTTGCATCGGCAAATCCAATCAAGCCAACGTAAAGACCTCGGCCAGACATATACACAACATAAAGCCGATGCACCACCAACAGAACCACTCCGCCAGCAGCACCACCACAGCCACCTGCAATTGGTAGTCACACACTGAGAAAAATTATGTTGTTATCTTATCATCGATTATTATTTCATGGTTGATGTGTGCTTTATTCAGAATAGATAGAAATGTATCTTTTTTGTAAGTTAAGTTATCAGTTAATTAGCTGATCAAATATTTTATAATATATTTCAAGGAATTTCTCCGCGTGTACGCGCTTCCATATGAACATGCCTCACGTTACGTATACGCCACCAGCTCCGAAAGGAACAGAGCGAGAGAGTGGAGAGCGGACACGAACAATAAATGAAAGGTGTGCGCCTCCTGTTTGTCCATATAGTTGACCATTGCTTATGGCCTGCCACCGACCACGCCCCCCGCTGGCTGCGCCCGCCCCCCGATTCGGCTGAAAATTGGTAACGATTTGTATTGGACTATGGCCAAGCATAAAAGAGGCTGAGTCCCCGAGTCTGTTTGGCCATTGTGAGAGTGAGTGCATGTTTGTGTGTCTGTATCGAGTGCCGAATCTTGTTTAAAAGTTTTGTCCTTTTGCAGTCCTGCTGCCAGGATAGTTGGCCCCAATCTCTCGCAGAAAGGCGAATGGAGAATGAAGGAAAAATTGTCTTATTTGTATGCCCGGCTCACCTGCCGTTATCCATCTGTCTTGTATCTTCATCAAGTTGGCCAGTATTAAGTCGCTTGTTGGTCGGTCGCCCAACAAGCCTTCTCCACCGCTCCATCGCTCCCTTTGCAGCATGTCCTTGCAACGTTGTGGTTTTTTGCGTTGAGCTCTCTTAAAAAACCCACAGCATGCTTTTTGGGGCGGGCGAATGAGAGGGGTTTATTGATTGCCCCGGCATACGTTTGCCATTTTATTACAAGCCGGAAAATAGAGCTGCACAAATACAAAAAAAAAACAAAACAAAAATGAAGGAAAATGCATCGAACCGCCTCACTTTTGTTCCCTGCTGTGCTTTTTTTCTGTCTCCACCTCTCGTTTTCTGGCCTCGTTAATTGCCTCAAAGCCAAACATTTGCGTCAGTGGCAACCGCATTCGACGTCGTGACAATGACAACGGCAACCGCCGCTTAAATTGCCCAAAACCGCGACAAGTGGCCGTGTCCAGCGATTTCCCCCCACCACCCCAATCGAACCATCCCAGCTCCACTTCATCGGGCTTTTAACAGCCACCCTTCCCGGATTTTCTTCACCACGGCCACGGGCTACGACTACGGCTACGGCTACGGCTCCGGCCCAATGGAGCGTATAAGAAAACCATTCATTAGCGCTTATCAAACGGCACAGACAGATCTGTCCCGCCACTCAATGGCTGTTTGATTTTTGCCCTAAACTACGGCGACTTTTATGCCCTGCCATGGGGTAGCATGAAGTTATGGTAGCAAGAAGTTCAGGAAGTATGAGCATCAACATAACTTACAATAAAATACTTATATTCTAGTTGAAAATACATTTAACACCATTTTAAATGGCATAACCGTTCAGTTACTTTTCTAAAATATTACTTCGTTGTTAAATCAACTGTCCGGTTGTGTTATTATTGGTTAGATAGGGTATTCTAAGCATCGGCTACCGCAGACTGGCAGATTCTCGATTTTTTCTCGCCTAGCTAGGCCTCTGCTGACGTTTATTGTAAATGGCTGTCCAATGAAAATTGTTGTGGCCTATCAACGTCAACGCGGTCACGGCCGGGCCGTGTGTCATTAGTTCGGGAAAAAGTGGCTGCAAAAAACTTGTTCGTCCGCAAGTCGTGAAAAAAATATCTGGCATTTTTATCGGCATCCCCCCCCCATACGCTGGATGTCCTGCGTCCTCCTGTTGCTGCCTTGCTTTAGTTTAATTGGCACTTGACAGAGTGGCCAACATCACCACCAGGAACAGCAACAAAACACCAGCCACCACTAGGTAAATCTGCTGCTGGTCTTGGTCTCTGGTGTTATCAATCAAATTGGCTTTTTCTATATCCATCAGCACTTACGGGAGATGACTAGTGGTGCGTTGATTTCCTGCGGACGCATTATTATTAGTAATGTTCCTTAATTGGTGTTTGATGTGTGCATTACTAGGTTGTTAAAGTTTGGGAGCTGAACAGCCAGTTGCCTTGCGGGCAATTTAAAGTTGCTTTGCATCAAAGAATCTTATTTTTTTTAAAATAAGTGACCCCATCCAACATACAAAACTTTTGCAACTATTATACACATTATACACATTTAATGATTTAATTTTGCTTAAAGGCTAAATTGTTATTACTTTCTACGTGCAAAATATCGTTTGACTTCTAGTCCCTTTTCGACGACAGCGTCCACAAAACTTGATGTATTTGCAGTCCTTTGCCTACTTGCGATTTGACCATGGCCAGAATGTTGTTTTACTTGAATAATTAAAGGGCGGACACACTCACAGATCAAGAAGATCTGGTTAAGGGAATTATGCATATGTATCTGTAAACCTAATGTCCTGCAGCACACCGCATACGAGTCAGGCAGGACGAGGAGTGGAATGCAGTGCTCAGGACGAGATCCAGGACCCAACGGCCAACGAATTTATAACTGATTTCTGGTGATTTAGTTGGCTCGCCAAATGGAATGAGCTGAGTAGCGAATGTCTACGGCGGCTGTTCCATGCACAGAGAAAATAAATTATGTTCTAATAGTACACTTAAATTAAAACAGGTACTGATGAAGAAAGGAAATTTAGCGTTTGTAGCCAGCCATTTTAAATATTTTGTAGAATTTTGTAAACCAATTCCTTTGAAGGCCTTGATTTGAGGTGATGTTTTCTCCATGTGCGACCACTTATTATGCAAAATGCCGCACATGGAGCGACGGATGATGACCAGGGGCCAAAAGGGTTGGGCTTCCAAATGGTTTGGACATGTCATGACGGAGCGCGTCTCATTTATATTGCATGGCTGAAATGGTTGAGAGGCAGTCGTAGACCCACGGATAGATACGGGCCAGGCGGCTCACTTGAAATGCATTGAAATTCATGCAGCAAAAAAAAAAAAGAAATGGAAAATAAATTGGGGGAATGGGAAATAGGGGAAAAATGTGGCACAAGGCCGTGTGCCTTGTGCGGCACAAAAGTTAATTGAAATGCTATCAAAGCATATTCAATTAATTTAAATTAGCTCAGCGCGGCACAACACAAAACGCAATGCGCCTGCGGCGTTTTTTGGGGGCCGCCAAGTTTTCCAGTTTTCCCGCCTCGCAGTTTCCACTTGGCTGCCATGTTAATTATATACGCGAAGGCTGCTGCCAACCAAACTAAATGGCAAAAGTTTTCCCCCTTGTCAGTGGCAAGAGTCGACTCTGCCAATGATAAGGAAAATCGGACAGCAGTTCGGGGGGAAAGTGCGGCAAGTGCGGAAAATGGGGGCGTACAACCACGCCTTCATTAATCAATTATTGCAAACAATTTACTGCTCGTGGTATTCGGGTGAAAGCAACAATGCCTATGACAAGAACCGACAATCAGCTATCAGCTCTTGGCAAAATATTTTTATTTAAAAAGGGCTTGCCAATTGATAATGCTGAACCAAATCGCCCGGAGCGTCCATCATTTGTCGGTTTCTGGCATCTCAAGGAGATGGCGAATGTAATTTTGTTTATTTCACATGTCGAGCGGAGCTGTCAGTCCATTGACAGTGTCAGAATTTCAATCAAAATGCAAATTAATAATAAACAAAAATGGCATGACATTTACTCTCGCCGATGAGATCAAATTAAATTTCAATTAGCTGTCACAGGACAACCCAAGCTGGAGAAGGAGCTGCAAATTAGTCAATCGAAGAACCTTTTGATACTTTCTCAAGCAAGAGATTGTGGTTGCCATTGAAAGGAACGTTCCAGGCCTTCTTAAACATCATCAGACATCAAGGGAACTTGCCGTAAGCGATTCGATTGAATTGCAATTACTATTTACAATGAGCCCTTTATAATGAGCTCAGAATACTGAGTAGGAGTTTCATTGATAGTTAGGTAATCATAAAAATTTTTTAAAATATTCTGTACCATAAAAAATGTTGTTTTATCTAGCTGTTGCAAGCTTATGTTTTAGTTGAGGAATTTTTAATAGAAATATAATGCAATTTAACATTTTTAGCAGCAGTTATTTTAATGCCAAATAGTTGGAAGAGATTCTGCTCCCATACCGAGTTAACTCCCTTATTTGTTTAACAAAAATGAAATCCGCGTTTATTTGCTTGTTCACTGGTTTCATTTACTGAGAATTTGGTGCAGTTCTGGTCTCTGTGTGCTTATTAACGTTTTGTTTTTAACATTTACATGAGACTGCTGACTGCTGCCTGCACCGAATTGTCGACGGGTGGGCGGTGGTCAGTCGGTCGAATGGTCAGCCGCAGATGGTCAGTAGCATCTGGTTTTTGGCCCCAATCCCAGCCTTTGTGCAACTAAATTATTTAGTTGTGTGGCCGGAAAGCAGAAGCAAGTAGTCCGAAACGCGACTGCGACCACTGCCAGTCTGGCAGTACGGCAGTCCGGCAGTCCTACAGTCCGGCGTTGGCCAAAAACTCACTGACATGGCCGGGCATCAAATGATTGCCCCAGACACTTTATAATGCATGAGTCTGCACCAGAATCAGAATCAGCAGCAGCACTTGCAGCAGCAGGAGCAGTTGCAGCAACAACAATAATGACAGCAGCAACAGGAAGAGGCCGCACAATGAGCATGAACACGAGTAACCGAATTATTTATATTTAAATTGTTTTGGTTGCTGCACTCGTTGTTGCCTTTGAGTTTCGCATGTCTATTTGGCACACAGTGCACACATTGCACACAGAGAACCCGTAGCCATGGAGTCCCGTAACCTCTGATCCCCGACACTACCAGGCTACTGCCGTCTCCCACAGTGAAGCCTCGGCTTTCATGGCCATGATTATGTGGCAGCGCCAGCCTTTGACTCTGCCGAAAAAGTGGTGAGAGCGCGTCGTGCACTCAGAATATTACTAATGAGTTGCATGAGACAAAAGACGCATTTAAGATTGATTCAATAATTTAATAATAATAACTTGAAATTTACTGAGTATCACTGGAAAAGGTTATCACTTTACAGGAGCTCTTTAGCAACTTCTTAACTTTGAGTTGTGCATATTTCGGCTAAAATCTTAAGTGCGTTCGACCCTACACATACTCTTTTTCGAGAGTGTACCACCGAGACACTATCCGTGTCCTGACCAGACTCCGCGTGAGCTTTATTTATGCATTTCATTTCGGTGTGCTTGCTGGGGGCCAACTTTTGGTATGGCGATGTCGGCGATACGATAAGTGGGCGCCCAGAAGGATGGGGCTGTCTGTCGGGTTGCGTTGCGTTGCGTTGCGACCCGCCTTTGAGTTGATGTATTAAAAATTTTCACACATGGCAGTTGGTTGGTTGGTTGGCCGGTCGTCGCCTGCGAGGCAACCTCTTTGCTTGCACCGAGCACTGAAATTTGATTTTCCATCCCCCACCCGGAAAAAGCGCCCACAATAACCCCGCCGCCATTCGCCATTTTCATCTGGAACTTTGGCTGTGCACTTTTCAGCGCTTGATTTGCGTTGAAAATGCGCTGCTGGTTTTCCCAACCCCCTTTAGATATACTTCTATACTCCTGTATACTCCTGTATACTCCTATACTCGTTTACTCGAACGCAACCCTGGTGGAGAGATCACACGGCCAAAAGCTTTTGACGGTGCGTTCATTATGATTAGCAATTTTCCACGGATGAGTTTGGAACGAGTAGGTATACTCGTAGGTATGTGTGTATATGCGGGTGTTTTTGTCTGCTCTGGGAAATGCCTGGGGTTTTTTAATAAGACTTTTTGTTGGCTTTACGCTGCATTTGGGTAGCAGATGGAGCAGGAGTCGGCGGGTTATCAAGTGGCTTTTGTGGATTTTGTCAGTTGCACCTTGGTAACTTATTAATTTTGGCTGGATGAGCGCAGGAGCACGAAGCTTGTCTTACAAAGCTCACAGAATCAACTTAGATGCATTATTTATATTTATCTAACCACATACTTTACTTTCCAGAATACATACTTTGAATGTGGAAATTCCTTTGAGTATTGTTTAAAATTAATTTCAATAGTTTGACGTATATTCTTATAAACAGCAGTATTCCTAGCCTTGCAATATTTCACATTTATGTAAACTACCAGGAGATGGTTTTTTGGCGTGCCGCTCCGTTTGTGTATTTTTTACCATTAACCATAATGCTTTGTGTCTGTTTCGCCTGACATCTTGTGGCAGATTCGCACATGGAATTGCATTTTCGCGTCATTGTTTGATGGCTTCCGTTGCCGCAGCCGCTGCTGCTTCGCATCCTTGCTGGTTAAGCTTCCTTTTTGGCTGAAGCGCTTCCTGTTGCCATATTCCTTGCCATTGTGGCAGCTCCCGTTTGTTGTCAAAAGCGCATACGCATCCTTATTTCCACTACCCAGAAATGCATTTAGCATTCCTCACTTTTTTTTGTGTAATTTTATTGCTCCTGTTGGAGCAGCGGAGCTTCTTCTAACTGTAGAACGCATTGTTGTCAGAGGCGGAGCGTGCCACATCCTTTTGGACTCTCTACTTTTTCTCCCGGCGAATGCAAACATGAAAATTGCATAATCCACGCATCGCGATTTATGACTTTTGTGCCAGCGTGACTGATGGCAGTACAAACAAATGTCAGGGAAATGCGAACCGCCTGTCACTTCTTGCAGCAGGATAACATTTCCATAAAAAAACACGCCATCATATCCTGCGGATCAGTCAAGGACCTCCCGTGAGAGTGATGCCATCAACCGCAAGGCATTATCATCGGGACTCTGAGGTTAATCAGCAATTTAGGGCCCAAATTGATAGGCATCTTAGCTGCGGCACCGCAGAGCCCAATTGCTCAATTAGCCGCCAATGCAGTTGGCCTAAAACAATGCCAATACCACAAGCGGCTTTCCTTCGAGATCCCATCGAATGCTGCATAATTAATTTGCCAATTTGAAGGCAGGTGCACTTCAGTTGAGACGAGGTCGGACCAAGAGTGCACAGGGGAAAACCATCCAGTTTTTTGCAATTATATACTAAAATAATCAGATTATGCAAAATAAAACTGAAAAAGCCCTAATAAAATCGCTGATTTGGTATAAAACATTTTTATAAGAATATATAGTAGAACTATTGTTTTTGAACTGATATAAAGCTTTGTTTCTAAGTGTAAGAAAGCACCTCAAGCATCTCATTATCTATCTCTTTCTCTTCATATAAGTCTGCCTCTTTTGCTCTCTTGAAGACCTGCCGCCCGAGGCACATTTGTTGAACATTTTGCGGCCATTTATGAATGGGCGCGCATAAATTTGTGACACTTTTTGTGGCATTTTACGAGGCAGGTCCATTAAAATGGGGCCACATGTGCCTGCCGCACACACACACACATGGGCACCCTTACACCCGCACTAACACAGCGGCAGTCAGCAATGGCAGGCCTCGGGATGTCCGATGTGGGAAAATAAAATGAAATACATAAATTTTGCAACGATTTGAGAGACCGCATTTTATAATTGAATCACGTACGACATTTTCAGAGGCGCGCGCGTGGAAATAGGAAATAAGTTTTGCCGCTGATATAAATTAGAATCTTAAGGGATTGCCATCGCTGCCGACTTAATCAATACTGCTGCCCTTTCAGCCTTCGTTTTCGCAAGGAATTTGCTATTCCAAGAGGGTTCACTGAGAAAAAATCGTCATACACTAGTTATATTGCACTAAAAACTATCTTAATAAATATATAAATAGAAATTAAGTAAGATTAAAGGTCGCTTATGCACTTTAAATTCATTCAAGAACATTTGGTTTTATTTCTCAATGGTTTTAGAATATTAAAAATAACTGATTATTTTTCCCCGTCTACTTGCAATAGCAAGAGTTTTAAATGCCCAGCCTGCGAATGCTCGCAATTTATGTGACTTGTTTGGCGGTGCAGAAAAGTTGCAGCGAGTTTTTCTTTCGCGCTTTTGGCAGACAGCAAAAGTTGCATGCGCGCATTTCCGTTTCCGTTTATTAGACCGTGAGAGTGTGTGTGTGTGTGTATGACTTTGTGTGTGCCTTGTTGTGGGGAGAAAAACCTTTTGATTTACTTAGAGGCCGCGGCACGTTTCCTCCAAGAATCGAACAATTGGCAATTTCCAAACAAAATACAAATCGAAGACGATGCGAATTGAGCTTTTGCAAACTTTTTGTTTTATGGCCCTGTGAGCACAAACACTCACACACACACACACACTCGTACACAAACACATACATGGAGGACAGGACGACACGCCGACATTTTGTATCAGTGTGTGCACACTCCATTGGGTCCCAATGATGCGTACAAAATGCAACAGCAACAATTTTTCGGCATTTTTTTTTAAATGGTAATTTTTTCGTCGTTGCTGTGCGACAGCCCACCCACAATTTTCCCCCCCTTTTCCACGAAATTTCCAGCCCCACTGATCTGCTTTTCTCTTGTTGCTACCGCGCAGAGCACATTACATGGAAAGCGCTTTTCCATTATTCGTTATTGTAGCTGATGTTTTTTTTTGTTGTTTTGCCATTGTCCGCATAAAAATGCATTGATTTTATCAAGTGAAAAAATCAAAAATGTTGACATGAACGCCGCATGGGGCAATAAAATATGGTAAGTGCATCGGTGGGCGGATTTTTCCATTTTGGGCCCTCGTGGATGTGGGCTTTTGATATCTCCGGCGATTTACATTAGTTTTGTGTGCAATTTATGCGCGGGCATAAAATCATTGTGCTGCATCATGTTAAACAAAGTTAGTTATGCGGACATTTTTTTAGGCTGTAAAATGCGGGCTTGCTGTGTGTTTTTATGGGGTTTTTAAATAATGGGGCAGGTATCGTAAGCCATGGAATTTTAATTTTTGGTTATCTGCCAGCTAATTGCATTTCTTATAAAGTGAAACATTACGAGCCAGTGCATCAAATTCTTACATACAGTAAAATCCTGTTATAGCGACTTACAAGGGAACGACGATTTTACGTCGTTTTAACCGGGAAGACGCACTAACAGAAAGGTGGAAAAAACATGTTTTTGTTTATTTTATGATTGCCATGTTCGTACTATGTTTTAACATAAAACAAATTAATTTTTTAATTAAACAAAAAATGTAATCAATTCAATTTAATTACATGGGTTTTTCATAACAAAAAAGCAGAAAAAAACTATAAATATTTTTCCCGATTTTTTGATAAAAATTATCCGTTTTTTTTTCGATAACAGTAAAAATAGTTGTCCAAATGTGGAATGCTATACCTCGTTGAATTCGTAACAAAATTCCCTATCGATCCATGTACATACATTAAAATGCTAATTTTTGGTCATTTTTCGAAAATTTTGATGATGGTACCCCTTATCAAAAATGCGAAAATTTGTCAAATTTTTTTTTTTCGAAAATCAAAAAAGTTGGGTTAGACATAGTTAGATTTGTTAATTAGCAGCACAAAACAGACTTTATTTTAGTTGTGCGTTTAATTTTGGCCAAGTTATGGCAAAAACGCCAATTGAAAATATCCAATTTTTTACAAAATAAATTTGTTTTTGATTTTTTGATAAAAATAATCCGTTTTTTTTCGATAGTAGTAAAAATAGTTGTCCAAATGTGGAATGCCATACCTTGTTGAATTCGTAACAAAATTCCCTATCGATCCATGTACATACATTGAGATGCTAATTTTTGGCCATTTTTCGCAAATTTTGATGATGGTACCCCTTATTAAAAATGCGAAAATTTGTCAAATTTTTTGTTTCGAAATCCGAAGAAGTAGGGATGGACATTGTTAGCTATGTTTATTAGCAGCACAAAACAGTCTTTATTTTAGCTGTGCGGCTATTTTTTGCCAAGTTATGGCGAAAAGTCGATTGAAAGTACATATATGATTATTTACATTTACAAGTAAATATTATTACTTATTTTAACCGGTTACGTTGTTTTCATAATATAGAATTTTTAATATTGCGCCTTATTAATTTATTACATTTAATTTAGAAACACATTCACATTGTGTACCTTGTTTAGTGAGTATAACAAATTAAAATGTATTTACTTTGGCTGTTGTTTATTTTTTGGTGCATTTACATGTAAAATACCTTGCTCTTTATTTAGTTCAGTTCATGTAAACATCAAACAAGTTTCGATTGAAATTTGTTTTGGAAGACAAGGCCATTGGCGCCATTCATCTAATTGGCAGAAACTAATATGTGGCCATGTACATACATATGTATGCAGGCAGGAAAACCAGCAGCCAGAACAGCTAAGTATGTGGCGCCACCAAGTGTGAGAATCCAATCCCAATCCCAAACCCAATGCCAATCCCATAGCCAAGTCTGAGGTTTTGGGGGCTGCTTTGCGGCATTTTGTCGAGATTTGTTGAGAATTTATGCGCTACCTTAGAGAATTTATGAGTTGCAGTCGAGTGAATTATTTTATCATACGCATGCAGCAGCAACAAACACTGGGGGCATGTAAAGTCCTTGCCACAACAAGCTGCAGCGGAAACAGCAGCAGCACAAGCCTTCTGACTAAGGCCTGCTGCACAGTTTAAGCTACTAATTTCACATGCAAAAGTCTTCACTAAGCTGGCATTTTAATCTTGCCCGAGTGGTGGTCGTGCGTGTGTGTTTGTGTGTGCCTGCTTGTGTGTGTGTGTGTCCTGCTTCAGTGTGGATGTAGATGTGAAATGGGCGTGGCTATGGGCTTGTAAGTAATTAAGCACTGGCCCTGCTGAAATGCCTACACACTAAATAATAGCATCGGCGTGGAACATATACCCTCTCTTTTCAGAGGGTTTTTTCATAGTGTTTAATTGTGCACTGAAATCTAATGGTAAATCGTTAAAAAACAGACTAGTACTAATGATTTGCTGAGAGGCAATCGCTTCTGATTTTTGCTTATTAATGTTAATTTTAAATTAATGTTTTTACATACTCTTACATTTAAAAATGTAACTGCATTTGTAGTAGCTTATCTTGAAATTCTAAGGAGTTTCTTATTTTTTTTCGTGTAACCTGTTCGCAGAGATTTAACTTGTAGTCCGGCCATTGATATGCGTTCCCCGGGAGGAAAGCCTCGAACTGGGCTTAAGTTGCTCCAAGTCCTGTCAAATGGGCTCGTCCTTCGGGCGCTGTTGCTCCTTCCGATCCTTCTGCTCTCGATGCGGCTGCTGTTGCCGTTGTACTTAGGCCTAATGCCTTGCACTTGTTTGCAAATTGCATTGGGATAACAAGGGGCAGCAGCAGCAACTCTTTCATCCTCCTGCATCCTGCCGAATCCTCTGCTGTCGATTCTCTTGGCCCATTGTTTGTGCTGTGCCGTTGCCAGGTGTCCAGATTGCAGTTCGTGCTCGAGCCTGGGCTAATCAATTTGCATGCTGGCGCAAGCTGATTTACCTGCTGCTACCACCTGCTCGCTTTTCCGCCAGCAGCAGCATTTCCCTTCGCCGCCACTGGCTTTTCATTGAATTTCCAGCCGACGTCGCCGAGAATACTGCTCCTTCGCCTGCTGCACATTTGCATTCTGGCGCCAAGTCACGTCACTCGGAATTGCCTCTCGAAATGAAAAAAGTTTTTTAATTCTACACATGCTGCGATTAAGATGTCAAATGTCAATTGTTGCCACCAAAATATTTGGTAGAAACTATTGCAATTTCATAGCAAAGCACATGGAATAAGTTCTTTTAATACTTGTAAAATGGGATGTATATTGTTTCAAGCATATAAAAGAGTTTGTGACTGGAAACTGATATCAAAGAGCGCCCTAGTTATTAAAGACCCGTGCTATCAATTAGTCCGGCCGTCCAGTACTTTGATCTGTAAAAAGAGTTAAGATGGTATACCCGTGCCGTCAATTAGCAACCTGCCATGTGCCGGCAATTTAAGCACGAATTAATTAAAATTCCAGCACATAAAATTGCTAAATTTTCACCCCTCTCTTTTTGGTTATAATTCAATGTACGTGTGTGTGTATCGGTTATGGCTACTTTGACGTATTTGCCGGGCATAATTAGCTTCATTACTCATTCATCTTTGCATTCATTCATTAGAAACCAATTGACAGTTTAATTAAGTTTTCGCTTTCCGTCCCTCGTTTGTCTTTGCCGTGGCCGACGCCAAACTTTTGCTCAAAATAAAAAGTTTAAACAAAACGGCATTGGGTGTAATGGGAACGAAGGGTATGCAGGGATCTACACAAAGTGGTGGCCAGCAGTGCCTAATTGGCACCCAATTAGGCATAAATATTTGGCTGTGTCGGCTACAAAACAATTATTCCTGCCATACTTCATACTTCATCGCCGCTGCGCTTTTCACTCCTGACTTTTTTGGGGGCCTTTCGAGACCGGACTAAAAGCTGCCTTTGACCTTCTCGGCGGGGCTCTGGCGTCCTGATTAGGTTCCCTAATTGAGCATAGTTAAATGCATAAGCTGATTGTGGTGGAAAAATTAAAAGTTCTCCACAAAAGGGCTTCCAAATAGGTAAAGTGTCGGCTTCAATCTAAACTTTGTTTTGGACTGCTGGAGTCTGTGAGTGAAACATTTAAAAAATGGCAAGACCCACTTTATTTTCTATTTGGTATTTTTGGAAATTGAGGAAGCCATGTAATTATTCGTTTATATTTTCTTAAATTCTTATTTTGAAAACCCATTAAACACATGATACTTGCCGCACATGAAACCTTTTAGTGGTATTCAGCCCTAACCGCATTTACCTGCATTTTGTGCCGGAAACTTTATAACATTCATTCGAAAATTATAATAAACGCCACTCATCTGCACTTTAAACTTGGATTCTGGGCACTTAGGGCTCGTTTCATGCCTCCCCACCGCCGCCGACTAACATTCAAAGTTGGCCGCATCAAGCCACATTGTTAGCGCTAACTACCAGGAAAGGCCTGCGGCGTTTTCTGTTCCAGGCTGTGTCCCGTTAATGAAATGTCGAATCCTGAGCAAGGACCTCGTTACCCCCACCCTCCGCCCGATTCACATGTGTGTGTGTGTGGGCGCGGCTTGTTCGCGAAAGTTGATAAAAGCGCCGCGAGACAAATTGTGATGTGGGTGTACTTGTGCAGGTTGTTACCTGTAAGCAGGATGCCGTACATCAATCTGGTGCTGTTGCCGTTTCGGTTGCATGTTTATCGTGTTTGCGGCTCATTAAATGCGCCTCATTAGGCCCGGTCAGAGTTCACAGGCCAAGCGGTTGCATCGCCAAGAGGCTGAGCTCTCCCTGCTCATCCTTGGCATGAGGCAACCGCATTAGGTTCTTGCAGCATGTATGTATGTGGAGCCAGCAAATTAATATGATTCTCGATGTCTTTCTGTTTGTACAGCACATATCGAAATCCGAAAGTAGCAATCACGTCAAATATTATGCTCGAAATAAACAAAAACAGAAGCGTAATCAGAATCTTGGCACACATCTGGCCAAAAGGAAGTGTTTATTAGAGTGGTCCTATTCTCTATACATATTTACATATAGTTGATTTCCGGTTTAAAGACGTCTAAATGCAGGCTATGAAAAATAGTACATCGATGGCAAACTTTTAGAATAAAGCTTAGATTTTGATGGTGCATCATGTCTGTTAGGCATATTTTAAGCATGCACTTATCAATATTCCAAGTGAAATTTCCAAGTCCACCCTAAACGGAACGTCAGAGAGAAATGATTCGATAACCGGGCAGAATCAGAATTCAGCTCCTAATTGAAATCGACTATGTTGATCATGGGTCTCTTCCCGTCTGCCGATGACAGATGTCGGATTGAGTCTGGTCCCATCCCTCTTCCCCTTTAATGAATGGATGCAATGTTTAGGCCTTTTTATGAGCCAAATCCCTGTGTCCGTGTGTTTGTCTGCCCATCTCTGTGTGTTTGTGGCTGACAAACAGCTTAAAACCTTGATGGACATTAGGCTAACAGGGCGGGATGGTGGGATGTTTTACATTTCAACGTCTGTTGGTCGAAAAGCAAACCAAAACCCGAACCAAACGGACGGTGGGGAGTGCAAACAAATGCGCTTTGAGGCCTTTCACTCACTTTGGCTAGGTAGCAATTACTGTTTGTTTATGCATTTGTTATTGTTGCCGTTGCAGCCAAAGAAGTAGAATTGAAATTTGAAATTCATAATTCAATTGAAGTTGTGCTTGGCTGGCAGCATCAACAAAACCCGAGACCAACAAATGGAATTACACAAATACACAGAACCCAAAGTTGATATATTCCGCGTGCACTTGTAGCTTTTATATCAAAATTTCACTACAGTAGGTTTATATAATTAAAGTACTTTAAATTTTATTTCAAAACTACTTTAGAGCACTAAAAGGCAGGCAAAATATTGAAGAGGTATAACATAGTTCTTAGCTTAAGACTTGATAAATAAGTAGGGATTTATACTAAAAATTTGAAATGAGTTATTGCAGGATTTAAGTAAACCTTCGGTAGTTTCTTTCCGTGCACTGATGCAACAGCAGTAGGGGGCGTGGTCGCCAAAGGCGGACTGCGTGTATGTGTGTTAATTGAATGCAGTTGCAATTGCAGCAGTATAGCATCCAAATGCATTGCCAACTGGAATTTTCTTTGATCGTTTTTGCCGGAGAAGGAACGAAAAATGTACGAATGCGGGGTAAAAAAAATGCCAGCTCCTTTATATACGTCCATTTGCTGACATTTTGTTTAAAATGCATAAATCATCAAATACTGCAGTGTCATAAACGAAGCAATGCACAAATACACCGAGACAATAAATAGATATGCGCTTGCATACGAAAATCAAACACGGCATATTATTATTTTGTGAGCTCGGCAAAAAGCAACAGTAGCAATGAGCAAAGAAAAAAATTGGAAAATAGAGAAAAGAATTCAGCTAGAACGAGGCGAAATTCGTACTCTCTTTCCCAGTTGCAATAAATCTGCTGGGGCAGTCATAAATATTGATTTCGAAATTGTCCCTTTGCATGAAGCTTTCATGTGTGTGTGTGTCTGTGTGGTAGCTGTGAGTGTGTTGTAGCCACGCCCCCTGCGACCCACTTCACTTAGATTTGTCGCTCATATTAGCTGCAGAAATGAAAATCGTTTTCCAATCGTATTCTTGTCGTTTACCTTTTCCTCTTACCATCGTCACCCCCACATTTCCCATTTTCCCATTGCCCTGTGTTCCATTCAAGTGTAATTTGCAGTTGCTTTGCCTGTCGTTGTTATTCTTTTGCTGACAAACGCTCTTTTTCCATACCCTATTCAACTGAAGGTCCTGCGTTCTAGAAACCAACTTTTTAAATGCGAAAAAGCTAGAGTCCAGACTTTTAAGGCCTTGCATCGAACAGTTTGCTTCCAAAATACTCGGTGAGTATCCATATAACTCATGAGTAATTATAATGGTATTCTTATTTATTTTTTTTGAACTAATCTTTAAAATGTCTCTAATTTTTTTTTTTATTGTTTTGGTTTTTTGGAAGATAATTGTACATATGTTTATATATGCCATTTTCCACCGAAATCAATTCAGAGCATTTGGCAGTCGAGTTTAGCTTGAGCTGCCGACCTTCTCGAGTGTTGAACTCAATATTTTCAATATGATGGCAATCGGTTTTTGAGCTTGATGCTTTCGTCATTGACCGTCGATGGTTCCCATGGATTCATCTTAGGTCGCCCAACTTGAACCATTGTTGTTGCCTTTGGTTGTTTCTGCCACTGCCGTTTCGTAGAAAAGTTTCAAATTTATGATCCGTCACTGACTTTAGAATTATGGCCAATGCTTACTGGCAGGTGGTTTGCCAGAGAAACTGGCACACAGGGCAGGATATCGAAGGGACGACACATATGCTGGACCCAGACTGAAATTGAAATTAAAGTCATAATTCATTGCAGACCCGCTGACTTTAGCGTTTAGTTTTTGATTCTTGTATGATTCACATGAAGAAAAAACGTCAGTGAACTGATAAGCTCCATGTAATGAATTGACCACGGAAATACACAATGACTAAGCGCCAGCTACTTTAGTGATAAGCGTATATTTAAAAGGAATAAAATAAACCCAAATTCAGCCTCCGTTTTGAATTCAGTTGTTTCGTAAATTTTGGCATTGAAAGATGTACGCCGCACGATGGATAATGCTATGCACCATTTTTGTGTTTGACCTGGGATCTCCGCAGACTCTGGAGGACGATTGCGTAGCCATAGACCAGAATGATGGGAGAGGACGATCCAGCTATGCTCCTTGGCTGGCAGAAATTATATCGAATTCCACAGTAATCTGCGCTGGAACGCTTATCAACAATCGTTAGTATGGCACACGATATGCTTTATCAGATACCAAATAATCAGAATGTTGTTTCTCAGGTTATGTTCTAACAGCTGCGAGCTGCTTTCAAAAGCAAAAAGAACTGTAAGTTAAATTTAAAGAATAACCAGAAAAAAAATATATACTTTTCTTTGTTCCACAGAACTGTTCGCTTGGGAAGTGGTTATTCTAATAAGAGTGTCGAAAATTTCCGAGTTTCAAGGGCCCTTCTACCTAACCCAGATTATCATGAGAGCACTTTATGCATGTTTCGGTTGCAAACGGAAGTCAAATTCAAGATCCACATACGACCCATGTGTATCATAAAATATTCTGATATCCAAACTCAAGTCGGTCCGACATTTGAAATATTCAATGAAAATCTCCTAATATGGTGTAAAATCTTTCAGTATTCCGGTAGTTCTTTTGACGAAGATATAAGGAAAATATATTTACAGTCCAAGCTCATTGGGAGTCCTTGGACTGATACGATCGCAAACGGTCCTTTAAAGGGCATGGTTCGATATGGAATTCTTACGAATCGTGACACAACAACTTTTAATGACGTTTATATTAATGTTATGACCCACATTAGCTGGATATCTCGGATCGCGTTAGACATTCATATAAGTACTCCGAATACAACGATACAAACAAATATTTAATGGGAATGTGAAAATTTCTTAATTTAACACAACTGTGTTCGATTTTTAATTGTATAAAATATGACATTGCGCGACTTAGCGGGACAAGGTGGGAAAAATAACGTAAAAATTCACTTTAAATAAAAACACAGTCTTATTTATTTACTATTGGTTAGAGGTTAAATCTCTGAGTTAATAAATTATTCTCTTCGCTGATAAGAATAGCTTCAACTCAATGGAAGATTGCTTTTTATTGTACTTATTTAAAAACGTCTCTTAGTTTGAAACAATGAGTGCGGCACTCCACTACGCGATATTTTCTCTGCTGCTGTTTTACCAGGGATCAGGTTTAAATTTAGAGCAAAATTGCGGGAATTGTTCTGTATTTGATCCCACTCCATGGCTGGTCAAAATTCGAACTGATCTGAGTTCGAATATCACATGCGCTGGAACGCTTATCAACGAACGTATGTTCTAACCTAATAAATCCAATAAAATCTAATACAATTTTTTAACAATGTTGCTGATTTTTAAGGCTTTGTATTGACCGCTGCGAGTTGCATTGGCGGCGCATCTGAACTGTATGTAATAATAAAACATAAAAGATATTTTATTCATCATGTTTTCCTAACAGCATCGTACGCTTGGGAGAGATCGACGGAGCTCTTAACAAAACAAGTAAATTTCATTATGAAGAAATCGGTGTTGCGAGGGCGATTATACATAGGCTATATTCCTCAGAGAGCTATCAGCATAATATAGCTTTGCTCCGATTGAAAACAAGTGTTGTGTACAAATTGAATATAATGCCGATATGCATTGATGTGAACGTGGAGAAAGTACCAAAAGCTCCCACCTTTGTGATTGAAATTAAAAAGCGTGAAGTGCCCAAAAAACCTAAAGTGGGGTGGATGAAAAAAGTCGGAAACTGGTTTTTGTCCAAGATGGGGATAGATCAAGATCCTGAACCCGAGGTCAATTTGGAACCCGAGGCCTTCGCAATCGGGTATCCATTCACCAAACAAAACAGCAAATCAAAAATATTTTATCAATCTGGCATTCTGAGCCATCATAATTCCGAATCGAGGAAGGACGTCTATACCGATGTAATGGCCTACGCCGATTGGATAGTACCGATCGCACTTGATGTGCATATACTCATGGCCCCAAATCCAGATTTTGATAATTGAATTTAAATACATTTAAATATAGTTCATCAGAGGAAATCTGTGTAATGTGAATTTCTTACTGTTGCTGTTGGCCGCTAAAGTAGAGAGACTTTTGATGGTACTTAATAGGCTTCTATGAGCTCTTACCAGCGGTGGGAATGGCTAATCCCGATCCTGTATTGAACTGTGGTCCGTCCAGGATATTCCCATCTGGTCAGGTCCTTTTTTCCTTTTATTGCTACGCCCTGGCATCACAGTTGTGGATAAGCTTGTGTGTGAGGTGTTGTGGACAATGTTGGGCTATAAAATCACCATCATACTCATCTCTGAGTGCTGACAGTTTTTTGCATTCCCATGGGAATGGTTGCTTGGATTTGGACTGTTACTGAAGCTTATGAGTTATCAGTTCATCCCCTCATCATATTTGTTTCCTTAGGCGGTAGATGCCTTTCTTTTATATGATTTACGATGGAAAATTTAGTTGGTTAAACTTTAAGTAAGATTAGTGTTGAATAGAAGCATTAGTGTGTTTTATAATAATTAGAACTACTGATAACTATTTTGAACTTGTATTATTATAATCAAAGCCGAAAGCTATTTACCTTTAAACCGCTATGAACGCAAGCTATTAAAATATTTGATGGCAAATCGATACATTTTAATCAATGTTGATTAAATTTCCATTTTATCGTTGACCGCAGATGATTCTAAAAGTGTTAAAACGTTGCCGCTGAAAACTCAATTTATTTTATCACACATCCCCACATAACATACTATAGTCTCTTTCCAAATTCAAAAAATTCTGGCTCCGTACACGGGCATGGACATTTTATCCAATTACACATAGCCCTTTGACTTTGAAATAAAAAATATCGTTATGGAATTGGGGCAAATAAGCTGAACATGAGTCACACAAATTGCCAGGAGGTCCTAAATCTACATTCCCCAATTGGGGACCTTCGTGTGTGTCACATTGTTGTATTTTTTTCGTTTAATATTGGCACAAAATCAAATTATCTGCTATTTGTCAATAAATAACTACGGACAAAGGCGAAACTTTATTAAAATTCACCACAAAACGTTGCAGTTTCCGGTTTCAATTACGTCATAAATTTTCGGCCCCACACAGCCGCACTTGGGGGCGTTAGGAGGGCGAGGGCGTGGTCGTGTCGGTCATTCGATGACATAGAGCCCATATTGAAATTTAAAGCCCCGCTGGCAACCTGTCGCAATTTACAACCCGTGTCCTTCTCAATTCGACTCAGTCATCCTTTCTCCTCCGGTAGCCCAGTCCAATGCCCAAGCTCCACGAAGCACGAAATATGAGCCAATATAAAAGCAATAAAGCACGACATGCAAATAGAGCAATATGAAATCTGCCTAAAACGAACGTAAGCCTTTGGAATCCGAATACCACTACACAGAAACAAATGTTTAAAAAAACTTCTAAAGTACTTGGCAAGATCAATGTTTACATTAGTTGTGCTATATACTCACCTGGCTCCTTAATTAGGACATTTAATAGTATCTTTAAGAAGCAAGTGCAGAAGAAATAGAAGACAACACTCCAGGCCAGCTTGTCTGGCTTTATGAATTATTGTAATGGCCACCAAATGAAATTATAAATTTCATTGGCCAAGTAACTGGCACAGATCAAACGACGACAGCGTGCGGCCATAAACATTAATAACCAATATGCCAGCAGGCAGAAGGCAGGACTCGCAGGAATCGCAGGATACGGAGTACCAGGTAAAGACAGGCGTGTGAAGCGCATAAACAAGCCGCACAGGATTGCAGCGAAGAAAGGCCAGATCCTAGCAGTTTTCCCTGGGCGAGGCAAAGCCACTTTCGCAATTTATGGCAGTGGGGTAAAGGGAGAAAAAATCGCGAGCAAAAGCGCGGCAGAGCAGAGCATAGCAGAGAAAAGCAAAGTTTGTTACTTTGGCACGGCTTTCACCGATGATGCATTGATGCGGATTTAAAGTTTAAAAGGTTTCGCGGCCGTGGAATAGAGAGAGAGTGAGATTCCTGACAGCCATTTGGCGTTTTGGCGCATCATAAATTCGAGCGGTAGACACACGGTTTAATTTATCATCAAAGGCTGCGAACGGCTGACTGGCTGACTGGCAATCAGGGCCTAGCGAAAGGCGACTGGTGAATGGAATTTATTAGACTAACTTACGGACAAACCAGGCCAACCAGACCAACCAGGCCAGTCAGGCAAACCAATGCCGAGTTGATGGCTTCGTGGCTTCCAAGGTGTCTGTGCATAGTTTATTTCAAATTGGTTGCTTCTGCCAGCGATCCGCCAGCAGATTGATTGGACTGATGAATGAATGCTCATAAGAAGCGGTTGGCGGTCGGTCCATTGTGCCTGCAATCCGGTTTAAAAATTCCATTATATGGTTTGCTGTTTTTGCAGCACTATTTGCCTTCAATTGGTTATTTATTGGCATTCATATTGAAATGTTTAAACAATGGGTGGGGCATCAAATGGGGGCACAGCGATGATTTTCATTCAGTATTTTTGTTGCGTTTCAATTGTTGTAAACCGTGTTCGAAAATAGAAACAAAACCTTATACGTTTAAGTTAAAAAATCATTTAAAAATCATAAACGACTTTGATGTTCGCCGTGAGTTGTAACTAAAACAATGCTAATAATCTCCGATGACGGTGAATGACAAACCAATTTCCTGGCAATAAAATGCCTGAAGTAGGTGGGATTCATAATTTCCAGCTTGAGATAAGCACATCGAGATACTTGGCGAAGGGACATGACTCGGCTGTATGCTCAGATATGGGATAGTAATAAAAGGGCACGCCTGGATGGCCAGAGACGACGGCATCCTCAAATCAGGCAGAAAAATGCTGCCGTGTCTGACTAGCTGCTGATACTGGATAGGATAGGATAGGATAGGATAGGTTGGGATGGGATGGCGTGGACTAGGATGGGCTAGGATGGAATGGGATAGTCAGTGTGTCTATCTGTGTTCCACATTTCATTACGCCGAACATGACGATGCTGGAAGCACGTAACAAGTTTAAATTGCGCTCGTTGACTGTTGACTGCCGTGCGGAAGATGCCGATATCGATGCCCAATATCCCCATATCCCCACAGCCCTATGGCCATATCCACAGCTATTCCTGATTCTGATATCGATTCCAACGCCGCTGTCGGCCGGCCAAGTCATGGCCAACAGCCGCAATTGAACCAGAAAAGTGTATTTATATGTAACGGAAATGATGCTGCAGAGTGGAGCGAATCGAGTCGGCCATCCACTGATTTGCCTTGCTAATAGATGATTATGATACCATACTGTATATGGATAGGGATATATAGAACATACAAAACAGAGCCCACTCCAAACTGGCATCTTCCACGGGCAATTGGCTGGGCGATAAGCGCGGCATTATGCATAATTGTGAGTGGAAAATCTGAAAATGGCTGGAGCAGCAATGATATGAAGTAAATAAAGTTGGGAGTGTGTGGGCACTGAGAAAAAATTATCACAGGAACAAGAACTTAATTAGATGTTAATGAAGCAAAATTTACTTTGGGATACTAAATATATAGGTTGTATATTTTGACACCAAGACTTTAGTTCCTTGGATAATCCTTATAATCCAGCAATTTTCTATGCCTCTCAGTTGATTTCTTTCCGTGGAATCACCGCCATTGCTATGATATTACTTTTTATGTAGTTAAAGCTGAATTGATGTGAGTGTGTGCCTGTTGTGATTTTGTTTCTACTTGGTGTACCTAATTTAATAGCCACCACCTCTCCACCTGCTAACCAAGATTTGGAAGCCTGTTCACCTGGCAATGGAATAATGGCAGACTTATCGCTCTTGCCAACTCTGTTGATTTTTATGGCATCTTGGTTTTGGTTTTGGTTTGGGCTTCGAGTTTGAGTTCGGGTTCGTGGGAATGCGTAAATGAAATTATTATCTGAGGGATTTTTGGCAAGCTGAATAAATAAATTTTATGTCTGCGGCTGTGTGTATTTTTATGGCTTGCCAGTCGGTCGGTTGGGGCGGCGAACTCTTGCAGTAAGTGTTGCCTGTTTGCTCAGCATTTGCATTTATTGTAATGGCCCAAAAGTTTGTCTATTTCAAAGTCATGCACGCTGTCAAGCATTAAGCGTTTCACACACCTACAACAAATAGAATGCAGGGCGAAGGACGAAGGGCGCAGGACGCGGGACAGGTATGCATGCTAATGTTGCGTATACGTTATATTTTCAGCTGCTGCAAAACGCGACTCGCTGCTCTCTCAAATATTTGTGCAGAGCCAAAAACGGGCACACAAATGTGTAACCAACACGCTATTTGCTTGAGGCAAACTCACAGATACAAATGTTCATATGTGTATGTACATATGTATGTATGCATGTTTGTACGAAGCTATATGCGGATCCCAGATGCGACACAGTGCAAATAAAAATCTTGGGCAAAAAGGTGAAACGTGTATTAAATAATTCCTTTGTCGAGCACATTTTAATCGTGCAGCAGTAGCGGCAAACAAAGGCTCCACTGGACGCCAGCCCAAATGTCCAGCGGGCACAACAAACATGGCCCTTGGTCTGCAACCCCCCATTAACCATTCCCCATTCCCCATCCCCCCACCCACCACTTAAGCACCCTTAACCCTTTCTGCACCCCAACAAAAAAGTGTAAACTTTGTAAAAATTCAGAACCAGAAATTTGTTGTGTCCACGTACACGAGCTTTTCGGTCTGTGGTCGCGCATGCCAACTAAGTGGACTTCAGATCGCTGCACTGACAGAAAATACGTACAAAGGGATGCTTAGACTTAGCTAGCACATAAGGCAGCATGATCTTAGGCCATTCTTTTTATTTGTAACATTTTATTGTCTGGTGCAAAATGTAAGATATCATTATGGAACAACTATCTCAGATAAATTGCTGTTACTTTTTTTGTAGAACTTAAAAATGCTTGTGCGAGTGCATGGCTTATATTGATTGAAGAATATTATTTTTCTCAGTGTGAGTGCTGGAGCAGGCTTAGCCTAGCGAATGGATGACAGCGGTGCAACGGTTTGACAGGCGTGTGAAGACAAATTTCTGGGAATTTTCGCTGGGGCGACGAATTCAAAGCAACGAAAAATGAAAATATAACACTCGTTCTCTCACTCTGGCACACGTGTGTACAAATGTTGTGAAAACAAATAAAGGCGAAAAATGTACCCCCTTTTGTATCTGTGTGTTTTATAACTTCAACGTGTGTCATGTGTGTGTGTGTGTGTGTGTGTGTGTAGATGAGTGTGTTTGTGTTTTTGAGAGGGACCATTGCGGTTTTGCAAGCATCAGCATCAGAAATAGGAGCAGAAAAAGCCGAAACTGAAACTGTGGCAACGGCAACGGCAATGACAAAGCCATGCCATCTTTTTATTTATTTATTGTTTTTGTCTGTGCTGCTGCATTGGTGTTATTAGTGGCGTTTTCCTACTACATAGTGTAATAAAGTACAAGCGCCACACACGAAATACCAAAACTGTAGCGTCAGCTGGCATCATTCGGCATTATATTTCTATATTTTACGAGTGCGAGTTGCGCTGGTAAGCCAAAAATGCGATTCAATTTTTGATTGGTATTATGACATTTTTTTTTTGTCATTTATAGGTTTATTTTGGATAGTGCTTCGAAAGGCTCAAGTGAGTTTTCACCACTTTAAAGTTAAAAATAGCAAACAAGTAGTAATAGCTTAGAAAACTGTTTAGATACTCATAGGTGAACATCATTGTGTTTAATTATCCACTTTCTCATACGTTTAATGGTCCATTTTACAATTTGGAAATAATTCAAATTAAATGAAGTTTATTTTAGGCGCATTTAGTGTATGCAAATGAAAAATTTGTAAATGCCCCATGAAAATTGCAAAATGAAAATTGAAAACGAACAAAGCCGGGATGCCTTGGCTTGCATTATATTTGATCAAATTTATTGATATAATTATCCCAGCAATTTGTGGCATGAATTTCTGATGTCCCCTAGGTAAATAGCATTATTTTCTTGTTGTTCGAAGCAAAAACTCTTCTTTAATCGACTGTTCGTTATCGTACTTTGCAATTGGTTTAAATAAAACTGAAAATTAAATAAAAACTATGTAAATTACAGCAATAAATTTCATTCGTTCGATAGCTGGCCCATAAAACGAAATCAGATAATGGCAATTATCCATCTGGCAGTTAGTTGGGTCGACAAAGGCTATGCAAAAACTTTTAAGCCGGGCCAACTCGTAATCAGTTTTATGCAAATGAAAAGATAATAATTACATCCCACATGACACTTTTGTCTTTTCTGTGTGTGCGGCTTCGGTTTCCAAGCAATTAATTTACAATTTTCGGTTAACTGGCTGCCAAGAATAACAAAACAATTAATACAATCAAACAAACTTTCCCAAAGAAATTAAAGGCAAGTGCCGCAAAACCAAATAAAGTCCTTCGCAGTAATATCCCATTCCCACCTGTCTCAGTACTTTTTGGGTTCGTGTGGCAGTTACCAAATGGAAAACAACAAAGGTACAGCCACAAAAGTGACATCAGACGCACACTGTAAAACACTAAGGAGATTGATTGCCTGTCATCATTGTATCATGTCTTAACATTCTGATTTAAATTGTTAAATTTATATACGTATATGGGGAATATTGTTGATTTGCTGTTCCGATATATATTTTCTGAATATATACTTATTTTTTCCCTGTGTACAATGTGCGCACTGGGCATTGACCAGTTTAGTTGGCTTCTCATTAAGGATTCAGTCTGGTTTCTGGGGAGGCGTAAATCAAGCTGGTCTCATTCCCTTCAGCAAACCGAAACAACATAATTTTATGTGAACTTAAATGCTTTTAGCTCTAGTGGCGACTAACTTAAGAATCGAACTGAAGAAATTTCTCGGCTTTTCAAGCTGCTTTCGCAAAAGGTTGTTGCATATTTTATGCAACTCAACCGGTGAGTTGTCGGTCTTGTTTGACTTGAATAATTTGGCAAAGCGAATGAATTTTCCTTTCTGGTTTTTTGGCATGCCTCTTTTTGTTTATGTTTGACCGAGGTCAATTGCTGGCAAAGTTTAGCATGCATGCCGAAGAGACCGTAAATATTTTAAAGCCAGATGCCAAACTGTTGCATACTTATGGAAGTCGCTGGCCGACGGACAGAGACGGCTGAAAGGCATTTCCATTATTAATGTCATTGAGGAGAGGTTTTGCGAAAGGAACTCATCTCTCAACTGCTGCGTTGTGGAATTTTAATAAATCATTTCTCGTGAAATGCGTATCCAAAATGAAACGGAACGAAATCAAATGAAACGAATGAATGAATGCCTTCCTTCTACAGTGGGAATGTCTGCCAGGAGGTTGGGGGAAATGCCTCCAGTCCGGAATACAAAGCAAATTAGGATCGCTTAGCTGGGCCCACCAAGGAGGGGATTTATTTCAGTGGAAATATTTAAAAATGTCTGGGGGTATTTGCTTGGTGCGTTGTAAATCAAAATGCCAGAGCATTGGCAAAATATTAAAGTACAGCGAGGAGGAAGGCATCAAATATGTAAATTGCTCTTGGACTGCCTTGCTTTTTTGTGCGGCGTTTATGCGAAGCCTTTTTGGAGAAAACGAACCATTGACCTAAACATAATAAATATCAAAGTTGCTATATATTCTTGTAATGCCAATATAACTTTCAATGGTGGGTAGTTCTCAGTTTATTGTGTCCATTATAATTCTATGGATATAGGCATAAACTTATTCCCATACATTTATCTGGAGGACTCGGAAGCCGTTTCTTGCATTTTATTGGGCCAATGAAGCCGCTTTTCTCTAGACTATCAAAGAGTATAAATCAGCCAAATCACGATGCAACAAATGTTCCACAGACTCATGAAGTCTAAAAAAAGTCTCCCCACTTCAGTTACTGTTTTCCGAATGTAAATGTTGATATGTGATGTGCTCGTCATTTGTGTGTGTAGTTTTTTAAGGCGACACTTTTGTCAGGCTCTCGACTTTAGCATTCATTTGTCAGATGAGCTAACATTTATTGAAAATATATACTTTTTCGCACAGTCAGCGGAATTTCCTTTGAAATTCGAAATCCGCTGAGATTGACGATGATAGGGTTGTTAGTAGAGCAGATATCCCATTATAGTTAGATGACTTAATGGTTATAAAAAGGACAGCTCTCAAAGCCAACAAGTTTTTCGCGCATTGTTTAATTTACAATTTGCGCATTAACTTTGTCACATAATTCTAATTAACGCTTTTAATTACTTTATGAGGCACTTTGCGCCGCACCCTAAAAAATATGGCTGGCTCAAATTGCCCGGGCAACAACGGCTTAAATGTCATCGCTGCTCCACATTCAGCTCCACCTCCATCTGCTCCCTCAGCTTCAGTTCCAGCTCCAGCTCCATCTCCTGGCCACCTGGCCAAATAGCCAGGCATCCGCCGAGTGCCTCGTTAGGGGCCAGCATTCGAGGCGCCCTCCATTTTCACGCTGATGCTGGCAACTGAGGCCGTGGCCAAAGCTGAAGCCGGGGCCTGGACAAAGTCATTAAATGCGACGCAAATTAGATTTATTGTACGCCACTGCACTTGCCAGGTGACTGCCGAGGTACACCTAGAGAAATTGCGTAGAGGTATAAGCAGAAATCTGAAATTCCTTAATTAATTTAGTTCATAGCTGTTTAAGTAGTTGCTTAAGTATGCCAATGCCAATGATGATTTTAAATAAGATAAATAAGCCAAATAAATAAGATAAGATAAGATGTATAATTATGGTTGATAAATAATTCAAGTGTAGCTGTGGGTGGTTCAGGCGGTGGTATTCTGAGGTCCAATGCCGCGGTGCCGCTGCGGTTACCGCGTTGACCTGCCCAGCGAACGTGGTCCGCGGCCAGCCCCTTTCCGGCCGCCCACTTTTTGCTTAACAATAAATTTACATTAGCAGAATGTTACATATTTGCAGTGCTCGGAGCGCATTTTAAAAGCCGCCTCGGACAGCCTGCCAACATCCAACTGCCAACACCGCAGAAACATGCACGCACCACTAACTGAGCCGTGTCCTTTCGCCGTGTATGTGTGTACGTATGTGTGCGTGTGTGTGCATGTGTGTTTGTGGTGAGTGCACTCACCGTTAACTTGCGAAATGATATGCAAATAGGGATAAATTCGTCACCCGTTGTACGTCCTTCGCCCCGCCTGCCAGCAAATCAACTAAGCTTAATGTCAGTGGACTGCAATTTTACTTTATTGCCACTCTAAGTAGGAAAATATTTCTGGCACGCAAGTTAGTGCATTTCTGCATTTCTCGAAAGCCATAAACTTGAGTTCGATCGTCAGTCAATTACATGAAACTCTCAATTGCAAAATAAAAGAATATTTCTTCTCCTAGCCTATATCATCTATTTGCTTAAACTTACTTAATACTAATATATACAAAAGTTTGCAGATGAATTTAACTTAATTTTCTAATGAAGCCATAATTAAAATTAAACTCATTTCATATATGCTTCTTATTCATGTCATATATCCAATTTTAAATATCTTCTAATATATACTCAAAAGGTTTCAACTTAATTTTCTGGTGAAAACATTTAGCAAATTAAATTCAGTTCATAGTATGCTCCTTTGTGCTGCCTGCAACATGTCTGCGCATTGGGACTGAGAACCCGGTCAGGAAATAGTATCTCATAACTCACGTCATTTAATTTAGCAAATATCACGACCCCAACAAAAGCCATTGAATGCAACTGCTGCTACTGCTGCTTCTTTGGCTTTGGCTTTCGGGAATCCAAGAGTCGGCGTAATGAAACAAGAAGCAGCAAGAAACTGGCCGAGATAAAGGCCAAAAGGAGGACGGGCGACGAGCGACGTGCAAAGCGAGACAAATGGTTGGATTTCGCCTAGATCTCCGGGTGCCTTGCAGTCGCAGTCGCAGTCACAGTCATCCTCTTTGGTCCTTTTTTGTTTCGGTGGGCAGGTGGCAGGTGTCAGGCGCATGAGTCTAGGCAATGCTGAAGTTTTCGCATAAACAAAGGCAAATATTGCGCACTTGTGCAATTTATATTGCAAAACAATTGTCATTAGAAAATGCCGCACGAACAAAAACGCCGCAGACAAAAGCGCCGTCGACGGTCGTTGGTCGTCGGTCGACACACCAAGGACCAAACACTGAGCACTGAGAACTGTGCAGGATCCAAGGACCAAAGGCATGGACTCGCCGAGGTAGCAACTGCAACTGTCACATGTGAAAGCGGGCTATGCTGCTGCAAAGCAAACGGCAGCAGCATTTTATGGCGCAGCTTAAGTGCTTCAAAAATTCCACGTAATGCACTCAAAGCAACGTCTGCCGACCCTCAGAGAGAACCAGGCCCCCAGATCTGTCCCCATTCCGAGTCCCTCGCGTCCTGGCCCCAATACTACAGATGGCAAATAAGAAAACGTGCGAGGAGCAGCGCAAATTAAAGCCATTGCCGGTTGGATTCTCCCATGCACTGAGCCAAACATGGCGGTACTATGTAATGTCCTTCTCACATCCATTTAATTAGCTGGAAATATGTGCAATTATACATGGAACAATGTCATTGCAATCAAATGTAAATTTTTGCTTTAAAAAATAGTTGTTATAGCCAAAGAGAGTAATTTAATACATATTTCAAAATCTATCTAGTATCATCAATATCTAATATCACAATACTCTTACTTTTTATAGAATGGTCTTCATGTGATATCCTTTTATCTATAAACAAATAAAGCTATACAGTTGGATTGAGCATATAACTATTGTCTAATTACACTTCATTTATTTTGAATCCCGGGGAATTAAAAGCTCAATTTCTCGCCGTGAAGTGATTCCTTACCTGCTGACAGAGCAACGTGTTCCAGGACTTCCCTTGCCTTTGCCTTTGCCTTCAGTTGACTCTACTGTACTCCACTCCATTTTAGTCCACCGCCCGTGTGTCATCCGTCCGCTGCTCCTTTTTCATCGCTCAGCGAGTGCTGTGCGGCATTTTCTTCATTTAGGTTTTTGTCTGTGCGATTTTCACACACTTTTTGTTCATTAGTGGATAATGAACAATTGCAGCATTATGACAGCGCCAGCAGAAGCAAAAGCAGAGTCACAGGCTGAGGCTGAGGCAGAAGTAGAAGCAAAAGCAGAAGCTGCTTCCGTGGCAGTGCAATGCAGTTAAGTTGAATTCTCTTCTTGTCGGTGGCCGGAGCATTAGCAGCCTGCATCTGGCCAGTTTTTCACCTCTCGCTATCCGGATGCAAGCATTTTTATTAAAATTCCATGTCAGAACCATTAATTTTCCCGCACTGTGCAGTCGCTTCATTCGCCTCGTCCTGGTTTTTATGCACCGACTGGTTTTGTTCTTTTTATTCGGGTTTTAGATGTTTTGCCGGTTGTTGGGTTAAGTTTTTCGGTCGCTTTTATTGCAGTTTTAAGCAGGCTGTGCCCGCTTGTTCTTTAATAAAGTCTCTGGAAAGGAATTAATAGCTTTTCAAGTCCCGAATCCTTCATGTTTTTATGGCGTAAGGAGATGGCAATGTGTTGGACTGGGGAACTGGACATTTTCTCGTCGCAGCGGGAGTACGTTCAATATGCAAATGATCCGGCTCGGATGGTCCGTATCTGGGGGCACAATCAAAGTTTTGTTTGGCACATTAAACCACAGCTGGCAATTAATTTGGCTTAGTTTAGTTTAGTGCACTTCCGTTGCGCACAGCGGCCATTTTGTCGCACCGCCGGATGGACATCAGCCATTCGCCAGCAGATGCAGCGGCATTGGCCACGCCGGCGAATTCATGACCGCTCAAAAGCAGCTTTAGTTTTTATTACCATTAAAAGTGGGCGGTGCCCCTGCTGCCCGCTGCTGCCACCAAAAAACAGAATGTCGCTCATAACTCAAAGGCATAAACACACAGAAACGGCACATGTGGGGGTGTGGGTGCACTCGGAAAAAATTAACCTTTTTATATTATCAGAATCTCATTAGAAACTTAATATTTCATATTGCTATGCCCAAATCTTGTGAATTCCACTGCCAGTCGCTTCTGTTTTGATTTGTTGTTTACCTACAGCTTCAGTGTTATTATGGGAATATATCGAATACATACGATTAATTTTCCCAGTGTAGCTGTGAGCCCCCAACTGGGTCTTTCGGGGCATCATGTATTTATCAATTTTGGCAATGCTCTTTGCTGGCATCACCTGAAATCCAGCCCCTGGCCCAGTGTCCTCAAGCGCCACTGCCCCTCCACTCGCGCATCCGTGACCTTATTGTCCACTCGCCGGTTCAACGGCGGCTTTGAAAGCCAAAACTGAAATCAACTAACAACATTAACATGGCAAAGCAATTTCCACGCATCCAGCGAGGATGCGAAGGAAGAGGAGGATGATCTGCCCCTGGACCTGGGGACCTACGGACGAGGACCTGGTTTTTGGGCCACACACAAAAGCAGACAATAAGCGAGCTCTCTACCATTTCTGATGACTGCACCGGTGGATGGGTGTCCGCGGTGGTGCTGGTGGTTATTGCATATGCACACACCATATACCGCGCACCACACCTTTTTCCCGCTCGCAGGACAACATGGGTTAAATAGGCGAAAGAGAGAGAGAGAGAGAGCCTGCAGAGAGTGTGCCAAAAAAGATGGGCATAGTTGCCACGGGCATCCTGGAGTTGGAGCTGCATTTAGGTACTCAAGCGCCGTTGTCATAGTCATTTGCCATGCGAACGGGTCTAGTCTGGTCTGGGTTGGTGTAGCGATGGTTTTAGGTGTGTTAGCCGTGCTACGGATCGGCCCTTTTGGCTTTCTATCCAACAGCGTCACATATGCTCCTAACGATAATAGTTTTCTGCGTAATTTGTTCGCAATTTTAGAGGAAGCTCCGTCGGATATCGCGCTAAAAACTTAGGCCACGCATCGGATCCGAGCCCAGCTTTTTGGGATGGCAGTTGGAGTTGGAGTGGTAGTGTGGCGACGTTGCGTATAATTTAGTAGCCCAGCGGAGGACCCAATGGGTGGGATATTGCACAGATAAATAGAAAGTGCACTGAGAAAGGTAACTGCAAGTGAAAAGGTTAAGTTAAATATAATGAGAATACTACAAAGCCGGAAAAAGAGTTTACATAGCTAAATCATACTAAATATAATTAGTTTGTAGTAAAATTCCCAAATGTATTTACCCAATCTTCAGGTGTACAGATAAGTAGCGCGCTGCACTTCTTTACTTGCCGACACTTTGCGCTGTGACTCGTTAAAATTCATTTCAATTTGGCCCTGCTGCACAACGCCTTCGGTCCGCGGCCACCAATGGGTTAAGATAGTGGAAATGGCAGGACTTTGTCTCTATCTCCGCACGTGTCACCGATGCCGCCGCCGTGGCCGTGGTCGCATCCTGCGTAGCTTTATAAACAATTTTGAATTTTGCGGTTGTGCGAAAATTAATGGATGCCTCGCTCTTGTGCGGTTTTTGGTCGCGCTTCCAGACACGCCCCCTTTTTGGGGCTCCACCGCCCTCCGGCAAATTTTAGCATTTTGTCATTAGCGTTTGCTTTCCGAAAACGAGATTGTTGTTTGTCGTTGCGGCGGTGGTGCAATGTTGGTGGTGCGATTTTGCAGCTTAATGGCGGGTGAACTTTACACTGAAAGAGCAGTTGAGTTAGATTCTGATCAAACTCAAAGTATATTTAATGAAATTTGATACTATTACTTGCTTACTTATATAGATACCGATATAAAGAAGTAGGACTTAAACAGATTCTGTGGTTTCATACATGGCCCCTGTGCTTATTTACCACAATCCGAGGGCAGCAGAGTGCAATCAATTAATGCAGCAGCCGACGCCGAAGATGGCTCACACACATAAAAATGTTTCCCCGGAGTTTTGATGGCGGTGGTGGTGCAGCACGACTGCAGCTTCCACATGTGACTCTATGTGTGTGTAACTGTGTGTGTGTGTGCTATGAATAAGACAGGACGAAAACTTGGGCTTTTGACTTTGGCAGCGCCATGGAGCCGAGTCAGGCAGCTAGGCAGCCAGGCACGGTTAATAAAACAGACAAACACTCAAACTTTTGCTATAAAAATATCCAGCTAGTGTGTGTGAGCGAGTTTTTTAAGTTGCCAGCGTTGTTTGCTTGCTAAACAAGTGCTATTAAAAGAGCATAAAAAGGTGGAAGGTGAATTGCGGGAATTGGGAAGTGGGGCATGGATGGGATGGGGCCAAAGACAAAGACAAAGGAAACCCACCCAGCATTCAGGCAACGTTAAGGTCCTGGCTGTCTGGTAGCAGGATGTGCCACTCCCTATGCCGTAATAAGCCCCGGCAAATCTTCATGCAAACTCAGAGTTTTTATATTTGGCAGCTTAGGTGCACTTCTGCAGTTGTCCTTTTGGCGCTCTTAATGCACTGCACAGTGAAAAAAACAAAATATATATAAAATGGAGAAACAAAAGCCGGAGCGGAGCCACTACATGATGCAGTGAAATTTTATGCGCTTAGTTTTTATTGCGGAATCTTTTGCATGGCAGGGCAGTATAAAGAATTATCCACTAAAACTGTTGTAAAGCGAGTCAAGTGTTTGTTAAGAAGCACAGCTTACAGCTCCACCTAACTCGAGAGCCCACCGAAACTTTGGCCCCCCGACCCCTTTTATGGTGCAACCAATTTCGAGCTCGATGCGTTCGCGTTTGTGCGGCCAACAGGGCGTATGAGTAACATGTGCACTTTATGGAGGGAAGGGGCCTATTTGTTTTATTTATATTTCGCCGCGCTGTGCCATTTTGAGCGCGCATATTAAACAGGACATGGCTGTTTGTGTGTGGCCATCGGGCATCGGGACTGGCAGGCCAGCGGGCAGGATAACACGGAGGCCCAGAGACACGGCCAAAGTGCAAAATGCAGTAAAATATTGAAATTGTACAGTTCCCGTTGTGCAATGAGCCGCAATGCCAGCGACGTTTCAGTGTTCTCTCTGCACTATTTTTGTTTTTTTTTTTTACTTTTTTGTGTGCACTCACATGTGGGGAAGAATTTTGATTTTACGTGACTGGCATGCGACGATTGCAGTGTGGGTGCGGTGGGGTTGGGTGGTAAGGGGTCACTTTCATACTGAAAAATAAAATAGTTCGAATCGAAACATTCGGGGCTCGATTATGGGTGGATGGGTGACTTTGGAGCAGATTTTCTCTTATTTCCAATTAGCATTGCAAATTCATTTGCAGTTTATCGGGCTGAAATAATTCCACAGAACTCTGGGTGGCATCACCAATAATTTGAAGTTCTGCAAATGCATCCATTCAGGCATTGATGTGTGATTCCTGCCAATAAATGCATTCTTCTATAGGCCATTACCCATTATTCAGGTTTTGAGCTGTCTTAAACTCATACTTGGTCTTAATAATGGGCCGGAAATCATAGAAATGTAAAAAATCAAAATGTAAATAAATTTTAAGTAATCTCACTAATTAAGATCAACAAATCCCTTCCAGTTTCCCAAGAAAATAAGAAGACGTCAAGGCATTTGTTTTTAATTTTGTTTTTCTGTTTTTTGATTAACATTTTTCCATTTTATTTGATTATTTCTCTCTTGCTCGGCTGCAATCGCTGGCAGCGCCTTTTTCTATGCATATATTAACGTGTTTGCAGCCACACACTCAAGTGTGCGTAAGTGTGGGCGTGTGTGTGTGTGTGAGTGTGATTGCGTGGGTATTGGTGTGGGCATTAATGTGTATTTGTGAGTTTGTTCCGGGGGCTTCGTTCGGTTTTGATTGAATTGGATAGGCTTTTGATAGGCGCTTAACATAATTATGGCATTTTGCTTGCACACTTTTCATAATTCTCTTTTTTATACTGTCTGTTTGTTTGTTTATTTTTCATTCTACGATTTTCCTGCTGCTGTCACAAATGCAATTATATAGGCGAGTTGCTGGGTTGGTTGTTGTTTGGATCTGATGGGCGCTATTTAATGATCTATCATATGTCTGCGCTGGGCCTTTGCAAAAACAGATGCTCTCCTGCAGCTTTGTTTGCACTCGGCTTTGTTTTTTGTTTTGTTTTTGTTTTTACATGTATATGCAAATATTAATACAATTTCCTTTTAGTTAGTTTGCCTTTGTTATGCGCACATATATCTTGCTTTTAATTATATGTTTTTTTTAGATATACGTTTTTCATATTTTTTTATGTACATACACAACATTGAATCATTTATTTATATTTCTTTTGCTTACACCATAACTATGTTTATATAATTAAATATAATTATGCTATTATGTATATGTCGTAGAGTATTTCTGATTTTTTCTTCCGTTTCATTAAATTTATTTCGTAATTTTACCATAATTTTCCAACATTTCCAACATACGTTCAGCTACAATTTTATTTAATTTTCATTGATTTTCCATATACTTTCATTATTTATATATTTATATTTATATTTACGCATAGCTTGCTCTGACACACAGTTTTCTTGTCTGCTCAAATAACATTTATCATTGTATATATATATTGGTGTATATATATAGATTTGTATATATGTAAAGTGATGCATCCGTCGATGCACAGTTTGTCGTTGGCTTTCAAAAACATGTTATGCCAAGTTGAAAAAATAAATCAGTTTCCTTTGTCCGTAACATCGATTTGCTCTCATCACAACTTATAGAAATTAGACTCGCTTCTTTTGGCTCCACTCCGATTATCCAATTGAAAGATTTCTAATTTTGATTTCTCCGTTTTTGCATTATGAATTACGTTTTTTTTCTCAATTTTCGTTTTCTTTGGTATGTAAAAAATAGTTTACAATTTGTATTCGCATTCGTTTTCCGTTTCCTAGCCGTTTTGCCTTTGTAAATACCATAAATAATTGTGTTTAGGTTTACATTTTAGTGTATAGTGTTACAGTTACTCTTACGATTCTTAGCTACACATTGACTACAATTTGTATTTTGCTTTTGCTACACGTTTTTCTTTCATATCCTTTTCTAAATATTTCGCTATTTCCTTAGTTTCTTATAGGTTACCTTAATACATTTACACGTTACACAAACACAGATACATGAATAAGGATCCTTACGTGTGAGTTTTGTGCGTGCCTGCGTATGCGTGTGCTTGTGTGTGTGTGTGTATGTGTATGTGTAGTAGCCTCTTCTATGGGTATTGTTTAGGATATATAGTTTGATCTAGTCATGGGTCCATCTACATATATATATTCTCTGGCTCAATCGATCCGTTCGGTTTTCAGTGCAATTATCTACGCGATTTCTGGTGTGTTCTTCATTTTCATTTTCATTTTCGGGTTCGGTTTAGTTGTCGGTGCTTAACTCAGTTAGTACATTTACTTTGATATTTCTCTAGATAATGCTGGATAACACTCATAGTCGTGACTCAACTGATCAATGCTAATGTTGGACCATTTGACTGGCCCTTGACTACTTGCTAATTCTTAGGCCTATGCACATCGATATATCGGTGAAATGATCATCGTAATGGAATCTATTGGAAAATCATAGGTTCTATGCATTTTATCCGTAGATGGGGTCAATTTTCCAAAATGAGTTCTCAGTCAACGAAACATATTTGTCTTAACCTTTTGTTTGTTTGCTTAGTCTACGCTTAAATATTACTTTCGGTTTGTTATGCTTTCTTTTGCTATCTGAAACGTAAGCCCTGGTAAATCATAACCACTTTCTTAGTAGCACCCACTCTATTCTTACTCTGGTATATACATACCTACATACTCGTCTATATGTTTATACCTACTAAAATACATTTAGAGCTTCTAGTGTTTTTTCATTATTAATATATTTTTCTTTTCGACTGAGGCGACTTCCTCGAACCGCAGGAAAGTCCCTCAAAAATAGACACAAATAACACACATTTAAACTTTGGTTTTCGGGTTAACCGGTTTTGGTTTTCGATTGATTAGATCAACTTTGGATTTCGACTATTGCACTTTCTGGCCTGTGTGGTTGCTGCTGTCGCCGTGGCGTATACTTAATCTACGGTAAGATTTCGTTTACGTGTTATGCTGCACCTTCCTACACATCGGACATGCCATAAACCTGAGCCTGTTGCTGCGCCTGCTACTCGTTGTTTGCGACCTGCTGCTGCTGCTGTTGCTGTTGCTGCTGCTGCTGCTGCTGCTGCACCCAGTGCGATGGATAGTACAGTTGGTGGATATAGTGTTGCTGCTGCTGCTGATGCTGGTTGTGTGTGTGCTGCTGCTGCAGTTGCTGGTGCTGCAGCTGCTGCGTTTGGTAGGGCGGCTCCTTCACATATTCCCCGGACGTCTGCTGCTCATGTTGCTGCTGCAGCATATGCTGCTGCTGTTGCTGCTGTTGCTGTTGCTGCTGCTGCTGCTGGTTCTGCTGTGTGGGATACATGGCCATCCCTCATGGCAGCTACACGAGCAGACTGGGCGCCAGCCACTCATCCTCCGCCAGCTAAACGATGTACAATCGTTAGGCACCGCCACATCATCGAAATCCTCGAGCACTCACCTGTGGACTGACCTGGAACTGCTGCATCGGATAGGCGACCACTCCGGCCGCCTGCGGCAATGCGCTGCCCACACTCTGTGTGATCTGCGGCGCAGTGGCAGCCGCTGCACTGGCCAGCTGAGGCTGGGGCGGCACACTCTGCCAGGTGCCAGGCAGCTGGACGCCCATTCTGAAGTGGCAAACAATGAACAGAACATAAATAAGGGGTATAACTAACACAAAATATTCAAAAGCAATTATATATGTCTTTGCTATAGTATTAACACTACTTTTCTGACCCCAAAAAACCAGATGACGAACTCACCCCATGTATCCTGCCTGCTGGTAGCCGGCGAATTGACCGTAGGTGAAACCCTGCATGCCCTGCAGGAACTGTCCTGGCTGTAGGGCACTGGCGGGTGCTGCCGCCGGATATGTGGGTGCCGGCGGGTACCAGTATCCGGCCACCTGCTGTCCGTAGGCAGCCGCTGCGGCCGCCGCAGCCGCCGAGCCGAAGGGGAATCCCTGGGCCAAGGCCCCACCGGCAATGGCCGACATGTGGTTGGGGTCGCCACTCTCCTTGCCCCACGCACACTTCACCGGCTGCTGGTTGATCTCCGTGTTGTTAACGGCCACGATGGCGTGTGTGGCCGCCTCCTTGGTGGAGAAGCTGAGAGGTAAGAGAACAAATTGGTATTTCTTATTGTTCATATATCATATAACTATTAATAACTATCTTAGATTGAAAAAACTAAATTAAAATAAAAATTAAAATTTGGTAACAACCAATAAAAATATTTAATTTATAATTAGCTATCAGATATTTCTTCAACATTTCCATTATTGGATTTTTGTTTTTTTAAAAGCAGGCAGCAGATTGGCCTGGTTTAATTTCCGCTTAACCCGCTGCGGCAACAAAGCGCAAAAGTGGTACAAGCGTCTGTGGAATTATTCCGTTGTTGCTGGATTGGTTATAATGATGCAGCAACTCTGCCACAGCTGCTGCTGCACTTGTAGTCCCCGAGCTCATTATGTTACAAAATGCCAAACAATGCCTCCGCTCCGCTCTGTTCCGCCTCCCGCCTCCTGCCTCCTGACTTCTGCTCCCTCCTCCGCCCTTTCACTCACTTTCTCCTCGACTTTCTTTTCCCCTTTGCCGTTTTTTTTTTGCATCACGTTTGCAACACACAAATGAGTTTTGGAGCAGTGCACAAAAGGCGTCCATGGACATGGCCAGTAACTGCAATGCGTTTGTTGCCCACCCCCCGCGCGCTCATCACACTTCACACGTACACTTCACAAAAAAGGCTACTAATACTACTGTATGTAGTAAATACTACTGTATGTAAAGTTTGTGTAATGAAAGCATTTCACTGCACTCGTTTAAACTTGATTGAATAAGATATTACATTTTAATGATTTTGTAATTTAAGTTCAAAATCTCAGTTCCAGCCATATTTTTTCTCAGTGACTGAATCCTATCCGTATCTGCCCTTTTGGTTGCGGTGGGGTGAACTCAGTCCGTCGTGGGCCAACGGCTGCCATTAAAACCCTATCAGCATTCGTGACGGCAGCTGCGATCTCCACCGCCGACACCACCAGCACCACCGGTACCCAACCTATCTGCCCCACCCTGCACCTCCTGCACCACCGACTCCTTGGCTGGGGGCTTATCCCCCCGCGTTTTTACTCTTTTTTTTTTTTGGTTTTTACTCTTTGCATGGCATCGTTGTCGTCGCTGTTATTGCGGTTCATTGTTCTGTTTGTAACTTCAAATTTGCCTCTCGATGTTGCTGTTGTTGCATGCCTTGTTATTGTTGTCGAGTGTAAAAGTGTTGTTGATTTATTAACGGCGAGCGGTTTGCATGGGGGCCACGCACACATTCATGTGGCGTGGTGTGTGTGTGCAACGGCGACGATGACAATGAGAATACACCGATGACACCGCAGACCGCAGCACACGCACACCCATGCAGGCGGCAAATCAAAATGGTGGCCCACAAAGGGTTAATGTAGCACACTTATAGGGGCACACAGAAAATGGGGGAAGATTGCTCCATTATTTGATCGATTGCCTGATCGCTCATTGTACGGCGGGGTACTTTGGAAATATGGAAGCACACAAAATATAAAATTATAAAAAGAACAAGAAATCATGTTTTACAAACAAATGATTTTTTTGTTAACATTTAAATGAAATATTTGTAATATTTGGTCTTAAAAAATATTTTAAAATAAGGTATTCCTAATAATATATATATAATAATAATTTAAATCGATTTTATATATATTTAAATATTTTCCATTCCACTTACCGCACGAATGCATATCCTTTGTCCTTGAAGACCCTTATCTCCTGTATTGTGCCGTACGGCGAGAAGGTCTTCTGCAGGATCTCCTCGTTGAGGAAACCGGAGAGGGCGCCGTTGATGCCGCCACAGTAGACAGTGCAATTGGTGGGGCTGCTCTGGTTGTAGACCTCGTCAAAGGTCAGCGGCTTGGCGTTCACTGAGGAAGAGCGAGATGTGACATTGAGATGCGGGATGTCTTGGTGGGTTGCAGTGGATGGTGCTTGATGTTGGGTGGTTCAGATGGGATGGGGATACTCACTGTCTGCCTTGGTTGCCGGCGGCTTTCGTGTGGCCCAATTTGTGCGTATCGAGCGCGAGCCCAGCCATTGGCCATTCATTGCAGTGATGGCGGTTTCCGCCTCCTGCAACGAGCCAAATTAAATGGAGAGCGCAATTAGCTAAGAGCCCATTCCATTTACGCGGGCTTGTCTAGCCGCCTAAGCCGCTTACGGCGGCTGCTAAGTCGCCTCGAAAGACTGCTCTTGGTTTTTAAGTAGAGATCCCAGCCCCAAATTTATAAACAAACAGCTCAGAAAGTGTTAGGGCAGAAGCAACAAAAGTAGCAAGCACTTGGAAAAATAAAATTATACTTTAATTAGTCGCAACCCTATCCATGTTAGCAGAACAAGATTAAATTCCTAACAATTTGATGAGATATAATCTCTATAAAATAATTAAAGTGTTTTACTTTTATAGCTTAAACTATGAAAATTTAAGAGTGATAATGATTTTTTTGAGTGCCTAAGCGGCGATGAAAAAATAAAAAAAGAACGTGGAAAAACAATCGCGTTGGAAAGTTGCTCCTTGTGGTTAGCAGGCGACATTGTTGCTGCTGCTCTTTGATTTTCCTTGGCTGCGTTTTGTGTAAAGTAAAGTAAAAGCGGGAGAAAGTGGGCGGTGGAAGAGGAAAAGGGCAGGCTATATACGTAGCATTTACAAGGCCGTGCACAAATTATAATTTCAATTTCGCATAAAAGGTAATTCGTGCGTATCAAACGTGATTCATGCCGAAATGATTGCAACTGCCAGGAGGTCTTGCATGCAGTCTGCTTTCCCTGTGTGTATTGTATGTGTATGTGTGTGTGTGTGTGAGTGTGCTTGAGAGTGTTTCCGTGTATGTGTGGTGGGCGTTTCATAGCAATTTACTTGCGGCACACCAAAAGACCGAAGACCGAAACCGAGCGGAGCCGGCTAAAGCAATGCAATGCAATAATGGCATTTGCGGCGCTGCAGACGCTGCAGCTGCTCATTGCACGTCCTTTAAATGGCGGCAAAGTCGAATCCGCATCCGGATACGACTGCGGCTGGCAGCAACTGTAACTAGGCACCTACAACAGCCCGCCCACAAACCCACCCACCTTCCATCCTTCGTCCTTTCTTTTTTTCCATTAATTTTCCTACTCTTTGTGGCGGCTACGTGCAGCGCTCGAAATCAGCGTTGACGTGCACCGGCTGAAAAACGACGTTTCCAAACCGAAAGTGGACTGGAACTTTAGAAGGGGAAAACTTTCGAGGGTTTTCAAGAGCAGATCTCATTCGAGGGGTCTGTAATTGCCAAGCGTTTATAGACCTTCTCCAATCCTTAAACATATTTGATCTTTGTTTTCTAGCTTCATTCTCATACAGTACTAGAGTCATAAAATGAATTCATTGATTTTCACAAAAGGTTACTCAGTTAAATGTATTAAAATGACGCATTGAAGTCGTTTGTTAAATAGCTCTTACATGGTACTTAAAATCCCTCAGCGTAAATTGCTGTGTATTGGTTTTCTTGGCCCTGTAATTTAACCATTTGAGTAAGAGTCAACAATTGAGTGCTTGCCCCGTCAGCGATAAACCACGCAACTGTCGCCCAACTTTGTCCGTAATTTAATGTCTGCATGTGTGAGTTTCAGGATGTGTGTGCGTGTGTGTGTGTGTGTGGACTCCTATGTTTGCCAGTGTGCGTTTGTTCCCGGGCAACGTCGCTCAGTTTGCGTGCGTGCGCATTTTTATGCATTGCCAGTTGCATTTTTCATATTTGCATAAACTATAAATTTTACATTTTTTAAGCGATACGCATCGTTGATTACATATATATATACACTCACGTGCCCTCACTGCAGAAACGGCAACAACAATAACGATAACAATGGCAACCACAACAAGAACAAGTCCTGCAAACAATACCACAATACCCTTCCCTCGTCCTGCGATTTTCTGCCGGGCATGAAATGTTATTTAAATATTTCACCAATGACTTTACGCCAGCTTAAAGCCTAGCCAGGCGTTTCGACCGATTGTTCGTCCTTTCGCAGCGGGATACATCCTTCAGGACTTATCAAAGGACAGACACTTCAAGTGCAGTTACAAGTGCAGTTGTGCCGCTTTCTTCTTTGCCAATTCCAATTGCAATCGCATGTGTCAATGAAAATTGTCTTGCCATGATTGTGTGTGGATTAGAGGAATGAGACGAAGAGTTTGTTAGAACAACTTTAGCCCCGGCTAATGCAATGGCCAAGACCAGACACACATACACGCACACGCAAAAACTTGTCCTAACTGCAACGGACATTTTCGGTCGAGTTTTCCAGTTTTTCCAGTTTTTCCCGTTTTCCCAGCTTTGACCAGTCTTTGAAGCCAGGAAACTTTATCAATCATTTTGGTGGCAAATTGCTTAGAAAACAGGAAGTGGATGCTAGTGAAAGAAGAAAGCAAGCTAACAGAATAATGGTTGAAAAAAATATATAAAATATTAATCCTTGAACATGGGCAATTTTGCATTGCATAAACTTCGAATGGCACCAAGTTATAGTTAAGTTAATCCACCTCGACACAGAAATCTTCAAGCACCCTTAATGAGTTGATTATAGCACAATTTCGGGCCTCAAGAGCCTCTCAAGTAATTTACCAATTCATCTTGCTCAAAATGGGAGGCCGACGACCGCAATATGGCACCCACTACGACTTGTCGAACTATTTATGAAAGTCCGACCCAAAAGCCAACCGAATCGAAACCAAAACTGTTGTTGGCTAGAATGCCTAGGCTAATTGCAAATCTACGGCATTGGCTCAAGACTCGAGACAGACGACAATGGAAACTGGCCTGGGTTTTGGGCCCATTTCGCATCATTGGCAGTTGGAGCGACACATTTTCTTTGTGTGCGGTTTTGGTTGTTGTTTGTTGACTGGGCGAAATTAATTAATGGTGAATGGCAAATTTGCAGCTAATAGGAGGAAAACTTGAATCGTTTTCTGGTCTGTCGCTGTGACAACTAACTTGTCGTGCACTGAACAGAAAAGAGCTTAACTAAGGTCATAAAGTCTTGAGCAATTCCTTTAACACTGTGATGCATATGGAATGGATACGTGCATATGTGAGATATTTTTCTGGATTTGTGAACCGTTCATTTTCTATACCGTTTCGAGTTTTAACTCGCCTTTGATTAAAACTTCAGGCCCGGTTCGAAGTTTTTCCTTGTCGCTGGAAAATTTCCTAAATGACAACTTCCGCCTTCGAGATAAGTTAATTAATTTTCATGGACATGGCTGGCTGAAAACTTTTCCCCTTCCGCGACACTCAAATTTAAGAACATTTTTCGTTGCGTACAGATTGAATTTTCAGCGAAACTTGTGTAAAGTCAACTGGGACCGAGAGTGAGAGGCCGGGTCTTTTGTAAATATTGATTACTTGATAAGGCGCAGAATCCTTTAATGCTGCGTACCGTTGACCATGGCTAACAACGGAAACGAGTTGGGATGGACCAAAGTTTGCCGGGGGGTGCGGAGTTGTGGGGCTTTGGAAACAAGACCAAAAAGGCGAAATACCTTCATTAAGCGAATGAAGAAAAGCAAAAGTAAGTTGAAGAATTTTTAAGTGGTTTAAAAGGGTTTTGTCATACTTTTCATGTGGATCTCGACGGGATCAGGAACCCTTTATCTAATGCCACAAAATGGGGGATGCCGCTGGTTGCGGCTGACGTTTCGTGTGTATACAAAAACACCGTAAGCCGAAAGCAAGACATTTTAAATGTTTATTAAAACAATAAGGAAATGGTTTGTGCCGAAAACGGAAAAAGGCCAGGCGGAAAAGGAAAAACTGTTGCGAAAGAAGGTGAAAAAAGGCCAGCTCGACACACACAAAAGGGGGATAATCCCACGCCCGCACATAGACGACACCCTTGCCACATGGACACATTCAGGAAAAATAAGAGGGTTCTGGCTTTTCTTACGGCGACCGTTTTGTCTTAAAAAAGGTAGCAGACGTCCAGTATTTAGTGTTGGCCAAGCCCATACCTTCTTATTTGTTTTTTTCATCGGCTAAAAGGTTTTCTTGCCTTCCCAGCTCCTAAGCTGGTTTAGCTTTGTTCTTCGGTCAGATTCATTAACGTGGCTATTTAGATAAGCGTGAATGTAACCAACCAACCAATCCCAATTCCAATCCGAGTCCCCAGTCCCAAGTTGAATATTAAAGCTGTCCAGATAACACAAAAAAAAAAAAGAAACCAAAAACACCAGCATCTCAGTTCACAACTCGCAGTTCCGATGATGATTTTTTGATATTTATAAAATAACTCAAGTGGCAAATCGTTTGCTCAGTGAAAATGCTCTTCCATTTGCGGACTTCTCGAACGATAATGATGGTCGGCATCCAGCATTATGATGTTCTGGCCATCGAAGGGCGCAGATAAGGCCCAGTCATCTTTGAATCTGTCTGGCCCAGTCAACGGTAAAAACTGTTTTCATTCCGCTTAGGCCCAAAACGCTTTTCGATTTTTGACCACACTCGCACACATCCAAGTTGGGAATGGGTGGGTAGATTGGGTGAAGTTGTGGGAGTTGTTGACCAAAAAATCAGTATTTCACGCTAGAACGCATTTTTGTCAAGGCATAATTCCATGGGATTTATTTATGTACGAGTATGTCAGCTCTGGCCGTTGTTTCCCCCATTCCATTTTTCCATCTAACATTTTTTTTATAGTTACTGCCTCCGAGGCTTGAGCTTATGCGTGTGTAGGCAGTTTGTAAGCCATGGTGTCCCTACATCGCCCTCAAATCACTAGTTCCTGAATTATTATGGAAAGCATAAAATGAATGTCCAGGCCATTTATATTTATAACCGAGTTTTGTACGCTTCAGCAAATTTATTGCCTGGCTTGAAATTAAATAAATTGAAAAGCACTGGGTCGGGGTAAAAACTTTAAAGGCAGGCAGAAATATCGGAAGAGTTTTCGGTTATTGGGTTGAAATCTGTTTGATAAATTAGCTGTGATTTCTGCATATGTCCTGCGATGAAAAAGTGTCCTTTTAAATCTAATTGATTTACGCTTGTTTGCAGATTTGTTTGCTAACGGGCTGCATATGCGTATGCACTTCAAATATGTGTAGATTAAACTCAATTTATTTAAAGAACACATAAATAGCTAGCCAAAAAATGAGTTAGCATCGAAGGGGTAATCAATCTCATGGTGGTTGCTGATATTTCTCATAATTTTGGCTCTGGCAAGACGGCACGTAGCGCAAATTAAGGCCAATGTATGCGGAATGCTTTTTAATTTAAGTGCACATGCACATGACAAGCAGGCAGCAGGAGCAACACGCAACGGAATCATAAAAGAAACATCGCCACTGCCATTCGAGTGGGTGGTTGGGTGGTGCGGGCTGTTTGGAGATTGGGTGGTTGGGTGGTTGGGTGGTGCGAGGTTAACCACAGGCATTCTGTGCGCCGCGACGACAACGGCAGCAGCGACAACAATAAGAACAAATGATAATAATGCAACAATGAACTGCACAAGAAGATGATGAAAAGAATGGGGGGCGTGGCCGGGAAGTCGACATTATATCTTGTTCGCTGCACACATTGTCAATTCGCTTGCCTCCTCCTCATCTTCCTCATCGTCCTCCTTCTCCTGCATGCATTTCTTTTATTTGTATTTTTGTGGCCCTGCTGCCATCTACGTCTTCTGTTGTGGCAACTTTTAAATAAATTTAAGTGCATTATACAACGAAAAATCTGTCGTCGAAAGCAAAACGAGGCAAAGGCGATGGGCGTAATGCGATTAAATGCATCTCGGGCCCTGAGCCTGCCTTTGTCTCCATAACGCTGGCAAATAAGTTTTGTGTCAAAATGAAAAGCCACTCAAGATGCAGCAGGCGGTGATTTCCTCTTCCTGAATGTGCTGATCGCCTTTTATTTTTGCCATGTGAGAGTATGCAATAATATGTTAATATGCCTCGGCTGTGTGACAATAACAGAAGCCGTCGGCAATGGCGAAAGGCATTAGCATTTCCGGTGGAGCAGGAAGTGCTGCACGGAAAAAAGAAATGTGTGCAAAAATAATGTAGTATTCCAATCACACTCGAAGACTCAAGACCTTAGAGTACAACATGAAAAGATACCTTTCTTCTTACAAGACAAACACAATATTTATATTAGAAAATGCCTGTAACAAGTGCACCTGACTGAGTGCTTATTTCTCTATGTGTATTCCACTCCTGCCATCGACATGTTTATTGCGTTTAATGCTAGCGTAAATTTTTTCGTACTCGCTGGCGTTGTTGTTGTGATTTATGATGCTAATGACACGCAGACAGGCATCGTCTTCCCGAGAAGAGCTCCCCATGCAAATGCTCAGCTTGCCTTGATGGTTATTAAATTATGGCAATTTGTATGCGTCGCGTGGAAAGGAGGGAAGGCAAAGGAGCTGGCGTGGGAGGAGAGGTAATGCTCTGGTGTTTATTTAAAACATGTTGCCAAACAATTTACGTTAAATATTTCTCGAGATGCTTGAGCAGATCTGGCATTTTGGCATTGGGTTTATGCAAAGCCATGGCGATTGGCAAAATTTCATGCGCCGGCAAACGGAAGTGCTGAATGAAAGAAAACTGTTTCTTCCTTTTCCGCTTGCAGTTGCCATTGCAATGTGCACACATGCGAGTGTGTGTGTGTGTGTGCAGTAAGCCATTCGAAAAATAACTTTTCAATTTCCGCAAAACCACAGAAAATATCAACTTTGTACAAAAATTTAATAAAACTTTTCGCATAAATAAAATTTGCATTAAATCAGCTGCAAGCGAAGCCGGGACTCAGGCACAAGGGGGCGTGGCGGCTTAGGGCGTTCCGACTGTGTACAAAACGCATGTCGAGAAACTTAATTTGAAATATTTGAGTTTGCTATTTGGTCTGTGAGTGTGTGCGCATGCATTTGTGTGTTTGCACTTCGTCCTCTTTTCGTTTGCATCGAAACTAATCGAGAAAGTTCGAAAATTGGCATCCCATTCCCCACTTGCAGCACAAAAAGTTAACTAGTTAGCTGGGGAAAAGCATTAAGTATACGCCGCATTGGCCATAATTCCAACTAAAACAAGTCAGTTGCCAAAAGGCTTCCAACGGAGTGTTCGCTTTTGGCTTAAATATATCTATACATATATCTGTGCACATATATCGCCGAATGACAGCTGGGCGGGCGATCGAAGGGGGCGTGGCAGCAGCCAAGTGTCAGAGATTATGTCGTATTTGCACACGAAACATTCCAACGCAAATCCGCGCTCATCTCTTCGATGTCAAACAAATCATTGGCTTGCCTGCCAAATCATTGGGCCATGTCGGCTGCACACTTGATGGCATTAGCATTAAAATTTAATTAATAATTCGGAACATTTTGCCGCCTAATTGACTAGCGGCACCTTTGGCTTTTACGCCTTCTCCGGCAACTGATTTGGCTTTTCGCAAAGTATGCTCGCATGTGAGCATAAATCTCCGTGTGTGCTTGGTTGGTTTCGGGTTCTAAGCCTTAAGCTACCGAATTTTTTCTGCTCCACTGACTGACACGCAATTCACTTGGCTTTAGTCAGCAGCCTTTGATGATTTAAACCATGTTTATGCCATGCGTTTTATGAATTTTCGTAATTTCCAACCCATGGTTATGCATCAGAGAGGCAATGGTTGTAAAAAATTAAAAACCCCATAGATTTTACCATCTTTTATAAAACTAGTCACGGAAAAATGGCATTTTCATGTAAAAATATTGGTTACTAAGAACAAGTTTTTAAAAATCTTAAAGTCTTGAATTTCAAAAGCTGAACAAGTTTCTTGACATGATTTAACCACAAGGACCTCCCATAAATTGGGTAAAATCTCCCTTCTCTCGATTTCTCTGCGTCTTTGTCGAATTTTCTACCTATTAGGCACATGAAATTCAATCACAACACACACACACAGGGATCTGGGGATATGGAGTCCTGCCAGCAGTTACTTGGACCCTTATCAGTTGCGGTTTAAACATATTGAATATGATGTGTAAATGTTTACAGTGCCCCAAGGGTGGTTTCTTTTCGGGTTATTCTTTCTAGCCTCGGGAGCCCGTGAGATTCGCTGCATCTGTGGCCATAAAAAAACATTACAGATTCGTGAGCCGCACGCTTTTGATATACGAGTGTGTCCATGAGGAAGAGAATAAAATCAAATACTCGCCCCTTTGGCAGTTAACCGAGAAAAGGAAAAGCTGAATGCATTAAATCTTAAAAATGTGTGCGCTTCGTTTGGCTTTTCTTTGGCTTATGTATATCTTGAGCAAAGTAAGGAGCGGGTTTTGGGAAAGGTAGACGAAGCCACAGGTGTCTTTTGATATGTTAAGTTGCTGGAACGTCAAATGGGATTCCAGCTAAAGTTTCCACTTGTTTTAATTAAGATTTCATTTGCCAAATTCCCCCTTTGTGTGCTTTTGTGTGTGTGCTTACTTAGAGAATTAAACTTGTGTAGCGACTAATGCGAGTTTGATTGAAACATTTCTAATTGCCAGCGAAGGAAGCCTTTGATGTTGCATATCTTCTGCGATAGCTTACCGATTTCTTGACAAAGCTGACAAAGCCATAGCCCTTTGATTTCAACGTCTGCGGATCGCGCACAACTCTGCAGTCTCTGCAAAAAAAGAACGGAAAATAAAAATATTTAATCTCGAGTAAAAACTTTTTCAAACGAGAGTGGGAAACAATTAAAAGGTAGCTTTACGTAATTTATTTGGGTAATTTAGAGTTATCTGCTTAATGTTTATACACTTCAGAGCCAGCACAAAGGTCCTGTAAAGATGGCAGGACCCCTTGAGCCAATTAAAAGGCAAACGCTTGGCCAAGTTGAAGTCGAGTAGCAAAAGGCAATGTCGACATTGGAAATCCAATGGAATTACGTGTGAGGAAATATGAGGCGTTGGGCGGAGAAAAAGGGATTTCGTAATGGAGGTGCAGAGATATAGAGTGCAAGCCACCGCCTTCGAGGGTGTTTAAGGGGGCGTGGCCAAGGGGATTTGCCACGGCCTCCATTCGCCATTCCCCATTCCCCAATCCCTATCTGCATCTCCATCCCCATTCCCATTCGCATTCTCAAACTGAATACCAATCCCATTCCGAAAACCCGTAACCCCGCCAAACCACCAAACCACGTGTCGTGCCATGTCGTGGACGCTGCTCGAGAATCGGGCGTCAGCATTCGGCTTAAATATGTTGGCCCGTCCAACCTAAGCCACGAAGAAATATTTAGCCCCCTTTTCGCTTCAACACCCATGTGTGTGTACGAGTATGTGTGTGTGGGCCAACCGCAACAGCAACAACAAGCTGGCGGAGCTACTAGGCAACCAGTTTAGGCCACTCCAAAAAAGTTTGGGTTCTCTGAAATTCAGCAAAGAAGTGAAATGCATTTTTTAAAGAAATGCTTATAATGGCTTTTATGTAAATGAAATGCCTTCAATTTCAATTTACATGTTTATCATGGCTATAAGGTTCTCACTAATAGTAACACATTAACTATCAGAATCTTTTTCCTTTGCAGCATTAGTTTTGTTACTTCCCAAAATATTCTATATAGTATCCTTTTTTCAAAGTGTACGGGGGCCAACAAGGCAAAACCCGCATGTCGACCACGGCATTTAAAAAAGGCCAACTTGATTGTAAATCACGATAAAAGTCAATTTTTAATATGAGTTTTAGTTAGTCCGTGTTACCCCCCCGTTTGCCCACCCACCATATTAAGTGGCTGGCGAAAAAAAAAGAAGAAGGAAACGTATTTTAATGGCCTTTGGCGCTTTGGCTTTGGTGGGCCGCTTCAAGGCTGTAAATTTATGGTTGGGCTGGCCAGAAGCGAAATTGCAATGCGATTGCCAGCCAGCGCGATGCGATGCAGTCGATGCACACATAAATATCGAACAAAAAACATATTTAATTAAAGTTTAATATTTATTAGCTACCAGTGGAATTCGGCTGCAATCGCCAGGGGCCGAGGTTTGTCTGGTTTGGTCAGGCGAAAGGTTTTCTGCCCGGCGCAAGCAAACACACAAACACGGCATTTTGGCCAACACCAATACAAGCATCAGGGCAAACACTTTCAGTGTATGTATTGATATACACTTACACAATGAGTGGGAGCAATTTTCCGAAGAGCTAAATTGAATTTAAGTAATTTTGTATATCGTCAAGTAAATACATTGCGACTAAATTCTATTTGGTCTCTTGCTAATACAGATTTTATATTGAAATCTGCGAAAGTTTTTTCTCAGTGCGAGAAGCACACACATCCTGGCTGCCTGTCAGCGGTGCTGACTGCCATTGGTAAGGATTGTGCTAACAAATTAAAGGCCAGGACAGTATGTGCACTCCCTTGGAGACCTCCACCACCTCCAGCTCCACCTCTACCCAACTAACCCACCCAGCGCCATCTCCCAGGAGTATATCATATTTCACAATCGATAAACATCACAGTTCATATTTTCATAACGTTTTTGTTTGAATATTTTAACATGCAGACACAACATCAGAGTGGAGCGGGGGAGGTGTACAATTTCCTGCTTGCATGTAAATACAAGTTCGAAAATGTCTGCAAGTGCTCTTCGCTCCGCACACATGTACATATAGTATAGTATGGTATAGTATAGTATAGTATATCCTCCATCTGAGGGGCTGCAATAATATATTTGAACATTTAACAGAAAACAAACACAACCTTTGTGCCCCGGGCCAAGAGATTTTCGTGGAGTAGCATCGATGGCCCTCGAACTGCGTTTGCCACACAGTTTGTTATCATGCACGAAATGCTTGCGAAATTTGCAGGCAACGGCTGCAGCCAATGGGGGCGGGCACATCGGCTTTTGGGGGCGTGGCACCAGCTGTGCCCAATGTTTGTCCAAAGAATTGAGCGACGAAGTCGTTGGGGAAAGTGTGAGACGCTCGGGAGATGCAAAAGACAACCACGAAAGTCTGATTTCAAAGTGATTGCAATATACCCTTTACTTGTTTTTTAAATATTGCAAAAAATATAAATAGTGCAACAAATATATATAATTTTGAAGCCAACTTTTATTTATTGTTGTGTAGTGTCATGTAACACACTCCAAAGTTTTAACAGTAATTTAAACATTGAGCCTACAGTCTCACGAACTCAGCCAGCTAATGATTCTCGAGTCGTAGCACTCAACAATGAAGAACAATTTGAATTCGAAAGTCAAAGGGTAAAAGTTCAAGAACACTTAGGGAAAGGGGATAAATGCATGTGCATAAGTAAGATCTGTATGCACATGTACGGCCATAAGCCTTTCCGTCTTACTGTTTCCCCTTCTTTTGCTCTCGACTATGGCCAATCAATATATTTTTTACAAATATTGGCAAAAGTTTTGCTTATGGCTTAAGCTCTGTGCCTGATACTCGAAAATAAATTTAAGCAGAGGAGAAGGAAAATATTTTGCTATCTTAAGTGCATAAAACTATAATCGTTAAACAAAATATTTCGCATACACGCACGCACTCATAGAAATGCGGTTATTTATACTGCATACATACATATATTTTTTTGGCTTTATTCCCAAAGCCTTTGGCCCGGGACTCGAGTAGCTTTTGGCCCGATCTATTTGTGGGGAATTTGTGAGCCGAAAGGACGAAGGAATGTTTGCGGTGCGCGCTGAGCGCATTAGTTGTGGAGTCCTCGCTATTTTGGCCTTTGCAATTGGTTTATGCCAGCAATGCAGCTGCAGCTCCCATTCCGGCCCCTTTGCCATGTGTTGGAAATTCTTTTGTATTTGAATTAAAATTGCATAGATGATTTATAGACGCTTCGAAGTTGGCCGGGTGAAATAAACTTATGCATGGGATTTTTGTGCACCACAATGGTGAAATGGATGAAATGGATAAAATGGGTAGAAGGGGAAGTGTAAGCCCATTGATAACTGCATGAGATATAGCTCTTGAGTTTGAGTGGGCTTTTCCCGGTGGCAAACACACAAAATATGAGTTTGATATCGAGAACATAGCATTTCTAGCAAGGCAACAAATAAGTACGGAAACAGTTGAATGTTGGCGTCCATAATTCTTCTGCATGTAGCCATTGGCTTTTCCTTATCAGCCATTCAAATATAGACATAAGAAAGGCCACAATGGCCAAGACATCGACTAGTAACACATTTATTAGGGCGTAACTTGCCTACGCAACTTAACCAGCAATTTGCAATTTCCTGGCCACTTTAAGAGCATTATCTGCACCCCATCGGCACACTTGGCAGACATATAATTTACAAATCGGTCGATTGGAAAGGAAAGGGGATAGGAATCGGGCTGGCAGGACATGCTGAACACATCAACAGCGATGGCAAACACAAATTACTCAGCAGTGCAAACAAATGAAAAGCGATAATATCGCGTACAGCACAAGGGAGAATATAGAATGGAGTATATATGTATATGTATGTATATATCTACAGGATTAGCTGAAGCCAAGTCAAAATCCCAGGCACTAAATCAATGAATGGCGGTTGTCCTTCAATTTCCTTTTTGGCCACGTTGGTGCAACGAGAAGAATGGAGAATGGGGAGCTCATCGCATCTCATCCAGCATCCAACATTGGCATCATCATCGACATTGAGTTGCGTGTTTGAAATATTGAAATATTTTTGTTGGCCATGTTTACACATCGGGCTATTGACTGCGCACAGTTATTCCGCATTTCGGTTTTTTTTAAATTTTTTTTTCGACTCCCGGTTTTGAATTTCCATAGCGAATTTTTTTTCGCCAAGCATTTTTATTCGATTTGTGTTTGTCTCGTGCTTGCATTTTATTGGCTTCCTCTGCGCCGATAACCCTGATGGCTGATGATGATGATGATGATTTCCATTTCCTTGTTCGATTGCAGATCGGGGGCGGCGTGGAACGGGGGGCGTGGCAGAGTTACTTCAGCGACCGTTCAAATACCGAATACAGTTGTAAATTCAAATGAAATGCAAGCGAGCGCATTGTTTGAGCACCGAAATGGGTACAAATCGGATGAGGGGTTGGTGGAGCTTCAATTCTGGCTTTTTGGTTAGCCAAATATTTAAAGTGGATTTCTTGGAGCATTTTATGAGCTTTCCATTGCGGCTGCCTTCTTTTATTTGATTTGATTTTCCGGCCAGTGGCATCTGACTTTCCCAGAGAATTAAGTAATAAATTCGGATTCGAGGCATCCGGTTGCCGAATCCAAATGGCGACCGTGCTGAATTGCTGTGAATTACAAATCCGTAAACGTCGCATCTTTGATGCGGCATGCACTCTGCGAAATGGCCAAAAGTGCCAGAGTCAAACCGAAGAAAAAATAAAACAAGCACAATCGGAATGAAAACAAAAAAAAAAGCGGAGAAAAGTCGAGCTCATCACGTCCTTGTCCTTGTTCCCTTGGCCAGGACATCTTTACATTTATTTACACCAGCATGCAAAACTCGCATTGAGACAATTTCATGCTCATCTGCATAAAATCAATTCCATTTTGGAGACAATTTGAAGATTGGAATACAAATTTCGAATTATCAACATGGGACCCGACGTCGGGGAGTCGTGGCCAAAATGGCCAAACCGGCAGCGATCGCAATCAGCATTGAGACCTGACCCCCAACTTCATCCATTCTCCATTTCTTTTCAATCCAGCACTGAGAGAAATAGCTAGCATCCTCTTGCTTGTGCTGAAAACTCTTTACTCTTTACGAAGAGTACGCAGAATCGTTGGTTTTAGTTTGGAAGAGCAAAGCTTTAGTGCCTTAACTAGTCTCTATTCACTGCGCCTCATTCAGTTTTAGTCATTTATTTTTTTTCCAGTGTATAGAAGGCCATCTATCGCTTGACTGGTGCGGATGCGACTGCTTGACTTGTGTTGCTAGTTTTCCTCTTATTTTCGGGAGGAGCAGAAGCAGAAGCATGCCTGTCCAGGCATTTACGCCATTCACGATGCGACGCGGCTGCTTTGGTGGGCTCCTCGTCCTTTTCGTCCTGCCAACGTCATGCATACGTAATGCGCCTGGGGATCCTGGCAGCAGCGACTGTCTCACTAATTCCAGGCCAGCCATTACGCGCGTGTGTGAGTGCGCGTTAGTGTGAGTGCGAGTGTGAGTGTGAGTGTGAGTGAGTGTGTCTCCAGTGCAGCGGGAAAATTATGTGGTGTGTGATTTGCCATGGACACTGAACGTTTCCCGTTTGCCTCTGCTCATCCCCCTGCAATCGCTTTTCCCGAGGTTTTCCCCGCTTTGCTATTGAAATTTCCTTTTGGAGAAGAGAAAGAGAGAGAAAGAGGCGGAGCTGATATTTCAGAGCACAAAACGAGAAACAAAAAGGAGAAATTTGCATGCAACTCGTTACGCTTGGCACTTGTGTGTTAAGCCCGCTCGCCCCTTAACCCATGGCACCCCAACTCTTTTCCCGAGCACGTAGCGCAAAGTGTCGGGGTGCGGGGAATGGGTAAGAGGGGGTAGAGGAGCAAAAAGCCATATCGATTTTGCAGTAAATAAAACATTCAAAGATTGAAGTTGCCGCTTTTGAGCTTAGCCGAATGGTGTGTGGCCTCCTTTTTTATGGAGTGCGCTTCCTTTTATGGCTTCCGTTTCTATAGCAGCTGCCGCTGCATGGTTATGGTGGCTCCACTGTGGTGATGGTGGCGGTTGTGGTGGCTGTGGCGGTGTTGGGGGTTCCACTGTGGCGCGCTGAAGGGACACTGCCGCTGCCAAATTGTAAATATTTTTGTCGGCCACGTAGCGGCGCAGGAGAAAATATTGCATTTCTCGCTTGGCATAATAAACGATGTGCCGGCAAAAAAATGAAAAGCATAAAAAAAAACACACAGAAACCGAAAGAGTACCGCCAAAAACCACGCAGAAATACCAACAGCTGCACCGCACAAAGAACACCACATGTACACATCGGACAATGCCAGGATCTTTGTAAAGGACGAAGGGTAAACAATATGCTTCGACGGTCAGCCGAAAAAATAAGAGGAAAAACAGCTTTATGAAAGCGATGAAATCTATTTTTCTGAGAAATGTATGGAAATGAAGCGGAATATTATTGCTTAAAGAGATTTATCCTCTACGGTTATGTAAATCCACAATCACTCTCAATTTTAAATAAAGTTATCGGTGGCATATTTAATTACTATGCATTTTAAGCATTGATGTCATTGTATCATATGTACTTAAACTTATTACCGACAAAGTGGAAATTGATTTGCCATTTGCCAAATTTCCGTTGCCTACATTTGGGCGCCAGCTCCTTTTGCCTGACATTCGGCCATTCTTTTTATTCAATTTGCGTCCGCTTAGTTGAATTCTCATCAGCTAAAATCCTTAAATGGTCAGTCCTGTCACATATGGCCAAAACGACGCCGGCGGCAGACAAAACGGGCTGAGCAGGAACCAAAAAAAAACTGGTAAAATCAAATTAAAATGGCGCCGTTGTCCCACAGACACACGCAAATCCAGCAACTCTCCTTTCGTGTGTGTGAGTGTTCAATAAATTATATAAGATATAGCTTTAGCCGCGCTCATCCTTTCGGCATTGATTTGACATGAATTATTGCGTTGCCTTCGTCCTTCGGGACAAGAGTGCCAGTACCAGTACCAGTACCAGTAGCAATTTCTGAAAATCTTGCTCGTAAACTTTAAGGCTTCCGTGAGAATGGATAAATTCCATTAACCGATGCCAGCCGCAGGCTAAACGCTGAAGTGCATTTACCTTCCAACCGACCGACTGAATGAATAGGGCGTTATTTATAACGCAATAGTGCACCTCCTGCCACACCCTACCTACACCCGCTTTATGTATCTCCTTGAATCCATGGATCCACGGAACCATGGAACCATGGATGCATGGATCCAGCCCCCACACGCCACCCCCCTTGTGGCCACGCCCGGACACACGTCAATAAAACTGCTTCAAACTGTCCACATTGAAGTTGTTGGCCGCTGCAAGTGAAGCTGATGCCGGGGCGATAAGGCTACTTTAACGCTGTCCCCGATTTCTGCATGATGCCACACACGGTCGGCCCCTTTCGTGTTTGCCCCCAATAGTGGTTGATGGCCAGTGAGTGAGTGAGGAGTGAGGAGTGAGTGGGGCAGCTGGCTGGTTGGGTGGTGCGCTGGTCTCTGGATGGTGCAATGGCCGGGTGGTGCGATGGTGCGATGGTGAATGGAATGGCGGTTTCAAACATGCAAATTGCTTGCGGTTCGCTTCGGTTTTCCCCGCCATCGCTTTTCCCATCCCCCCATCCCCCCATCCCCCCGCTCACACTCTCTCACCCCCCGCCGGCATTTTTCGCTTTCATTGAGTGCTCCGCTTACTGTTAACTCGACTTTATCCCGTGTGTGTATGAGTGTGTGCGAGTGTAAGTATGTGCATGTGTTTGTTTTATATGCACGAGTGCAAAATGCAACAACAAAAATCCATTTAGATTAATTAGTTTTCAAGCGAACCAAGGCGACTCTGAGTTCCTGCGGCAAAGCTTAAATTTAAACCAGAAAAGTGGTAACGATTTCCTTTGAACGCATACATCTACAATTCAATGCAAAGTAATCAATAAATCATTAGTGCACTTTCAGCAGTAAGTAGAATAATCTTGTTTTGGTTCCATTTAAGAATGCATAATTGTCTTTACACATAATGCCAATATTTATTCCCAAAATTAAAGCTTTTACAGCAGAAATTAGTTAAAAAGTGTGAGTTGCTCGGAGAACTCTTTTGTTACATCTCTTTCAGAAAGGACGTCTGGAAGTCATAAAAGCTGAAATATTCGCCTTTGTATCTTTCCGTTCCCCTCCGAGCAAGTTGAGACTCACTTTCTGCCCGACTGCACTTGGCTAACTCCACCTGCAGCCCCCAACTGCCCAACTGGCCAACTGGCGTCCGCAAAACGGCGCTTAATGATGCCAAAGATGAGCGACCCCATCGTGTCAATGGACTGGATGCGACCAGAGACCCCCGGACATCGGCTGCATCATCTACATCATCTACATGGCTAACTAAGCGTGGCCTGTTCGGCTGCTGTTCCCTTGGTGTTAAACTTGTCGTACATGCACCACTCAGCCGAGTGGATCCACAAAAAGAAAAAAAGTAGTAGGATGCGAAAGTAGTGAACTAAAGTTTGCTCAAAAGTTTGTTTATTACACCGACAACGGGCAGCAGCGGCACACAAAAAACTGGAGTGGCTTTCACTGCGGCCAACTTTATGGAGTCGTTTGTAAATTCATCATCTTTTCAGCAGTTTATGCGCCAGTTTGCTGCCTACTTTTGGAGTTCTAAAGTCTGGAATGCAGCTCCTTTGTTTCGCTCTATTAAAAACTTGTAGCAACTTGGCTCGTTATCCATTTTTTTTTTTTTTTGTTTTTTTGGTAAGCATAATTTCATCCGGCATTCCTTTGAATGTCACATCGCCGGCCATAGTTTTATTGATAGCCGAGCACTGGCGGCAATTAAGTGCCAGTTCGAAGAAGCCAAGACAAATGCCCCAGCCATTTACTTGAGCTGCGAAACTTTGATTGCTTCGGGCCTGAAAGGGCTAAAAAGCGGATAGCGGGGGATTCAAGAAAGTTTTCTCGGTAAGACTGTGACCCCGGTGACTGAGATAAAGCTACAGCTGCGGACATGGACAGTATGAGACTAGCAGATACCTCTTACTCAAAGATTTTCATCTTAAAGCGGTACTTAAGTAATCAATTACTTTATGCGCTGCAACTGCTGATTGATTTTATTTTATAAAATGTATACCTTTTATCTTCTCTAGATTTCAAAGAACACAATAAACTCGTTCTGGAAAGAGTACTTGGTACAAGAAGGACTTTTTACAGCATCATTAAGGATAAGCATCGCTTGCTGGCGTTGGAATTTGTTTGTTGCCATTCTGCACATTGTGCTATTCACTCTCTTGAGTTAGCTCTTCTCTATCTTTTTAGATAAAGGCAGCTTTAATTTTGAATTCAACACCAATCGCAGTGGGTGTTTATTTGGCATACTCCTGCTGCTGGGCCAAGCCAAGCCAATTAAGAAATAATTTAGAACGCCAACAAGTTAACAAGTGTGGCCTTTCAGTGCCACCTGCCACTCGATGGCCACCTTTTGCTGGCCATGTGGATGGCCAAAAGTCCGTAAATAAAACCTGAGATCTCCAAGCTGACCTGGGCCGTGAAATCCTAGCAAAATCCTTGGAAATGTTTTATTAGCCCTACGTACGCTTGAATAAGCCAGCTTAGCGGAAGCTATCGGATTTTATGCTTTTGACTTTTGCAACGAGTGCAGCGGCGTTCTTCGCCCTCTCAGCTGACCTGGGAGTTGCATTTCCCTCGCTTTTCCGACCCCGCTTTTCCTGTCTGTCTTGGCCAGTCGCCAGTCCATCGCCGCTTAAGCTGTGTGCCTTGCAGCAGCTTTTTCTTGCCGCTTGTTGGTTTTTGTGGCTCTTTGTTTTTCGTTTCATTTTATGTGTTTGGTGGCGAGTGCACCTTTGGGTGCTGATTATCTGTACGTGGCTAATGTTTGGTTTTCTTGTCCTACACATTGAGAAAACAAGTCGTAATATACGTATATGTCTTAAGTTTTTAGCTACAATAGACTCAATGAATTTGAAACAGATAATGCTGTCTGCTCGCAAAATAAATGGTACGCTCTTGCGAACGATTAATTAATATAAAGTCATTATTTCCACATGTGCAGCTATTGCATTTGACAATCTTTTCAGCTCCTTTTGGTCATTGTCGATCATTAAGTTGATGGCAGCCTGAAGAACATTCCACTGCGGCGAGGATTCCCAACGTGAATTCCAGTTGGAATTTCAGAGCAATGAGGGCCATAATGTTATGGCAAACATTACTGCATTGGCCAAATATTTATTTCGTGAGAGCACTGGCCGTGCATCAATTTTCGATATTTTGCGATATTGAAAGGAATTTCAGTGCACTCAGCAACATGTGCTGTAAAATACACGCATCCTGGCTGGCATTCCCATCGTCCTGAAATGCGAGTACAACACAACAAAGAGCAAAAGAGCCGGAGCTGGAGCCGGGTTAATCCAGCCAGTAGCAACGGCAATGCCCACGATGATGGAGATGGAGCTCCACACTCCCACTTTTGCGCCGATTTGAGACTTTGCTCCTGGCCAGGCTTATTGCGTTCGCCCGTTAGATGGTGGGTGGTTAAGTTGGAAATATTGAAAATTTTTTTATTGAAGCACGATATATGAATGGCAGACGCAGACTGCACAAACACAAACACATAAACCAATGGGCATAAAGAAAACAAAACGTGAAATCAAATTCCATGGCAAAGGAGTAAGCTGTGCGACCGCCGCTGCCTTTGCTTTTGCCTTTGTTGGCAAATATTTTAGATACCCAACAGATGTTCTCATTCGTAAACAGATTTTTAGAAATCGTCTCGGGCCGTGATTTGCATAATACTCGTGGTGAAAGAAGAGCTTTTCACGCGTTATTGAGAACACGGAATCGATTCAAGTCCTTGCCGTTTTCAAGAGCCATGTTTATGAGTTTTCTCCCCCAGAGAGTGTTTTGCATATCCCGTCGCAGCGGATGTTGCCATTGTCCTTGTCATTAATTATTCACTCGCTGGCAGTGGGAGGGATTTGGGGCGAGGGCTTACCAAATCATGAGGTGGGCTCTCGCATGTGCTCTCAACGCTCAACGCTCATCTCAGCAACAAAATAAAGATACAACGCAGACAAAAATTTTACTTCCGGTGGCCATAATTGATGATGTGCTGCCACAGATAAATACAGTGGGGCCAGATGGCGAGCCAAGGCAGTGGATGCCAGGGCTGGGGGAGGGAAATTTAATATTGACCCCACTGTTTCGGCAACAAACAGGAAGCAGCCAGTCCATAGACATAAATATTCCTCAGCTAATAACACACACAAAAGCGTACACTTCCGCTTACCAGATGTAAACTTGAGGGTAAACTTTTCCTCCGATTTCCCAGCTGATTGAAGACCGATTTTGTGTGTGCCTGTGTGCTATACACAATATATAAATCCAGCTCTTATGTTTTTTTTTTCCTTTTTTGCTTAGCGTGCTGCTGGTGTTAGCTAGACAAACATCAGCTTCATCATATTTATAAATTAAACGTCATCGATACGATACATCGATTGCGGTTGGCATGTGTGTTATATGGAGAGCCTGCCAGACCAAAACATAAAAATGAAATATTTATCATCCGAGGCGGTATCACTCGACGTCCCAATAACAATTCTCGATTGCGAACGTGCGTTGGCATCTGCCGATTGCCGGCAATCAGCGCCAAAAAGGACGAATCCCGACAAATACGAGTGTGTGGCTGTCTGGCTGCCTGGCTGACTGGGAGTTGCAGATACCACTGCTCGTGTTTCCTTTCAAATTTGTCATCATTTTGTCATTGCTTTATCGGCAAGGGGTCTGCTTAATTTCCTTTCGAGTGGCTGTGATTCGGCAAAAGTTGAGGCCATCAAATAGGCAGCCATCGATGGTCATTTCCAATCAATTTCGATTCTCTATACAGCGAAAAAAATGTTAATTAAATGGGAAATTTATTCTTAAAGGTTAAAGGAGTAGTTTTTCTATTTAGCCATAAAGAGAACATTCTCCGAAGTATTTTCTAGTTTCGTCATCACTTATTTTTAATTTAATCAAACTATTTCGTTTTTTATGGCGTAATAAAAATAATTATTATCAAATATGAGCTGCTCAATTCCCCAGTGAAGAAAACAATAAGCTGTCACCCAAAACGAGAAAAACATATTTGAAGAGTTTAAAAATTTCATGCACAACACGAAAATTTGTTGAAATGGCATCAACTTTTTTACGGCAATCAATACGAAGAGGCAGCCAGAAAAAAAGGCAGAATAAACAACTTGTACCAATTTGGAGTTTTGTCATAAAAAATTGAAAATGTCAAAAACAACGTGGACGTTTTGCCAGTTTGCTACCACCACACATACAGGATGTGTTTTAATGTGTGTGTGTGTGTATGCCAGTGGATGTCGATGTGTGTGTTGCCAGCATGTAGTTGACATCATTGATTGATTTAGCTGTCAATTGCATAATCACTCAAGCGTTATTGTTCGACCGCTGGGTTGTAGGCAGCCTCTCGCTCGCTTTCAGTTTTGGTTGCTTTCCCTGCCACGCCCACTTTTCCGGCGCCACCGCCCTCCGTCAGCAGCCAACCCAACCCACCCCCTGGTCTCCTGGGTTCTGTTTGTCTGACTTGGCCGGGCCAAATCAATGCGACACCGGGGGTATGAGTTTGCCCACGTGTGCGGCGCAAATAAAGCAGCTGCCCAGTGTCAGGCAATTGTCAGCAAGCCGCCGGCGCTCTAGAAACCACCCACCACCACCCACTGGAACACCACCCACCCAGCAAGTTGCCTTGCGAATTGTTGCTGTTGCCTTGCCGTTGTAATAGTTGTAGCTGCAAACCGCAACAGCGTCAGCTGTCGGTGAGATTGTTGCACAAGCATCCTGAGTCCAGAGTCGTGAAGGGTGTCTATGTGTGTGTACACGGAGGAAAACTACTCAATATAACTTTGTTCATGATCTTTTTGGGAGTACCTATAAAAATGAGGGAATGCTCAATCCAATTCTCTAAGAATTTTTATTTCTCAAACATTTTGAGCGACTTAACTTCTCTTGCATTTCTCTCAGTGCACGGGTGCGCCTTTGATTGCGAGCGCGCCGTATGTTTGTGCATGCGCCTCGCATATTGGCAACGGCAATTGATGTGGCAACAAATTAACATGCCGCAAATGGAAGTAATGGCCAAGTGTTAATTGTTGTGTGAGTGCAGCACACACACACACACACACACACTTACCCAGCATTCATTCAGCCAAACAAAGCATGGGCCCATTTATAGCCATTTAATAATGACGTGATTTAAAATTGATTTATTTCTATTTGCGGAGGTGAAAGACAGGAATTGACCCACAAAACAGAAAAATCAAGTCACAAAAAAATAATAAATTACCTTCATGGCAGCCCGATTGTCGTTGTTGTTATTTGCGTTGCCTTTGGCCAATGGCATTGTTATTCCTATAATACACAAATACACAAGCATACAAACACACAGAAACGCAGGCAGTGTGGAAGTGGGACGGACCAGCATAAGTCCTGTCCTGGCAAATAGAAAAAGAATGACCAGGCAGCCGGAGGGGCCACTGGGCTTGTCTAGGCTTGTAAAAAATGGATATGTCAACGTCCGGCATGTCAACAAGATAACATGACCATGCCCACATCGGCTGCCCCTTGTCAAAGAAAAAAGGAAAAAGATGAACAAAAGTTCAAATCAACAAAAGCCAAGTCTCAACTCGCAGCAACAATTGTGGGCAGAGGCATTCAGCATTCAGCATTCAGCTCTTAGCTTTCAGTTTCCATTCCCTTTTTTTATGGCATCTCTGCTGTTGTATTGCTTACCGAAAATCCAACTCAAAGTCAGCCGAAAGGCTGCTGAAAGCATCCTGAGTGGGTGGCCTGAATGAAGCCAAGATTAAGCAGCCAGCGGGATAGTTGGATGCAGCGAGGACTACGAGTGCACCGGGAACAGTAAACAGGACCTTCAAACTAAATGTGGCTCGGCTGAGCTTTAACATTTATGGGTTTCAATGCGTTTGATTTCAGTCTTGAGCAGGGGATTTATTAATAGTTCAGTTACTCCTGTTCGACACCCCTTTTCACAGTGTACAATTATGGTCACAGAGGCGCAGTAGGATGTCCTCGAAGTGGACATAAAGCCTCTACTTCGGCCCCGGCCCAAAGTAATCGTTCGCTGCCAAGTATCCGTTAACGGCCAATGCATTTCGGCTGCTTGTCGTGTCATTCCGGATATCCGGCGGAGTTGCAAGTGCACGGCGCGGACCATAAATCTTTGAGGAGCCAGCGAGCGAGCGGCAAAAGAACAGCGTCCTTGAGTCGGCCAGTCCACGAGTCCTTTAATCGTGTCACAACAACACAACAGCACAAACAGCACAACAGCACGACAACTCAGCAAGCAGAGGACAACACACTAAACAGCTTTCGCCGAATTGCAGTGTCATAAAAGTGGCAGCGCTTTCCATCCACTAGCCACTCGTTTTTGGCCGTTTTGCCGCCTTTCCTTTCCTTTTCTCTTCTGGCCAAAAGCATTTTATCGCTCGCTTTGACTGCTGATGGGCTCTTGTTAAGTCGACCGGCGGAAGCGCCTAAGCAGCTCGCATTTCTGGCGTGTTTTTTTTTAACTGCCAGCCGCATGCAAAATAAATTCGCAACGCGAGCTGCTGATGTGTGGGTGGTGGCATGGTGCGGCAATTGCAGCCAATGGAGGCTTGTTGCATATACGAGTATGCGTTGCAATTGCACGTCAGTGGCATGTTTGCACTTGACAATTCATTTCATTGTTTGTAGATTGCATTTGTCGCCCCACCCCCCCCCTACGCCCACGCTGAAAATTGTTAACGCAGTTTGGTGGAAAGGGGCGTGGTCGTGCAGCAGCTCCGAAATTGCATTCGCAGCACGCGATGCGCGCATTTCACTCGGCCATCCCCTTCAATGATTCCCTTTTTACTCCCACCACTTGCAAGTGCACTCAACAAATTTTTATAATATTTGCAAGGTTTAAGGAACGTATGCCTAAATGAAACTATTTGACAGCTGTTTTCGGAATATATAAATTATTATTTGTAATAAAAGTGTTTTGTTATGTATACCCTATATAATTGATTGAGTATTGAACCTTAGAAGTTAACTATTTTCACGTAAATTAATCCCAAAATTACTCTGAATTATTTTTGAGTGTGCCCTTTGCAATGCCTATTCCCGACAAACACAAAACGCCGGAGTTTATTTCCCAGCTGCCTTTTACTTTATTTTGCACTGTCGCCAGTCGAGGTTGCTACCTTTTCCATGTTTCTCCTGCTCCAGCGAAATGCAATTTTCTTGGCATTTTCGGCAAAACTTGAGCAGGGTTCTTTGAATTGCAGTATGCACGTGGTCAACAGGTTATCCTGTCCGGGGAACGGGTCCTTGGTCCTTGTTGCTTGGTCCTTGTACTCCTTGGCTGCCTGCCTGCAACGTTTATTTCCGCTTTTGTACCTTTTTGGCATTTTTGCCTCGGCTTGCTTTCTTTCATTTTTTTTTGTATGTTTTGTAGATATTTTTGTGTTTTGTCGGTTGCTGTTGCATTGTGGTTTTCTCATTTATTTTGCGCTGCACTATGCCGCAACATATTGTTGTTGCAAACAGGAAATGGCTTCAATTTGCTGTTAACAAGTTTAAAATTTCGCAATTGCAACGGAAATACACAACATGATTTCCACCTGAGCACGAGCATTGGCACACATAATTACTCAGCCAGCAGTTCAGTTGAGGTGTGTTGGCGAATTAATATCACCGACTGCATTTGGAAGGAGCTTTGAGCTGGGGAAAGCTGAAACTAACTAATCTGATGACTTCATCTTCTTCCCGTCTGCTTTCTCAAAGGAGCAAGTAATCAGTCGGTCTGAAAGCTTAGCATCTTGGCCGGCTCATCCGCTTTTGGCCAAAGTCCGAAGACTTTACACTGCAGCAGCTGTTACACGATGCCAATGAACTCCGCACTTCACATCTGCTTACATCTGGAAAATAAATTCACGCCATTTGGCAAAATCCTCGCAACGTGCACAGCCAGCTCTTTGTGGACATAGTATTTATGTATGTATATACGAGTATAGTATATACTACATGCATATATAGGATATATTCATATGCCGTGTCTGGGATTCCTTGGGGTGCGTAGGTGTGGGTGGGTTGAGATGACTGTGATAAATCAACAAATTCATCAGGCCGAGACTGGCAGCAGATGGCGACACTTTGGTAGTGAAGAAGACATTTAAGTCTTGGAGAAACTTTTTCAGATTTCGTTATTATCTAGAGATGTTTTCATATACAGATAAACTAGACAGAAAGTCCTTTTTATTCCAAAAAAATATTAGCTTAAGAGTAATGTTACCAAATTAATGTTTTTAAAGTTATACAACATAATCTTCTAATTAGTAAATTCCCAAAATTAATTAGAGCTTCTTCTGCTGAATATGTTAGCCTTTTAAGCTTCTTAATGAACACAACTTTCTGAGAAAATAGAAACATGGTAGAAGCCATTCCAATGAAAATCAAATTAACATTTTTAATTTAACCTGCTTCGCCACCTTTGCGTCATTTCAATCATTTCGGGAATTGTCGCCGCGTGCTTCATATGAATTGTCAACGTTTTTATTTAATTTGTTGTGGCTTTGCGCTTCAGTTTTTCTATTTGGTTTAATTAATTTAAGCACCTCCCCCACCAAACGAACTGTCTCATCGCACGATGACAGTGTCGAGAGGCCCACACACACTCACATGCACAATTTTATTACCTATTTTAATCATAAAAAGCGCGTGGCCATGTGGCACAGACAAATTGACATTATCATGGCCAGGAGTGGAAGTGGGAGTGGCCACCTCCCAGCCACGCACGCATTATCCTTCCATGTACGTGTACTTCTCTGTGAGTGTGTGTGTGTGTGTGCTTCGCTGCAGATGCGTAAGTTGATTATTAAGTGGTGTGAGTGGGTGACGAAGTGGCTGATGGTTTGGTGTCGGCGGAAGGGGGAGGGGGAAGGTCCTGGCTGGGTATGTAGCTTCTATAATTACGAGCGTGCCCAGAACCAGACTTTGCCCACGGTTCATGCCCAGTTAAATACAGACATTAGGCATGCATAGCTATTTAGCTATACAAACACATCTCACTCCCCCATTTGCCAGTACACGGCGGCGAAATATATCATTATTTTAATAATGTATTTGGCGGATTGATTGATGTTGTGTAGAAATCAGAAACGAACCACATATATCCGTAGAACTACTTAGGATACTCACTAATTTAATTATATTGCTGAACAATGATAGATGGCTTTATCTTCGCCTTATATAATAATTTATTAAGTAGCATTTCTCTCACTGTAACTGTTGATTTTATAAGAGCGCGTGCGTTCGAGGATTTCAATGCGGCCGGGTCTCAATTATAATTTTGCTTGATGGTCGCCCAGAAACGTTATGTCCTTCGTGCGTATTGCAATAACAACAAAGAAATGAAATTACCTCAAGGCACAAATTAAGCGCCCCCTCCCCACATATGCACTCTATGTGTCTGTGTGTGCGTGTGCATGTGTATGTGTGTGCGTGCGGAGCGGATAATCTAACGCAATTAATCGACTCGTCACTACGCACACACACACATGTCACAGTCACAGTCGTTTCGCCGTAGCTGGAAATGTCAGCGGTCTAATATGCAAATTAATCTGAAATTACAGCGCATTGCGAATAGAAGGGGCGTCGACATTTCAGTGAAGGCCCTACCTATTCTTTTCGGGGGCGTGGCAGTGTCCGCTATTCACGTGTTTTAATTAATTTTAATTGCAGTCTAACGCAGTGGAGTGGTGCTGGGCCGGGGCTTTTGCGGCTTTCGATGGGAAAAGATTAATTTGAAATGCATTCAATTCGCCATTGTGCTGCTGGTTTTTAAACAAATTGATAGACCCTTGAAACTAAAGGGAAATCAAAAAGACATTATGCAAATGGTTTGCTGGCCCCAAAAACACATTAAATTGATATCAATCTACAAGGAAATAATCTAAATATTAAATATGTATGGCTTCTGGACCCGGAGCGTTTCACTTTGCCCATTATTCCGGATGACGAATCCCTGGAACCCATGAAACCCCTGAACTCCCGAACCAACGACCTCCAATGAGCAATCCCAGACAAATTCAATCAATCAAACAAGGACGAGGCCAAAGGCAAAGGCAGAAGCAAAAGCAATGCCAATGCCGTTAGGTGCCCGTAATGAAGTCCTGTCCAAATTTGCCTTTTTCTAAATTAGCACAAATGTTCTTTTTACGACGGCGAACGAGGACCTGGAAGTGGCAATGGTCCTGCCATCGGTTCCGGCTCCTATCTGCGCCACTGTGGCTCCGACTCCTGCATTGTCTCTAATTTCTCATTAATTTGCAAGCGAAATCAGTGAACACGGTGCGGCGCTACCGAAATGACAACAGGCGAGGAGCCTGCACTCAGCGAAAAGCCAACTTATTTGTTCGGAAAACCACTGAAATTGGAAAAGTGCTGGCTTTTGTTAGGCTGCTATCCCATTTTATAGTATTGCCATAAGCACTCCATATAAAAAAGCTATCTTTTAATAGCTAAAAATCCATTATATATTCGTTCCCAATTTATCCGAGTGCAAAACGACAGGTTCAAAATGTAACGACAAAAGCGAAGCGAGGCAACAGGGCGTATGAGCGCTCTGTGCAAACGGCGGTTGTGGGTGGTCGAAAAGGGGGAAAGGTCGAAAAGGGGGAAAGGTGGAGAGGGAGAGCTAGGCGCAGGACAAGGAGTGCGAGAGGGATGGCCAGCTCGGGGCAGGTGGCATCGAATGAATGCTCGTCAGGTGTTTGCGGTGGTTTTTCGAGTATTTTGGCAGAGACCAATGCCAACGAACGCTGTCAGCGGCACAGCCACTGCCAAAGTCAATAAGAGGCTACGGACGGGCAGCTGCCGCTCCGGCTTTCGACTTAATTGAAAGGCGTTTATTTGGCTTTAAAAACGTAAATCAAATTCATTTAATTCACCCATCTCCCCGATCTTCTTTGCCCTTATCTTTTCTACTTTGAGAACCGCCCCTTCGGGCGTTTACCTCTGTCCGGCAATTACAGGGCACTCGACACTTGGATGGCTCTGTGGCAGATCTGCATGGTCGTCCGGCATCCGCCATTCGCCATTCGTATCCGCCACATCCGCATCCTCATCCGCATCCGGCAGCTCATTTTATAGCTTGTATTTTAAATAAATGTCTACCATCGTCGGGGCCCTTGAGTCTGGCCAAGCAAATTTCCGCGCTTACGCCACTTGGGGCAAACAAAAGGCGCTTGACATTGCCCCGGCATTCGCTTTTGTTGGATTAGCTTTGATTAGATTTCTCTTGTTTGCAGCTCCTTCTGCGCCATCCTGCCGCAGAGTGTCACTCAAGTGGGCGGGGCACCTGTACAGGCGGCACACTAAGCGAAAAACCACGAGCCAACTAATGAACAACTAATTGATTTCATACAAACCAGTCATAATGGTAACATAGCGAAATAGAGTCTTGGGGCAACAATAATGTAATTCTATTAATAATGAATAGGTATACATCTTATTCCTTAGTGTATAGACCGACTTTATTGGTCCATGATTACACAATTTTGTGCCCCTCCGCTAATTTTTGTGAGGCCCAAACTTTAGTAGGCTGGCCCAGAGGTCGTTGAGTGTTTTAAAATTACATTTCCGTGTCGAAATTGCACCTGTGACTTCGGCGCAGAGCCGGGGGCACATAAAATGGGCCACTCAATCTGTGTGACTCATTTTGTCAAATTATTTGGGGGATTTATGCGTTGGCAGCCATTTTTTATTCGCTTACTTTAATGGCAGTCAATTTATTGCCAATAAATTTGTAGCCAAAAGTTTAGAGCAAGGCCGTGGAGTGGCAAACTCGGCCCGAGTAGCAAATTTTTATTTGGCCAAGTGATAAACTTTCAACATATGTGCGGGCCCCTCAGCCATCGCCATCGTCGCCGTTGACTTGTTTTTTTTTTTATTATTTTTTTTTTGTTTTTTTTTTGGCAGCGGCTCAATTCCGGGCAGAGCCGAGATGCGAAGGACCAAAGAACCAGAGGCCCAGAAACTGCAGTTAAATTCAATTTGTGCCGCGCTGCCTGCAAATGACAGGCAGCCAAAGTGCCATTTTCAGCGGCAGCCAAAAATTGTCGCCCCTCGTCGTCCAAGGACGAAAAGGACTACACTCGTTGTCGTCTTCATTGCAGCATAATTTCTGGCGCGGCTTTGTTGGCGCGATAAAAAAGTTTGCGCTGCTGCCCTTACATCCCTTGTTGTCCCTTTTATTTCCGTTGATTTAATTTTAAAAGGCGCCGCCGCTCTGAAGCACTTTTATTTATATACATTTAGCCGCTGTGGGGCGCCGTTTTGCAAACTGTTTTGGCTCCGTTTAGTTGGCCCCAAAAACGCATGACATTGTCAGCCAGCCAGCCAGTCAGTCACTCAGTCATTCATTCACTCAGTCGCCGAGCATTTGGCAACAGACACTGTCCAAAAGGCAGCCAACCGTGCTTGGCACTCGTGTTTCGCCTTTGTCAATTTTAATGAATTAATGCGTATTTTATGGGAAAAGTTGCCTGGCCGCGGCATGAAAGTAAATTAAATAAATTTATGCCCAAGGATCCAAGGACGATGCTGCTATTTGCCACAGCCTGGCTCTCTGTCTATTATCTAAGCATTAAACCTGAGTGTGTATATTGATACACAATCTGTACAAATTGAAAATGAAATTTGTTTGCCATTTAATGATTGTGCAAACTTTGCTGGCCATTAAAATTATATTAAAAAGTTTACACAGCTGAATGTACTCCGGGTTTTTGGGCTGGTTTCAATTTTCTTTAATTTGCATTGAGTGGCGCTTTAAAGTCGCAGAACTTGTTCCAACTTTTGACACTTGCCACAAATATAAATCGTCGCAGGCGGCATGAAAAAGTGTCAGGCTTTTGCGGCTGCAACACAAACTGCCAAGACTCATTTTTCACACTACGCACAAACAGAGCGAAGGATTGCGAGAAAATCCGGGAAAGGCACATAGAAAAAAAATGCAATATAAAATAAAGAAAATGTTGTATTTTATACCTAAAAATAAAATCAAGAAATCCTTGCTTCTTTGTATTTTAATAGATCATTTAAAATAACAGCTCTTACATTTTTAAGTTAGTTTATACACTGTTAGTTAGTATGTTTTTATAAATTGAAGGGTTAATTTTATTTCCAAGTGCAGGGAAAATCGCTAAGAGTGCCAAGGAGATGATGCTTGACTGATTGTGCGCGTTTTGGGGCAAAAGTTTTTCGCATTAACTTCCGCTGCACGCCGCGTCGCATTTGAATGCGATTTTGATTTGTCACTCGCCGCCTCGCAACAAAAGCCGCCGCCTACTTAACAGCACAGTTAGATGGCGCGGGCCGCTCAACTTTTTGCGCCATTTCCGCCGCCCACTTGTCGCCGATCATTGGTTTCCGTTTCCGTTTCCCCAATCCCCAGCTGCAACTGAAAAGTCGAACGAACTGTAGAACTGTGGAACTGCAGAAAGGAGCCAAGTTAACTTGACGACGTGCACAAGCGCATTTTGAAGTTTATGAAAAGGGCTGAGGACGAAGCTGAATCCATCGCTGAAGCTGGGCAACTTTCTGAATAGATTAAGTTGAAAGTTTTGCTCATTTTCAGCAACGTCCCCATCGTCCCAATCGACGACTGTCGACTGTCGCTGAAACGGAAGGCGACAAAAATTATATGCCCCTCTGAAAAAAAAAATTGAAATGGATAGAAGGAATATCAGCGTAATGACGTCGTGGCCAGGTGGCAATGGAGTCTGCAGTCTGGAGTCTGAAGATGGTAGACAGCAAACCAAAATCAAAACTTTTCCAAGTGTCATTAAAAGTAACCGAAAAAAGCAAACGAGATACCGAGTGAGTTTATTTCCCTTTCGCGTTCCCAGTCGCAACTATCAACTATTATCTTGTTGATTTCTTTGCTTTTTTTTCGGGAAACCTCTTTAGGACTTTTACACGTTAGTTCAGCATAAGTTTTGTGTAGATGCACGGGAAAAAAAGTTTTGCCAAATGGTGAAAGAAGGATTACAGAAAGAAAAACGACTTTCTGAACCAAACTTTTGTATTGCTTATAAATTTAAAGCTTTAACTGGAACTCATTGAAATATGTTGAAAGATTAATTGCACTATGAACAGTTTTTTTTTTTCGAAGAAATTTTGAAATTTGTACAGACCAAGCTTGAGCACAAAGGCCAAGTTAAGCCCTTTGTGGCCGACAATGAATGGCGGCAAACAGCAAGAAGCAAGAAGGGCTGCCAATTACAGGCCGAGAAGGCCTCGTTAGCCATGCAGCACAAAAATGTAATTGAATTATGAGAGGCGGCAACAATATCGAGGAAACTAATCAGCCAAGGACCCACAGTAGTGCTCCTGCCAAATGGCCAGGACGTGTCCATGTCCCGCTCGCTCGCTAATCAATTTGCCCATTGTGCCGTAGTCCTTTGTTTCTCTGTCTCTATGTTACTGGTACTAGGACTGCTTCTAATTCCGATTCCCATTCCCATTTCCATTCTCATGCTCATTCTGAATCTGAATCTGAATCTGATTCTGGTTTTATTTATGAATGCGCCTCGTGAAACGAGTTCGAATCCGAGGCCCGAACATATTGCATGTGATTAATCAGGAGCATTGGTATCTGGTTATGGTTTTGGGCTGCCGCGACTGCAGGCGGGTAATTGAATTTCAGTTTTGTGCCCGGTCACGAATATAGTATTATAACCATATACTATACGAGTATATATAGCATATCTCGAGTCCCTTGAACTGCCCGTCATCGTCTTAGCTGCTAATGTTACTGCTACTGCCGCTGCAGTCGATTGGTTTCTGCGAATTCGCCTAATTGGCCAACTTGAAGTGGTCCTGGGTTTTATGTAGATCCTTTCGACCAGTCGAATAATTAATTAGCTGCATTAAAGCAAACACACTCGAGGCGTTGTGTTTTATGGGCCGACCTCGTAAGAATGAGGGGCTTCGCATTATATTGTCTAATCAGATTTTTGCTGGCTGCCAGTCCATTAAGCATCTGCGATAGGAAAACTACTTATTAGTGCTGCCCCCGAAGGCAAATTGTGTGCTGGGAAAGTGGACAAATGCTGGGTACTGGGTGCTCGGTGGTTTTGATTAAGAACAAGGTGTTGATTGATTTGGCAACTCAAAGAGACTTAATTATTTTGAAGGGATTATGAGTGCGATTACGTTTGCCGCTTGCAATTGTATTGCAAAAGGGAAGCAATTAATTGAGGGATTAAGTTCCTTTTGTTTCCTTTGCCTTTCAATAATTTCTCATCGACTGCCATAACGAGCTCTGTCTGGTGGAACGGTCTCCGAAACTAAAACCACAAAAAGTTTTCCGTAATGTCGAATTTTCCACACATATTACTTGGCAAAGTTTGCACAGTTCACCGCAGTTGAAAAGTTAGGCCAGTTAATTAAAAACGAGCTCAAGTCTGGTGGCGAATTTGTTGTATAAATTTAGCGTCCTAAATGAAAAATCCACCCATGAGTGCTGTTAACCTGATGATGAAAAGTAGGTAAAGCCAGAGACGACAACATATTTGCGATTATTTCCCACGCGGGCACTTAAGGCATAAAGAGCAATAAATTAAGAGACGAAGGCAGCTGCGAAGGCGAAGGATGTCCTGGTAGGAGGATGTCTTTGAAGCCGGCTGCTGGGATCCTTGAATCCGTGGACCCCGAAGGCAGCGCAGAACCACTTCAGGTGTAGATGGAAAATGTAATTATTTCGTAGATTTGCTCCTGCCATAAAATAAACATGCGGAAGAACGCTTTTTGCAGATCCGCAGCCGCGGGATAAAATTCGACGAGCACTTCAAAAGGACAAGCCCCCGAAATATTAAACGAACGTTTGGCGTTGCACAAGGAAAATTTTGGTGTATTATTGGAACAAAAGCTTGTTTAAAGAAAGCGAGCATGATGATTATCTATAAACCATTAGAGTTTGTTAAAGTTTGACACGTATAAAGTTGAAATTTAGCAATGAATTGCAAACTAAAATATATGGTCTCAATGTTTTTCTGAGTGTTCACTCTCGAATAAATAGTTTCTGGCAAAATGAGTTCAACGTTTCTCAAAAGAACTGCGAGCAAATAGCGAGGGGCGAATGGAAGATGGAAGATGGAGACGCAGACGGAGGCTGATGCTCATTAATTAAGGAAGTGGCAAATGAAAAGCCTGCGAAAAACGCTCCCAGGACGTCTTTTTTTGGTTACTGACCTGATGAGCAGACGCAACATTTCTGAGCCGGGCACAAGAATATATATTTGTACCCCATATATACATATATATAAATATATGTAAGTTTGTAGGGTAAGGTAAGGTAAGCCCACTTGAATCAGGCAGGGGTGTATAGTATGTATATAAATCAGTTTTATTTGCTTTCACTTGTTCTGCTCTAATATTTTTTTGGGCCACTCGCCCGGCATCATTTGTTTGCCTCGGCGTCGACAGCGGCTTGTGGCTTTCAACTGGTCCCTGGTCCCGGTCCCCGATGCAGTTTGTTTTTCCCCCTTTTTTTTGCTGCTCAAACAAAAACGTCGAAAATTAAATTATTAATTTATTGCCCGTTGCCTGGGAGCCACAGCCCCAGCCGCAGTTTCTATGGACCATTCACTCGTGATTTCCAGAAAACCAGCCGGCAAAAAAAAAAAAAATACAAAAAACAAAAGCAAAACCAGAACCAGAAATAAGAGAAATTCACATTGCTGTGGCACAACATTTCGCGGTTTCCTTCGACATGCACCCTCGGCTCGCTAATTATTCATAAATTAGGCGCAGAAAGACGGGGGACTTCATTTGCCGCTTGTTTGTTTATTTAACAATTTGCTCGGCCGGCACAAGTGCGGCAAAATGTTCTTTGATTGGAGTTAATGTGCCGGCAGCAAGATGAATCGATGCTAGCAAAGTTTTTTGCAGTGGGTAAAGTTCTAATAATTATGAAATAGTAACCCAGGCGATTACCAGATTGTTAGATGTCTGATACATACTTGCTTATATTATATTTACTAAATTTAGTTTATTTAAAGTTACTTACGATATTTCTCCGAATGGGGTGAATGCATCTTTTAGCTGTTGCGTTTCGATTTCGGCACTCAGATCGCCCACAAAAATGTGAAACTGTTCTGTAAAGACAACAAAAAGAAAGACAAATTCAGCGGCAATTACGGTCTGGGCAAGAGTTAAACTATAGTTGCTTAGTCTAGCCATCGGGCGACCAGACATAACAGACTTTCCCACTCGACGAGTGGCCCAGACAGACACTTGAGATGGCCAAGATGGCCATGTGTGCCCGACCAAGTGGCGACTGGCTGTAATCGCAACGTGCAATTGTCCACCCACGACGAGTTTCGAGCTCCCCCAGTTGGCCGGTGTCTGTTGCTGATTTGGGGCTTGACATTATCAAATGCCCACTGTCAGCCGGGCTGCCTAGTATCTCGCCCCCGAATCCTAGCCCGGAATCATTTCCCTGAGACCCGGAGCCGTAGCCCGTCACTCCGGTTGCCACTTTGCTTGCCGGTTGTTGTCGTCTATTTTCGGCACTCCTGCTCCAGCTTTAGCTGCAGCTCAGAGCCCAGATACAGATACAGATGCAGAGTTTCTGGTTCCGCATCCGGTTGCAGCTGCAATCGCTGGGTGAAAAGTGCCAGGAGCCGGCTGCCAGGTGGACACGAGTGCCATCACAAGTGCGCCAACGTGTCATGTTTGCATGCACGCGCTGCCAACAAACACGGGTCAACATCTATAAATAGGTTTGCTCGAAATTGCACTATGTACATTCACTTTCACCATAATCATTGTGCTAAAATTATGTTTAAGCTTTAAAGTACAAAATATTATTATTACACAAAACATTACGAAAGTGATTTATGCAAAGTATTTAGCTTTGTTGATTAAATGAACAGTTTTGTTGATTTTATGAGGCTTGCCTGTACCCACAGACCAGCACAGACCATCCGGGATCCTGAAACTGCTTTTCGGCTCGCGTCCGTGCCAAAATGACATAGTTTCGCATTACAAGGAAATTGCACTTGAATGTGCCACATCCACATCCACACACACACCTACACCTACACCCACACCCATAGCAACACCAACACTAACACCCCACGCCCTACCTCATCATGTGTGCAGTGGAAACAGAGTTGACAAATATGCCAAAAAAGAAAACTCCCCCAGCGACATGAATTACAATTCGAGTGGGTGGTGCTAGGTGGGTGGTGCTAGATGGGTGGTGCTTGGTGGCTGGTGCTTGGTGGCTGGGCGGTGGTGGTGCTGCGCGTCGTCCCGTAGCTGTGGTACTTTCATTTGTCCGTCCGTTTGTCCGCCGGAGCGGCAGGAAGTTGTGCTAAGCGTCATTTCCGTTGTTTTGAGTGATTGCAATTGAGATACGGTTTTTGCGGTTTCTTTTTTCGAGCACCGCTGGGGATCGCTGTCTCCCTGTGTCTGGCCAATGGAGCACGTGTCGACGCTTCTCTTTTCACTTAAGCGGTTTAAATTCCACTCGAAACGGATGTCTGCCTAATGTGCTGTAAAATGTGACCTTAAAGATTCACTCAGCAAAAAAGCGAGGGCCGGGAAATTGTATTTTAAAGTAAAAATAATTAATATTTGGCACACTATTTCACTTCAGTTTATTACTCTCGTCACTCATGGTAATGAACGTAGAGTAATCAATAGTTTTGAAATTAATTTTCTTTTATCAGATTGTATGTGTCTCGAAACAGTTACTAATATAGTAAAAGTCTGATAAAGTGCAACCCCAAAACCCCATCAGTCACAAACAACATTGGTTGCCGTGTAGGTCACGCAAAAAGGATTAAAGGGAAAATATTTGACTGGGTCGGTCATTCGACTGGAATGGAATGTTGCCATTTTGATGTTGACACTCAAATGCCTTTATCTCGGTGGTAATAAATTGTTCGGCAAATCCCCCAAATCAATCGCTGACCAATTTATTTTATGCAATCTCTGCATCTGACACAACCCCAACCCCACTATACCCCTCCATTCCCGTCCGAAGCGAGCCAACAATTTATTGCCCTAACTAACAAAACTGCAGCTGCAATCGCTGCGTTTACAAACCTTCCCCTGACCTTTCACCCATTCAGCTTCACCCCGCACGAAACAAAAACACAACCGCGCCGAAAACAAATGCACATTAAATCTGCACCAGTTACAAATTCTTGTTGGTTTTAGTCAACTGGTCAGTCGCAAAACAATTTGGACAGGGCATTTTATTTGCCAGCGGCAGATTTTTCAGCGCTTTTTCCGCGCTCTGTGTGGGCCATTCAACGGGTCCGGGGCCAATTAAGTTCCAGTCCATAAAATTTGCATCAAAAGGCGACCATTGACCTTTGGGCGTGTCCATAATTAAGAGTCTAAAAATATACCCATCCGGTGCGGCCTGCATTACGCACACAGTTCGGTTCCACAATTAAAGACTCCGCCACTCGCGTCTCCATTAAAAGCCGGGCCAACTTCCCAGCGAGCGGGCATAAAGCAGCTGGCCAAAAGGAATTCACAGCCAAACACCAGAGCACGAAAATGAGCGAACATCAACGACTTGGGAGGGAAATGCCGGTTGGTACGTAATTCGACATAAAAATATCGTAAATCTTAAATTAGAAATTTCGCACATTAAAAACTTGGAAATTGCATTTGGCTTTCTGGCTTCAACTTGGTCGTAAGCTCGCATTCGGGCAAAAGGCGGGAAATTCAAGCAGAAAACATCCTAAAATCTACATGAGAAAAAATAAAGTGCTTACAATTAAGAAAGCTAGCAAATAATACAGTGAAAATCAAAGTAAATTGATCATAAATAAGGTTACTTTTTCTTATAAAAAAGAGTTTATTTTCAATGGGATTTAAGCCATTTATTAGTTATACAATTTCTTGAACAAGCAGCCTGTTATTTCAAGTGTAGAAATATTTTGGCCCGATTCTGTTTATATTCCTATGTGTTTGTGTGGCAAACAAACGAAGCTTGAGCCAAAGTCGGCGTGGAATCAAGGATGCCCGGACTGGCCTGCATAATGCCCATTGGCGCACATTTTTAATGAGTTGGACATAAAAAAGTTTTAGCTTTTGAAAAGCTGCTGTTGAAATGAAGCCAATGAAACCCTCACAAACACCCAAAGCTCGAGGGAAAATGAGGAAAAGGACGCTGATGAACTGAGGCCTGGTCTGCGGACCATTGTCTCTGCGGGGATTTGAGTGTTGTCCTGCATGTCGTCTGCTGTTTTATTGCATAATCGTGAGTCAATCAGCGGCCAGAGGGAATCCTTGCCGGTTCCTCCAGCTCCAGCTCCACCTCCTTATCCTGCACCACCCACCTCCAACTTCCAACTTCCACCCTCCTTCAATATTCATCCCCTGTTCCAGTTGATCACGCATTCGACGCTAGTTCGACCTTCATCAATGCACGTCAGCTAATAAATACGTGCTGCATTTTGCCCTGACCTCCCAAGAGAAAAAGAGCCAGTGAACAAAAGGGGAATTGTTCCCCCATGCAATTAAATTTCACTTCAGCTATACCAGTTCGCTTTAATTTGCCGAATTTAATTGAATTGCGAGCACATCAAATTGCGCATACGCCCCGTGGTACGCAAACACACACACACACACACACACACCGTGACGAGCGGATGGAAAAAGTTGAAAAACATTGGTTTGCGATAAAAGTACACTAAATTCGTTGAAATTATAGATTTGTATGGTAATGCGTTTCAATTTGCCAGCATTTCTAATTCATTTCCGCCGCTCTCTCGATTATCGAACCAAATTCAAATGATGAGGCATTAAATGAGAAGTGGCTATCTAAACGGCTTTGTCCTCAATTTGGCTAAAATTTGGTAAATTGGCAGTTCGCGGTCGATCAATGGAGAATCAATGCAGTTCTATGTTACTATATGAACTTGTAATGGTACTGGATGTTATTTATAAATCTTTATGAATTTGTGTTATAAGAAATGAGATGATATCTTATTTAATTTAAGGTTTTCCTTCAATCATTTTGAAAATAGCATGAATGAGCACGGACAGAAGTATCCGAGTTGCATGATCATAGTATTGCAAGGTGTTGCATAAGCTGTAGTCATGTTTTTTGTTGGCTTTTCTTCCTTCGCGTACTTGAACTGTTTTTTCTCGGCTCGTTTTTTTTGGCGGTTGTCCAAACCGGAGTGACTACAAATGTGGTTGAAATGTGCGCGAAAAGCGGCAAACCGCAAAAGTAGCTGAACAAACACAAATGTGCCAGGCCAAATCGACAGAGAAAAAGCGATAAATTGGGTTGTGGAACGGAGGTAAACACTACTACATGTTCACCGACAAATGTGACGGACATGGACATGTGTATGCCCCCACACACACCACACACCCCTCACCCACCACCCCCAATCGTCGGCAGAAAATGCAAAATGCAAACACAAATATAAACACAGATGCTAACTAACCACATCAACATATCTGCCTGTGTGAAGTTTAGACTGTTGTGCAAACATATGAAAATGGAGATTTTCACAATGGTCCATTTTGATGTATTTTGCTCGAAAATTATGTTACAATGCCACTTGTATTTGCATCGCTCGAAAAGCCCAGCAATTATATTGCAAAAAAGAAGGCTAACGCTCCTGCGAATCGCTGTACATTTTTCATTGCAAACCCTCGACATTGCAAATGCATGGCCTCTTGAATTAAATCAACAGCAGCTCAAGCTGAAATTGCCGTGTAAACGAAATGGGAGTACATCCCGGTTTTTCCCGATCCATTTTCGAGTGCCCCCGGCCATATTATAGCCATGGGCAACGCAGCTGCTGAAGAGTCCTTGCCGTCCATTGTTGTCCGAATATAATTCATGGCTCAGCCAGACAACTCGCATCGTCAAGCTTTTCGGCTATAATACATGCGGAATAGCAGATAAGCAGGGGAAAAGGCATACATATAAAGGTGTAGCCCCCAGGCTACAGTTTAAATTTAATGAACAGCTGTGAAATTCTGCAGAAGTAGACTAAAGAAGGAGACTTTAAATTTGGTTTATGCATCGTAATTCAATGGTACTTTAAGTCAAGTTCTTCCTTAAACAGACTTTCGTTTAATATATAATTTAAGTTAAGCTCTTCACAGATTGTTGCCAAGATACTGATACATTTGTATCAAACGTCGCAAACGAGTTATTAAAGCGCTTTAAATGCTTCCAACTCCCAATGGTTTTCCGGCGGAACCACTACTTCTGTTTATCGAAGTGAACTATGCATTTTGGGAACCAAGTTTCCCTTTGTTGTTTACATTGTCAAATGGATTTGGTTTGGAGCCGCCGTTTGCACTGCCGCCGTTAAAAGCGAAGCGTAAAAGTGCCACAAAAGTTGAGAGCGCGGGTTGGGGGCTAAAAGCGAATGGATTAAAACACGTGAAGCACGCGACCTCAAAGCGCATTATTTGTTGTAAAAAAAAAAAGTATTACACACACTCGCACACACACAAATTCCAGTGCTGAAACGAAATGGCAGTCACACACATACACATTCAGAGGGAAAACGAGTGAAACGAACGGCAGGGAAAACCTAATAAGCTTTTGTGCAATTGCAAGCCATTGTGCTGCAGCTAAAGCCCGGCCAACCAACAGAAAGCTAATTCAAACACCTGCCACAAAAGGTAGGAAAAAGCCGAGTGTGAGTGTGTGTGTGTGTGTGAGTGAGAGCTGAGAATATGCAAACGTCGAATAAAACGTCGAGAAAAAAAAAGGGAAAAAAGCGAAAGGATTTTGCCAGCCACAAATGCATGCAGCGCGTAACATTTAGCCTGCCGGCGCGCTGCAGCGGTGGTTTGGCGGTTCGGTGGTGCGATGCCTGTGGTGGTGCATTAACACATGCGCCAATAAGTATGCAATGCGCTGTGACATTTTTAACGCGCCCCACAAAGACAGCAGCAGGGCGACAACAATGCTTCTATCTCCGCGCCTTTCGCTCACCCTGTCGCCTTCTCGTTTGCCGTCTGTTGCACAGGAAATCACGATTACAGCGAGTCGAAAGCAGCGCTACACTGGGCGAAAATCAACTTAATTGGTTATGATATAGGGTTATAATAACTAAGGTAAAGTAAAGCTTAAAAGTCTACTTTAGTTTCATTTAAATAGCTTTTTATATATTTTGGCGATGCTAAGGCATTCTATGCTATGTAACATCTCATATGCTTAAATTAGTTTTATTGGCATTTAATAGTATGCAGTTCTAAGCAGACATCTTTATCACCGATTTAAAACCACTTGACGAACTATTTTTTTCGCTCTGCATAAGCAGCATCAGTTGCATGTGGAATATGTGAGCGTGTCGCTGTTTGTTGAGTGACAAAATTAGATTTAAATATGCCCGCCCGCAAACGCCTCTTGGCGAAATGTCACCGCATGTCCTGCGCTTTCTCCTGCTTCGCTCCTGCTCCTGCTACTGCTCCTGGCAACTCTCATCCCGATGAAAATGAGCTGTCGGCGGAGTGAAGTGTTTTTGGCGCGCATATGGGACGCCAGCATTTTGCTGATTGTTTTTTATTTTTATTTTTATTTTATACAACGAAAGCGGCCGAAAGTTTTCACTAGGGCTTATAGAAAAATCAATTCCCTAGCCATATACACGCTTATGCGAAAAGTTTTCCCATGAAACTTGAGTCGTTTTCCCCTCACCCACAATTGCACAATGGCTGTAAGCCACGAGGGGATTACATATTTCCAATATGATTATTTACGTTTGATAATTACTATAAAAGCTCTGTAAGCTATTATGAAATATTGATCTGACCTTAGGGCTTAGCGCTCATTAAAAAACACTTGGTTGGATTTCTTTGTTTCATTGTTTAATTTTTTTTTTGTTTTTTGGCAACAGCTCCTTTCATTTCCGCCCATTGTCTGTCAATCGGCTGGAATCGCCTTGGCTTGAATCCGCTGCCACTGTCTTTGTCATTATGAAACGTAAAACGAAAACGATTTACAGTAATGCCAACACTTTGCCGCCCTGCCAGTGTCTTGTCGCTACCACCTTCCCATCGTCCTTGTCGCCGCCCGACATTGTTGTTAAATGAAGAAAGTATTTTTCAAATGCGAATTTCCGTTATGCTCCTCGTTCTCGACATGAAGACATTTTTGACTATTGTCTGGCAGAGCAGCGAGCTGAAAGTAGAATCTCTGAAGCAGCCGAAAACAGCAACAAAGTCGGTGCACTTCAAAAAAAATGTGCACCTTTTAAACAGTTTGTTTGCTTTTTGTTTGCATAAGTTAGTTTTCTTGTTTCGTAGACTTCTTAGAATGTGTTTAACTAGTTTGAGCTTTGAGCTTACATTTTGTTGAATTAGCACTGAATATATGTTCGAACAGTGTACAAAACTATTGCCAATGACAACGAGAGCGACAACGAAAGACGATGAGCACGACGGCACGACGCTGATGATGGCAAGCGTTTCCGCTTTTGTTGTTGTCACCGTTGTCGCTGCCTCAGTTGTTGTTGTTTTTGTTGTTGTCCTGGTTGCTGTGCGCGGGACACACAAAACATTGAATGACATTATCCTTTATTGCTTATCCCACGCCTTGTTCCGAGTCCTGTGGCCCGCGTTAGCAGCTGCCACGCAAAATGGACGAAGAAAGTCTTCTCGGGTTGAGGGGCGTGGGGCAAAAAGTCAAAAGGGCATACGCGGCGTATGCGTAATATTAACTAGAACTTGCAGGACAAGTGGTGTGGTATGGTGTGTGTGTGTGTGTGAGAGCGTGTGTATAGTGGGGTGAAAAGATCGAGGGCAGCCGCATTGTGTCCACCAGGACAAACTTTTTCATTTCCCCGCGGAAAAATTTTCAAAAAAATTTCATTTCCCAACGACTGAAGGAAAACTTTGCACCAAAGACATAGAAACTAGTTAGGAGTGCGGATACAAGAGGGGGCTTTAGTGGAAAGTGGGGCCAACAAAGCTGAAAAAGTCATGTCGTTTCATTCCCCCTCATACCCGACCATCCACTCATTCACTTACACACACACACACACACACAAATACAAACGCATTTCACGAAATAAAGTATTCAAATAAAATATGCTAAAATCTTTGAAGTACTTCAAATAGCAAAACGTAGAAAAAGAACCCAAACGAAACGAACAAAAAGAATACGCCACACAGAAACAGTCAAAAACTTTTCATACGAAAAGGGATATAGAATCGCAGTGAGAGGAGCGGTGCTGGTAGCGGAGGAAAATGGGAAAGCCAGGGAAAGCAAACGCGGCATAAAAGGCATCGAGAGAAATAAAGAAATGGCAGGCGAAATGGCAATAGCCAGGCACAAAAAGTAAATATCGTTTATGTTGTCATAACGCGCAATGCCCTGCAGCCAACACTACCACCACTACCACCACTAGCACCACCGCCCAAAAATCCACTCACTTTTAAGAGGCCCGCACCACCCAACCACCCACAGATGGAGCTCGGTGCGCCACAGCCTTATCATTTGAATTTTCCGGCGACGTGTTTGTCGAGCTGGAGCCGATAAAGATGCGATAAAGTGAGAACAAGTTGTCGGGCAGCCGGAGAAAAGTTTTGACCGAATTCTGACTTTTGCCCGGCTTGACTTGACTGACATTATTCGGCCAGCAGAATTGGCAATTTGTGTAAATTATTGCCTCAACTTTTTTGCCGACAAAACTTTCCCTCAAATTAATATGACGTTATAAGAATTTATTTGATTATTTCAATCGTTTGACGACTTACTGCATACGTCCTCCTTTGCCGCATACTTAATTAAGCAGAAACGTTGCACAAAAGTTTACCGAAAATTGTATTAAAAATTCATATTTGCCTCGAAATGTGTTCGCAGTCGTCCGCACACATGTAAAACTCACAGCTGTTAGATTTAATTTGACTGCAAATAATATATGAACAAAGCGGGTATTTGCCTTGTGCTGGTGGGAAAACTCGGCTCAAACTCAAACACTCGACACTTTGGCAACGAAAACTGTTAACGGAAAATGTGTGTAATGCCCGGCAGGCGGCTGAATTTATGCATTTTAAATGATATGTGAGAGTTTTGGGTTCCGGGTGAGGCGGCTGCAACAATATTTGGATTTGCCAATGTGTCGGCGCTCTAGCGGAATAACCAGCCATGTTTGCATTTCAACAAAATGCAGCCAACTTTTAGGCGCAAATTGTCGGCAGATTATATTGTCCTGCCTGTCAGGATATCGTATATGTGTGATTGTCTATACGAGCGTGTGTGTATGTGTGCGTATGTCTGTGCACTAATGCAGCGGCAAGTCTGCTGGAAATTATCCACATGCCAGACGATTTTCCATTGCAGTCTCTGATATTTGTTTTTAATTTTTCCACGCATTTCTTTTCGCTCTGTGTGCTTTCAATTATCATTGTTTTGATTATTATTTTAATGCTTTGCACAAACATTTAGCTCATCCCAATCCCGCGACACATCTGCATCTGCTGTCACATTTGTCTGTGCTCCCCTTTCATATCGTGATGTTGTTCGTTAGCCGCTTTTGTTTCGTTGTTATTTATAATATTCGTTTGTTTTTGGGGGACACGAACTTTATCAGTGATTTAGAGTTGAGTTTATTTATAATTAAGATCTGTAACACATGTTCTTCACTTTTAAAGACCACTTATGTGTCTACCTTTTTTATTTGTTTGTGTGAGCAATTCTTTTAGCACCTGTGTCAAATCCCTTGAAGCGTTATGTAACTCAATCATCTGTGCATGCCCAGCAGTTGTGAGCTTGATTTTCAATAAAAAATATCCCTTTTTCTTGGTTCTTACCTATTCTCGCTTTAAACGTGTCATTCGATTTTTCCTCGCCCACGGATTACTTTGCGAAGGGACTCACATTTCCAGCATTTGCTTCGTCAAATTGTCATATCGAATTAAGCTGGTCAACAAACTGCATTGATTTTGACTGTCCGAGCAATGTCCTGGTCACGTTTATTGTGCAATCCTGGCAATAACGTTCAATTTGCCCAAGACCCAACAATACTGAAAGAAATCAAGTCAATGGCGGAGTACACCGCAAATGCAGTTCAATTCGGGCAATTAGAACAAAGACAATCACAATTTGATTTGTGCTATACCTGCAGAAAATCAGTGATGGCAAAAAACTATGTTTTACCTTTGTAAATTCAGAAGTTTCTGGCTAGGAGTCTTTAGAAAAAGTAATGCTTTTAAGTTTCGGGTTAAATATGGAATGAAACCAAGTCCCATGCCATTTCATTTACTTTCAGACTAACAAATTCAATAATAATGCAAAACTTATATTGACAAATATGTGGATACACAGCAATCTATGGGGCTTCTCATCACTGCAGACAACGTGTCGTATGCGCAACGCAAACGCATGCAACTGCAACTCTTTTTCTGCATATGACTCCATTCACGTCGCCCCTTCTCCTGGCAGGCAACTTAAAGCGAGCCAAGGCAAGCCACATTTATTGATGTCTCAATTTCCTTCGCCAAATCACCTATTACAAATCGACAGCCAGCTTTGTTGGTTCTTACAACTGGTCGTGATGGTGGTATTGGTGGTGCTGCAGCAATTCGTACAAATTTGGCTGGCAAATAAAGCGCCTGGAAAAGCTGGAAATGTAAAAATTACCCTTCTGGCTGGTAATGGTTGGCAATTTGTTTGGCTCTTGCCGTTGCCATTTTGGCCATTGCACAAACTGCAGATACGTGTGGGTGGAATGGGCGGTGTGGGTGGTATGTTATGGTATGGTGGTTGTAGCTACACTCATTTGAGGTGAAATTGATAAGAGTGGTGCCTTTTATGCCTCCTTTCCAATAGTTGGTAAGACCTGCGCGCACTGATAGCAGTTTGATCATTCCATTACAGCTCGCTGCTGCTTGAAGCAATTTGCCACAAATTTCAATCAAACGTGCTCGCTAAAAAGTTGCCATAAGTTGCACCACCCACTCAGGTGGCGGTGCCACGCCCCACCGCCCACTCCCACCACTTACAGCTAACAAACTTTTACATTAAGACATTAGCGAAAAACTTATTTTTTCCCTTCATTTTTTTTCTGCCCTTTCCAGCGCTCTTTGCGATTTTTCTCTCATTCGGTTGCAGCTGCAACAACTTTCGCTCGAACTAATTTCTTATTTGTTTGGCTCTTGCGGTGCAGCGTGGAAAGCTGCGAGGAACTGTGGAAAAGTGCGGGGGAAAACTGTGGGGAAAACTGGGATTGCCATGTGGCAGCGACTGGCCGGCAAATGGAGTGCTCCATTTTCATTTGCTCGCCCTCTCACTTTTGCCGGCCAGCGGGATATTGCACATGAAAAACTTTTCGTATTTTCATTGGCTTTGATTCGGTTTTGCAAATGGCTTAGCATTGTTGAGGAGTCGAGAGTTAAGTGCTGATTGGATGATCTTTCGATGGCCGTGCAGTCGTAATGGCGAATAATGCTAATGAAGGCAGCTGCGCAACGAATTAAATTTAAGTTTTTGCCTAATTATGCGGATTTGTATGCATAACAAACAGCTGCTTTTAACTGCAGTAATTCTTAAAATTGTAGCTTTACAATCTCTTAAATGCAAGCAGCTCAGAATGATGAAATCATTGCCTTTCAACCTCCTAAGCTGCACTGTCTGATCCATTTCATCCGCAGATATTATTTCCTCTCCATTTCCCGGCCACCGCAGCCTTGACATTTTCCCCACCCCGCAGCACTTAAAAAATGCAAAACGCGTTAATGGCAGCCTGGGCAGCACCTGTGCCACATTGGGTGGTGGTGCATCGGTGGCACGGGGAGTGGGTGATGGAGTGCAGAGTGATGGTGTCCACGTTATGGCTCGTTGCCGTTTTTGCACCACAGCAACGCACTTGGCTGCGCTACGCAATTTCCGTTTCCGGTTGCGCAGAACCAGGGCCAAAGGCAGACAACTGCAGGACAACATCCCGGCCTCATCCTTGGCAGCCATTTGGCGCACAAACAATCCGTTAACACTTTTCTGCGCTGCTCTTTTCTCTTTATACCCAACCACCACCACCGCCATCACCACCAGCACCACCCCTTTTGTCTTTTGCAACTTTGTGGCCCTTGTTTCGGGGTTTCCGGACTGGGAAAACTCCTGTTGCTGTCGCTGACGCGACTCCAGGTTGTAAATTTCCATTAAATGTGCATTTTTGTACAAGTTTTTGAATTAAACTTTTTTCGCCTTGGCCATAGCTCAGCTGAGCTGCCTGGCTGGCTGGGTGGCTGTAAAAGCGACTGTCGGGCTTTTAGCCCGCTGCGCCATTGCTTGGCCATCTTGGCCAACAGCTCGGGCGAAAAGTTTGCATCGAAGTGAAACAAGTTCATTTCCGTGGCTCTCATTATTTTGCCAAGTGCAGCAGATACGTTACGCGTAACTACAGCCAAAGTAAAATGTGGGTTGGATTAAATGAAAAATGTGTTAGATGTGAACGATATTAAACATTTTTACTAAAATATAATGCATTCCGTAGCTGTAGCTAATTGTATTCCTTTTGCACTAATTTAAGTGCACCGCCACCTAATTTCTGTCCCACGGGTCCCATTGCTCAGTGGTCGTTTTCTCGCCATGCTTAATCGCTGGTCCAAAATTTGTTAAGCTTTCGCTTTCAGTTGCAGGCGAATGTTATAATTTTGCACCCGCCCACCATTTTTCTGGCCACCACATGCACATCCGGATCCGTATCCGCATCCTCAACCTCAGCCATATCCACATGCTGCATCTGACGCTGACTGGGCGAGTCATAAAAATCTCCCGAAGGGTCAGGCTAAGTGGGGCACTTGACCGGGGTTCAGGGGATTCCCAGAGCAGTGGTGGCATGCTATTACTTTTAGAATATGACCGAAACATGCAAAAGATTTCTCGCTAGCAGTTTTGCCAAAGGGCCGGGTGCGAAAGAAGCAGAGACAATGCAGCCATGGCTTGACACTGAAAAATGTGAAAATTATGCAGCAAACATTAAAGAAACTATGTAAATTGGCTGCTCCTTCTTCTGCTGCAACTGCTGCTACTGCCGGGGGGCGTGGCTGATTTCCACTCCTAACACCGCCACCAACTTTACTACCCTAACCCGATGCCATCAAATTTTATTCCCCTGGCAAGTTTGACTCACGCCTAATGGTTTTAATTAAGCGACTGCAACTCCGACTCGTGAGTTGCATGTCATGCATGAAATTCATTAGGTTCTGCCGACGTCTGCTTAGTGTCTTACTCGAGAGTCGCGCTTTTCCAGCTTCCTTTGATATACTTATACTTGGCATTTTCTTAAGCAAAAACTTTGCTGGCAACTAAAACCAAACTTGACATAGTTTCGGCAAAAATTGCAGCTAAAAACTTACTTAATTTCTACCAACTGCACTTACTCTGCACCAACTGTCGCCGTTGGGGTGGTTATACTACTTATTTCCCTTACCCTACACAGAGAGAAAAAACGTTAAAAAAGTAACTATTTTGGGCCATACCGATTGACAAAATTATCAAAACGTGGAGAGTTATTGCTTGCTGATCTCGTAGCTTAATTTCCTATTGTTTGATGTCATTCGCATTAAAATCGGACAACTTTGATTTTTTGACCATTTTTGCTAAATTTGATGATGGTACCCCTTATAAAAAATGAAAAATTGAAATAAAAATTTGTTTTCTATATCATTAAAAAATTGATATGGATCATTAACCTTGGTTGTCCGCTGCATAAAACAGTCCATATCTTGAGTCTGCGACCTAATTTGATCAAGTTACAGGTAAATCCCGTCTTAAAAAATTTAGTTTTTTCTTATGCGCATTGCCATTAATTTGCGTTCATAAAATAATTGGTATTTTAGCGATAGCAACCGACAAAATTAACCAAATGTCGAATGCCATACCTTTATTTGCTCGCAGCTTAATTTCCTATCGAATGGCACCATTGTCATTAAATTCAGAACAAATTAATTTTTCGATCAATTTTTGCAAATTTTGATGATGGTACCCCTTACAAAAAAATTAAAAATTCTAAAAATTTTTTTTTTTGCTTAAGATTAAAGAAGTGATATGGGTTTTTAGTTTGGCTTATAAGCAACACAAAACAGCATCTTTTTTGACTCTGCGACTAAAATTGACCAAGTTTCAGCCATTTAACCACAAAAAATACATGTTGTTTTTTGGGAATTTTACTGTTTTTTTTACTGTTTGCAATGAATGAATAGAAATTTTTGGTCAGTGCACCCGCAGTCCTGGAGGTACAGAGGCGCACACAGAAACACAGACACACATGGCACTCTTATTTGCATAGTTAGTCAAGTTTTCTTTGGCCCAATGGGAATGGCCAAGAACGGGGTCGGGCGTTTGAGCCAAGACAGTGGCAACTGCTTCCCGCATGTGAAGAGTCCACTCACTTTGACACTATTTCAACAGGCAAATAAACATGGGGTAGCGGGGGTGCGGCCGTCTTTTATTTATCTTTGACACTTGCTAATTTTTGCTGAGTTGTTGATGAAAATATTTTGCCTGGCAAGTGTCAACTTCTTAAGTTGTTTAGCAACCAAATACAACGAATTTAACTTGACTGTCGACGGGGGGCTTGCGAACTCCACTGACAGTCGCATTTCGCAACAGAAATTAGACCGTCTAAGAGCGGAGATGGCATGGCCAAGGAATTTTCGCTAAGCAACACACACAGTGGATGAAATGATGCTGAAATCTGTGCGACGCTCTAATGATTGTTCATGTCAACAATTTGCAAAACTAAATGAACACATTTCGCAGTCATAAATTATGCAATAGAACGTAGCAGCCACCAGCTAGCATTTGGCCACACAAACACATGTGTGTGCCAGTTGCCAGTTACCAGTTACCAGTTGGCAGTTGCCAGTTGGCAGCAACTTGTTAGCCAACTAGGAGACTGAGCTGAAACTCGGCTGGCCATAAAACACAAAATACGAAACGGAAAGCGACGGCAAGACACGGAGCCTGTTGAGGCCAACATGGCATACTGACAACATGTGTTCTGAGGTGAAGCTTATAAATAAATTATTGATAAGCATCTGGCATAGAGGAAACGTCAAAAGTTGTATGCTTAAATAAGCAAGGAATGAGAACGGGAACGGGAACGGGAGCGGGAGTGACGTGGCAAACTTGTTGTGCTGGCTTTTGAATTTTTAAATGCATTGAAATTACTGCGGGAAAATCTAGACTAAGTAGGATGAAAATTTAAATTGCACACCATCGCCATAGCCATCGCCATCGTCATCGCCATCGCCATCGCAGAGGAACACAAGGCGAAACGAGGGCAAACTTTTAGCAAGTTTGTTGCGCATTTTTAATTAATTTTCTTGCCTTCCTCGCTGCGCCCAAAGGCATGCTATATAATTTTTTCGCGTCGGCTTTTAGCCATATTTAAACGGCTCACACTGCAGTGTGCCTATGTGTGCATGCCTATGTGTGTGTGTGTGTGGTGCATTGACATGTCAATAAGAAATGAAAATGAATATGAAGACGTGTGCGAGCTGCCCGCTTGCCTGCCAGCCTCCTGAACATCGACGGCGTTGCAATTAAAATTGTAAGACAAATTAAAAACCCGGAGCACACTGCGAAAAAACTTGTGTTGTTCTAAACAACAAATGCAACACAAATAAGAGATGTGTTAAAGATTTCACAAAAGCGATTGTTAAATCTTCGGAGCATGCAACACCTTTATTTGTGATTTCCCGATTGTCTGGCTCATTTTTATTCCAGTGCACACACGTAACACTTGCAAATTCTGCAGAAATAAGCCAAGAAGCGGTGGGAGTGAAAAGATTTGCACTTGGCTGCTGATTGCAGTTCCCGACTCGTGTCCCCAATTTGACATTTATGCGAGCGCAGGCAAGCGATCCTTAATCGAAGCAACTGCGATTCCTTTCTTGCCAATTGTATGCACGCCTACACACGCATGAGTTCGTGTATGTGTTAGCCAGTATACACGTGTACACTTGTATTGGAGGCCAGAGGCCATGGCAAAGTTTGACATCCTCCTTCGTACGCAACTGAAACTTTTAATTAATTTATTTTGCCCAGCACTCGCTTTGTCTCGCTGACGTTGTCTGTTTGCCGTTTACCCGGCAGAGCCTCAATAAATGTTTTTGCCCTGACCATAAATGATTTATTTGTTATTTATGCGTGCCATGTTGGACAAGTGATGGCTCCTTCCTTCGACGGCACAATCAGTCCAGTCAAACAACTTTATTTAATGTCAAAGTAAACACGCCGTCACAGCCTCTTCACTCTGTAGATGGTGCACTCAAAAAAGTGTTTTCCAGTTCTTAAATGTGTATTACTTTTATTACAATTTGAGTACATGAAGTTACTGCAGTTAACTTGATAACTTCTTGCTACTTGATTAGCTTTAATAGAAAGATATTATATTCTTTGTTCAGTTGAAGCAAATTTGAATAGTGTAGCGCTTGTCACCTGGAAATTTCGCTTCATTTTCCCCACTTTCCTCATTTTCCCCAAACCCATTTGCCAAACAGCCGCTGCTGTGTTTTTAATTTGCACATTGCGGTCGGCGGGGCGGATTGCGCGCGCATTTAAACGATTTTCGGTTAATTATACGCCGTTACATAATGACATTTGCGCAAAGCCACGCCCCCAGCGAGCGCCCACTTACCCACTTGCCCACTTGCCGCCATTGGGCTGTTAACCGAGCTTCCTGACGGCCAACCGACCGGCTTCCATTTCATTTCGAGTGTCTTGCGCTGTTTGTTCAGGCCCAGGTTTGCATTCCTCGCGGTTTCATTACCCAGCCACTGTTGCCGTTGACAGTTAGCCACCCACTCGCATCTGCCACCACCACCACCAGCACCACCACTCACATCCGCCGCCCACTGCCAGTTCATATGCAGCAGCGTGTCCTGCTCTTCATCAGTGTGACTGCAATGGAGCCAAAGCCTCAAAAGACAATCGCTGGCGATGGAATGCATGTGTCAGATTGCAGAACATACCAGAAAAGAGTGGCTGGCAGTGCATTAATGCGGTGAAATTCCAAACAATGTGCGGATATCGCTTTTCCTGGCCCGGCTTCCGATCATATTTCTTGTTTACCGACACCAACTTACTAAATCAAAGTTTCTCAGTTACACATTCCTCACGCAGAAACAAATTTCGAACATATATTCATAACACGAAACGCCATCTGATGCCCCGAAATGAATGGGAAGTAGATAAATAATTTGAACTTATTCAATTAATATCATATAGCCAAGTAAGTTTGTGTCAAAGAATGTGGTATGCTCAAATTGAAACTTAGTTTTTAGGTATTTCCATATCAGAAGCAAAGTTTTAAATCCAAGTTACTCATTGCTTTAGTTTGTTGTACACACATGTTTTCAATGGAGCTCCATAGTTCATTTGGGTTTAGAGTTTCCTTGCTTGTTTGTAATCGAATTATATATTGTAAAGTTTTTAAATTACAATTACATACATGTCGGTTTTCTGTACAATCGAAAAAAAGTCAGACTCCCCCCTTCGATGAACATTCGATATCCATTGTTAAGCGAACATAACCGCAGAAACCATAAAACTAACGAAAATTCAACTTAAATACAAATTAAATGCACGAGGGAATCGATGGGTAAAAAAAAATGGGTAAAAAATTACGCCAGCAGCTAACAAAACTTTGTGTTGGTCAATTGTATTCGTTTTATCTTGTAATGTTGGCGGAAAAAATTGTAAATTACAAAAGCGCACAAACAAAAGCAAAGACAATAACACCAGCAACTATTTACCATATTTTCCCCGCGCGATGAAAAGATGGAATTATTGTTTGTATATGGCTGGGATGATGCTGATGCTGATGCTGATGCGCATACAAACACACACATAAGGGCATGTGGCTGGATGCGTATTTATGTATTTAAATTCAATTAATAATTAAGGTGTAAATGCATTTGCATGCTGGTTAATTAAATTTGTGCGGCTTTATTAAAGGAAATTACGTATTTTAATGCGGCAAGCACCGCAGAACCACCACCACTCGCAATAACAGCGACAGGATGCCCGAAAGCCCCGATCAAAGGATGCTGAATGGCTGTGGGATAATGTAAATTCCGGATTCCCGCCAGCTGTTTGCCAGCGAGCTTAAAGCCAGTTCGAGCAAACACTTAAAGCCTCGAGTGGATGGTTGAAGCCGGGATGCAGTAATACGGATACACAGGCGCATCTATAAATATTTCATGCGTTGCACTGCAGTCATTATGGCATTCATTAAATATAGAGTGCACGACATCCATACCCCCGACTTCCATACAATCCGCATCCATACAACCCACTACATGCGACCCACTCCACCCGCAGATAGGGAGCGTCAACTAAAACCGCCTCGCATCCATAAATCTCTACCAGCCTCATCGTTCCCATCGTCCTCATGGCCATGCCACCACTTTTGTCAGTAGTTATTCATATAAATACACAGTGGGTACTGTGGGTACAGTGGGGCCACAATGCCACTGACTCACTGACTCAGGCGTGGTGTTAGTGTATTTCTGATTTGTGGTCTGACAGTTTAACCAAAACTGCATGCATGTAAATTTATTTGTGCTCATTTTTGCCGGCGAACTGGGTACAGACCACCGCCTTTCCCGCCTCGCTTACATATGTCAAAATATTCAATTTATGCAGCGGCAGAAACAAAATGAGCCCAGATGAACGCCAAGGATATGGAATAGAGGGCGGGGGATTTGGCAGGATTTGCTACAAAAGCAATGAGCTCCGAGTGTCAGCCATTATTTGGCGTGTTCCTATTTCGGTTCCCATTTCACTTGCGCAGCTTTCATAACAGTGGAGCTTGGGTTAGAGTATGCCAAAGGAATGTGCATTCATACATTATGGTTTTGTAATTTAAATAATATTTCTATTTATTACATTTTATATAACCTTGAAATGAAAAATCTTCTATATTTTTGAGATAATTTAAGGAACAGCCCGAAGCTGAAAGCATTCGATTTGTCCTGGTTGGAGGCCTTTGGGAACACCCACTCCCGGCAGGACCTCTGTTCCTTCCTGTGTGCCCCATTTTGAGCTCTATTATATATATATATATATGCATATATATACTTTGCATGTGTGACATTTATTTTTGCATGCTGCTGGCCACTGACAATGGGTCAGTTCAGTTTCCAGTTGCCGGCGCCATTGTTCCGACCAGGCCCAAAAGCGAAGCCAACCGCTGCCGTTGGTGGCTTGACATTTCTGACATTTGCAACATTTATGGCCCTCTGCTGATACCCATGGGTGTGGCACGCCCCTCCCTCCCCCCCTTTCCGAGACCGCACGCATAAATGGATTGCAATTTCGCCACTCTTTACGGCAATTTGTATGCCAAAGTGCTGCATTCGATCAACTTATTAGTGAGCAGTCTTGAAGAGTGATCTTTTTTTGATACACTGTTGCAATTGACCCCTACCTTCTGCTTATTTGTTATTGCCGATGCCGCCATATTTTTATGGCGGCCATAGCGTTTTATGCACTTTGGGTGCACTACCAGCTGAACGGGAAAACAACAGGCAGCAAGTTGAGAACCTAACGTGCTACTTTATTTGCAACTTATTCACTTCCCCCCAAACTCTGTGGCCATGCAGATGTAGTTATTATTTGAAATTTCATAATACTTTTACAACTTTATGCAACTGCTTCGCTGGCGGGCTGCCTTAACGCCGCTTTCATGCTTTATTTTTTGCGGTTGGCCAAAAAAACCCATCCGACAACCAACCCAGATCCACCCACAACATCACCACCCAGCCACCCACTTGGGTTGTTTACTTTTGCAATTTTCAACGCTCCAACTGCATGCCATTTATTTCAGCTTTCGCTCCCCGTTCCCCATTCGCTCCTCAAACTCAACTCTGTTTATTTAGCCGGGCTTTTTGCTTCTGCTTCTGCTTTTGCTTTTGTTTCGCTCGGTAGCTCCATTTTTATGTAAAACATATTTTTCTTAAATAATTTATTTTTGGTTTTTGTTTTCCTTCTTCAGTCCTGCTACTTTTCTGCTCCTTGAGCAATCTAAAATGAAGCTTTTATTGAGTTCAGGTGCGCGCTGCCTTTCCCACTCCTTTTGGCTCCGCTGATGGCCAAGTCTACATTCTACATCGAAAGAATATTATATAGTACTTCTTATTAAAATGGGAAATAAAACACCTGATTGGAAGATTATAACATAACTATTACCATTTACCTTTTACACATTTACAGTGTGAATTACTCACTCTGAAATACAATTAATGAAAAGGTTTATGTCCTTAGATGTATTTCTAATTTAAGTTAATTTAAGTTCCATGACCACTAGATTAATCACTTTTTACAGTGTACTAGTCTGCCGGCATACTTTAGGGTTTTGATTTCGCCTCTTTGCTTCTTTTTCAATTTGTGGCCACATTAACGTTAGAAAAGCAGAAAAAATATGAATGCACACGAAAAGTGTAAAGAAATGGCCTGGCCTGTCGTGAATGCAGAATTTGGGGTGGCTCGCAGGTCCTTTTTAGGGTGGCCCACAGTGGGTTAGCGGCGGTGTTAAGCCGGAGTCTTCGCGTGCACGGAAACGTTTAGCTGCCGCATATTGCCGGGCTCCGGTGGCCGAAAAGCTTCTGCTTTTATTTTTAGAAAATATTGGCACTATTTACCCCACTCCCAGTCGCCAGATTCAGTTCACATTTTCCCCGTTCGCCACTCGAGTTGGAGCCATTCGAGCCATTCGCTCCCGGGGCTTTGTTCTTCGGGCCAAATGGGGCCAAAGTGGAAACGTTTGCTTATGCATGGCGGGAAAGTGGCTCTGCTTACCTGAAATGGAGAAAACAAGAGAAATGGATATTAATTAGAGTGCAAGTCGTCGTTCTGTATGTTGTGTTGGTGTTTTGTATTTGCCTGCTTATTATTTGTGAGCCACGATATCGCACACAACGTAGAGACTTTTACGAAAACTTAATTTATTATTTCGTGCTTATGCAAACACATCAATTTGTCGCAAGTAAACACTTCAAGCGCTTTTCGTTATCTTTGGCCAACAGTTGAGGCAGAGCCAAATTCATTAGAAATCCCACAGCAAATAGCAGCAAAAATGGACAAAAAAAAAAAACAAAAATATAGATATGTTTCGGGCGGGTCAAATGTTTGTTTAGGACCTGACGACCGACCGAAATAACTTTTCGACTTTTGGGCTAGAAAAGCGAACCCTAAAAAGCCACCTGGCCATCCAATGGCTTTCATAATTTTTCAATAAATTCGAAGACCATTCTATCGAACTAAGTGAGGGCTTCCTATTCAATAAAGTCGACATTACGTTTTGGCAACCCTAACTAGCCGGGTTCACCGCCTGATTGCTCCTGTCCCGCAGCCATTTTGCCACTTTTCTACTTGGCTGCTGTTTAACCGCAATTGAAATTACGCGCTCGCTTCCGTGACGACGAAGGCCGCTTGAAAAATTTATGCAAATTGCGTCACGTGCCCCGATGATTTCTTTCGAGGCAAAGGAGAGCGGAGGTCGCAGTTCCAGGATCTGAGCCACCTTTCCATCGGCACTCCTTTCGTGCCGCTGCCAATGCCGCTGTGTTGGCAAGTGAATCATTATTTAATTTAATGTAAAATAATTAGCATGAGCCGGAGCTCTCGGAACATTCAGAGCAGTCCTTGGCTGACAGTGATGAATACTTGAGGTCCTCCACACTTGCTGCTACCGCTCTGACACATTTTTTCAGCCACCACCACCACCCGCATCCATCCGAGTCCCATTTGCGGTCAGTCGATGATATATTACACACTGAGATACCCACACTCGAGGCCCGATTACAATTGAAGTCCCCTCGACTGCCGCACACTTGTCTTATGGTATTCTTTCGGAAAGAAACTTTTTCCGCTGTTAACATAATTTCCGCAGTTGATTGATTCACTCGGTTCGGCAGGACGAAGGACGCAGGACGCAAGGACTACGCAGGATACGGGCGACCATCTATCCGGCTGGAGCACTTAAGCTGCCTGCCTGCCTGCCAGCTCACAAGTCCACATCCGTCGACTGGCGCTTAGACAAATTGTACTTTAATGTAATTTTATTGCAAAACTTTTCGATTTGCATATTAAAGGACGAGAAGCGAGCACAATAAAAATTTCATAAGCGGTCGGCAAGGACTTTGACACGTGCCAAAGAAGAGATGTGGGCGGAAAGCTTGGGATATATTTTACATGTGCGCACAAAGGCGTTGAAAATATATTTCAAAATCGAATTAGAAAGGGATGTAATTGCAGCTGCGTTGGTAAATAATTTAATAGAAAACCTTTTTTGGAAATAGATTCTGAGGAACCTATTACCTTATTAAATCATATATATAGAACACAAATCAAAACGGTTGTTGACACAAAAATAACCTAATTGAATGCTCGTTTGCTCCTTCAGGACTGGACAACAATGGCGCTTGGGCTAAACAGGTAATTACGGGCTAGGAACACAACTTAACGCAATGCAAACACATATATATCACATGGCCCCTCCGAAAAGCAGCAGTAAAAAAAAGGTCAAGCCCATACTAGCACACTCACAAAATTGATGCAAAGAAGTCAACCTTGGGGTCATCGATGCGATTGCTTAACAAAGCCAACGTCTGGCGGGCTCAACTTTCGGGCATTAGCTCAAATTGGCAAAAGGGAGAGGGAGACCCTTGAAGGGAAAGTGAAAGGGTCCTCATTTTTTATTCATAAACATTCATATTTTCCCATTCATGCAGCAGCAGCAGCTGCTGCTTCCTTTTGCCTTTGTCCTGTCAGTAACTTTGCCTTTTTTTCTATTCCAATTTTGCTGATTTCATATCCACAATTTGTGTTGATTGATAAGCAATAAGCGGAAGCTTTGAAGTGCGGCCCAAAGTGCAGATACCCCAAATGGGACACACTTCTATTATATTACATATTCGTTCTGGAGTTCCTGAATTTCGCTAATTTAATGAGTACTTCCCAGTGTATGCCTGATAACTCGAGACAAAGGGAGCTGAGCTTGTAATTTAAGCCTTTGGAGGTTCGCCGTTGTGTGCATGTATAATCGCATCTTACTGCCCCCCATCTTAATCGGTGTTAATTGTGTGTACTCGCATATATGTATTTATATAGCCTGTGCCTATATATTTATATATGTATGTATGTCGGATCAGGCAGGACCTGTTCCAGCACCTTGTGGCGTTCATTGGCATTGTTGCAACGACAACTTCAATTTACACGCCTCGTCGGACGCTCATTCCCTTTGTTTTCCCGGCGAGGCGGCTGCCTTCTTGTTGTGCTCCAGTAGCTCTATATAATTAGAGCTGCCATACATATAAATATATATATTTGTATTTGTGCGTGGCTGGAACAACAATTATCCACCCACCGACACACACACATGGCAAGGAGCAGCAGTGCCAATAGACATTTTCATAAATTGTTAACAATTATTGCCGTGCGGCAACAAAGCGAAAGTCCGCCTGTGTCTAGCCAGCCCGAGACTCATCCTCTATGCTCAGTTTTCCCTTTTCCCGTTTGCCATTTCCCATTTTCCCATTTCCCCACTGCACTGTCTGCCTAATACAATTTCAATATTTGCCGGGGCAACGTGGCGTATACGTTATGCTTACATACACACAAATATGCCGCTGCTGCCGTTGCACTCATGTCTGATTAAATTAAATTTACAATTCATACGTCTGCTCGGCATTATTACAGAGTACCATGTGTACGAGTATGTGTGTGTTTGTGTGTGTGTGTGAGGGAAAGAAACTTTCAGAGAGATTGGTAAGCCAGACAACAATGTTGTTGTTTAATTGTTGGCTTCGTTTTTGCCATATGGGCGAGCCACGCCCCCTTTAATTACCAGACGCACACCCCGCCCCCATTAAGAAATGACATGTGAATATATATAATACAACAAACAAAAAAAAGTTGCTACTTTCCACACCATGGAAAATGATTATGTACATTTTACAATCATTTGGACATTTGGCTGATATTAAAATAAATCCTTTCGATGGCATCGCGAGGCGTAATATTAAATAGCAATATGATCAGCAACATGACAGTAAAATTGAACAGTAAACGCATGACAGCAATTCCAGAAAAGTGTAACCAATATTATCATACTTAACGATTAAGATAACTCTGGTAATTCAAAGAGCAGTTAAATATGTAATGCTAAAGTGCTGGTAATTTGGATTTAGCCACAATGGCCCACTCATCTAATTTTAATGCGTTGCTAAGTCAATTTGAAGGTGAATCTGACACTCTCAACAAGCCGTCGTTAATTGCCACAAAAGTAAGGGCAGCGGTGAAAACTCCTGCTCGCAGTTGAGCAATTGAGAAATGACCCGAGAAACGATTACAACAAAAAGTAATGGTCAAACATTAGCAGGAACACGCTCTACATTTTGCATTTGCCATTTTCCATTTTCCATTTTCTATTTTCCACTCTGCATTTGGCCACAACAGAGACGTCGACGAATCCGGCCCGAGCATAATTGCATTTGCGTTAAAACGCAAGCAAACAATTCACTTAAAGTGCAAATAAGTGAGGAGAGAAACCACTCTGCCCATATCCTTTATATATGCGAGTGTATAAATATCAGTGAGTGGGTGGGCCGAAACCGAAATGGCCAAACTGACAAACTGACAAACGTGGACAACGGAAGTCAATCAGACGGAGACGACAGACTTTGATACGCAAGCGCAGCGGAAGTTCAATTGCAATGAGCCGGCCACCGAGGACCAAGGACGAAGGACGAATGACGAAGGAGGTGGCAATGTCCTGGCGACAGGCCAACAACAGCTGGCGATTAGACGAAGGAAGCAGCCAGTGGAGTGAAGAGGAGTGGGGAGCACAGGAGAACAGGATGACCGACCACGGCAAACGCTGTTTAACTTAATTCAATAATCATTGGCAATTGCAATTTGCGGTCTGGCGACGTCCGGGCGACATTTGTGCAAATACAGAAATTATAATAATGACAGACTGCAGGCATGGGATTGGAGGTCCTTGCCCGTCTTGGCCGACTTGTGCAGTGTCCTGTGAGCGGGACGGCATTAAGTGGCCGAAAGTCAGGCACATCGATCCCAGGGACCCAGTTTTTGCGGTTCACATGGGCAATTACCATGTCGAGATCCCAAACCGAAGCGAACCGAACCGATTCCTGAAACAATTCTACGCAATCGGACGGATGACAGTGTCGATGGGTACGTGACATTTGGACCAAAACAAATTTCACTTATTGCCCGATAATGTTTCCAGCTTATATTAAATAATCATTTGGGTAATTTCGAATTATTGCTAGGTGGTCGGTCGATTGCGAGTGCACAGGCCGAGAATTGTGTTCGATGCACTAATTGCTGAATGTGCAGCTGCTCGAAATGGGAAATTTGGGGGGTTTTGGATTTCGAGGTACTGATAAGGGGTGTTCGAGCATTAGCAGGGCATAACCGCAATATTGAATTGAAATTTCATTAACGTATTAGTGTGTGTGTGCGCAGACAAATGGGGTACGAGATTAAATGGACACAATTGTATTTGGAATACAATGGGTGTAGCATTTTTGTTGCAGGCACCAACAGCTTAAAATATCGCAGCAATAATATAACTAACAATACCATATTATCAGAAAAATTGCTATATTATTCAGAGGCCTCTATTTCCACTTCATTACAACTTACACCATGTTTATTTGTGTATTACAACCGCTCAACACAACCTCATAAGCAAGATAAAGATGCTGCAACTTGGGTTGATTTTCATTCGATTCGCTGTAAGTGGCTTCTACCGCCACTCACCTCACACGTGTATAATTAAAATAATAGCAGCAAAAGCCTAGTTTTATTATTAATTATGCAAGAACACACAAACACACAGAACGCGTCACGCCCCCTCATTAATTAAACATGGGCGTTCATGATGGTGATGGTGAATGGTGAATGGTGGAGTGGAAAAGTGGGGCAACCGCGGCGCATGTGGCTTATTCAATATGGAAGTTGGCCAGGACTATTTTCTTTTTTGTTTTTGGTAACTCCCAGCCAGCGTTGTGTTTGGCTTTTAATGCCGATTAATTACATAATATTTAATACACATGTTTCACTTGGCATTGTCTGGGCAAACTTGGTTTTGCAACAATTTGTTGCTAATTTATTCATAAGATGTTTATTAGTTGGGCTCTTCTATGGAGGCGAGAAGCAACATCTTTTTTTCTGTTCGAACGAAAGCAATCTGGGAAATTAAAAGCCTGAAGCGTGGAAAATTACACAAAAATCAACATGGCGCAAAATATGCTTTTCCGTTTGCAGAACTAAAGCCGTCATTACCATGACAGCATATTTCTGGCGTCCTCAGCAACTTTAACCATAAATTTATGAGCGATTTTAAATGCTTTAAAAATGAGAATGAAAATCTCGGCGGGCGAGGAAAGAAATGAGATGGGTGGGGCGAATGAAATGCGGCAATGAATTGGACGGCATTGGGATGGAAAGAAAGATGGAAAGAAATCCGGGTCCCGGGTTTGGGTTTGGGTTTGGGTTTGAGTTCCGGGTCCATCGGCCGTAGCGCAATAAAACTGCGTCATTTTGGGCGGCATAAAAAATCGTTTTTGTGTGTCCTGACAGTGTGGCATCAGTTTGAAGGGGCAGAGCATGGGGCATGGGCACAAAAAATCATGTCATGTCATTGTCGGCATCGTAAAAATGTTATCAGCCATAATAACGAGCCACGATTTTCGGTGGGGGGCGGTGGTGGTAGAAGCAGGATAGCATGGCGAGCAGAATTTTCGAGGCTGCGGGGGTGTCGCCAGCGCTAATGGTGCGCAGCTAATGACTGGGTGAGGGGTGTCCTCGTGTACTGGTGTCCTAGTGTCCTGGCTGAAATGGCCGTTGCCCCGAATGATGATATAGTACCGAGAGTACCGAGCTACAGAGCGCTCCGGAGAGCTTTAAATTCCAATACCCAATACTGGGCTGGATATTAAATTGCCGCATTCGCAGTTCCACTCGCCAACTTACGCTTAATGGTAATAAAAAGTAAATCAAATCAGTGTCCTTAATCCCTGAATTGATGTGGGGCTTCCTCGATTGCGACACAGACGACACAGACTCCTCGCATCCTTCGTCCTCTGTCCTCTGCCTCTGAATACAGGAGTCCCCTACTTTCGTCTCGTATTTATGCGAAGGCATTTCTTTTTTTGCCGGCTGTCCTTACTTACAATTCAATTTCTGAACCGACTTTGACTGAGGCCACATCGTTGGCTGCCGGCTGCCTTTTGTGCCGGCTGCGGTGCAATGGAAGCACTTTGACCGGTCCTAAAGCCGCCATATTATGGCAGATGCATTGAGCTCTTGCGGTTTTGCCGATTGAGCCTTCAGCGGTGCGTGAACTTAATATATTCTGAGGTCGCTTTAAGAGGTTTCAAATGTACCTTGTAGCTTTTAATTTCTCTTAAGGAAATATCTAGTTAAGATGACTATTAACCATTGTAGGAAATTTAAATCCCCTTTGCCAATCAGTGATAGAAAAATGACCTCTCGAAGCGGCCATCACCCAGTTTGGCTTACTTAAAGCCAATCGTTGTTGGCATAATGCTCGTACTGCCAGTCGACTTGAATGGATGGCGGCCAATGCTGCGTATGCGCAATATTCGGGGCAACTGCCTGAAGCCGCCAAAAATGAACTGCCAGCTCGAGTTGCACTCATTAATCAAATGTTAAGGAAGAGAGGTCTTCCGCCTGCAGCCCAAACGAAGTAAAAAAATGTATGGGAAGAGGGGCGACTTTGGCAAGATTTTTTTCCCACTTGCAGGATTTCGGGTGAGGAGTGGGTGAAACTGGCAGTGTTTGTGCAAGCTGAAAATGCATTTAAAATACACAGAAATCCGCAGCGAGAAGCTAAGTGAAAAACCGAGCGGAGCGAGTGAGATGGTGATAGAGCTAAGAGCTTGAGGAGGCGCCTCGGCATTGTGTTCCATGCTATTTGCATTTTCTCTCCGCTTTTCCCCCAGTTTTCATTTTTCCCTTCTTTTTTTTTGGCAAGGCAAATAGCAGCGAGTACATAAAAAACAAGTTGAGAGGGGCCAACACACACCATCACACACCCATTTATGGTGGGGCGAAAGAGAGATAGATATAAATAATAAGTCCATGGGCGAGTGTGTGCAAAAAATGGGCGTGCCGCCCCCGTCGAAACAAAACCAACCAAAAAAGTGAAAAAGAAATGCTGGGGAAAAAAAAATGCATTTTATATGCAGATGCATGGCGTAAATTGTAGTTACGTACTAAATAAGTAAAATAGCGCTGAGTATTTTTCACTTAAAATGCAGCAAGGCAAAAAGCAAAGGGGCCAGAAAAAAAGGGGGCGGGAGGGGGCGTGGAGACGAACCTCTTAATTGGATGCATGCAGGCAAAATAACATGCGAGGCGTGCGCAAATTGTTCGGGGTTGAATTAAAGTGGAGGCTAAGTTAACTAGCCGCCGGCTAATTAAAACCTGAAAAGTTCGCCACACTTGAATATCCAACTTGGGCGTACTTCTGCAGCTCTATGCTCTATGTGTGTGTGTGTGTGTGTATCTGTGTGTTTGAATGGAATTTGCATTGGGAATTGGACTAAGACAAGAGCCGGCTTTTGTGAAAGTTGCTAAAGTCGAATTGGCTCTGAGACTTGCACAGTTTTCCTTGCCCTGCTTTGCTTCTCTGCTCGCATTAACAGCTGCTCAATGGAAATGGGAATGTCGCTTGTGCTCTCATTTTCCGCATAGACACACACACACACACACACACACTCAAAACTCTATTTGCATAAGCATTTTGTGTGGCTGTCTTTGTACACATGTTGGCAATAAAACCAGAAACAGCAGCAGCAACCACAAGAGCGTCAAAATTAAACACAATCAGAGCAGAAACTCATTTAAGGCGCTAAGCATTCGCAACAATTTCGCCAACAACATAAATTACACTTTACTCGTGGGCCGCAGGATAACCGAAAGCAAAAAAGAAAAGGAGAGAAGAGGGAATTGAAATTCCTGGAACGCCTCTAATGAAAGGATTAGCTTAGATTGCTATCAAAATATGAAAATTTATTCCAGCTGGAAAAGCCTGCCGCCCATTTTTACGAGACACCCAGGCCGAGAAATCCTTTTCTGGCTGAGAAAATCTTTGAGTTGCCGCCGCATTAAATGAAACATTGCCGTCCCTTTATTTTATTTAAATTTATTTTTGCTTTTTTTTTGTTTTTTTTTTGTTTTTGCTTTTCTTAGCGCCGGTCTGTGTTTTTTAATTTCATGCTGAAGGACACGCCTTGGAGCTTCTTCATTTTGTCAAGTTAATGGAGAATAATAAAGCGCAAAAGTAAATAAGTAAACAGAGCGGAGACGCAAAACTACAACAATAAAAGGGGGCAGGCGCAGAAAAGCAAAAAGCTGAGACGGCAAACGGCCGGAAAATAAAAGCGGACGACCAAAGCCACGCCAAAGGACCTCCTGCTCCCCATCCCCCCTCCCCTTCTCTTTTAGCATAAGGTGCGGGGAGGGGAATGGGGGCCCAGCACCAAGCACAGCAAGGCATCTTTTTGTTTTATGCGAAATGCACTAAAAATATATTTAAATTTATTTCATTTTCCCCCAAATGAACTGCGCAGGACATGGCCAAAGTGCAGCCTTGCCGTTTTCGCTTGGTAAATGTAAATGGTGGGGGGTCCTCGTCGTCGGACGTGGAGCTGCCATGACGCCAGCCAGGCGACAAGGACGATTACCCCGCTACCCCCGCTCTGCCTGCTGAGGGGCTACACAGAGAGAAAAGTACAGAAACAACATGAGCGTTGTGCTAGTAAAATGATCGTATATATTATTGCGAAACATAAAATATTTGTTGCCTAAACTGAAAATTATTGTCATTTGTTATGTATCTATATCCTTTTACTCTGTTTTGTAAGTTCTGATATTATGAATTATTTATATAATTATATACAAAGTCATCTCTGCCTGAAGTCAATTTACTGAGCCCTCTGTTTGCTGTAATAAACTTGATTGCGCATCCCTATGCTCTACATCCTCGTACCCCCCTCTGGTGTAGTTGTTGTTGCTGCTGGTTTTTAAATAAAATTTTTATGAAATTTTTGGCAATTGAACTCAAGTTTTAATGGAACGCCATAAATTAGTGGCGCTGTCCTTCTTCTCGGCCACTTGAGTCCCGCTGCGAAATTGGATACAAGCGCTTAATAAAGCACTCGAGAGGCTGAGCGGCGTCGTCTGACCGCTCCAGACCCCTCCAAATCCCCCCAGATCCCCTCCAGATCCGACCAAATCCCACCCTGATGTCACATCCATTTCATTTGCGCTTGGCAACCGACATCAATTCATTTTGTGCGCAATTAGATTGTTGTTGCCGCGGCGCACACACACGCGAGACTAAACTTTCCAATATGATCCGATCTGTTGTGTTTGTTGTATTTGATTTTTATGTCCTTTTGCAGCGCCGTCCAACTTTTGGCCATTCAGCGAACACTTTGCCACTGGCCATGGCAACGATTGACTGGGCCCCCGAATGGTTTTCAATGTATTTCGCACTCGAAACTTTTCACATTCATGCACAAGAGATGGCAAGATGGATGGATGGACAAATCAAAGCGGCAACTAAAAAATTTGAATGGCCAATGGGAAAAAAAGGGAGAATTTCCCGGAAGTGGAGAAACAAAAGCGGAAGTTCTAATTAGTTTAACTTCGCAATGGGATTACCCTGTTCGTGGAGAAAGTATTTATGACATATAAATAAATATTAAGTCCTAGAGGTTAAAAGGGTTTATATAAAAGGTGTAGCTGATTTTATTAATATTATCTGTGCAGAATAAGTATTCTTTTAATTTTATAAGCGCAGTAATTACAGAACGATTAGTAATCGAAACCATTTTCTGTAAAGGCTTTTTCATTTATTTAACATTTTGTTGTTATTTTGGCATTTGCATTGTGCATCTACTGTGTGCACTCTGATGCTTCATTAGTTGAACTGCAGAACGAAAGTTTGTGGTTTTTCGTCTCCACCGCCCTACCGCCCAGGACCTTTAGTTTTCCCCCATTTCCCTGGAACTTTACCCCATCAGCTATTCACCCCAATGCCGGCAATATATTTCAGCTGCTGGATCCATTGGGGCAGTTGTAAAGTTTGTCTTGCAGTTTGTCGGGAATGGATTGCAAAAGGGGTCAGAATGGAGTCAGTGCGATGGGGATTTATGGGAGCTGCTGGCTGCTGGCTGGTGGCTGGTCATTGGCCAAACGCGTTGATGTGTAATTGAGGACCAGGAATGCAACGTTAGATTTGTGAGATACAAACCCATTGCCATTCCCCTCGAAACCTTGAAAGTTGCGGTATAAACATATCATCTGATGCAAAGAAACCTCGAAAATAAATTAGAAAAAAAACGAAGCTTATTTATATATTTATTCGCAGTGCCTAAGTACACAAACAGAAATAAATCTCCGCTTTTTCTAGATGGTTAAACATAAACTAAACTCTTTAAGCACTCCCACACTCAAAAGACAACTGGGGCTAAAATGCAGCTGCCATGTGCCATGTTCCATGTTCCATGTGCCAGACGTGACTGAAAAGTTGCTGCTATCATTTTTGCTCGCAATAGTTTGCACTGCCGGCAATTAATTTATGTGACAAACTGTTTAAAAAGTTAAAGCCGCTGCCCAAGCAGCCGGAAATAGATTCAACTAAATCTGCTGCATCTGATTCCAACTGGAGCAACAGCCACTTGACTGCAATGGGAATGGATGCTGTGGGTGGAAAGTTGAGTGCAAAAACGGCGATGAAATAATCATGTTTTGGCTTCGAGCGTATTTTATCTTATTTAAGGTCAGTCGTGGAAATGTGATGAAATTTATTATAACTCGAGTTTGGCCACTGCAAAGTTTGCACAATCAACGAAATGGCCAGATATAGCGCCAAGATAATGGCAAGACAAAGAAAGGCCGTCCAAGGAGCTGAAAACACAGGGTCTAAATTACGGAATCCTTCTTGCATTATCCTGCCGCTAGATTAAAATGAACTATTGCATGACAACAACACCACAACAATGGCAGTGGCAATAATAATACAAGCAAACGATAAGCAACACGAAGCAGGGCGAAGCAACTTGGCTCGCAAGTGCTAAAGAATGAATGAATAAAAGAAAAAGCCTGGCCCAAGGAAATCTGTGAAAGACGCCGGGTGAAAGCGGCAATGGAGAAAGCAGCAACAACAACGGCCATAATAATGGCTGGGATAATAATAAGAATTAAGCAAGAAAACACCTCAGACAGACATCCGAGCCATAGCCATCGTTGTAGCCATAGCTTTGGCCAGGGATTGGGATTTGGATTCGGATTCGGATTCGCATTCGACTCTGCGCTCTTTTTTGGTACCCAGATTGGGGCTGTGAACAGGGAGCTGAGCACAACACAACACACGGCTTCCGTTTCCGCAGCCATTTTCGTGGGGATTTATTAGTTTTTGCTCGTTAGAACTGCGCACAGCTGCCGGGCCATGTTGAGAAGTGTTTAAGCAGGGCTACACGGCGAGAAAATAATACCAACATCTGAGTGTTCACTCACAGGGATGCATGCATAAGCAGAGCTGCATACTTAGCTTCTTGATAATGACACGTTTGCGTACTTAAACTTGGTTTTTTCTCTCTCTGTACCAATAGGGAAAAGGAGCTCGAGCAGCTAGAAAGCTCTAGCTGGAGAAGACGACTTCATGAACCAACAAAAATTAACACCCAGTGCAAAAAGTAGAAAACGAACGACTGAAACACACATAAGCTGCTTGTTTATAGTTACAGCTTATGCTGCCACCTAACCCCCATCCCCTTGGTACCCCATTTCCCGCTTTTCCCAGCTTTCCCGCTTTTCCAGTGACCAAGCCATTTCGCCTATGAACCATTTTCTTTGGCTAAAACTGCAGTCGAGGCAACGACGGCAGCTTCTGTTGCTGATGTGCATCAAAGTGAGAATGATTGATTCAATTTTAAAGTTGTTGCTATGTGTGTATTGGTGGGTTAAGCTCCTGCGTCCGTGTGTGTGTGTGTGTGTGTGGGTGGTGTGTTTCCGGTTATGTGTGTGTGTGTGTTTCAGTGTGTTTTAAGCACAGTCTGCTGCTCAGTTGCCAGTTTTAACAAATAATCTCGCTAGCGTCCATTCGTTTTGAGTCCTTGCTGCTTTTAATGCACCTAGGAAAATACAAGGACCTTCGATAACTAAAACTTGCTATTAAGTTTTACATTCTCAACTCCTGTTATCAATGCACGAAAATCGTTCAGTATTTCTATTTAGAAATGTTTATAGAAATTACATATGCCTAATCCTTAGATTTGTGGTCTCAGCCACTCCGCTTTGATTTTAAATTTATTGCGTTTCAGTGTAAGGACATGAGTGGGTGCACAGGATCTAGAGGGGTTTTGGGGTGGAGCAGGAGGAGCGAGAGGAGCTGCTGCCATGATGGAGTTCGGTCAGAGCCAGCAGTCGTTGGCTGACTTTTCTCCGCTTGTTACCTCAGCTACTAATACCAGAAATAATTACAAAAGTGAATTTATGTTGCTGCGGCGATAACAAATGCTTTTTGGCACCATCCCCTTCCGGACCCCCGACCCCTTTGATCCCTGGCCCCATTGCAGTACAAACACACTAAAGTCGAAGATTTATTTTTTCCCCCAAGAGGTTTTTGGGGGAAGGGGAGGGGGGCTTTGAAATGCGCGTAACTTTTGCCAATGACGCAGAGGAATTTTCAGCCAGAGCAGAGAGCAGATGTATGAATCGCCATAGATGGGGGATTGCGATGTCAGAGTGAAGTATGGCCTGCAAAGTGCAGCAATCCCACTGCAATACCACTGCAATCCCCCCGTCCAGAAGGAACCCTGGCGAACCTCCCAATGGCAGGCACCCAATGATCCACTGGGTGTGGCATCCATCTAAGCATGTGGCATACAAGACTGAACTTTCTTTATCAAGTTTTGGCAACATCACAGATTAAAATTTGGCTTTCTGACACTGCCGAAGCGACAGACTCTGGAATTAGTTCTGCTTCGTAAGGGGGCGGACGAAGGATGAAGGACGATGGGCGTGGCTGTTGCAGTAGCAGTGGCAGTGGCAGTGGCAGTGTTGTGAATTAAGCTGAGTGACTTTCAAATGAGTGGATGCGCCCAGAAGTTCATTAGTAAAAGCCAAAAGTTGCTTGATTGACGCCCGGCATTGACTGCAGTTTAGCTTGCTGAAGTTGCATGATTTCTGCTCAGGCTCTTGACAGTTACTTTTGGCTGGAAAAACATTTTCCCCACACAGTGGGAAAGCTACCCAATCTATACCAAACTATTAGTACTTAAATAGTATTTATTGGTACACACAGCCAACATTTCTCTCTCTTCATAATTAAATTTTTAAAAATCTAAGTTTCCTTGTCGTAAACCCAATTAAATTCTTGTCAGCCAACTCTTTGCCCTTCGCCTCGACCCTCGTGCCATAATTATTTTTCGTGTCCGTAATTACGTTTTCCATTTTCCATTTACATAACCTTTTGCCGCGGCCACCGAAGGCAATCACTTAAGTGGCGCTAAAAAATTATCTAACCAAATTATTTCAAGCGAAAACCGAAAAGAGCGCCGCAACGAGTAACAATCGATGCGAAATACTTGGATAATTGGCGCTTATTGATACTTGAGCGCCACATAATCGTCTTAATTACTTTGCAAACTAACTTTAATTGGCCCGAACGGTGGACGAGATAAAAGGGCCCAATTACAAACGCCCGTACGGCTGAGATCCCGGGGCTGATTGCATGTCTGCTTGCCATTTGAGGCCAAAAAAGGCAAAAAAAAAAAAAAAAAAGGGAAAAAAGGAGAAGAATCCAAAGGAGAAAAACTAGAGTAGAGCATGGAAAAAAAATGAGCGGAAAAGATGCCGATGCCACCATTCATTATCTGGGGCCCCAATCTCTGGTGCAGCAGCCAACACTTGAGCCGGACCCTTTCAATAAATAATATAATAATAATCCAATCATATTGTTACATCCGCGACTGCCAGTCATCAGGATGCAGAAGGAGCCGGAGAAATTCCAGCTGCACTGCCACTGCTCAGAGCTGTCCGGATCTGGCTACTTTGTTCTTGCGCTTCCGCCGTAACGCTTCCGTCGCCTGTCCACCCGGAATCCTCAGTCCAGGGTCCAGAGTCCCGATGTCCCGATGTCCTGATGTCCTGAATCCACTGGCAGCCAGCTAATATGCGTCCCGCCGGCGCAGCGGAAATTGCAAGCCAAGCCGTGGGATGCGGGTGCTGTGGGGATGTGGGGATGTGGGGCAGAAGGCGTGGGGCATCAGGATGCGGACAGAGACTAAGCAGCTTAAAGGCGCATCATCGATGCCAACGCTTCCAGCTGAAGATTTATCGTCCTGTTCGGGTTCAGTTTGGGTTTTGCCACGTGAGATGTGTTTTGGTCCGGGTATCCGGGCACCCGTTGCCCAGGGACACGTTGCTTTTCATTTGAGTGGCAGCCACAAGATGCAGGCGAATGGATAGCAAATGCTGGTATGCATCTATTAGCCAAATTGTTTTCCCTTTTGCACGTATGCAGATTAAGTGCGCTTAACCATTTGTTTTAATTTCATAGAAGTTTGCTTATATGATTGAATAAATATCACTTTAAATATCTCTCTTGATAAAATTGCATACAACGTTTTTAATTAAAGTCCTTTAACACTTAGTGAGCAGTTAATGACAAGTTTGCTCCCAGTGAGCAGCAATTTGCAACATTAATTTGGGTCATCCGGCTCCACGGCATTGGCGGCATTCGATTTGGCAAGATGCAATTTCAGATTGCGATCGTTTGTAGTTTGTAGTTTGTAGGGCGGCCTACAAACCCATGCCAGCCACCCGTGTGCCTATTTATTTATGCCAAGGGGATGTATCAGATTTACTGCAGCCGCTTGCCAAATGGCAGAGCCAAGAACAGCATCCATTATCATCAGCGGCAGCCAAGCATTACGACGACGGCCTCGTCTCAGCTCAACTGAGCTGCCTTTAATGTCATTGGTATGGAGCGCCACTGATTTGTCAACCCAGCCAACCCACGACCCACGACCCACTCGCAATTCTGATAATGGTCTAGCCCTCAACGATTTCCTTCCCGCGACTTTGCCACTGCCTCGCTGGGCGATGGGGCAAGGTGAAAATTGCAAATTACAGCCGAGCAAATAAAGCAGGCGACATACTCGTAGACCTAGGAGGAACTTTGCGAAATTACCAGTGGAATGAGCCTTGGCTTCCCTTCTAAAAACCAAATTGAATTCAGGGCTTTGATGGCAGACGACGTTTTGCGGGGGCGGACATTTTTTTTAGGCAGCGGCATTTCAAAGAAATTGTCATGACAAATTGAAACAATTTCTTTGGCTTTTGTGGCTTGCCAACATGCTACCGAACCCCGAAAACATTTTATGCAATAAATTAAAAAATTTGCGTACAAAAACCTCTTCGTCGGCTTATTCCACTCCAGCTTTTTGGCCTTTGTTTGTTGTTTAATGGAGCGTGTGCGAGACCCGAAAAACTCGAAAAACCCGAAAACGTAAATTTCAAATTGAGTGATTTTTGAAGGGAAAGACGTGTTTAATTGCATTTGCCGTTGGTCGTGACAAATGTATGGTCATGACATTCCCCCGAACTGGTAATAAATATAATTCGAAGCTGGTAATCCGAAATTCCCGCCTTACATAAGAGTTCAGTGTCGCAAATATCTTATTTCCAATTCCGAGCAATTGTCAACGCAAATGTCTCAACTTGGGCGCTAAGCGTCCAGCTCCCTGTTCCCTGCTCCCTGGTTCCCTGCCATCCGTGTCACTTTCGCTTCGTCCGGACAATGCGCAAAATTTCAGGAATGTCGACAGAACCCGTAGACAGAAGCAAGACATTTGCTATAACACAAATAGGGAGAAGGACGAAACAAAAACGAAGAAGGCAAAACGAGCAATGGTCACACGGCACAGGACATTTAATGTAAACGTTTTGTCGACAAATGTCAAATGGCCACTCTCCAGGACAACTGGAAACCAACAAATGGGATGGTTGAATGGGTGGATGGGTGGATGGTGGCCCACCGCCGAGCACCCGAAATTAATTCGATTTAATGCTCACCTTAGTGCGACGGTCAGGCGGATTAAGCAACAAAATCAATGATAATTTGCCAGGGCAATGAATAAGAGAACAAAGGCTGCCCTAACAAGTTCATTTCATTACGGAAATGAAAATGGCATAATTAAATGTTAACGATGCTGTCGTTGGTTGTACCGTGCTGGCCTTTTTTTTTTTTTGCTTCTTTCATTTCACTTTCTTGGCGCCCCCGGGTGCATCCACGTGCCCGAATAAATCAAATTTACCAGTCGGTATGCGGCTGGTTTTTTTGCAACTCACCGTTGCGACCTTCAAAATTACCGACTTCCAATCATGGCTCCCTTCTTGTTTTTTTTTTTGGCAAATGAACTCGCGGTCGAGACGGTTTCTTGGCTTACCTGTAACGAGAAAAATGGAAGGGGAAAGCGATGAGCATTAAGTACGACTTAGAAAATAATAATAAAAAGTGCGCTTTGGCTGCGGGCACGCACACTTTCATTAGCCGCATTCATAAGGCATTCATAAGGCATTAAAAACGACGGCGGGATATCAATTTGGCCAGACACGAGACCCATTAACACCGACGCACACACACATAGGCAAAGATCTCCGGCTAAATAGAAAATATAAAGAACGAAAATTAAAAAAGGCAGCCACGCCTTCGACTTCCTTTTTTTCCCCCTTTTTTCCCTCAGCCATTAAAGTGTAAATCCTTGCAAGGCATCGAAAATGAAGAGATTCCCCCAGCGCCACCCAGCAACATTATGATCACCAGACGCACACATGTGCATTACGTGTATACTCGGTGGTATGTGTGTATGCTTAAATAATTTTTATGATTATTTCTTCCTTCCGCTGCTGGCTCATCCACAGCCCAGCCAGCGAAAGCCAGCAAAACCCAGTGAAACCCAGAGCAAACCAAACCAGACCAGAAGCTCAGCCCAGTTGAGCTGCTAAAAGTATATCTGCTGCGCTCCTCTATTTCCTCGTGCGCCATTTAAGTGCGCCAAAGCCAGGACTCTGACTTCGACTCTTACTCCGACTCTGACTCTGGCCAGATAAGCACAGTGGAAATAAACATTACAAGTTGCCACGGGGTCCGAGTTTAGTGGCCGCATTTACTTACTGCTCAGATTACGCCATGATCGTCCAGGCATTAGCCATCAGGCAGATGGTGGGTGCAATCTTGTAATAGGACTTTTGCCAAAATGCACAGGTGTTACGGGGCAGTTCAAAAGGACATGCGGAGTGCAAATAAGTTCGGGTTTAATAACATAGCTTAAGAAAGTTATCTGCCTTCAAAAGAAATACTAAAAAAGTGTAGCTTGATTTAGCTAGTTTATGAAGTTTGGATTACTTGATTGTAGTTTTTAACGCAAGCTGAGCTAATGAAATACTCATTTCTTTTCTTATTTAGAGCACCTAAACTGATAATTCTAGCGGTCCTTCTAGGGTTACACCTATGTTTGTTCAACCACATCCAACCATCCTACTGTCGAGAGCCGACAAAATCCAACTTTGCTTCACGGTGGCAACCGTTTGCCTTCGCCTGGCTTCCCCACTGGCGGCGATATGGAATTCCTTGGATTAAATGTTATGTTGGCATTATATTTCTTTCTCTTCACGCCCATGTCTGGCAATCTGTGTGTCTCTGTGTGTGTGTGTTAGTAACGCATGCTGGGCCTTAATGTCTTCATCCTTATAGCCAGGCTGTGTGGCATTGTTGTTGCCATTTCTGCGCTGCCTGTGTGCCTCTGCTGATGTCGCTGCTGCACTAATAGCTGCGCCCACAAAAGTAGACTTGACTTTTTGGAGCGGCTAAAATAGAGCAGAGCCGAGTTAAGTAAATAATGCCAACACATGTAATACATCAAGGCGGCCATGTGTGCGTCGCTGTTTATTTATGATGTTTTGCGGTTGGCTGTGGCGGCGTGAAGCTTTAAGAATCTGGGCATTCAATTTGCACGCCCGCCACTCGTTCCTCTTTTCCCATCCATTTCATTTAATTTAAAAGCAAATGAAAAAATAGCAAAAATGGCAAAAATTGCCAGAGCACATAGAAGAAAGTATAATAATATTAAAGCGTTTTTTTGCGACATAGAACTAAGCACTTGTAAATCCCCATGGAGGATGTGCCATCAAGTTAGTCTCAAACACAAACACACACACACGCACACCCGCTGCACTTTTATCCACATGCAAACATGAGTGAGCTTCCACCCCGGCCATGGATATGCATACTCGTATACGTATATATACTTCCTTATGTGTGTGTGTGAGTGTGTGGCCAAACTCATAGGAACTTATGCATAAGTGACATTAAGAAAAAGCTCTTCAAATGCAAGAGAAACACTTTGGCCACCGCCACCGCAGCCGACAAGGAAAATAGGAAAAACCCAAGTAAAAGTTTTCTCAGCTGAAAGCATCACAGGCAAAGAAAAAAAAGAAAAAAAAAACAAGGAAAAAGGGATAGCGAAAAATGCATGGCAGGAAGTGGGAGGAAACCGGCGGGACTCCGGCTGGCATGCAGCAGCCAAATGAACGCAAACTTTCGGCGGCATTAGGGATATGGCAGCGTCTCTGGCGAAGGATATGCAATCATCATGCGGATTTCCATAAGCAGCCAGCGAGCAGCGAGTCGAAGGCAAATAGAAAACCAACAGAGGACACCACCACCAGCTCATGAGCAAACACACACAGCACACTCGAACAAAATCAGTGGCACTTACGATCCAGCTGTAAATAATATATGAAGTCCCTTCACTGTCCGATACCAAAAAGGGCTCTCCTTGCGAAGGACTTGTACGAAACTCTGTGTACTTTGAGGTCACAAATGTTTGCAGTGTAGGAACGCGCACACACTCGCCGCCTTGTAAGCTGCAACTGGCTTAGCTCAATATCCTTTTTGGTGCAACTTTAAACTATTTTCAATGGCATTTCCGACTGCATCTCCGCTTCGTTTTGACTTTGCCATTGCCTCTCCGGCGGAGTCAAATGTTTGTACAGTCTACGGGTTCGCCCCTCCCCTCCCATTGGGAATCTCCTTTAAGTGGGTTTGAGCATGGAAAAATTGATAAGTTGCCGGGGATGTACGGTGTGCGTGCTTATTGACATATCTAACTCCAGTGCGCCATGACTTTTGCGTTGAAAAGTGCGATGAAAATGTTTAAAGTTTGCCTTCTGCAAAAGCAGGAGACATGAGTAAAGGCCACCGCAGATCCTGCAGATCCTGCAAAGTTTTGAAAATTGTTTTCTGCGGCTACACCATTCAACTCTTGGCCATGCAACGAATGTGAAACGGTCATGGCAACAGATATTTATAATTAGAGAAACTTTTTGCAGCTAGCACAAAGCGTGCTCCTGGCGTGGTTTATGGCAGCACCATATCTGAATAATAGGGATTGTTACGGATTAGTTGCTTTGAGGCTTCAACTTTGCATCGACTCAGTAATCCCATTTTAACTGTGGCCAGAAGACAAACCTTTTAACGTTTGCCATATGCAATTCGTAGCGCAGTTGGCCACAGCCCTCGGCCCAAGAGGTGGGTACACAAAAAAAGGCTGGCTAAAATCACTCTTGTTGGCCAAGAAAAAAGGTCCTGGTACCGAGCAGTGTCAGCTGGCAGCAAACGCAAGTATGCAAAAATAGCAGCGGGACACGCATCCTGCCGAAAAAGGGCAGCAGTTGCTCTTTTCCCAATCGCCAATTGGCAGTAGTTAGCGGCAGTCAGACACATGCACTTTGCGAAAAAAATACACTTGAAAAAATACACGCGAAAAAATACACGCGAAAATATACACTTACAGCTAAAGAAATCAAAAGTACTGGCATGACAGCAGAGTGAAGAAAACTCCATTAAGCTTATACAATTTGCTTGAATTTGCTTGAAGAATCCACTTAACCCAACCAGTTTTTCTCTCAGTGCGAGCACCCACACACGCAAAATCACAGCGAGCAATACCAACGCACTTGTCGCCGTTTATTGATTCAATCATTGGAAATGTGTGTTAAGGTTTTTAAAGCAGTCTCTCTATTTGCTTGAAGTTTTTTGCAGGACACCCCCCAGCTGGGCACCATCACTACCCTCACCCTTAACCCTTAACCGGCCACCCTGTGCCCATTGGACCCTCGCCGCCCTTTTCCGCTTTCCGGCGAGTTGCCTTTTTGCTGTGTTTGTTTTCTGTTTGCATTTTTTTGTTTGTTTCGAGCTCTGCAGCAACTCAACTGTCGACTGTTTGCTTTGCGTTGCTTTAACGCTATTTTCGCTCAGTTTTATTTTGTTTTGCCTTGTTTTGTTGCGTTGAGCACTTTTGTACAGTGTGTTGTTGCTGGCTGACCCACCAACACACCAACACACCCACACACCATTTTCCCAACAGTCGTTGATTTTCCCCATTTTTTGTCGTCTATTTTTTTTTTGGGCCGTAAATTTATGCTAACAGCTCTCCATTGAAAATGCATAAATTTATGTGTTTACACTATGTGCAGGCATTTGCTTTGCGGGTGCGGATGTGCGGAAGTGCGGATGTGCAAAGAGCGGGGATGCCGGGCACATGTGTTTACTTAGCACTTTTTATGGCCTGGCCAAGCCGGAAACCCTGGCCAGCCCGCAGTCCATGTTTTATTTACCTACAGTTTGTTTTATTTAGACCGAACTGTTTTTATTTTCGGCTAAGCCCTCTTTTGCCCCGGGATAACTATGCGAAATTTTATAAATTATTATTTGCATAAATTGCCGTATTTGCCAGCGCAAATGAGACCAAAGTCAAACAGAAGTTCGCACGCACAGCTCATAAAACTTAGCTCAAGACTAAACGATTTTGCCTGCCGATCGGCGATGGGAGGTCCGTTCAAAAATTCCATCAACGCCCCAAATGACTTTATGCAAAAGTTTGGACCGGGCATAAAAAACAAAGGCACCGAAAGCCGAGGAGCCGTGGAGCCGAGAAGCCGGAATGCCAAACGAGCAAAACAATGCGGACATGGCGGTAAAGGGTTAAGGAAAAGGACTCACACGTTTGCTTTACACAGTAAGAAAACCAAAAATGCATAACGGTTATTTAATCTCTTTTTGAAACGACAGCAATATTGCCAAAAATCCAACCGTTGGTTACTACAGTTTGTATCATAAATGCAAAAATAGTCAATTAATGGTGGACCGCACATTTATGCTCGGTGTATATTTGGATCCAGTTTGTGGCCAATACATTAAAATCGTGCCAAACTCAGAAGAACTGAAAAGTGTGAGGACAAAGTCTGGGCCGGGCACATAAATGCGAAATAAAAACCATTTGAATGGCAGGCGACACTCAAAATCGATACGAACCGAACTACAGGATGGCACTGCTACTGGCTTCGAAGGATGTGCTTCGAAGGATGTGAACCTTTGGACGCTGGACATTGCAAAAGTACGAAAATGTAAATGGGCCTTGGTTCTCGGGCTCGAAGTGCTTCTGTGTGTTTATTTGGTATATGGGGCTGCAGCAGTAAAATAGATGGGCATTTAAGATGAGCCAACTTCCCGTTCGGCCCTCCGATTCTCAGTCTCAGTCTCTTAATCCACACTTGCGGTCATCAGATCAGTTGGCCAATTCATTGCAAAGTCATTTGAAAAGCGTTTTCCTTTTATTTCCCTTGGGCGGTACACTTTGTTTAGTTGCGAGCTTAAGGTCTTTAAAAATGTTTCTGAATATGAAAATGGTTTATAAACATCTTGGTAGATGGGAAACTAGAAAGTTGTATCAACGTTTTTTAACCCCTTTTGAATATAATTTAAATTTGTTAAAATATTTTTAAAATCGCTACCACCTTGTCCGCTGCTGTGGCACTCGTTCTTGAAACAGTTCACGTCCTTGGCGCCGGGTAATGGAGGACCTCAGTCGAGTGGTCGCCTCCTTTTCGGCGTTAATGAAAAATGCATGAAATTTAAATTGCGCCAAAGTGTTGACCAGTGGCTGGACCCACACCTTTGCCACCATTGAAATCCACTTTGCTCGGATGCGATGTGGGCATGAGCAATTTGTTACACCGTGCAACAAGCGAATGGTCCGCAGACACTTTTATTACACGGCGCCAACAAAACAAGAAGAAGGCGAAAAAAATCGACAGACAAAAAGCGACAAATGCGATGACAAACAATACGAGCAACAAGAAAAACAATGACGCCGCTGTCAATTGTCTGAATTTTGAAAACCGAAAGCAAGAAAATAAAGGCAACGAAATGAAAACACTGAAAATCGGAGACTGTGAAAAAAACTGAACCTCATTTTCTATGCCACTGCCACTGTCGCTGCCGCTGCCAAATGTCAAATGTCGAATTGAGCAAAGAAATGTAAACTTTTCATTTGCCGCCACCAACAGGAAACAAAACGAGGCACAAAAGAAATTGCAGTGTAAAAAATGGACAGTCAAAAATGTTACCAATCAAATGAAATGTAATCAAACGGAATGAACAGGACAGCGGGCAGACATCAAATCAAGCAGCGATTTTTATGTTTCAATCGAATGATAAGTGTGCTATTATTAGGACAAAGATACGCATTTCTGTTTTAATGTACAGACATTTGAATAGTCTATTATTATTAACATATATTTAAAACGCAAATAGAAGCTGAAGACAGCAATTTGGTTTTGTGTTTTGTACAAACAGTAGAAATTGCAATAATGATACAAAACCTGAATTTTCTTAGCAGCCAACAACACTGAATTTTCCAATACAACACAAATATTCCGACACGCTTTCCTTAAACATTTTATCGCATCCTCCACTTTGTACCCAATTCAAGTGGAATTTATTGAGAGTCTTTAAGCACGGGCACTCCACACCAACACCAGGGCGGATGGCAATTCAAATGGCTCACACAGACACGAGCACATAGCAGCTATGGCCAAAGCTACTCAATTGTAATGGCCGCTGGCATAAAATAAAGCTCACAACGAGCAGCGCCCACAAACGGCCACGCCCACAAGGCCAACCAACACCTTTTTTATGCGTTTTCATTTGCGAAAGCGTAGGAAATATCTTGCCCACGGGGCGTATTAAAATCAATTCATTTAATTTTGATCAAAGCGAAATAAATCTTTGCGCTTTTTGCTTAATTTCCTTCGCTTTTCGAGATGGGAAAACTCGCAGGGAAAATCCACAACAACGTCAGTGAGTAATTCGGTTTCAGTCTGTATTGGTGTGTAGCGTGGGTGTGGGTGTGTGTGTGCTGTAAAACGCAAAGTAAGACAAAAAGCACGGGTAAGAGAGAGAAATACCGTAAGCGAAATGAGAAATCATTAGTAAGTAAAAAGCTTGTCAATGTGTGTGTAAGTACACACACACACACACACACACAGACGAAGCGAAGATAAAGACACACATAAAAGGAAAGCGGCGTGTAAAAGTTTCTCCAGTTCCCTGTACTTTCCTTATCAATGCCAGCGACGGCAACTGAATTAATTTTTCAATTCGCCAAACGAATTCATTGACTTTTTGTGTTCGCCACCCATGCACCCACACACCCACACACCCGCACAACCATCTCCTTGCACACACCCACACACTGACACTCACACACACACATTTACCAGCGCAGTCAAAGATTCTGATGCAGACTCCACGTTTCTGCTGGGGTATTAAAATCCTTTAAACAGATTTCATTTCGAACGCTTTGCGGTCGATAAATGCATTTCACTTTGGTGGTTTTTTACCCACACAAACTCTCTCCCGTCCACACAAACACAAACACACACACACACACACATTACGTGCTTATCCTTACGTTTCTGTGTGTGTTTCATTTGGCGTTGCATACTTTTCGGCTGCTGCTATCCTCTTCGGTTTTTCCGCCTTCGCAACTGACTCCTTTCAATGATTTGCTGGCAAATTACTTTGAGGTGTTGCCTGCTGTCTCTCGCCTCACTTTGCCACCTTGCCCGAACCTTGCTGCTGTACAAAAATTGCCAAATTCATTTCCAAAACAAACATTTAGTATGTGTGTTTGTCCGTATGCGGGTGTGTGTGAGTGTGTATGTGTATGTTGACTGCAAGTGTTGCCAACCAATTTAAAAGTTTTGCTGTCGCCGTTGCCTGAGCGAAAGTAAAGCGCGCTCGCCGTTGTTGTTGCATCATTTGGGGGCAAGGAAAAACAGCCAAGTGCAGGCGGATCACAGATGGAGATAATACACCGGAATACAGTGGAAATGATGTTGGCAAATCACATTACCAATTAAATCTGGCCAAGGATATAATTTCAGTGTCCTTGCTGGCAACTGAGACTAAGCAGTGGCAAGTAAAATAATTGTTTTATATTATTTATAGCATAAGCTACTTTTAGAACCAACATCCTTTCATTAAGGCATTAAATTGAAATAAAACACCAAACTAGAAACTTCTATGAACTGAATTGCAGCTGAATTTAAGGTGAGTTGTTCAGCATATGGACCATCCATTACGGGTAGCTGCCACTGTAGTTGAACCTCCATTAGGAGGTGGCTGCCGTTGTGATGCTGCGGATGGGACTCCGCCCACAGCCAACTACTGTGGCACTTGTTGGCTTGGCTGCTGCTGCTGCTGCTGTTGCAGTTGCGACACTTGGGAAACTCGCAGTCGCTGTTTGTTTTTGCAACAGCGGCATGTAGGTGTAACCCACCCCTTGTGTGTGTGTGTGTGTGTGTGTAAGTGCTGCTCGAAAGTTCATGCACCGTGTGGCAGTGCAGCTGTGTGGGTGTGCACACTGTGTGTCCTTAGTGCATATATAAATTTATATGCATGTGCCTGTTACGCTCTGCTCCTTTCGGTTTGCCGGCAGTTTGGCCGACTCTCTCGCATTTGAATTGGAAATTCAGCGGCGTGCTTAATTTTCAATTTGCAATCATTTGGCCTGGTAATCAATGTTTGCTTTGTCGGTTGCGGTTGTCGACTTTTTCTAGTCCTCTGCTAATTAGTAACTAAGTGTGGCTCATCACAAAGTCAATTGTCCCTCTTGCCTTCTCCCAATTGGTTTATTTTGATTGAATAACTACAGGAGAACCCATACAGAAACCCAACTGCATTGCAATTTAAAAATTAGGGTTTTACACTTTGAACTAGTAATACAACTGAGAATACTAAAAATATCTGAAGAAAACAAACAGAAACGAAGCAGGTTTAAATAGCTACGCTTATTGAAAACACTTTCATTCACAGTAATTATTTCTACCTATTGAAAAATGTCTATTTGCAAGGGAAAATGATCTAGATTTCAATTAGTGAACACTTGGCTTTGTCGCTGTGCTGCCATCGACTCTTTTCATATGCCCGCTAATTAGTGGATAAGTGTGGATCATCGCAAAGTCAATTGTCCTGGAAATGACTCTCCATCTATATTTTTCTTTTTTGTGCCGGTTAAGAACTAGCGAATTTGCTCCACTTTCGCACTCATTTCCCAGGGTGTTTTCCCCCCCACGATTTTCCGGACTTCTAGTAAGCCTGGCCGCATTAAGCCAACTTACACAATGCCCGGAACCGGCGGACTCTTCACTTTCGCCCCGGCTTCTATTTATGTGCCCATGCCCGCCAGTTGGTGTTGTTTTGTCTTGTCTAGTAATTTTCTCACACTTTGCAGCCGCTCATCAACGCTCCGGCGGCCAAAGGGAAAGGCAAACTTCGCAGACTCAAGTGTGGAAATTTTCACTTTTTTGCCATAATTAAATTCATTTTCAAGTTGCTCTTGCTGCCTAGCTGCCTAGCTGCCTTTCTGCCGGCTTTCGACTCAACGAGATGCCACACCGACGCACACTCAACTTTTCACTATTTTTAGTCGTCCTAGTCGTCGCAGTAGACATTTTCCATTTTTCATTACAGCCCAAAGTCAGGATGCCTGGCAAAGGCCGCCTGGCCGCCTGGCCGCTTTTCCTCGTTTCATTTTCATGCAGCTTCCTGTGCCGTTGTTTCCGGTTTTATGCCTGCCAGTGTCTATTTGTGTATAGTTTTTGCCATTAGCAACCGTCGTTGGTTTGAGGGACTTAGGGGCTGCAGATGGCAATGGGAATGGGAATGGGAATGGTAGAGCCAACAAATTGGAGAATAGTCCCAGTTGCTGTCTCTATCGCCGCTGCCTTTGTTTCCAAGTTTCGGCTTAAGTTGTTTTTAAGTTGTAAATCTCTACGGGCATGCAATTTCCCTTGCCTGCCCGCCCGAGCTGTATCAAATTTTTCATTTGTGGTTAAAAATATGAAAATTGTAACTGATATTTATTCTTGTAATGCCTACGCTTGACATTTTTCAGCCCAGAGGGTTGGTGTCCACAATAATTCATCTCTGAAATGCGTGTTCGAGTTTTGTTATTTTTCGGATTACGTGTGCGAATTTGGCCCCTTGGAATTTTACTCATTTAAAACTGTGGCCGAAAGTGATACGTGTGCTCAATTGGTATTTTTGAAATCTACCTCCTTGACTTTCTGACTTGACTGTCTGGGCCACGTTTAATTGAATGTGTTGCCAGTATGATTTTGGCCATCTGACGCATACGAAATTTCTATAAATATGAAATACGTTATCGTGCCCAGATATCGATCGCCTGAAGTGTTTTTTGGCTTGAATTGTAATTGCTCAGACATTTCTCTGAATACGTAAGCTGTTGTTATTTCTCAAGAGGTTCTTGTTAACTGAGGATTTTGCTTGAGGTTTTTGCTGCACTTGAACTCTTGTTGATTTTAAAGTCTCGGATTTTATTATTATTTTTAGTTTGTATACTCTAATTTATTGCATTTTTAGATAAATGCACAAATTTGACAAATAGAACACATTTTAGCACAAACAGCATTTTATTGCGATACAACTAATAGGATAAATTATTTTTTTGCCATGGACGTGTTTGAATGATTTGCTAACTTTTTAAGCCCGCACAAATCCTTGACTGAAAATGAAATGCAATTATATCGCAAAATAAAACTCTTTCAATTAAATCCCAACTGAAAGCCAATCTGAATATGTTTAGAATTGCAAATGACTATGCTGATGGTTTTTTTTTTAAATGAAACTAATACTTGATTTATTGGTCTTTACATGGTATTAAACGGTTGCTATTTAACAGAGTTTTTATTTAAGGAATTTAAATAAATAAGGCAAAAAAATTTGTTCATGTTTATAGACTTTTCTAGATAAGACTACATTCCTTAGTTTGATTATTTTGTTTCTGCCCACTTTTTTAGGGGACATTCAATTAAGAATTAATATTGCATCTATATTCAGCAGTTTGTTCGATGAATAAAAACGTTTTCCATTGAAAATTTATTACAGTTGTTGATGTGAAAAGCACTCCTCAGAACGAAACGGAGCTCGTTGTCTGCCGCATTCGAAACACGTCTCAGGGGCAAAATGCAGCGACATTTCGCAATTTATGCAACACCTTTTTGCCGGTGGAAATGGCGCCGAAACCGAAATCGAAATCGAAACCAAGAACAAGAACAGGACCAGAACCAGGACCAGAACCAGAACCGAAACCGAAACAAGGCAAGGACATTCACCCCGGGAAACTCGCTTTTGCACTCACCTGGCTTGGAGTTGCTGCCCACGAGCTGCTGCTGCTGCTGTTGCTGTTGCTGTTGCGACATTTGCTGCTGCTGTTGCTGCTGCGAGTGCTGCTGCTGGCCATTGTGCTGCAAATGAGCAGCTGTCACCGCCGACTGCTGCTGCTGCTGTTGCTGCTGCTGCTGCTGGGCGGCTGCTGCGGCCGCTGCAGCGGGATGGATGGCCAGCAGCTTCGTTTCCGGCGGCTTGTGCGGACCCATTGTGATCTGCGGGGCACCCATGGCTATGGTCGGTGCTGGCATCATCAGGGTCGACATGGTCAGCATAATTTGCGAGTGAATTTTGGTCGCTTGGACTCGATGTGGACGCGAAGTGTGTTGGTGTTTTTGGTGTTTTTGGTGTATTTGGGGATGCAGTTGCTCTGGCTTTGTCTTTGTCTTTATTGATTCGCTGCTGACCCCTCCGCAGGATGTGAACTCGGTGCCAAAGGTCGTGCGTTAGCCTTTGTCGCCAGCTTTCTCTGGCTCTCGCCGCTGCTTTCTATGTGTGCGGAGTGCAAACTTATGAAATATGCTCTCGCCTCGCTTTGCCTCTATGTATTTTCACTTTTCGTGCTGGCTGGTTACTCTATTTATGTACTACACATACATATGCTACATATATATATAGATATATATATTGACATAAGTATGGGGGGGGGGGCATGTGGAAAATGTGTAAGTATATATATTTTTTTTCGCCTTTCTTTTATGTTTCGCTTATGTGTTTGTTCAACCGGAAATACACGAACTCAAGCGCACTTGGCTTGTAATATCGTTTCAGGGATTTCCTTCGCCTTCTGCCTGCCAGTAATCGCAAATTATTCTTTCTTTTCTGTTGTGTCTGCTGGCAGCGGAAATTATAAATATTCCTGTCATGCGAGTAGTACTACCGAGTTCTCTGCCTGCCAGACGTCTTCTGTTTTAATATCAATGTCTGGTATGTAAAATGTCAGGCCAAAAAAAATACAACAAAGATATGGAAAAAAATAATGAAAATATGTGGAGAAAACAACAGGGGAAAATGCCAAACGGAAAAGTGAAGCCCTGCTCAGACGGCTCAAAGTCGCAGGGAAAGTTTCAAGCAGCTGGCTGCAATGGCAATTATTATTTTGCCGGCAGCTTCTGAGTTTTTGTCGCGCGCGAATTTGCTGGCGACTTTCGAAGTCAGTGACTCCCAAGTGCGTGATAAATATCGTATTTAGGTTTAGGTGATCTTTTGGCAAAATTAAAAAGTTCAAGTCCCAGGCCCAGAATAATTTGCCACTACTAGGCAAGGCGAGTTGTGAAGTCTATGTTTCGAACTACGCACGAACCAGGCAGACGTGATCAATCGCACACACAGGATATAATTTACAGGATATACAAAGCGTTCGGTATACGTTCGTACTAGACCGCTGGGCGACGCTTTTCTTACTGAACGCCAGGAGCACACGCATTGGCCAAAATTCGGAGGCGCTGCTGCCACTGCAACGACGGCAGAAAGGCTGCCGATTTTCCTGCTGCCGATTTTCCCGCTGCCGCTGCTGCTAGGAAAATCGCTGTCGCCGCTGCCGATGCCGCTGCTGCTTCAGCTGCCTCTGCCGCCGATGACGACGACGGGATGCGTTTCCCTACATTTCTCTTCGGCGGCGTGGAGCTCGGTTAAACGGCGGCACGAAGCTGGCTGCCATCGCTGCCATCGTTCATGAAATATTCACGAATGGCTCGCTCTCACTCGCGCCGCCTGCTCCTTGCTGAATCCTTGCTCTCCTGGCCCTCTCTCCGTCCCTCTCGCCATACCAACTGGCTCGTTTCCTTGCTCCGGGCGCCATTCACAAGTCGCAAGCCTCGTCCTTTCAGGTCCTTTCGGCTCCCGTCGCCACAGAGCGCAGAATCCGAGCAGCCGAGAGCTCTGGCTTTTCGAAAGCGCCAGCCACATTTGAAATTGACTGGGAAGGCTTTTTTGTGATTTATAATTTAAATCATAATATGTAACAAATATTTCTATATAATCTAAATAGAATATAAATATCTACATTTAAAACTGCAGTTTTCAATTTAATCAGAGCATTTTTATAGACTTTAAATGTCACTTATTGCTCTAAAAAAGGAACCTTAGAAATGTCCTTTTGCCGCCTTTCATCGAAAATACCAGTATTTTTATGGCACGGCACTGAAAACTGTTATACGCTTGATGGCTAAGGCAAATGTTAATAACATCCAGCAGATGCCAATGTTTTTCAATCTTTTCACAGCATTATCCATCCTTTTGTCCAAATTGCTCCAATATATTATCATATAAAACTAGTAGAACACTAGCTAACTAGTCATAAAGATCTACAGCTTTTGAGTGATTGTGATAAGTGTCAGTCAGAGCCAAATGCCAAATATTGTGAAGAGGGTCAGATGAAAGCAACTTCCTTTAAACAGTGAAGTTCTTCATTCAGTATCCTTTATATGAAATGTAGTATTGTATGAACTGTAAACCATGAATCGCATGCGAAGTTCAGCTTCACCTGCTGCCGTTGCTTTGCGTTAATTGTAGTCCTGGAACGAAATCCAAGCAGGACAGCAAAAAGGATGCAATTTAAGGTGCATCTCCCTATTATTGCACTCTTTCCACCTCGTTATTACTCCACTTTTTTTTTTTTTGTTATTAACATACTTGCTGGTGTCGACGGCAGTGACAGAGACAGCGACCGAAAGGACGACGGTACTCACAGAGGTAATGTTGCAAAGAGCAGTGCTCGAAAAAGTGTCTGGGCTGGGGGAGAAGCCATCAGCGAAATGGGGAAATGTGGGGAAAATACATAATTACATGTAATTTACCATGCGACATTATCATTGTTCTGCTGGTATTTAGCATAGAATCAACGTCGCAAGGCTCAGACGTCGAGTGTCCATGGAATAGCTCATGTGGCGGACAACGGGAGGGTCCTGAATGCGCTGTCCCTGCTCCCTAACTCACTTGTATGTACTTGGAAAAAGAATATAACTTGGTTTTTAATTAATCATTTCAGCGGATAAATAGTAGTAGTTTAAAATATTCAAGTCAAAGAAAAAATCGGTTTGGTTTGATTATAGAAAACTTTTTAACTACCAAACATGATAATATATCGCCTTACAATTTCTTCAAGTGCATATTGCATGTGCTTAAATGCAACAAAAAACAGCAGCAACTTCACGTTATAACAAAAGTGAAGTAAACAATAAGAAGAGGCCGTTAGAGCGATGCAAAAGACGAGTTTCTTTCTTTTTGGCCCACTCTTTCTGCATGTCCTTCTGCCGCTCTCACCGATTCTATGCACTTGTGTGTGTGTGTGTGACAATTGCCCTTTGAATTTTTAAATCCCTTTAAATGAAAACAACAACTGGAATCCCCCCGCCTTTTGGCCTTTTGTTCTTCGAGTTGCGCTTGTTAGGTAAATCAGCGCCAGTTTGCATGAGTGTGTGTTGGTTAGTGAGTGTACGAGTGTGCGTGTGTGCGATTGTGTGAATGAGTGAGCCTTTGCAGCAAAAACAGCGAGAAAACAACAACAATATCATCGTGCGGAAAGTTATAACGTGCTTAAGCGTCTTTAGCTGAAATGAGGCTAAAAATATTTGCTTATAATGAAGTGCAGGGGTGTGTGAGTGTAAATGTGACCTGTGACCATGCACAAGTACACCCATACAATTGTATGTTTGCTTGTTTGTCATTGTGTGTGTGCCTGTGTGTGTGTGGCGACATAACAATAGCGCATCGGGTACTATTGTTGTTGTTTCACTAGAGGAGGGGCCTTTGCACCCCTCCCTTCCTTACAAGCACAAAATTAAGGCATTGTTAAAGCCAATTAGGGTATTTAGTCGAGAGTCCCGGCGCGAAGGCAGTGTGGACACAACACGGCGTATGCGTGATATTTCATGGCGGATGACAGCTGCCAAGGATAATGGCGCGAAGCTGAAGGGGAAAACTTCACAGGGATTTTCTTGACAATTATGAAAAGGGCAGATGCATTTCGGGCATGCATGTGGGAAAATGTGCAGACGAATAACTACAACTTGAGTGCACAGCGAGAACTTGATCCATATTTACTTTATTGTACTTTTCAAGTGTATCGATTTATTTAATAAAATTAAATACTTATTGCAAATTACAAGATGAGTAAAATTATGTATCGTCCTTTAAGCAATTAGGCCTCGCTCAAAATATAGTTTCTGAGAGGATTTTCATTCACGGACAAAAGCTCTTAAGTCTTTAAAACCAAAGTTTTACCATAAGTGCAAATTAATAGGGTTCGAGCCAAATCAAACTAAGCCACAACAAACATGCTACTTCTTGACACAACCAATTGCCTCGGCTGAAGCCAAATAGCCCGCCGGCAGATCCTTGAAGGACAATGGGATAGACAGAAAAGGAAAAGGGAAAGGGACAGCCAACACGAGCTAGCAAACTGAGGAGTGGGATGATGGGCCAAGGTTGATGGAGAATTCGCTGGTGATGCTTTTGGGGCCCCAAAACAACTAAGCACCTTTTGCCGAAAGACTTGCCACACTGATGGCTCAGCAAGGAATTTGCAATTTGGGGTGCCGGCACCCTTAAACTGCCACTAAATAAATACACGTTCGCATGCTCAAGACGACGATGAACCCAAAATAAGTGAATTATTTATGCGGGCCCTATTCCGGTCTTAGGTGCCACCTAATGGGGGTCACACTTGGAGATTTAAATTTTTAAATAGGTGTGTCAGATAATGAAAATAAGTACCCGACGGGGGAGTTTTAGCTGGCAAAAAGTACAAGCGTTTTTTGGGGCGCTGCCGTGTGTCACAGTTTAGTATTTTTGAAGGCTCCCATTTTCCCGACCGACTGATGTGGACATGGCTTGAAGGCCATCGCCGTTGTGCCGTTTAACTTGGCTAACGATAATTTGTTTGGCAACTGGCGGCGCTGGCTGGCGCTGCGTAATGAATTTTTATGCCCCTTTAATGTACTTTACGCAGATATGAAATTATGTGACCAAAGCAACTCCAGCAAATCCACAACTCGGCCCGCCCTTCAGTTGAGCCCCGCAGTTGGAGCGCCTAGTTGGACCGCCTGCCATGTTAATTATTAATATTTTTTAATTAAAATGTGCACTAGCCACGAAAACACAAACACGCCTGTTAGGCAAACACGAACGGGTGCTAAAGTGTTCACAGAAAGCAAGTCAAACACAAATAAAATCCCACACACTGCCATAAAGAGAAATAAAGAATAAGCAAGCACTAAATCAACACACACACACACACACACAACTTTTGGTGAGGCAAAAAAAATTTTGGAATTTTAAAATGGAGCGAGTGCCAGCTCGTCAGTCTGCGGTCTGCCAGATAAATCTCCAGTGGGTCTGGGGCCTTGGTCTGGGTATGAAACTGGTTTTGAATCTCGGTCTGAAACTGAATCGGTTGAGGAAAATGCCCGCATGAATTATCGCATTCAAATATAAAGTCCTCTGGCCAAGAACGAGCCGTATTCGCCGGCTTAATGTAGCGCGAAATAACTGGAATATTTCAAATGTGAAACTGTAGCAAATCGTGGTGTTCATATATCCAGCCTGTCCCATTATGCATGACCAAATTATGACTGCCAATAATCAAGGGCGAAGGCGCGAACATTTACAGTCAGTTCCGCTGGCAAAAGAGTTACGCACCCTTCGTGCGATTATACATATATAATTTTTATTTTGAGCTGAGTTAGTGGGGCCATTAAAGTGAAATGGTATCTATAAGTCACGTTCTGGGCACTGATTTGAATACGAGCTGTGTGGCAAAGTGTATATAATGGGTATTGAGCTGTCCCAAGTGCTTGACAAATGCAAGTGTATTTTGTTCATAATAAAACCACAATGAGTTTTAAGGAAACAAAAATTGCAAGAGATTTGACCACTGCTGAGCTGTCACTGTGCGTGTCAAAGTGTCGGAAGCACGTACAGTGCATTTTAACCAGTTTTAAATATATATAATTGACATTTTAACTTGACACTTTACACCTTAAATATATGGTATTTAAATAAATAGTTGAATTACCTTGCTAGCCTGCAGAATAATACCTACGACCATTAGTTTACAAGTATCTGTGCGTTATTTGATATTTTTTGTGGCAGCTTCAATTGCAGCTTCTTGTGGCAATTTTCGGTTTCAACGGCTTTCGCAGTAATTGTCACCGGACTATTACCACCACCCTGGGCCACAGCCACCGATGGCATTTCCAACCGGAAGCGCGTCCCATCGATTTGTCTCTGTCGCTGTCCTTCACTGGCTGCTCTTCCGTTCTGAGCTGGCACAATTTAGTGTTTAAGTAATATTTTGTTACTTCGGTGAGAGAGAGTTACACTGGCTGGCTGCACATAACTGGGTAATTTATATTGGCCATTTCGCTTTGAGTCGCACACACTCACGGTCGCAAAGTGCTTCTGCGACAAAGTAAATTGTAAAATGTCACCCATAAAGCGTAAATTGTAACAAAAAGCACTCGAGGCCACGCAGTGATTTAAATTTTGTCGTCTGTAGGCTCTGGCTGTAAAGTTATGTGTATCTGCGGCGTTGTACCCCGAACGCCGAAAAGCACATCCCCTTTTCCCAATTTTCCCCTGCATCCGCATCCTTTCGTCCTGCAGTTCCAGGACGACGCAGCTGGCAAGGCCTTTCGTCCTTTTGGTTTTCGGTCGGGACACTGGCACTTGGCAGCACTGGCGACAAGTTTTTTGGCCCGATGCGAGCGCACACACAGTGTCCACAATTTACACAATTCATAATTCATGCGCAAATACTGCTCATACAATATATGGATCGTCGGGCGATTTCAGCATTTCGCAGTCGCAGCTGCAGCTGTAAACTTTAATTATATCTGGAAATGTATCTGTATCTATGCGTGTGCGTTTTAATTGAGTTTTGGTATGCAAAACACTGGGCCAAAGTGACAAATTGATTATCAATTCGCATGTTTTATGAACACGGATGGAGGGCTTTATGTAAAAAAATAAATATATTGTATGTATGACTGGGTATGTGATGAATTTAAAGTGCACATAATCGTGAGCTCAGAGAAATAATTTCAATATGCGATACCGTTTGCCTGTGCTGGTGAATTAAAAGCGGAAACAATTCATTTCACGCACTATTGAGCCTGAGAACAAACCATTTTTCTTCGCCGCAATTTGAGCAAATATTAATTTTTGCCCGCTCTTATTCATGAACCTGTCCGCCAAGTCTGGGAATTTTCCTCTCCTTCGAAACTCCGTCTGTGACTGTGGCGGCAGAGTTTTCCCGCTGGTCGTTCGTTGCTCGCTTTTCGTTTGGCGAGGTCCAAAAGGACGACGACGACAATCAATTTTTCTTCATCACAAAATTGCATTCTTCAAACAGATGGAGGAAATGGAGGAATGGCGGGGAAGAACACAAAAATTCGCACTTTATTCATTTCCGTCCGACATCAAATGCTTTCCATCTGCCGACGAGGCCAACGATCTCTCTCCACTCTTGATTCTCTGGACTCAGTACGGTGGACTGTGGATTGCCGACTCCGTATTTTCGTATTTCCGCATTTTGTATTCATTAATCAACTTTCAAATCTTTCCACAACAAAGAAGAGGCTGGAGTTCTGGGCGAAATCCTCGCCGTATCCTCCCAACCCTGGTGGCACTTTGCACTAATTTGCGGCTGCATCTCCCGACAGTCGCAACAAGCAGCGACAAGCTGTCCACTCGGCAGCAGGCTTTTTGAAACTCGCACCACCCAACCACCCAACCACCGGATAACCCAACCACCGGGGAACCCACCCATTGGCCCACCCACCTGCACGGCTTGTTTGTATCATTTACGCGCCGTGCATCGAATCGAGTCGCGGCTCACACGGCATATGCGTGCTGGCCCATCACTCAATGGCAGCTGCAGAGTCGCAGTTAGCGGGCGTCAGTTTTCATTTGCGTCAATTGTTTGCAACTGGTTAAGGATTCAGGATGTCAGCTGGAGAGAAATGCGGATGCACGCCGTCTTGCAGAGGCAAAAATGTGTGTTTACAAGTCTGCAACATTCATGTATTGATGTCATTGTAATCATAGGATAATATTGGGTATTATAAATATTCATTTGATTGTTTTCCTTTAGATTATTTTATCAACAGTTATGTAACTTATTTCTTATATAATTTTCTTGCCGTGCTGCCCTTTGAACATCTTTGGATGCTTGAGCATATTACGTTGCTTGTCTTCCAGTGGCAGGCAGCAGTCATTAACAACCGGAGATGAGTTTGGTTTAATGCGGTTGCCGTTTACAAATGGAATTTTTTAGTGGCCCAACAGCCTGACAGTCGACGAACGAAACGCCGAGTCAAAACGCCAGGCGGCGCAAGGATGTGCAGGATGACTGAAGGATGCAGGATTTGGCAACGGAAGTCACTTTTGCGGGAGTGCGTGAGCACTGAATTTGTGCATTTCTGGAAATTTAATGCCGAGGGCCAATGAAAACTCGACTCAGTCAGTCATCAACAACGGCATCGTCATTATCAGCAAAACGAAAAGTGCGCCCAGACTTGGCATATTTACTCTTAGAATATTCCATCTGCCGGTCTGCCAAACGGTCAAGGTGCAGCTGCAATTGCATAGAGTGGTGTGGAAAACGTGAGGAAACATGGAAAATTCGCCCCTAATACTGCCCGGTCATTTTTCCATGCGCATTTGGGCGAGCATTTAATCCATCTCCATCAAAACGAATCTGAATCTCTGAATCATTTTATTTGCCCGGCAAGAACAAGTGCTATTGCAGTTGATAAAGCTGCTTATAATTGTGAGTGTGTCTGTGTGTTTTTCAGGGGTTTTCCACCAGGGGGCTTATCATATCCTGCTTTTATTTGGATGTAAGTTACTTGCTCGGCTCCGGTCTGCTGATCAGCAATGCAAATGCCTGAAAATCGATCTAAAATGAAAGCTGAAAATCAAAAATCTCTGCATTAATGAGCTGCCAGAAAGGGGGCTTATGTTTTGGCTGGCTGCTACATTTTTCGGCTTCATTTCCAAAACCCTTAAAAAGTTGTTTTTACATATTCTTTTTAATCAATCAAGCCCTCAAGATGTGCTAAAGAAAAACAGAAAGTAAATATGTGTGTAATAATCACAATGAAAAAACAACCTTAAAATTACAAACCATTTTATACCTTTCATTGTTTTTAAATAGTTTAAACAGCTTGTTTTTGTGGCTTTCGTTTGATGAAATCGTGGCCGGAAATCTTTGCAGCTCATAAAGTCGTGTATGTGTCAAGTCGCCAAACCGAAAAACTAATTAAAAACCTTCAGGATTCTGGTCCTTTATGCATTTCTAAAGTGGATGGCAATCTGCACTTCTGGACTTGACTGGTCCGCTGGGTAAACTTTTCATTAGCCACATTTGGGTGGAAAAGTTTCGGTCCGAATCTTTTACACTTGCATGCCAAGCATCGTCGCCTACTTATGCGCAATTTTTCGACAACTATTTATGCAGTGAAAACTTTATGTTTGCCACCCCTCCCCTCTCCCCCCAGCAACGCCCACCCATTGCCACCATGGCCACGCCCCCTCATTCACTTGGCTTCGAGTCCGAGTCAGAGTGCTCAACTATTTATGTTAGAACTGCAAAGCGTAGAGCCGAAACCAATGAAATTTCCTGGAAATACTTGGGACAACGGGCAAAGTGCAGCCTATACACGGCGAAAAAAATGTGGATACATTTCAGGATTATTTTGTAAAAAATCTGTTTATATACTTGCTCGATCCTTGCTCTATGTGCACTTGATTATTTGCTTTAGTTACTACAAAACTAAACTCTTACTACATTAATTATTAACTGACAAGCCTTTCTCGCCGTGTATGCACTGCCAGTGGGCGTGGGGCGTGGCCAGGTTATACACTTTGACTTTACTTAGTTGGCTTTTACCTTGCCGGTGATTTTAGCCAGCTGCCTGGAAAGTGGCGAGCAGTCAGGCAGCATATTTTTCTTAGCCACTCGGCCCGTTCTTATGATTTGGCGTGGGCGTGTGGTGCTGGTGGTGCGGGTGGTGCAGGGTGGTGCAGGGTGGTGTAAGTGGATCAGGTGAGTGGGTGGAGGCATGAAATCCTCGTGTATGCGCATACATTAGAAGCGTTAAGCTTCAGAAGCGGCGTGTTTGCACAAGTGCTGGTAACTAAACGCCCTGCAAAGTTTTGCGACTTGCTGAGTTTATGGGCAGAGTCAATGGTCAATTTGTTTGAGATTTGAGATTCGAGAATTTGTGCTGCCCCAGGGTCTTGGCCTAATTAAAATTGCATTAAAGCCCTGCCCCGGCCATGTGTCCTTTAAAGGGGACGCGCGAGTGGCCTCCGCCCATGTGATCTGCTGCCGAATGCCTGAGAGCCATCTAACCAAGCGAAACGCGGCCCGTGCCCCATACAAATTGCAGTCAACATGGCGCGTAAGTCAACCGGAACTGGCAAACGCCAGCAATGAAATACACATGGGCCGCTTCGAAATTCTCATGAGCTGGCGAGCTGGTTGAGCTGTATGGCATTCGATATAGTAAGAGTATATGTGGTGTGCGGGGTCGTGGAGGCATTAGGCCAGGCAGTGACAAATAAACAGTGACAGGAGGCAAACAAACAGACGAACAATCGACATGGGAACGGGACGAGGAGCAGGACAATGAAGCAGCGGCAGACGAGGACAATTCGTCGTCATCAGGAGCCTCATTTTGGACTTAATATAATACGCAGCGACGCGTCAAGGGACCGAAGATGAGGATGAGAATGTGAATGTAGATGGATGTGACTGACTCTGTGGACTGCGGAGCTGGAAAGGCGTAGAAAATCATTGCAGACATATGAAATATTAAATATGTATGACCGCAAGCTCACACAAAAACATGCAGAAAGTATGGCGTGCACTTAACAAATTCTGTAAAATAAATACTTCACAAACTTTTTGTCTATCTCAAATTTTAGATGATTAAGATGAAAAAAAGATGTAACAATACGATACTTAGGGAATAACAAACAATTTGTTAAATTATAATACTCCTAACCTGAGTTCTTCACTTTTGTCAAACAAAATTCATTTAAAACTAAATTATTCTCATAAGTACTCGAAAGTACGTTTCAAATGACAACTTTGCTGAAGTGTAGCGTGTACACATAAACAATCATTTGGCCCCAAATGTCTGGGGCCGTTGTCTAGTGGAGCAGAGCACCGAGGAAATGGCAGGCTGATGATCCCATTTCCGAGAGGTAAGTGATGCCAGTCAGCTTCGCCTCGGAAAATGTGGATTGGTGGTGGAGGTGGTGCTGTTGGTGGTGGTGGTGGTGGTGGTGGTGACTGTGGGGTTGCGAAACTGAGCAGTCCGAGCTGGGGGAAAATGTGCGGAACGGAACGGTACGGAAAGGAAAACTCACACAGCGACTGAAAAACAACCTTCAATGAGACAAAATCGACTTGTGCATTCGCCGTTGCACGGAGGAGAAAGGCGAATCGAGAATGTAGAAAGGAGAAAGGAGAAAGGCGAAGGAAATAAGGTTACACAGCCAATGCGCTAGTGTGTGTGTGTATGTGTGCGTGAGCAGCCTGCTTCTGGCCCGAGTCCTTTTCATTATAATTTAAGCATGGCAACATGACAACGTGGTTAACTTTTGCTTTTTTTCCACATTTCGTTACTTTGTTGCCGTGATCAGTGACTGTGGGGATTTTGATGCTGCTGCTGCTGCTTTTGCTGCTGTTGCTGCTGCTGCCGCTTCGGGGGAAATGAAATTGCCTCAAAATGTTTGCCACTTTTATTCTCTGCTCCTCCACTTTTTGTGGCCTTTGACGGGTACGTGTGTGGGTGGTTTTGTGTGCAGCTAAGGTTGAAGTATTTAATGAGCTGAAATTCGGAACGTGTGTCCTTGGCATGGATGGATGGCGAACGGCAGAATGGCTGAACGCTAGAACGCTAGAACGGGAAATACGACAAAAATCTGTTACACAAAACGGTGACTTTGGCGAGAGCGTTCTCTAATGAGGAGTACTCAAAAGATGCGATTACGTTGCGATTCAATGGCGAATTTTTCAAGGCATTTTTCACTCACAATAATGGCAATTAAATGGCTCAATCACGCAACATGACTGTCCAACGGCAAACATGTTAATTAAATGCCTGCCGCGGCCCAAATTTGCATACAATCAAATTTAAGAAGCGAACAAGAAAATCCATTTTTACCATTTCCCCGAACATTTCTCAATGGGTGACATGTGCGCGCCATTTGTATGCGGAAAACAAACACAGATGCACTGAGAAAAGTGCCTATTCATAAGTATATCAATACTTATATATTATAATTATTAATTAATGTAATAAGGAAGCTCTTTCCAGGTTCTACGATTGACAAACTAGAGCTATAAAACTATGAGAATAAGCAGAAAGTGAGACTCTTTGTTAAAGAACATTATATAATTAGTCATGGGTATTTTCCCGAGTGCTTAAACAATCACTTTCTTATACACGCGTACGGCATTATTATTTATTTTTATGCTTTACAATATTTATGCTCTTTGTCAGTGACCGGCATACGAAACAACTCCGATGGACAACGCATTTAATTAATGAAGAAACCGCCGGCCAACCGCGATCATGGGTGGAGCAAAGGGGTTTTGGGGCTGGGAACGAACTGGATCGGCCTTTTAATAAAGCTGAGTAAATAGATGGTCAGAGAAGCGGATTGGAACGCTGGGAGGCCAGGCATTAAGCCTTTGACATGCGCCAATCGTAAATCTTGGCCAACATATCTGAGCAATGTTTGTCCAATGTCCAGAGTGTCCAGTGAGTCCAGTGTGTCCAGTGTGTCCAGAGGGGGTTAAGGCTGAATCCAGGACTCCTAGCACGCATGGCCAAAAAGACAAAAAAGAGGCAAATACAAAAAAATGGCCGACGGCGTCGCTTTGTCCGCTCAAACGCTCGAGAGCCAAAAGAACGAACCAGCAGCATTGACAAGGCCGCCTATGCAAATATTTAGTAAATGAATCAGCGCTTTGCGACTGTTATCATTTATGTCCCCCAGAATTTCCAGCTTGGCCGGAAATTCTCATCCCCGAGGAAACACAAAGCAGTGCGTAGTTACGACTACAATGTACCCGCTTCTTTTGCAATCAGTGTGGGTTAAGGAAGTTAATTACTTGTGGAAAATGTTACGGAAGTCAATGAATTCATTTGGTTATTGCTTACTTAAAGACACTGTTTCATTTAATTTTATATATTTTTGTTAGTAACTTCTTTGATCCTTTAGACGAATGCCACATACTCAAACTTATCGACATTGCAGGGTATCCAAAGCGGGTGACAGGCGACAGCGAATTTGTCAATTTGTAGCAATGACTGTAAACAGACTGGCCCAAAGAGAGGAGGATAGGAGCACGAGGTTGTGGAAGGATATGGAAGGATATGGGGGGCAGAGAGTGACCCCTGCACATGCGGGCCTGAATTTATGGCCCAGCTCATGACGCACTTGTCCAGCCAAAAGTCCGGGAAAGGGTAAAAGGGACATCGGGTGGGATTGGCCGAAAGTGGAGCTGGTAGATGGTAGCTGGTAGCTGGTAACTGCCAACGGCTATGCATACAAAACGCTGCGGCAATTATCTGAAATGCAAATGCTTTGCTTGGCTCGAATCCGAGGGGAGATGGCCATGGCTAAGCATGTAATGAATTGTCTTTTTGGCCATTCGATAAATTTGCAACTCTATGAAGTTGCCCAGCTGCAGTGGAGCTCAGCTCAGTTCAGCTTGGTTGCTGTTACAGTTTCTGTTTCAGTTTCAGTTGCAGTGCCCAGATTCGGCATCGAAATCCCCAGTCCCTGCAGCGCCGTAAAGTATGCAACGTTTTATGGGCGAAAAAGGAAGGGCCTGGGAATCGGGGCTTGAATCGGGGGGCGTAATTAAAAATCATAAGAAATGGAATACAAACAGAAATAAACATGCCATAGCCGAGAGCATAAAAGCAGCTGCAGCTCTCCATCTCTGTAGCTGTACAGCTGTATCTGTATCTGTATCTCTATCTGTATCTGTATCTGCATCTGTAGGTTGTAGATGTAGATGTAGCTGCTCTGTGCTGTGCGAGTGCCATAAAAATATGCCAAAAGGAAAGCGAGCCAAAGCGAAAGAGGAAATAAAAATAAAAGCGCTGAAATAAAATAAATTGCACTCAAAAATCCTTTTTCCGTGCCTGCAACTCATTACAAATTTTATTACAGATACTTGCCCGGCACTCACCCAACAGCAAGGCTGCGGGCCTGCTATTCTGCTATTCTGGTATTCCCGTACCCTGGTCTTCTGGCATTCGGGTGGCTAAAACACACACACTCACACACACTTGTGCTGCCACCCACTAGCAAGATAGAGATACTGCACATAAGCACAGAACTGACATTTAATACAACACTTGATGTCGCTCATTAAGAAGAATTCAGCGCACGAGCGCCGCAGCTTCTGGCTAGCTGAGGCATCCAAAAAAAAAAAAACAAAAAAAAAAATGAGGCAAGTGGAACTTGTTGCCGAATAAGCAGCTGCCATTACGTATACATATGTCTGCCGCTTTGGAGGAAAAACTACACCTAAATTGATTTAGTACTTGAAGAAAACCAGCAATGTAAATCACAATAGTTTCAAGATTAATTTAAAAGTACGCCACGATTTATGCTCAATTGGAACAACTTGGTGTAGCAAAATGTAGTTTTAAAATTATCCTTTATATTATTTCCCATTCAGCCCCAAGTTTTTGGCAGCACACACTGCAGCAGACATAATGAACAGACACTGCCAAAGACAAGACAAGACAACGAACGCAATGCCTGCCGGGCGACAAGTGAAAGCATGTGTGATTGCGCCCCTTTCGCCGCTCGGCAGACAGACGGCAGTTGCACTTGCAGCCAGGACTTTGGGTACTTTCGTACTGGGTACTGGTACTACTGGATGTTGGATGGTGGATGGTGGGCTCTGGTGCGATCCTGGGATTCTTGGCGGCGCAGATTCTCATCCTTCAGCTGGGGAATCTGAGCTACTGCCTATGGCAAGGCGTCGGTTGTCACCTGCCGCCGGCGTCGCCATTCTGCAAAGGATGCCAACATGACGACAACTTGTCTACATTTCGTCTTCTTGTCTGCAGTTGCATTTGCAGTTGCCGGGGATGTACCCAGACATGTGTAGCTGACATGTCCTCATCTACTTACACACACACACACACACACATGTGTGCAAGGGACAACGGTGCGTATGCGCCTCATTTATACATTTCACACACTTTTTCCACTTACTTAGCACATCACGTCGAGATTGAATAAGGTGGAAGGCGTCGGGAAGTGCAAATAAAATGCAAACTTATTTATTCAACTAATTTACAAAGTTTAAGTTAATATTATAATCAAAAATACAAGTTTCAATAAAGAATTATAATGGGAATCAATGGGAATTACTATTAAGTTTTTATTTTGGTTGGCAGTTTGTTTTATGGCTAGCAGTCTGATTTAATGAGCAGATTGTTTTATGACTAACAGTTTGCTTTTAACAGTGGTTTGCTTAAGTTTACAATATGGACTGTCAGTGTTTTATCTCAGTGATCTCGGGCATTTCTTGCTCCGAATGCCAATCGGCGACAAGTAACTACTACACCCGTTTTATTGGATCCTTTTTGGCGAAGCTGGAGGACGAGCGACCACAGTGATTATGCATTCTGATATCCCATTTGGGCGAGTATGGGAAATGCTTTTGGTGCTGTCATGCGTCTAACTTATCGCTCTCATTGTGCGGCGGCACTACAAAAGTTTTTATTCATATTTTATATGGGCCTTTTATGTGGCAATCAAAGCCTGTACAAACAGGCCGGAGTCAAGTGATACAGTGGCGGCGGTGGGATACAAGGGGGTTTTCGCAGTGCGAGAAGCGAGAAGCGAGAAAGAAACCCAAGTATGTCAAATTAACAATGTCATCAAAGCGATTTAGCATGTTGGCGCGCCATGTCCTGCCCGTGTCCCTCTGCCGCATGCGATTACATGGCAAATCTTTTCAAAGCTTTTAACAAACACGCTCAACCGCACACAAAATGGCGAACGCAAACACACGAGCATGGGTTAAGGCGGGCGGCCGGGGGTTAAGGGTTCCATGGTTCCATGGATCCGACGGCCATGTCCCTCCCGCACAAAGGACAAGCCAAAAACTTTGAATTAAAATGCGTTTATTTGAGCTCTTCACACACCAGCAAATGGCAATTGGGCCCAGGCATATATACTCGCATGTATGGGTATTTTTGGGCCAGCTTTTCGGGGGCGGGGTGGAGGGGCGTGGCGAAAAAATCTTAACCCAAATAACTTGGCGGATAACTATTCAAAACATTTACTTAATATTCGCATCTCGGGCAAGCGGCGCCTGGCGAGGCAATGAAAGCGTTTTGTATGCCTTTGTTATCTTGATCTCGCTCATCCTGCCTCCTGCCCGCCGATGTTTAATATTAAATCATATTAAAATATTCAAAGGACTCTCCGCCACGCAGCATTTATAAACATTAGCACGCCGACATGGACGCGAAACCGAAAAACACGTTGGCAAACATGGTGGAGGCTGCACTGTAAAATGAGTCAGTTGGAAAGGATATTCCATTGTAATTCAAACATTACACTTAGAAATTAAAATAAACAGCGCAGGGCTCGTAAATTTAATACAGATTTCACATTTTCTGCGTGTGCATTTCCAAATGTATGCTAGCATAGCATAATGTTTAAAAAGCGTCACCCACAAAGTCAGCAAGTTGCCAAACGCACACACTCGACGAAAAGGATGTTCCAAGTGGTGGCAAGGATCTGGCCCAGTTCTACGAAGTTGTGTGCAAGAATTTTAGAATAATTTTTTTGCTGCCTTCAAAGTGAGTTTGCAATTGTGTGTGCGTGTTTCTCTTAGCCATAAACTGCATGAGTTGTGCTTAGAAAGTGTTTAGAACGCGCTTAAAAATTTATCAGCCGCATGACGAGTGTGGCCCCAAGGCAACCCTTGAATTTGCCACCATAAAAAAAATTGCCACTGTTTGCGGCATCCTTTTTCCAGGGTTTTTCACGTCTATTGATTCGAAACGGCCTGGTGGCAACTTTTGCCCAAAGTCATGCCAAGACAAATAGTTTAGTTTGTCAAAGCATATTTGCGCCAGCAGGTGGGTTCGTTTACGAACTGAAAAATCATACATTTTAGCCATGTTTAGCTATTTCAGTCAATGTCTTGGAAAGATCAAAAAAGAATAGACAGCCGATAGCTGAGCTAAAAAAATATTTGAGGGGCAGACACTGTGGGGGAGAAATAAGGAAAAACTTCTTCAAATTCCCAGAAGTTGGTATTTAAATATGAATATTTGAAATACTTTCTAAAATAGGTGAGAGCTTATATGTATATACAAAAATCGCAAAAATGCTGCAGATAACTGGCAACCAAAAAGATAGATTGCCATTTTGGATGCTTTTACTAACTGTTTTTCCTTAGCATTCGATCGAAGCGCCTGCAATTAGCTGCACATTTCACGTTGCGCCTCCCAGTGGCAACTTTATCGGCAAAAAGGAAGGCAAAAGGAGGCAACGGAACGGCCATCTACGAACATGGAACCGGCAATCCCGAGTTCGCTTAACACGCTCCAAATGGAAACAGGCAGCATAAATTTACTGCCAGCCACTGCAGCAAAAGTTGCTTTCGCCATTGTTGCCTTGGGGACACACGCAGGCGGCATCAGGTGCACCAGAAGCAGCAAATGCAGCATCAGGAGGAGCAGAAGGAGCAGGAGGAGGAGAAGCAGGAGCAGGAGCAGGAGGAGCAGGAGGAGGAGCAACAACAAGGACATCGAACAGACAGAAAGAAAGCAGCGCAAGATGCATTTAATTAAACTTAAACATTTTCATTGTCAAGCGAAAAATAATTAGTTGTGTGGCAAAGAGAAGGAAACAGGCAGCGGAACATTTGGCGTATACGTTACGTGCACCGGAAGTAATATGGATGGCACACACACACTCACACACACAAACATCCACACAGAACAGAAAGGCAGAGCCTTTGCGTGTGTCTGTGAGGAATGCCGGGAAGTACAAGTTTCAAAATTAAAATGAATGCACGGAGCTGAAAGAAGGGATACAAGACTTTTGCACCAGCAGACATTTACAAGCGCCATCTTACACACACACTTAAGCGCCGAGGCAGAGGATGCCAATACATGTGCACGGCGGATGGCAGTTATAAACGACAAAGTCACATGCATGAGCTTGTCAAAAAACCTAGTTAGTCCTTCTGGCAGCGACAGGAGCTCCGGAGAAGAAGCAGCAGCAGGAGGAGCAGCAGCAGAAGCAGAAGCGGCGGCAGCCAAAGAAAACTGCCAAGAAAAAAGTCGCCGAGATTGTTGTTCTTGTCGAAATAATGTGCAGCATTAACTAACTGCGCCTGCAAGCGACACCGCAGCAACAACGACAAGGACACGAGGCAGGACGCCAGGCAAGCTCAGCTCTCAAGTTTACCCAGGATCGCGGCCAGAGGCGGCTGCAACATTATATATTTAGTTAAGGTATTAGCAGCCGCCACATCAACGGCAGCCACACTATGCAACCAGGCCGAGTTGCTTGCCAAAGGGGCAAGGATTTTCTCTTCTAATGTTATCCTGCTGAATTTGTGGCAATGAAATCGTTCACTTTCTCTTGGGCTACTTATAAAATATTATTCATATTTAATTCTTATAACAATTACCTAGCAGACCAGTGTAACTGTGCGTCTCCTTAGGGATTAATTAAATTAGAAAGCTGTCGCGCTGCTTTTCTTCCGTTGAACCCTTTGCCCGGCCATCGATATGTTGTCTGGATTTTCTTGACGCGCTTTTCCACCGACTGACGGCAATCGACAGCAATGACACCTTTCGCTGTGCGTGGCCAGCTAATAAATTAAGGCTAATTATGTTTTCAATTAGGCAACAATGGCCAATTTAATATTTTACCCAGCCGCCGCTTCTCGTCGTCGTCCTTGTTCCTTTGTCCCCTGATTGATGTGCGTCGCAATTTTTCGCGCGATTTGCAATTGCAAAAACACAATTGAGGGAGCGCCGAAGTGGAGGGGCGGCTGCATCGCTTCTAATGGCAAATGCCTGTAAAGCTTCCCTATTTCCACGACCCCCTCTCCTTCGTATCTTGCTGTTTTATATTTTACCCCCTCCCCATCGTACTTTGCTGTTATATTTTTTTTTTTGCTGTTTTTCGTTGTTGTTGTGCCGGCAGGCTTATAGGCTATCGCCGATGGTGGTATATGCTCGCCGACCTTTTGGGAGGCGAATTTAATGGAAATTCTCGACATAGCCGGGGCATCAAATCAATATGTCATGAGAGGAGCTGCCCCCGTGCCGCCAATTCCACGATGCTGCGGCAACGGAAACAGTATCATGCTGATGTGTTGACGGTGTTGCCTCCTGTATGCCTGTATGTGTGCGCGTGTGTGTGAATAACGCGTTATTGCGTATACGCAATGTTGTGCTTCCTGCAAATGAGCAATCGCTTAGGTCTGCAGTGGCGCTGTAATGAGCTTCCCAAACTAGTTATTATTATTCCATTTTTGTTCTACCTAAATGTAAAATTAGCTGGAGTAAACAACACAAAGAGGTAATTAGAAGCTAAATAAAATATTATGTTATTTTATGTCATAGATTCTGTGATATAAATGTATTGAAGAGATACATGTTTGTAAAGATTTTTATTTAAGATCAAAATAGATCGCAGCTTATTGCAGGGCATTGCCAACTGCAATAGCCTCAATTGCAGAGAGGCCAAAAATGTCAGATGGCGAGAAGGGCGACGGAGGACAAAAAAATGGTTAAAAAATTTCCCTCAGTCGCTGCATGTGCGCCTAAATCGTTGATTTACGATTCACGCCACACTGAGGAGCCGCTGGATGAATACGCCGGCACTACAAGCCTCTGCGAGTGTGTGCGTTAGTGAGGATATATGTGTTTGTGCGTATGTGTGTACGTATGTGTGTGTGTATGTGTGTGTGTGTGTGGTGAGGACACGCATGACAGACGCGCAGGCAGCCGTGCAAACCACTTTGGCGGCAATGCGTTGGCTTGTCCCCTGCCAACTTGCCCGCATTTTTGCTGCAGCGCATAATAAAAAATTTTAAAATTTATTACATGTCTCCAGCCAATATTTCACTTTGACATGCAGTGTCGCGAAATGAAGCTGTCCAGTGCGGCATGTCCTGTGCCCGCTTCGTCCGCTTTCATACGGTTTCGTCCGCTTTCGTTCTGTTTCGTCCTGGCGCGACTCATCCTGGAGTCCGGAGTAAATTTGCTTGCAATGAAGTGCGGCACTGCTGCTTGGGCTGCCAATTAAAATTACCAGCCAAAGCTTGCACCGCTTGCGATATTGCACCATGTTCGAGCAATCAATACTTCCGGTCGCTTCCTTTAATTAATTCCATGCGTTTGACATGGAAAATGTTGCTTGGCTTCAGTATCATCATTTGCCAGTATCTCGTATTAGCCCGTCTGGGCCGAAAGGCATCAGTCTTCGAGTGTTGCGTTGCGTTCATGATGGGTTCACTGGAATTTTATGCGTGCGCAAATGAAAAGGAAATGTTATCGTTTAATTTTATTTTCGCCATTGGCGCCACTGCATAATAACTGCGAGCGTGCAACGTGTGGAGCACAAGGAACTGCTGCACTCACACAAAACGCATCTGATTTTCTTTCTGCGAATATGAGCCCATCAATTTTGTGCGGCAGCAAATCTGAAAAGTCTGTTGGGCTTTGCTCACACTTTCATAGTAATGCAGGTCTTTGGAATTTAGTTGAAATATAAATGAAATTCTATATTCAATTTGTTAAATTCATAAATACGTATTGAATAAGAAGGCAATTAATACTTTTCTCTACATCTTTAGTTATACCTTACCGATGTTAGTTTAGGATTATAAATTATTGGATGTTTCCGCACAGTTCTTGCTGTGAATTTCGCCAAGTGTGGGAACAGGAGTGGAAACGACGGGACAACGCTTCACTCCGCTTGGCTGCTTGGCAGGCTCGGGATGCACATAAGTAGGTCCTGGGCAGCGCAAAAATGGCATCGCGTCCAAACATAATTAAAGACAAACAACTGCACGCAGCATCAGCATCCCGATCCCGCTCCCCCTTCCACTTTCCCATCCCCTTGTCTTGTTGTTCTTGCCGCTGACGGAGGCACGATAAACGCATGAAGGCAAATAAAGGCAATGGACGGATCGGAACACATAACTCACGCACACACATTTGGCCCAGGATACGTACATGGGGCTTTTACGCCGCACACACATACCGCACTCTTGACACTGCAACGCCGAACATCCTTGGAAGCCTGCCACATGCGGCACACCCAACGCCCCCTTCCTGCTGCTGCCCCCCCTTCTGCCACATTCCCCGTTACACGCTACCGAAAAATATGGCGAAATAAAAGCCAAAAACGAAAAATGCCGACCCAAAGTGTTGCGGCATATTTTTATGTAATTAATTTGCAGAAGGACGAGGCAAGAGGCGAGTTGCAGTTACCAGATTTAATTGGGAGTGACCGTAGTTCGTTTCGCAATGATTTCGCCATTAGTCCGGCAGTTGAGTTACTTACCTGTAGCTAAATGGGTAGCTTTAAAGCTGAGTTCTTTGAAATGGTTTCTAAACTTAAGCTAGAAACATTGAGTATGTAACTATGCACTGAACAAACAAGTTATATGGCTTGAAGCAAAATTCAGGTTTTGCAGTTCAGTATACTCGATTCAGATTTTGCAGTTCAGTATACTCGATTCAGATTTTGCAGTTCAGTATACTCGATTACCATTCGCTTAATCAAAAACAATGTAAGTTGGTCAGTAGACGACACCTTGGGAAACAGCGACCTCGCCACCCACTTTCTCCTGCTTTGGGAGAAACCCCACCCCCTTTGATGGCATTGCGAATGTGTGACGATATTGCTCGCTGTTTCCCCCTTTTCCGCTGCCAACGAAGCGCATTTTTTCCTCATTGGACCAGCAGGGGCAACAATTTTGTACATCATTTTACTTTCATTATGGCTTAACCTTGCAGTTTGATAGCCGCCTGCAACGCCCATGTACATATATACGGCTTGAGTGTGTGTGTGTGTGTGGCAAGAGGAAAAGGAAAACACTGCGTGGAAAACTGGGCTGAGGTACAGGCACAGGCACATCCACTGTGGACTTCCGCTCGCTCGGGCAGCAAAACGAGCAGAAGTTGTTGTTCAATTTTCCATTTTTAGTTGCCGAAGGAGGGGGGGAAGGGGAGGAAGGTCCTGGCGCGGGGAGGGGGTGGCAACGGCACGGCGGGCAAAAAGAAGTGCTGAGGACCCAGCGCTATGTAAGATAATGGCAAACATCAGGAGAATGAGCTGCGTACGTGTGTGAGTGCGAGTGTTGTGTGAGTGTGTGTGCGTGTGTTGAAAGCCATGCAAAAACTGTAAACAAACAGAATGCGGCTAAACACAAACACCTTTGAGAGATGCACACACACACACACAGTCGCTCACTCACGCAGACACCGACTTAGTGCACACTGGCGAGTGTGTGTGTGTGAGTGACTGTATTTATAAAAGTCAGGCACAGGTATGGTGCACTGAGAAAAATAATTCGAGTAAGCAATACACAGCTTTCACTTTAAGCTGCTGTAATTATCGTTAATTACGTCTCCTAAATGTATAGAAACATTTAAATGTTTTACTTTTCTCACAGTGTACAGTGGCAAAACACTTTGCGCGCCCCCAATACAGAACCCAAACTAGTTTTTTTTGTTCAACATCTGCCACGCCCCGAATGTTCAAAGTGAAAAATATCCTACCCTTTGCCTTCGTCCTGTACGGTTTCCCCCCCTTAAAACACTTTCCCCTGCTCGCACCATCGACTTGTGGAACTGTGCCAGAAAAACATAATTAATATGCAATTTTTTGTGTTTTTTCCCTGCTTTTACATTTCTTTTGCAAACATTTTGCTCCTGTTCTGTTTTATAGTTGGAATTTCCAAAGGATCGGTCGCCCCACTGACTTTTCTTTGATGCGTTTGTATGCTCGTGCTGCTGTGTGTGTGTGGGTGGTATGTGTGTGCCTGTGTGTGTGTGGGTGGAGTGTATTTCTGTTTGTGTTTATATTTATGGTACAATGCATTCAGCATAACTCAAACATGCTAAAAAGCTTCGAGGGTTTCGGTTTGATTTTCAATCAATCCCTCCTGACATAAGCTTAACTTTTCCGAAATGAAAAAAATCATTAAGCAGAAGATGGCAGTGGATGAATTCCAATCGAGATGTAATGAATTTTATTTTAATTACTTATGAATGTATATTGCTGGCATTCAGGTTGAAACTTAGATATTGATTCTGTTTAAAGTGAATCATTACCGAGCAAATCAAGAGCTGCAATCAATGAAGTTCGCAGGCCATTGCTTACTTGGGTTTTAAGTTATGGCAGCACACTCTTTGTGCCCCACGGCATTGTTCGCGGCAAACAGAAAAATCGCTGCATACGCCAAGGCGGCGAACGCAAATTAAAGGCAAACATAAACCGCTTTGTATGGACATGAACGCAGCTCCTGCTGATGCTCCTCCTCCTGCTGATGCTCCTGCTCCTGCTGATGCTGATGCTGTTGTTCTTGTTGCTGCTGCTGCTGTTATTGGCAAGGCAGGCTGCATAAGCGCTGCAAACACACAGAAAACCGAGTCAACAAGCGGCTGATGCTGCTGCTGCAGCTGCAGCAGGAAGTCCAAAAGCAGCAGCAACAACAGCAGCTGAGGCAGCGGCAGCGCCATGAACAAACATTGGCGGTTGCACGTGTGGTCATGGTAGGATCCCAATACCAACACGAAAACCATTGCCACTGGCAGGACATCACGGGGAAGAACGAGATGCGCAAATAGAGCCGCAACAACAATTGCTGACTGACCTTTGCACGATGTGCGATTTTCAATACACATACACATCCACAACAACAGCAGCAACAGCAACAGCAGCAACATCAATTGCACTTGCAGTTGAGGAACAACAATAACCATAATTTATATTTTTTATTGATAGAGCCATAAACAATGGAGCAAGAATGCAAGTTCGAAATGCCATATGCACGAAACTCGACTCGTCGCTGCGTCTGTCGTACATAATCAAAAGATTAGAAACTGCTGTGTGGCTGCTGACTGTGAAGTAGTGACCAACTTGCTGGCGAGCGCAGCAATAAAATGCGAGCAGGGAAAGTGGAGCACTTGGACAGGCATCAAGAAAAATGCCAGAGGATGTGCGCCCAGATCCCTTTGAGCTGCTGCGTCTGCCACAAACTGATGCAGCAATAAAATTTGAAACAATAAAGGACGCAGCGCAGCCAAGGAGACGATGCCCGAAAGTTGCCAGTGCAGCAAGTGGAAATTGCCGAGTGAAGACGCAAATGGCAGCGTAGCTGAAGATGAGCCAAGCTGCTGGGATGCGACAGCAACTAAAGAACTAGCAGCAGGGTGCCTCTTCTGGGGCAGATCCTGCTTGTCGCCTTGCCACACAAATTGCATACTCACTACAAAAATAATAAGAGTGCTTTTGGAGAAAATATCGATTTGTGATATAAACATATTTTCAAAGAAAACATTTGAGAGCAAACAGAGAAATCGCCATGAAAACATATTGGTAATCCCCATATTTGAGAGTATATTTAAGTATTTTTCTCTGTGCCTATGTGGCATGGATACGACACCAAAACACGTGCAACGCAGCCACTTTGCCGTTTGCCGCTTGCCATGAAATGCGTTGCCAAGTGTTGCATTATTTTTGTGAGTTTCCGCTTGCCAGCTGGACTCCTTCTGCCGCAAATCTAAGAATAAAGAAGACATCTAACTTGCCTGCAGAAGCCAAGTGGCATTGGTTAAAGTTGCTCATAAGGAGAAAATCCAAGGAGGCAACTGCACTTGATAAGTAGAGCTTGCAAAATGTTGCTGAAATCAAACAAATGAATAGTTATGTACTGGAGTGAGGCAGGCGACTTTGTACTGCCAAAAACCAAGTAAAATGCAATGAAAATTCCAGCGTTGACAATGCAGCAGCAATAGAAACAACAAATTGAAAGCGAACAGCGGAAAATTTATAGCGCCTGTTGAGAAAGACAGTTGGAAAACTCAACTAGCTACTGGAGTTTTCCACTTGCTCCAATCGCCACAGACAATTGCTGGCCACGTGTCCAACTAGATAAGTAAATGTCTAACCGAATTTCGGATGAAGTTCAGCTGCGAAGTTACGCAGCCAAAGTTATGGTTATGCCAAAGTTATGGTTATGGAGTCACCATCCTCCTCGAAATGAAACGCCCATCCTGCCAGGGACTCTACCCACAAGTTCATCAAACGCTGCGCCTTGACCCTGATGTTACAACTGCGACACTTGGAAACTGCCTCGCCGTTGCTAACTCCACTTTACACAGAGAGAAATAGTACATCAGTATAGCATAACATCAAGTTATAAGCAACGTATAACTAACAATAATATCTATAATAATCATAGAGTTTCCTTAATTTATTTTGTATAAATAATGTCAGCTGAACATGCACAACATAATTACATATTTTTTTTCCAGTGTCCTTTCAGTAGGGTAATCGTTTTCTGCACTTAATTTGCGACGCCTTAGTTTCCCGCTGGGGCAGAGACAATTACAGTAAGTGGCCAAAGTGCGTGTGGGTGGGTGGGTGGTTCTAGTAACACCACCCACTCGTCCTCAAGTAGCTCACTTTGCCGAAATTCCAGCCGCTCGCTTAACCCTTCGAAGGCCACTTGACCATCCTAAACCACATGTGCTTCGCCCAGCCTTTCGCTTGGGAAACTCCTTGCCCCGGAAAAGCGACCGTTGTTTGTCGGTGGCCCAAATGGGGGAAATGGGGAAAATCGAAAGCGAAGGGGAGGTTGGGTGTCTGGGTTTCGGAGCGGAGCTCTCACTAACTTAACTGGCAGCATCTGGACCAAATGACTTTGTTAAGAGTTTTCGTTGCGCAATTTTCCTTATTCAGCCTGCCAACCCAGCGATAGCCCACCCACAGGACAATGGCAGCAGGATGACGAATAAAAGTGTCACTTTCTATGGCAATTTCATAATTGCATAAGTGTGGAAGTGGTCAAGTGTCTGGCCACCACCCTCCCCCTCTCGTTGCCCATAAATTTTTATTTAGTAGCGCACTTGCTAGACTTTGCCCAAAACTTACTTACAAAGTGAAGTTTCAGCTGCAGCAGCAGCAGCAGTGTGGCACTCACATGTGGGAACTCGACTCACTAACACATTCTGTGGTCAATGCCATAAATTTGCTGTCCTGCCTCTGTCAAGTGTACCCCGCCGCCCACCTCCCTCCCCCCCCCCAGTGCCACCCTGCACATCCTGCAGGATATATCCGCAAGTTTGGCCTCATCTTTCAAGCCGGCAAAGTGCTCGAAAGTTTGCATGCGAGGTGAGTCTCGTCTTTTCTTATTTGAAAAAGTGTTCCACACTTATTATGGTTCTTCCTGCCATGGCTTTCAATTAACCTCCGGTACTTCTTTTTGTTTTCACTCCAGTTTCGAAGGCCTGCAATTAGGCAAATGGGAAGCTGCAATCCCGGTGTATCCAGCAAACTCAGTGGCAAACAGTTTAACTGGTGGTCGATTGGTAGATTTGCGTGGCGGTTGAAATTAATTGATCCTTTTGGCCAGGCGCTTATGAAATATTTCTGCTGCAGACGCTGGTTCAAAATCCATTTCGGAATGCAAACACTGTTCAAAGTGTTCGCCAAAAACACGAATACCAAGGCAAATTGCAATTAACACTGCTTCTTCCCGCCCACTCCCCAACATTTTTTTCGCACTGACCCAACCCCAAAAAGTGTCCACTCATCGTCAAAGGACTTTGAGTCCTTGCGCTCGAGCGCCCGTCAACGCTGAAAGCGATAAGGCAATTAGAAAATACATCGCATCGTCCGCTGACGCAGCGCCGGTGCACCGAAAAAAACAGAATTACCCCGACCCCTAACCTCTAACCCCTGACCCATGTAACCCCTTTGAAGCCTTCAGATCAGACAGCGCTGTTGGTGTCAATTATTTCGAATTTCCTTTTTTCTTCCCTTTTCCCAATGCGGCGCAGATCCTTTGGGACGACAAGGCGGCCCCTTAATGGGCCACTTTCATTGACTGGAGTTAGCTCGCTGCCACGCCCCCTGGACAACCTGCTCCAGCGCCCACGCACCAAACACTCAAAAAAAGGTATTTGCTTTGGCCTAAAAAATGTCATTTATAATTTGCCTTTCAACGTTTTCCGCTGCACAAAACTGTCTTAAGTCTGCGACTTAATTGCTCAAGTTACAGGTAAATCCTGCATTAAAAAGTATAGTTTTTCTTTATGCTCATTGTTCTAATTTTTATCAATAAAATATTTAGTATGTTAGCTATAGCAACCGATAAAATTAACCAAATGTGGAATGTCATACCTTTTTATGCTCGTGGAATAATTTCCAATCGAATGGCATCAATGGCAATCAATTCTGGAAAAAAAAATTGTTTGTCAATTTTTTCAAAATTTGATATTGGTACCCCTTACAAAAAATGAAAAAATTGAAAAAAAAATTATTTTTCTATATCATTAAAAAATTGATATGGGTCATTAGCCTTGGTTGTCCGCTGCATAAAACAGTCTTTATCTTTAGTCTGCGACCTAATTTGATCAAGTTACAGTCAATTCCCGCCTTAAAAAATGTAGTTTTTTTTTTATGCGCATTGCCAATTATTTGCGTCCATAAAATAATTGGTATTTTAGCGATAGCAGCCGACAAAATTAACCAAATGTCGAATGTCATATTTTTTTATGCCCGCAGCTTAATTTCCTATCGAATGGCACCATTGTCATTAAATTCAGAACAAATAAATTTTTTGATCAGTTTTTGAAAATTTTGATGATGGTACCCCTTACAAAAAAATTAAAAATTCTAAAAATTTTTTTTTTTGCTTAACATTAAAAAAGTAATATGGGCTTTTAGTTTGGCTTATAAGCAACACAAAACAGCATCTTTTTTGACTCCACGACTTAATTTGACCAAGTTGCAGCTAAAAAACCTCACTAAGTATAGTGGTTTTTTGATGGACTCTTTTTTGGCAAAAAAATAAAAAGTATTTTGGCCATGCAAACTAATAGCTTTATACAAATGTGCAATGCTATGCTTTGCTGAGATCGTAGAATAATCTTATAATAATCGTATATAAGTATAATAAGATGTTTTAGTTGTAGGATTTAAGTTAACCAAGCAAGAACTTACAAACCTCCTTTAAAAATCGGATTTTTGCTATATTTCCCTATGCAATTTACGATTTTGAGACTCATGTCTGATTTTTCTGAGTGGCCATATATACATTACATGATAGTGACTTTATTTATAATGACTTTAAATGTTTATTTCCAGTGCAGCACTCTGGTCATGGCCATGTTGGCCATTAAACTTTGCTCCTTCCTGCTGCTGCGGCTGCCGCTTTCTTCTTTCAAATGTTTATTTTATTTTTTATGCCATTTGTAGTTTGCCGTTTGTCTTTTCTCGGCTGGAAGTTGGTGTTTTGTTTTTGAGATGAATATGCAAATATTTTTCGGTGAAAGAAAAACAAAGGGGAGGGGTGGCCATTTTGTGGCCAGGATGTGATGCCGCAGGATGCGCATCATTTCCGCTTAAAATGCAGCACAATTTGCCGTAAAAAGGTTTTTTCCACGACACTCGCCGAGGCGGGCAAAAATAAGAAAATGGAAAACCCCCACACATAATGACAACGGAGTGGATGGAATGGAATGGAGTTGCAGTTGCAGTTGAAAAGCCAGCAAGCTCGGTAGCTGGGAAGCTGCTTTTCGTAATGCCCTGCACTTGCTGCATTGACCATTTAAAATGCAGTGCATCATTAAGCGAAAAATCAATAGGATTGCAAAATATTTCAATTTCAATTGACGTCCTCAAGCACTCGGCTCCACTCACGACCTGCGACTGTAGCGCTTTTATGACCCCTACGGAATTGAAGTGCTGACCAAGCGGCACCTTCTGCCCAGTTGCCCAGTTGCCCAACTTTTTTGGGAGCTTCTGTTGTTCTTGTTGCTATCGCTGTTGGCGAGCGAATTAAATGGACGCTTTGAATTTTTTACGATGCGCACTAAAAATCCAATTTAATGAACATTTAAGAGACACACTCGCTTTCTCGCAAGACATCGTCCTCGTTCTTCTGCAGCAGCGGCGGCACGTAAGCGGGCATTGCGATTACGTATACGTAATGTGAGCAGCCAGCCAGCGAGCCAGCAGAAAAAAGGGCTGCCACAAGCATATCCTTTTTAATGTAATTGCTTTTTTAAGAAGTGCGGCGGCGGCTGCTGCTGCTGCTGCTGCTGCTGCTACTGCTGCTGCTCCTGATGATGATGCTGCCATCTAAGACATTCGCAGATACCCACAATCCTGCCACACACAAGGACGCGTAAATCACACCCACATGGCAGGGGAGGACGGAAAACAAATGAGGGGATTCCATCGGGAGAATCGACTGCAAAGTACCTGTCAAGAAACTTATTAGGGACTTTCAAGAGTTTCGCTAACTAAGCCACATGAATGTAGGTTTCTATCCTATTTAATTTATAGAAGTCAAACAATTATTCTTTATGCAAACAATAGTTTTTCTTAGCAAAACTTTGGCTGCAAAGTGTATTACTGAATGAATCTTCGTACTCAGGGAAATGCTTATTTTCGAGCAAATAGCAAATACCCGAATCCACACAAGAGAGGTACAAAATCCCATCACATGCAGCGGAGGAAAGCGCAAAAGTTTTGATAATGATAATGGAAATGAATTGCCATAGCGATGCAATTGCCAGCAGTTAGCAGCTGTTGCCAGTGGAAATTCTTGCGAGCACTTGGGAGCCCGAGAGGCCATCAAATGCCAACGCACGAGAATTTAGGGGGCAGTGCACTTGATGTGGCGCCCAATAATTATGAGCGGCAATCGGGCACAATTATCAGCGCTTGCCACACGCAATTAGTTGACAGTGGGGCAGCTTGAGTTGCAGTTGTGAGCTGCACGTGTGCGTCATTTGGCATTTAAAAACAAAAAAAAATAGTTGTGCACTTTAAGTGTGGTCAAATTATGTAGGCCTGGGCAAACTGCTAACTGCAAACCGCAAATGGTATTTACCCACTGGCAGGTGACAAGGGTCGAGTGGGTGGCTATGGGGGACCTTCAACCTTCGAAAGTCAAAGGTCTCGACATAGGCCAGTCAATTAGCAGTTGCCTGGCTGATATTTGCTGTCACTGGCGTAACTAGAAGTCAGCTTTCCAAATGAGATAAAATAAAACCCGAAATTGCTATTTTCTCCGAGCATTGCAGTGCCGAATGTGTGTGTGTGCATGTGCATCACCAAATGTGAGGGCTTCACGTATTTACATGCAAATATGCAAAGCCTACACTGCGAAAAATTAAAGCAATCAATGATATGGCAGTTACCACAAGCATAGGGTACTTTACATTAGGATCATGCATCATGCTATTCTAAACTTAACACTCACAATTGAAAACCGCATGTTACATTAAACGTAGTTTCCAGCTCGCACTAGATGAATTTGTTTCAGTGTAAGGGCATCTGGCAAGTGTGTACCATTTACGGTTGTCAATGTGCTTGCTTAGCTGAAATTAAAGCTTAAGCCGGTGCCCATTGCTGACCCAGTGAGGATTGGGCAGAGTGAAAGGGTCGATCCCTTTGTGGTTCTGTGTTTTTGGACCTCGAGCTGATAACATCCCGTAATGACAGAGAGGAATATCGAAATGGAATTTCATTGCTTACTTTTGCTAATATTGATTGACGACCCAGTCAGTTCCGGAGGCGTCTCTTTAATGGGCATCCTCTGGCGCCCTCTGTTCCCAGATAGGCAACTTTTTTAAGTAGAAATTACAATTCCACTCCACTTAACCATTACGCTTTACAACAGACTCGCACACCACTTAATGATTTGCATAAAAGCGAAACACACACACACACACACACGTGTGACGGCAAATCGATGGCGATGAATATCCTGCTCTTTTCCCTCGTTTTTTTTTTACTTTGGCCACCCCTCATCACCCAGCAACAATGGCGAAATTAGCATGAGTTACTTTGTATATCCTTTGCGCAAATTTTGACACGTGCAGCCACCAATCCCGGAGTTGCCATTGATACAATACACCACAGGACTCGCTTCCCCATCGCTCGCAATGCCACCCATTTCATTCCATTACCAAACCTGTTTGTATGTACACGGCTGCACTGAGAGAAACATGTCCTAAATAAAGGACAGTCATATTATTTTATTTTTAAATATTTCCATTTCTTGAGTATTTCGATTTCTTAAAAGTTTGTCACTTAAATAGTAACATTTTTGGCGAACATTATATCAGTATCATAGCCACTTTTGATTTCAGTGCACTGAGTGAAAAAGGGACGAAGGAGTCTGAGTCTGAGACGCTGAGTCTACCGCATATCCTTGCGGTTCCCCCGCCATTTACACTCCCAAGCTCCCAACCAGCCGCCTTATCCTTTCTCTCTCTGTGCTTTCCATGTTTGTATGTAATTTAAAACTTCGTAATGTACACTTTTACCCAAGGCATTTTACTTACAATACACATGTAAACATCGCACTCGCACGCACACACACACACACACACGCACACACACAATCCTATTTGGTGGCAGGTGGATAGGCTCTGCCACTTTCACCACCCACTCACTGTATGCAAAGTGTCAGCTAACCGTTAAGCTTTGCTTACCGAAAAATGAGAGACAGCCTCGGCCAAAAGTAAACTGTACGGATTTCACCTCTTTATCAGGCAGTACTTGCCAGTAAGTGCACTGAGAGAAATATTTGATACAGCAAATAGAAAATAAAAATCCAAGTATAAGCGAATTTGATTGATAGGTTAACCTAACACATTAAATGTAGGTATAAATAATCTTTAATGCTTTTATGTGAAGCGGACATATTTCAGAAATGTTTTTAGTTGTAGTTATGGGCTGTTACTGTGCTCTATGGTTATACTATATTTCTAATATTTTTCCATGTGCAATAGGCTGGCAGCTTCTTCACCACTTGCATGCTGGAAAAGTGTCAGTTTCATCGACTGCGCCTCCGTGGCGCTTAGTCAAACACTGGCAGCGACATCGACACCAAGCAACACGACCCAAGGCACACTCACACCAAGGCGTCAGATACTCACGCGGATGCACACAGACACAGACAGACAGACACACACACACACACACACACACACACAGAGAGAGACACACGCCCACGCCACAGACACACCACGCACACAGCTGCAAAGACTGGCCCCAACTGAAAGCTAAGTGACGGCAAATATTCAAATATGTTTTTGATGTGATTTGTTGCCTTTCCCACTCAATTTGCAGCGACACTTTTAGCCAGCTTTGTCCTCGCGCGTTCCGGGAGTTGTTGTGCCCATTGTTGTTGTCAGCGGCAACACTTCATCTGCCCCACTGCCGCACCACCACACCACTCAGCTCCAAGCCGCTCCGCTTCGCACCGCACCACACCGCACCACACCGCACCACACCGCACCACACCGCACCACCATTAGTGGCTGCAGCCACCGCAGTGCGAGCAGCACTTTGAAATCGAAGACATTTCGCTAGGCCTGCGGCCATGCACTGCAAACAAATGTGTTTTCGTAACATGTGCAAATTATTTTTAAGTGCTTTCAACTTTTTTACAAAATTTGCTATGGCAAAAAATGTATTATGAGAAACATACACACGACATATGATTTAACTGCTAACGAATCATATGCACAGTATAGAAAGCATGTGTGTGTGGATTACTAATTTTTTCTCAGTGTCAGAGCTGGCTTGTGCCAAGCGTAAATTGCCAACAGGATATTTCGCGGTTTGCCCGCTTTTTTTATTATTATTATACGTACTCCCATTTTTATTCGTCTTCCATCGATGGGTCTGGATCTGGTTACAGCTCCCTGCTCCCTGCTCCCTGCTCCCCTTTTCCATTTCCTTTGGCCTTGTTTCTGTTGCTGTTTATTTGGCCCCCTGATCAAACACTTTTCCCCTTTGCCAGCCCCCTCCACCACCACTCCCCTCACCGCTTGGCTGTCATTGGCTTGGCAGCCTTTTTATTTTGTGGTTTTCACTCGATTTTTCCAGGGTTTTGTTTTTCTGTGCTGTTCGGTTCGGTTCTGTTCTGTTCTGTTCTGTTTCGGTTTCAAAGTGTTTGTTTTCCTCAACTTTTTGGGAGAACAAGCGCTTTTGCCTGCTGGCTTTTAATTTGCACGCCACAATTGCCATGGCCACCCAGAAATGCAGCGGCCGCAATTAATTACAGCGCTGATATCATGGCACTGCCTTCGCCACTGCCGCAGCTGCGATAAAACTTTGGCAAATGTAATTTTAACAAAACCGCATCGCCGCCTGCTCAAGACAAGACAAGGAGCGCCAAGGATCACAAGGAGCACGGGCACAGGAACAGGGCAAGGGAGGGGAACGGGGGACAGTCAGCGGATCCAGCAAAACCGCCGACCTCAGTGGAACATCTTGGCTAAATCAACGCTAGTTAGTTTTAATTATAGCAATCGGGCTCATGCAATTTCCGGCCAAATGCAATTCGATGCGAGTCGATTCAAATGGGAATGGGATTGCGTTTCGGATGGGGATTGGGATTGGAATTGGGATTGGGATTGGGATTGGCCATGCGGTTGCATTGGCGGCTCAAGCGATAAATGACTGGACGCGCGGACAGATGGACGAACTGATGGATGGATGGATGGATGGCAGGCTGGCTAAATGCCTGAATGGCTCACTATGGAGTGTTATCCTCGGGCTGGCTACTCACGAACATTCAATGACTATTCGGCGGGATAAGCTGCTTAAGATTGTCAAACTTATCGAGGGCATGAAATCTTGGTGGCCTATATTAGGGAAGTCCACTTTCACTTTCCTAAATAGCTAACGGAATATACTTTGATGGTCTAGATATGTTTGAGCTTTTAACTTGCCACCAGCTTTATTAATTCTCAACATTTGACAGTCGATTTGAGGACCTTTGGCACCTGAAGAGCCGAGATTCCGGTGTGAAAGGTCAAATCACTACCAGCACTGGGCTAATGCTCTTTGCAATACTTTACGAGCGACTGAGGTAAGGTATTTCCCAGGATATCTGCCGGCTAATGGCCGCCGCTTGTTGTTCGGCACTTGCAGTTTATGTATTTATTACTGACATTTCGTAGCTCGGCCAGCAAATCCTGCTGGCAAATCCTGGACAGGAAGGGGCAAGGATCTGGTTGCCAGTCAGAAATGGATAGCGAAGTGGGGGGGTAAACGAGCAGGACAATCCGTAATAATCGTAATACAGAAAGCACTTTTAGCTTTTAACTTATTATTAGCTTTATTTTACAGTTGTCAGCCAGAGCAACGCCCCTGGCATTTGCAAGGACTTGTTGTGTGTCCTAGTTAACCCCCAACTAATACCTAGCGGCGTGGAAGGTGTGTTTTGTGCGGGGTCACGCCCACTTTTTACTGCATTTAATTCTCCAGTGAAGTATTTAATTTTATGACACGAGATCCTTTTGGAGCAGCAGGTCACAGACGGGAACGGAGAGTGTGCGGCCCTTGGAGGACAACAAATATGAAATGACTGTCATTTCTTGCATTTAGGGGCACTTTGGGGAGTACTTGGCAGCATGTAACACCCAATACTTACACCCACACACGCACACCTGATCCACTCACCCACACACCCACCTTTGTTGCCTTTTTGCTGTTGTTGTGCTGCTTTGCTGTTACCCCGTTTTGCTGGGGCATCATTAGCGTTAACGCCGTGTAGCGTTATGTTATGTTTTGCCATATTCCGTGGGAGACGAAAGAGTGGAGCAGAGATCCTTGCCACCCGCCCACTCGCAGCCGGGTTATCGCATAATTATGCAGCATATTAATGTGCTCTACCCCGAAGTCACCCCTTTTTATTATCATTCATATGCAAAGTTTCCCAACAATGTGGTGGCAACCGCCTCGTCCTCGAACCTCCAACCAGTAACCTCCTTTCCTTTCCATTCCAGCCAGTCCCTCATTAGCCGAACTCTCACTCTGAGGCTGAGGTCGGGAATTGTTCCATTTCCTTGCCATAATTCGTTTCAGGCTCGTAAATTTATTTCAATAATTGCCGGCTGCTCGCGAGTTTCATTCCATGGAGGTGCAAATAATGTTGCTCACAACCAGACACTCGCTTTCCCTTTTACCATTTACCATTTAGCAGCGAACAAAAATGTGTGAAAATATTAAAATAATAGTTGTAATTTATAACCAAATTGCCGGGAACATTACAGTTTTCAGCTACTACTACTGCTACTGCTACTGCTGGTGCCATTAAAAATGTTTGCTAATTAAGTTTTCGCGTTTCAGCAGTCGGGGTTCACTAATGTGAACACTCTCTTAAATAGTTTAACCTCTTATATAGAGGATATATACGTATATATCCCGAGATATTCAGAGTTGGCAATTTCTTGAGTCTGCAGAAAAAAAAAGATTGCTACACCCCTCTAATTTGCACTTAATTAAAACTTGAAAGAGCAGCAAAAGAAATATCCACTCTTCAAGGGGCACAAATAGAATTTCATTGCACTTGGCCGGCATCCAATCTCCTGGCAAGAATGCCACGCCCCCCCTGGCTCGTCATAAAAATATATGTGCAAGTCCTGCCAACTGCAGTGAAGGCAGTACAATCCGATCAAATCGCAGGAGTCGCAGGAAAAACGGCAGGAAACGTAAATGAAACTAGAATCAATTTGGTGGCTGATGATAGCCATCACTTGGATTGAGATTAAGGCAACGTTCTCGACTGCGGCCAAAAACAATGATATTTCCAAAAGCCAAATACTTGCCAAGAATTGGAGGTGGAAAAAGCAAAAAGTGAGCTTTCAATTTCGAATACAGCGAAATCTATCTGTATTTGGCGGCGTGAAAATGAAAGCCGGCAAAAAGCAAAATAACACAAAAACAAAAGCTGCCATATTTACCGCCCCAGCTGCCGAGATAATGCATAAAATTATGTAAATATTCCTAAATTATCATTTAATTTCTAAAATTGTTTATGTTTATGCACGGTAATAAGCAACCTACAAAAACCGGCAGCCGCTTTGGTCCACCCCAAAAATACCGACCCATCCACGCACTTTTGGCGCACTTCAACTTAATTAAAAATTACTTTACAGACGCCAAATACTTTTAATTATTTTGGGTTCAGCGGTCGAATGGAAAGCGAGCCAAAACCAAACGACTACCCCCAACCACCCGCTCCGGGAAAATGTTTTTCCGCCCATTTTCCCGCACACCTCCCCTCCCCACCCCTCCACCCAACCAAACACTCACTCGCTTTTATGGCACCGCCATTGTTGATTTTGCATAAAGTACCCGGAGCTGATGCGATGATGCCCCATGCAGCCCAATTAAAAGCGTTCGGAAAACGTTTCGAAATAAAAATAATAATTCGAGGGCTGCATTTTCGGGCACAGGATGCCTGTGTATCCTGTATCCTTTCGGCCCGCCGGCGGAACGGAGCGGAATTTATGCAAACCGCGGGTGACGCGGCCCAAAAAACAAAAAAAACAAAAAAAAAAAAAAACCACCCGGAACGCAATTGATGGCTGGCTTCATTGATTTTCCATTTGATTTTACTCATTCGTTTTTATGATTTGCCTGCGAATCGAAATGTTCTCGTGCCCAACTCGAATCGCGTTCGGTAATGGTTGATTGTGCGATAGGATCCCTGCTCTCTGCACTCATTGTACTCCAAAAAAAAAGAACAGAAACAAAATCCAACCCACCCAAAAAACACACACTTCCCACTGCTTTTTTGTGCCTTGGGTCACAGTGAGCCACGTGATTCGCATTATTTGCAATTTTGGGTTTTTACGCGGCCCTCATAAAGTGCGTTTACGCGAATAGGATGGGTTGCTGCCTGCCTGCCATTCGATATTGTTTTTATTTAAACCACAGAATCGGAGGGCGAACCTCTAACATCCTTTTGCTGCTTTGAGAACTCAGAAATCCTGTCTTATTGCAATTTCAGTATGTGATCTTTGGCTTTGCAATTTATGTACTCGCAAAAGTATGAAAGCCACTGGACCTTTGATAAAGTCTGCAGAAAGCCATCTTGCCATTTAATTACACTCGAAGAAAGTTTGTGTGTAGAACTTGCTAATATCATAACTAAATATCATAGATTTATGTGTTCATATTATTTTGAAATTTTCGTCCTTTAAAAGTGAAATTTTATGGTTTATATTTAGGCTTAAATATTATTTAATATGTCTGAGGTTGCCAATCTCTTTTCAAGTATGAGCATTTCTGTTCAATAGGTTCTTTGTATTTCAGTGACAAAAAAGAACTTATGTCTTGTTGCTAAAACTTTTTACTTTATTTCAAGCTTTTGGACGTAATTTTGTTCAATTCATAAATGAGATAGGGCACACACATGCGACATCCTCGACCTGGTTTATCCGCTAAACTCCTGATTTATCTGCCATCCACTCGCCGGGCGCTGCTCTTGTAATTGCGTTGGACCAGGATGTGGATAAGGACGAGTTCGAGTTCTATATTTGTGCCAGCGCTTGACCATTTTCCTTGATTGCAATTGAATTGCATGCAATTTCCGCTGCTGCTCTCAGATTTAATACAATTGATAAATACGTTGTCCCAGTGTTGAGTGTTGAGTGTTGAGCTTCTTTGTGACTTGGCAGCTGTCTAACAATGAGTGCTGCTGGCTCGGCTTAACCCCTTGATGCCAAATGTCCAATGCCCAATGCTCAATGTCCGGTGTCCGGTGTCCGCTGTCCAGTGTCCGCTGTCCAATGTCCAATGTCCACTGGCCGTCGTCCCAAATGGAAAACACTTCACACCTAGCTGCCAAAATAAGAGTGAGAGAGGAAAAGCCTTTTCACCGAGCGTCAGGGACTGAAAGCCTGGCACTCAACTGGCTGGCTGGCCAAAAATGTTTTGCGCTTTTAATTAAAAGTAATGTCATACAATTCCATTACACTCGGCCCGAAAATGTGTGCGCTGCTACACATTTACATATCCTGGCTAGCAAGAAGCATGGCGTCCTTCGTCCGGCGTCCTTCGTCTCTCATTCACACTTTTGGGCCACCTTTTCCGAGTGTCCTGCTCCATCTTTCAGCCAGGACTCTGTCTCGGCTTTGTCATTTGTATTTGTTTTATTTCCATGCCGGCAGCGCACTTCGAATGTGGCCCACTGGCAAAGTGACAACAAAAGTAAATTAATGTGCGTACATCTCTGCCCCAAAAACCCCATCCACATCCACATCCTGTATCCTTTTACTCCCCGTGCACAAGTGTGTATGTGTGTGTGTGTGTGTGTGGTTTTTGCCTCTGCTTCTACAGGTAATTTATTGCATTCAAACATAATGGAAAATATTTTTGCTACCCCTCCATTAGACGGGGACTCGACGATGACGAGGACAAGACATTAGCATTAAGTTTATATCCACACATCAACTGTCTCCATGATACAGCCTGATCACCTGCTCACTCCTGCTCACTTCCTTCCACCTGGCATATTGGGTATATTAGTGGTGACCCCCCTTCACCCTCCCCAAATATAGACAAATTGCTCGGCCCATATGTTCTCATTTCGTTGGATGCGTTCGGTTGTTAGCCATCTGAAGGAGAGTGGGGGCGGCACTTCGACCTGCTATCGATATCTTACTTAAAAACGAATTGACATTAATTGAAGGCATGCCAACGGCAAACAAAACTAAATAAATAACAACGACTGGCCAAGGAATGTGCGGCCAGGCATGTGGAATGCTGCATGTCCTGGCTGGAGTTCCTGCTTCGGTGCTCGTCCAGGCACTGCAAAAATATATTAAAATATATTAATATATATGAAAATTATAAAATATATTTAGGAAACTGATTGTAAAATGTAACTGCTGTTTGAGTGCCTTTTTGCAAGGGCAAACCATGCTCTCCTTATCATTTAGTTTTGGTAAAGACAGCTAACTTTTCTTGCAGTGCACCTGCACCGTGAGTGCGGGAACCTTGTTGGCTTCGAGTCGATATTGTGGCGTCGGCCGACCAAGTTTTCAACATGGCAAATTCAATTGTCGTTTGATGCGGCGACAGCCCAGCCGCAGCAAACCGAAGTCAGCCACATCAAGGCGCACCAGGGGCACCAGGGGCGTAGTGGCCCGGCCTTGAGGAGGGGGGAGTGGGGGCTGCCAGCGGAGCAGCATATTTGCGCCATGCCTCGGCATTCACCTGATGAATTTATCACAGCTGGGAATGAGTACTCTGCCGGGTAGCAAAATCCAGAGAAGGAGTAGAAGGAGGAGCTGTGGCAGCCAACACAACCACAACAGTTGTCGTTGTCTGCTAAATTGGTTTTCTTTTTGTCAATTGGGGATTTCGATTGTTGCAAGAGGCCAAAGCGACGACACTGCCGGGCGAATCTAGAATCGGGAATGGAAAAAAGCTGCCAGGATAAGTAGTAAGTAAAATAAAGTAGCAGGAGATACGACGTCGCTCGGAAAGATTCACCCCACGACAGAGGCCCGCTGAGACAAACTGCCGGCAAGAAGTTAAGCGCACAAACATCAATGGGGTCAGCTAATGCTCCATGCCCATCTCAATCGCGTATTGATAAAGTCGAGGAAGGCCAGAGCTTGTTTTCCCTCAGCTTTCCCTTGGCTTTCCCTTGGCTTTTCCCCCTTGTGGCACCGCGTTTGGGAGCCCCCGCGGGCAATGAGTAAACAATGACATAATGACAAGTGCCGGAGAGTTTAAGTGATAAATAATTAATTGATTTTTGTTGCAACAAAAGCAAAGATAGCTGGACGCTCTCGAGTCCCGAGGAAGGAAGATAGAAGTAAGAAGAAGTTCAAGAACAGCCAACGAGATAAGTTAAAAGGTAGATTAAGATAAATGGCGACTCGTTCTTCGGCTGTCGCAGCTGCCACGCCCCCTGCCACCCCCTGGCCGCCTCCATAGCATCCAGCACAGTTCCTGTGTAGTTGTTATTTTTTAAACACGAATTTGCCGGCATTCCTCTTGTTTGTTCCTTCGCTTGTTTCGCATAATAAAACAACGGTGGGTTGGCCAAGAAGCGGGCGTAATCGGTCCATCCTCCAGCCTCCTGGGGGCGTTTGGCCAGTTGTGTCCTTTTTATTGGCCCATCAGCGGCACTCGGCCCCCGGAAGTTGTGCTGTCTATTTCCGCCAGCGTTTGATTTCCGAATTGTTATTTTTATGAGCCAGCCCACTGTGGTGCTACCTTTTTTTTTCCTGGCAAAACTCGAACGAACGGATTTAAGTGCTGTGCTGGTGGCAATAGCTTCAGCATCGAAAACTCTAGTGGCTTGGCAAAAACTCCATATGTATGTATATACCGAAATCGATTTTAACTGCGCTCCTTGAATTGCTTTCAATTTACAGTTATCCTAATGTTATTTATCTGTGGAATTGTCCATTAACCCAACTTCATCTATAACAATATACTATATCACATGGCTGGACAATCATTTTTCGGCCAGGAAATGCCTTTTACTTAATTGATATTTAATGTAGCAATTAATTTTAAGGCCTCATGGCCCTTTCCTTGCATTGAAAACATTATGATAGGCCGCCCTTTAACATGTCAACTCTTTCGATTCATGTTTGCTTGGCCCCGAGTATGCGAGTATTTATATTTTCATACCAGTCGATATATTGATTGTGGCGTAATCAGCGAATCTGTCCGGCATATTGCCCAGTTACGCACTCAACGAGGTCCTTTCGTATGCCACATTCTCAATGGCCACGCTGCGTATGCATAATGCCGTTGCCTAATGCCACTAAAAAGTCGCTGATTGTTATCACAATGTCACCGGGAGCCAAAACAAAAAGCAAAATCGAATATACAAAAAGCAAACACAAATAGGCAACGTCAGCGGCGTCGCTGGTGGCTTTTCATTAATTTTCGGCACGCAGGGTCGCAGGAGGAGAGGGAGCGGGAGGGGGAGCAGGGGGTTCTGACCGGAAGGGGGCGGTAGGCGTGAGTACATACTGTTAGAGCGGCTCGAAAGTCCTCCCAAGCCAATGGGCTCATGTAATCCTGGCCAAAACCCACGCGTCTCCAGTGCCCGTAGGTGTGTTGCTTGTGTGTGTGTTTGTGTGTGTGTGTGTGTGGGCTCGAGTGCGAGTTTGAGTTCGAGTGTGTGAGTATGAGTATGAGTGTGTGTTTGCCAAAGTCGGCTGGAGTGTGCTCCCAAGTGAATAATTTGTTATCAGCGCATAATCAACGAGACAGCCGCAATACACACTCACACCCCCGAAAGATGGGCGGGCAGGGGGGCGGTGGGTCACCGAAGGAAAGGTGAGGTCCTGACCATTTTACTTAACGCTGCCACACATTCAGGCCACTAAACACAGTTGCGGTGAAGCAACTAGGATTTTTTACTTAATATTAGATAAAATAATGGGAAGATACACAATAAAACTTTACTTCATTAAGATCTAATGTCTATCTCAAACATAAATTATTTAAGCTTTTTTGTTTATACTTAAGATGTAGATTTTTTTTGTTGTACCCCTAATTGTGTATGAATGTTTGTGGGTAAAAAAGGTTGCCGCCATCAAAATAATTACGATACAGGGCTCGACATGCATGTTGTTGCCGCACTGAGTGCGTTTGTGTGTAGCAATGCGTGTGCACAACAACAAAAAGTCATTTAGTTAAAAACCTGACTTTTTATTTGCGCCGCGGGTTGTCCCCCTTTGCAGCACCTCGCCACCCCTTTAACCCCTACCCGGTGCCCCCTTAACCCACTGCCGCCCATTCTGTGTGTCCCGTGGAGCCAGCCAGGCGTTGAACACTTCATCAACTCATCAGAGCGCGCCCTTTTTGCATGTCCTTAACCGTTTAACGGCGCCCGGCTCACCCACACCAACGCATCATTTATTGCTGCGGTTGCTCCTCGTACGTATTTTTGTATTTTTTGTATTTTTGTTTGTTTGTCTTGGCCCGACTCGCAGGCTCACACTTACAAACACACACTGTCACACGCACACACATCAAACATAAAATACACAAAATTACTCTTATGAAAATTAATAAGTTAACTTTTTCTACGCCCGACTCTTCCCTTAGTACATTTTTTATTGCGCTCATGTGTAAAAGTACGAAAGTGTGTATATGTACCTATAATATTCCGGGGAATATTTATATTTTCACTTTTTCATATTTTGTTGCCTTCCCCTCGCCTGTTTTGCTTCATTTGAACGCATTTGCCTCGCGTAATGAAAGTAATTGAAATTAAAAGTAAAGAAACGTGTTGCACGTAATACATGTAAATATCTGCGAGAGTGTGAGTGCCCGTCTGTGTGTATCGCTGTGCACATGTATGTGTGTGCACTTTGCTGGCTGTTCCAAATTAATCCCTAAAGTAATTAGAAAAAAAAGTGCCAAATGAGTTCGAGTAGCACGAATGTCTGAGCGAGTTGGGATCGCAGAAAGGTTCGTGCCGAGTGCATATTTTGCAGGCAAATTCCGAACTTTGCCACCACGACAACCGCGAGATAATGTGGCAATGTGGCAATGTGGAGGAGTGGCCCACAAAAGTGTGATTCTCAAAATGTGTGTCAGCCCCACAACGACTGGAATATCAAAGCAAGAAGTTAATACTCCTTCAAGCTGTCAAGGAAAAAATGTCAATTAAATGTAATTAAATACATTTCTTTTGATTGAGGGCAAAGGTTGCAAAAGGGATGATACGCTCAAATCCGAAAGGGTTAATAAGTCGTTAGCAAGGTTTCTGCGTTCAAAAAATCAAAAGGTGAAGTTTTAAGTGCACCCAAAACTTTCTTTTCTTCAAATTAAATTAAGTGGCAACACAGCTATGCAATTAAAATGTCTGCGAATAATATACAAAATAAATTGAGCACGGAAGTCTAATTAATTCGTAATATTTTGTTATACCAGTTATTTATTTTTTATAATATTCGATAGTACAGCTCCTGCTGCGGAGTGAAACTGCGGTGTGGCCGCCTGTTTCCGGCTTGTTTGTCCTGGCTGCAGGATGTTGTTTGCTGGCTGAACTGCCAGGGAAAGTTGCATTACGCCAGTCGCGGGATTTCTGTTTCTGGCCAGTCGCCGAAATGTCAACGCTTCTGGGCGAGCGTGAAAACTTTTCAGTCCTTCAAAAAAAGGGAAAAAAAAACAAGGATATGTGTGTCCACACAAAGTTGCTGTTGAGACTGCCGGCGGAAACGGAAACGTTTTGGCAGCGTGTGAAAAGCCCAAAACCAAGTAACGACTGCTGGCTGGATAGCTGCATGCCAGGCTCATTATGATTCAATTTCGCCGCTGCAGGCGCGTCTTTAATTTACCACCCACACAGGCACACTCCTCACACACACACACATATGCTGAGGCCACCCGTTGTGACAAATAACCGAAGATTTTCATGGCATTTGGCAGTGTTTATCTGCTGCATTAGCACACGCACAATGCCAGTGGCCGAGATGGCAGAATCCTGGCCCATAGATTCCGCAATTGCAACACTAGCGAAATTCCGCCGCCATTCACCGATGGCTCGCATATTCGCGTATCGACATTGCCCACTTGGCCATCCTGGGGTTAAGGTGGTTGGTCATGGGATGGAATGGGTTGGGATGGGGAGGTGCTGCCTGTGCCTGTCTGTTGGTTTGTCGGTCGCCAGCTTCCGCACAACATTTATCAAATTCGTGGATGCCTGCTGCAACGTTACGCGCCAGTTCAAAGTCCAACATTAAGTTCCAGGTATTTGCAACTTTTCGACAAAGGATTTTTGGCTGCAATCGCGGCCATAAATTACGACTATCCCCCTAAAATTCGCACAACTTGTGTTGTTGCTGTATTCTGTGTGTTACGCTGTGTCTACTTAGCGCATAATTAGCTGCATGAAGTTTGACAGAGGGGCTAGGACGAAGTCGAGGTGGCCAAATTAGTGTTCGAGAGAAAAATGTCTGCGATGATAAATGTGGAAATAATGTTCCTACTTCCACTGTTGCTGCTGGGGAATTAGCATTTCAGAGGAAGCCTCATTTCTTAAAGCAACCGAATACCCATTAAGTTATCCCACACCTCGCCAATTGCCACACCAGAGCCGCAACAGGGAAACGAATAAATAAATCAGAAATCGTTAAGTAAATAAATAAAAAATCATTTAAGCAAATACAAATCACAGAGCGGGCGCAAGCGGTGAAAGGAAAACGGAATAAAAAAAAAGGAAAAAGAAAAAAATGTTGCGACCTTTGTTGTTGTCAACTGTATAAGTATGCGTATACGTATATGTATCTGTGTGTGTTTGGGGGTGTCTGTGTGCTTTCATCGCTCGGTTGTTTGCACTTGAAGGCATTAAAAAGTTTTTCTTGTGAATAAACGTGAATGAAGTCGTGTGAAATCAATTGTAAACAGGGTATCAATACCAAACCAAACACTCGTACCCGTACCACATGTGTTTTGCTGGCAAACAGTGACGGGATAAAGAGGCGATAATCATAATCAGCTTGCCACACACACATACACACACAGGAATTTGTATGTGTTTGGGCAACCAAAAGGTGTACCACCTGCCATTCGCCATTGGGTATTTGCAGAATTTTCCCAGTGGTTCTGTGGGCTGCATGGAATGCAATTGCAGAAGGGAATCCGGCAAACGAATAAATAAAATGCATGCAACCATAATTTAAAAGACAAAGGCCATGGCCATTGCTGGACGTACGGTGTTGGAAGGAGGGGGGGGAAGAAAAGATTCACTGCGACATACTAATATTGTAATCATAAATTTTCATAAACAATTTTACTTGCCTGCAGTCCGACTCTTGCTTCCTCCGCTGACTCTACGAATTCCGGCTTGTGTTTCCCGGCGACCACGACATTTATAATAATTAATTGTGCGCAAATATATGCCCGCAAATGGTCAGCGGAGGCAGGCCAAAGTCAGTTTCAGTTCCACTGCCACTTCCATTTCCGTCTAATGAAAGGTCCCTGTTCGGGCGCCACTATAGCGCGGCCAGTGCAAACTGTGAGTTATTTGTGTCGCCCCGAAACACACACATACATACACACACTTGCACATAGAGAGCAATAGAATTTACAGCCCTCGTTTTGGGGTCGCAGCCCCGACGACCCGCGGTCAGCAAAGCTTTGCAAAGGTGCGACACATAAACTCGAGCGGATGGGCAAGCCGAATAAAAAACGTAGCATACTGTTGTGCGTAGCGAGGAGCGGGGGCAAGGCGGACTTTATGCTCGGCGTGCGATTGGGCTATCTGGTGGGGTCCATCTTCATTCGGGTGCGCCGGGTACACCAAGCAGAAGCCAACAAATTGCAACATTTATTCTGCAAGATGAATGGTCGCTTGACAATTTATATGTGTGGCCATAATTTTGAACTGCCTGCCGCCAGCCAGGGACTGAAACTGGGACTGGAATTGGTACCACCATCAGAATACCGGATACGGAGGGCATAGCTTCTCGATCTCCTTACGGCCGTTCGCTCATAATGGCCAAAAATTAAAAACAGTAACCACCACAAGACGAAGCGACCGCTAGGGAAATGGCAATGTGTGAAATAAATTGCTAAATAAAATAAACGAGCAAACACACGGCGACAAATGAGCAAACCGCAAAACGGGCGCAAGTTAAATGGAAAATAGACAATGCCCAAGGAGCGACGGGCGAAAATAAATGCAATTAAAAGCGATAAAAATAAAGGAAAGCGACTTTAATGGCGCAGGGCATTTAGTGGACTGTCGCTAAGATAAGTCATAAAAAATGTTTTAGAGGGAATTTTTAAATAAAGTACGCTTTAAGTCTTTACGGCGGTTTTTCAGAAAATTACAGAAAAAATATATGTTTCCTTTACATATATACTTTTGCATATTATTAACTTCAGAAACCTATTAAGCAAAATATTAGACTTACTACTATGCATAATATTAACATAAGTTTCTTAAGTGGTTTATTTGACTCAAAATGCATATCTAAATGCATAATATTAACATATATTTTTTAAGTGGTTTATTTGCGTACAAAATGCATATCTAAGTGCATTCTGCTATATCTGAAAATAAAGCTTTATCAATAATAATTATCAAACTTATTGCGAAATTTCCTGAGGGTCGCTGCGTGGCAAAGTCGCACTTCCGCTGGCTCACTTTTGCCAGCGGCTTTTTGGCCTTATTTATGCGTTTGCCGCTCCGTTTCATTATGCGCTGCTTTTCCAGCCACTTGGACAGTTAATTTTGAATTGTCACCGAGCACGTTAGCCTCGAATCGCCTGGAATCGCAGCGGGTGGTTCAGTGTGGTTCAGGGTGGAAAAGTAGCTCGAGGAGTTCATTGTTATCGCCGTGTTATGCACATTCCCCGACAATTAACACGCGAGCCACTTGAGCAAACAGCGGCAATGGCGATGGCGATGGTGATGGCAATGGCGATGGCGACGACCAAGTGGTTGCATAAGCGATAAAACGTTCGATACACAATGTCCTGCGAGTCCTGGGCTACTGGGCTACTGGGCTACTTACTAACACAAAATTCCTGCGGATTATGCTGGCGGTTTGAGGAGTGCGTGAGCGCGCCTGTCTGCCTTCAGTTTGATTTATTTGGTTTTGTTTTGTTCCTTCTCGTTTTCTCTTTAGTTTGTTTTTTTGTTTTTTTTGTTTTGTACGTTTAGGTTTTTATTTTGTTATTGCTGCTTTTGTTGGGCAAGCCAACCCTGTAAACCTGAACACCTGTTGTTGTCCTTAGCGAGCTACTTTGCGACATCGTCCTGCTTGGCCCGCAATTTAATTGCCCTTTGTTGTCGCTTTCGTCGTTGTCGTTTGTACGGCTCATTTATTTACATTTTGTTAACATAAACAATGCGTAAAAGTTCGATGGCTTTGCCCTGGCAAAGTGGGCGTGGTGGGTTGGTTGGGATAATTTTGATTGCCTGCGCTTTTTGGCCACTTCGAATGTGCGTGCGTGTTGGCCTGTTAATAAGCTGGCCAACTATATCGTATATACTCCTGGCCTGGGCAGCGGGTCAGTCGGCAGCTCGCCTCGGAAATTGGCCATTGTGGTGGCTAATGCGTGTGCCTAAATGTGTAGATAATTTATGCGTGGCATGTAAATATTGACATGGCCCAGTGCCACCAGCCCCCGCACCCTCACCCTCACTCACCCCCCCATCCAGCAGCGCCCACTCGCTCAGCGAAAGTCAATTAAAATTAATTTTCATTGAATGCCAAGCGAGGCGGAGGTGAGACGCACTGAGGCGTAAGTCCTGCTGCCCGTGGACTGCAAGACAAAAGAGCCGAAAAAGGAGATGCAAAAAAGGAAAATTCGGAAAAATTTCTGGGTGAAAACATCTAGAAAATTGCGCAATTTCCTGCGCCTGCAGATACGAGAAACACGAATCTATGCACAATACTCTCTCACTCACTCTATCACTCTCGCACATTCATTAAAAGTCGAGTCCTGGCCAGCAGGACATTGGGGAATCGCAACCAAATTAGTTGCACAGCCAGTTATTATTACTGCAGTGCTGAGCCGCTTACACCGACTAAACCAAAAGCGGAAAGGAAACGAAACGAAACGAGTCTGAATGTGAATGTGAATCTGATTCTGAGTCTGATTCTGAGTTGAACATGGCCAGAGTTCGCTTTTTGGCCCTGGCCAATTTAAAGTTATTTGTAAATGCAACTAATTTGGCATAGACAAAGGGGACTTCTTCAGGCCTTAATTATCAGCATGGTTCTGCTTCGGGTCTCTTGTTGTTGTGTCAACCCTTTGTTGTTGGCTTTTCCCCACTGCCCCGTCCGCACCGGAAAAATGTACTTAATTAACATGCAACTGGATCATGGAGACTCAGTTTTGAGTTTCGTTTGAAAGGCGAGTGCCCAGCTGCCTCGATGCCTCGCTGCCTCGCTGCCACTTTTGTTCCCGGTTCAGTTGGATCTGACAAGTATCGATGGAATTTTCATCTCGACTGGCGCTCCAGTTGCCTTTTGTGCAAATGATAGCATTATGCTAACTAATAAGCTCTTGCCGTTTGCTCACCAATCCGCTTGTAATTAAAACTCCACGCCAGCCTGATGAGCGCGACATTTCTGAGAGCTACTACTTCTGCATATATATAGAGAAGTTATTTTTGAGCTCAGCTTTAAACGATTTAAGATATTCGCAGGTGTAGATGTCAGAGATTGCGCACACTTACGCTTGGTGTGAGCCGGCTGAATGATTTGACATGATTGGCAAGAATGTTGCCATAGTAGCTGGGGATAGGACATGGCGCAAGCGTCGCTGTGACGCTGTGACGATGTGGCAGCGGTAACCACAACAAGCGGAGCAGGCGGTGTCCTTGTTCCGTTTTTCGTCCTCGTTGTCGCTGTCGTCGTCAATAAGTCAAAAGTTGGAATTTCATTATGCCAGGCCCAGGAAAGTAGGCAACGCATTTTGGCACACAAACGGAGGGTAACTGAAACTAAAACCCACTGCCGCGCCATTGGCTGATGTCCTGATGTCCTGGTGTCCTTACCATCCACGGCCTACGCCTCGGATCCCTCACCCTTCCTCTGGCATTCCTCATGCCATCGCCGCCCCTTGTGAGAGACAACATGCGCTGCAAATTTGTCATTTTGCCAAACGTCTAGGCGATGTGAGTTAGTAACCGACGACATCGACGAGGACGAGTTTTAGCAGCCGACTCAGGCCGGAAAAACCCAAAAAAAAGAAAAAATCAGCTGAGAACCAAAACCAACTACCAGAACGGGAAGCAAATAAAAATTGAATAGCGAGCGGAACAGCCTGACATTGGCGGGGCATTGTGGGTTCCGGGGTTCAGGGGTTCGGGGGTTCGGTTTTGGGTTGCAAGTTCCGGGAGGCTTTCATGTTGCTAGCACAAGTAGAAAATTAAATTCTTGTTTCGCACGTCATTTAAATTCGACATTGTCAGTGTATTGCGGTACAGTGAACACTCGCAATGTGCAAGCTGTTTGCATAATAAATCGAACTGGTAAATAAGATAGGAAGGTGTCTGCAAGTACATACTTATATAGTAAGAATCTGATCTTTATTCCAATTGACTTTAAATGAACTTTAAGCACTTTCATAATTATTTTAGAAACCCTTTAATTTTCGGAGGTTTATTCCCGATTTTTGGATACGTTTTATTAGTTTCTTATGGTACTACTTTATATGTTTTTTTATATATATATGTATTGAGTTCACTGTACTTGGGTATCCCGCCCGCGGATAAGACATCGACAGCTGCGGTGGTGGCAATGCGTTTAATTTCATTTGCGGCTCTGGCTGCTTGGCAACCACAGTTCCAAGCCAGTTCCAAGCCAGCTCCAAGCTCCAAACCGGCAGCTACCATAAAAAGCAGTCGAGGCAGCCGCCAATCGTGTCCGCTTGATTTGACTCGACTGGGGCGAAGTTGGCCCGTTCCATTTGCAGTTGTTATTGAGACTGAGACTGGCGACAAGGCGCTGAGCCATCCTCGTGCCATCAGAGTAAATGCAATCAGGCATAAGCTGGGCACAAACAACTTCTGAGTGCGAGTGCGAGTGCGAACCCACTCTATGTGCTGTCTGTGCAGGGGGTATAATGATCATGATCTACACTTGCCACCTAATGCCGTGGGAAATGACGCTAAGGGTTTAAGTGGGGACGACACGCCGCCAACCTTGAGGACACCGCCCGTGGCGCAGAAGTGTGCGACACTTTTAGCGGCAATCGAATGATGCCACGTTTTTCGCAGTTGGCCAAAAGACAACAATTATCCGGCGAAAAAAAATGGGGGCGCTTGGTCACTGGCAATGAAGTCGCAAAGTCGTAAAAATTATTTTGTGACAAATCGTCCGCGTACGTGAGCCTCATTTAAATGCGTGAGTCCCAAAATGTTATTAACAATTCAACGGGGCCATCTCATCCCCTGCATAGAAAAGAAATGACTTTGGGCAGGGTTCAAAGGCCAAGCCCAATACGAAACCGCTGAAAAGTGCGCATCAACTATTTCAACTATTTTGCCACGCACAAGTCTTGAAAGCAAAAGCTTCCACAGCGAAAAGCTGATAACTACAATATAAATATACAAATCATATAGCTTGTTTCTACCCTACTAAAGATATGCAGTGCACTTTTTTGAACCCATTTCTTATTTTATACTAAACACTTTAAATAGAGGACAAGGCAGTGATCGATTTGGCAAAGTTTTTCGCACAGTGCAGCTGTGCCCCAGCCCTCGCACATTGGGAATGCTAACAACAACGTGACATGGCTAAAGAGAAGGGCAAGTGGGATGAACTGGATTGGGTTCAGTCACTCGGCGAGTGATGTAATATGTAATATGTAATATGTGCGACTATGACGAGGACTTGCTTAGCGCTCTCGCTAAGCTGTCGCCTGCATGTGTCGCCGTGCATGTGTGATGAGGGGCCACTGTACTTGCTAGCAGTGAACGGGGGGCTGTTAGGGAGCGTTTTAAAATAGTAAAACGCCGCTGCCATGCTGCCATAAGCGGCAAATTGCGTGCCATGGAAAATTGTGCGTGAAATGTAAAATACACCATCCAAAGGCTCGGACAGTTGCCCCCTTCCTTGCCATATATCCTATCCATATGCTCGTACTTATCCTGCCATTGCATTGCGTGCGTGTCCTGGTCGGATCGAGAGTCGCCCCATCCTTATGCCTAAGTCATAACTGTTTTGGGGTGCGTCGTCCTGAACGTTTCCTCCGCCATTTCCTATGTGCCCCCCCAGAAACAGCCATGTATCAGTGCACTTTGGCTCCGAGTTGCGAGTTGCAGGCCGTCCTTTTAAGTAAATTAAGCATAAAAACGCAAAGTGGACGCCATTATGTCGCAGTGCGTCGGCATCGTTGTTGTTTTCACTCGCCCCATATTCGTGCCCATATTGGTGGCAGTGTGAAAACGAGCTCGAGAATGAAAGCTGCTCCGTCGACTTGGCTGACATTTCAACGTTTTTCGCTTTTGCCACTTTCTAATTTATTTATGGACTACGCACACCACACCGCATACACGCGCCCAGCAGTTTCCCTGTATTCTGTATCCTGTATATGCATCGGAATTTCCTCGCTTTTACTTCCTTTAATTGCAGTTGAAGTGCGTGTAACAGTGCTCTTGGCTCTTATGGATATTGTTGCTATTAGATTCGCTAAGGGGACTCATATTTCTGTTGATTCTCGCAAAGAATAAACAATCAGCAAGTCCTCATATGATTGTTATGATCCCTTATCGGGGGAATATAAAAAAATAAAAGTGAAAAACCGCCTTTGCCCCTTTAATTTATATAGAAAAACGGAATACTATCATTTAAAATATTATTACAGATTTGAGAGGCATTTTACTTGCTCTTGATCGACCTCAAAAAGCCATAAACTATTTTAACAAGTAATTTGCATACCAATAAGAGGCAAGCAATAAAACTCACAAGTTTCCCCGAGTTTAATGGACTTTGAATAAAATTGAACTAATTTCGGTGGCATATTCTCGTGCGGTAATCATCCATGGCTGCTACGTAAATAGACATGATTTCATAAACTATTTGAATTTAATGGTTGTGTCATTTCACAGTCTCCCGAAAATTGATTACTGCCTTCACCCAATAAAAGTTGACTGATCCTTGGCCGAGGGCTGTGTCGGTCGTAAAATTGTCCATAAACTTTTTTTTTTTCCACTTGTTTGGCAATTGTCTCGTTGCTCGTTTAATTTTTCAACACGACTACGACTTTCCATATCGTGGCAAATGACTATTAGCCAATGTAACGAGTGTAACGACGAGTGCCAGTGCCCCATTGTCCTGGCAAACAGTGCGTAACGGAAGTTTGTCGTCCTTCCAAAAAAAAAAATGAAAAAAAAAACCAAAATGCCAAAGACGATGTGGGTGGCGTAGCAGCGAGTTGACGACGCATTGATTAGCGCGTGCCATTTGCCTATCATAAATGCCATAAATTGATTGTCGTAAAGAAATGTCAACGAGGAAGTTTATTTGTTTTACGAGCCCGGCTACGAAACGTTTTACAGTCGGTAAAACTGATATAGAATTTCTCTCGGGGGGCGCCGTTTGCGTAATGAGTAAGTGACGTCGGTCCATAAAAAGGGTTCCTTGTGCCGCGTTAAAGACTGGCACGCCTACGTCGCGTATACGCAATTTAATAGCCGCAAATATTGGTCACAAAAATGGGATTGATTGACGCGCTCGACAAAGGTGGCTTTTCAGAGGTTCCGTTCGTTTCGGCATTTTCAAATTGTCACGCTAATTGTGGAACATGTGGGCGTGGCCGAGGGCCTTTTGGTATGATTGTTTTTCTGTTTTTTGGAAGGGGGAGAGGCGAACGAGCGTGTTTCGTGCAGACAATTCGACATTGCTGTCATGTTAAATTCATGACACTTTGTGACTGGGCTCGTAATTGATTAACTTTGATTTGAAATTGTTTTCGACTGGCCAAAGTTCACTTGCATGCCAAATCCGAATCCGCATAGTTATCCGCATGTAAATACATGGTAAACAAGTCAACAATCTGTTTACCAGAAAACAAAACAAAAACCTAAAAAAAAAATCACCCAAATTAAATCCTTGGCCACAACAACACACACACACACATCAGCTCCGGGGGTCAAAATGCATTTCAAAATACGTAATTTCGCACATGGCCAGACAATTTTAGTTAGTGTTTGTTGTACTTTTTGAGCCCAGTTTTCATGCTCAGGCTGTACGGGCTAAATAAAACATTAATCCATAAATATTTCATGTTGCCTCCTTTCGCATGACGAAATGTCTTGGGGCTGAGCAATGCGAATGCTTTTTGGCAGAGCGCAAAACTTCTTAGCCAAATGCGTTTTATTAATCAGTGTGTGCATGTGCCTGTGCCACTCGAGTGCACTCACACACACACTCACACGCACACACACACACAGGGTTCCCTCGATTGTGCTTACATATTCATAAATGCATAAAGGTAGAATCGCAAGGAAAACATTTCGCATCACTCTATATCAAAACTCTGCCCCGCCTTTCTCCCATTTTTCTTTCTCCAAGTGTATGTGTGTGTGTGTGTGTATTTTTCTTACGGCCATCTGCGAAAGCTCTGCTTGCTGCTTTCTCTTTCTCTTTTGTTTGCTTTTAATTTTCGAATTTTGAAATAATGCCCGTAGTTATTTGCTTAAGTGTGCGTATAAAAATCAAGTATACGCATGCCATTCTAGCACATTTCTCTTCAGTGTGTTCCACTGCTTTTCGCACAGAACAAAGTTCGAGAGTGAAAATATCTCGGTTGCTGCAGTTGCAAATGCAAAAATTCCTGCCTCCATGGCAATTGCACAGGTGTGGAGTGGATTGACGTGTGGGTTTGATTTCAACTTGCAGATATCAGCTAGCAGCTCCCTTAGATGCGACTGGCTTACAATGATATCACAGACTGACTGCCTCGTTTAACGAGCACAAACAACAGACATAGACCCTCTGCTGTTGCCATTTAATTAATTAACAAAGCATTCAGAATTTATCGAAAGAAGTTTTGGCAAAATGCAGCTAGCAAAATGCAGCAATTAAACGAAGAAAGTTTGCCAAATAAAGCCCACAAAACCAACCAATTAGGGCCTGCCATTCGAGCCAAAGTCAATCTCCAGACAACCCAAAACCTGAATCATCCTTCCATGACAAGTCGAATCTTTGCCCCAAAAGAATGCGCAACTAACTAATCTAATTAGGCGCACAACAAACATCGAAGGATATACCCATACGTATACTACATACTACACATAAGAAATGCCTGGCTCTCGTAAAATGAATTTTATGACAGTGCATAAAAATGTTGAATGGAATTAATGAGCAAAAATTAGACATTAGCTGCGTGAAGAGCAGATACAGATACCACCACTCAAGCATTCAATGACCGCAATTGACATTTATGTGGCAAAGCGGCCTGCGACTGCGGGATAATCGAAATAAAATGCAATTAATTGAATTTATCGCTGCAGTTAGGGGCACTAAACTTTATTCCACACCCAAAAAAGACACAAGCGAAACTTTGGCATTGAGCAGATTGTAATCTGTGAATGGTGTATAATATTATATTATACTTGTAGGGAAAAATAGGTAAATAGTGGATTTTACTGTGACATGTAGATATTTTTTTTAGGAAATTGCACATGGCTTGATTAAAAGTTGGCAGGGCAGCAACTTGGACAACGGTTGACAGTTATTTTCACAGTTCAACGATAAATTTATGAGCTTTAAATTACACATGTCCCTTCGTCATAAATCATATCGCAGGGACAGATATGAATTTTGGGCGGATAAAGAAGCTGGGGAATACTCGTATGCACATCCACTATTGGTATTGGCTGCACTGCAAGTGTTTCGACTGCAACGGCAAACATTGCGACTCCGTATACCAACCAAGTCCCTGGCCCATTCTTGCTCCGTATCCCGGCCATAGTCCAATCCCAATCCCAATCCCTATTCCTGTCCGCACTCGTATTCCTATTCCTGTTGCAATCCCAAATCGAGTCGCCGGCCTTTGTGCATTGCCACTGACCATTCATCCGGCTCGTTCACTTGCACGTCGTCGTATTCATTCCTTTTGCCACGGTTGCACATTGTCACCGGAAGTGGCACACAACCGCACAGCACACTAACACACCAGCACACAAACACACACACAGTGGCACACTCAGTTCCAATACTTAGACCATTCCTGTTCCTATTTCCATTCCCATTCCCAGTGCCAGTGTCATTTAGCCGTTGACATGGCAGCCAACCAACTTCCTTCGACTTTGGCCAGCTGCCGCTTGACTTTCGTACACTGCAAACATAAATAATTAAGCCCAAAGTAAAAAGAACTAAATTAATCGCTCGATTTATCAATATCCTGCAAAAGATATACTTAATATAGATGCAGTACGAATTAAATAGTTGCACTCATAATTAAAGGTACCTTTATTTTCTTCCAGTGCAGCCGCTTCCCTACTGTCCTGCTCCACTTTTCCCCTTGCCATGGCAAATTCTATGCAGTTTCTTATTCTGTTTATATGGCAGGCAGCATTGGCATGCAACGCATGCGTGTGGCACATGCCACACATGTCGTGTCCAGCACCAGGAGCTCCTCCTGCGACGCCTGCTGCTGTTCCAGCTCCTGCTCCTGCTGCAGTACTGCCACTGCCGTTCCTTTCCAGCTGCATGTTGTTGAGTTTCATGAAGTGTTTGCGGCTTTGTCGGACAACAGCGACATCAACGTAAACTGATGGAGGACGGTCACCGGGAGCGGACTGCCGGCTGCCGTTGAGAGCGATTAAACTTTTTCGAGAAACCGAAAAGGTCCGATGATCATCAGCATTACAGATATACGGCAGTGGCCAGGGTCGGGCTGGTTTTTATGCCACGCATTACGACCATAATCCCAACGGGGAGGCGGTGAACACGGCCACCGAGGGCCATCAAATTGCTGCAAGGTCCCTCATAAAATGCATAACTAAAGCGCAGTCTTACACTTCGCATTCATAGGTGCACAATGGTGTTTTGCCCGCCTTCCTCGCCAGAAACCCCTTTCTTCATCTCGTGTCCTTTATTAGATGTCACGTGTTTGTTGTTGCATCCGTAGTTTTGTGGCTTTGCGGTCGGGTGATAAATTTCATTGTCTTCGCTAGTGCTGGTGTCGCTACTGCTGCTTCTGATGCTTCTGCTATATGATCCCCGTTTTTTTCCCATTCATCTGCGTCCTTCAAGCCATATCAGCAGGAGCTATCCGAGTGAGCGACTTGAGGCCCTCGCCACGGCATCATCAGCAGGTCAGGATTTGGTATGGTGCACAGTGAACAAATTCTTTGAAACTGCGCACCAATCTACATAACAATATATAATAGTGAAATGAAAAGAAGTCAAAGGAAATATTGATAATGAATCGTTTCACGGTGCTATAGCCATATCTATACAATAAAAGGCAGAGCTTGTTAAATTCAATGATATTATATACCTATATTTTTCTAAGACTCTCAATATGTTAAATACCAATGACTTTCACTAGTTTGTTTCACTGTACAGTTGCAGTCATGTGTGCCATCGGTTGATCTAACAAATGACACAAAACTGCCAAACCAAATCACTATGAATGTCGCTTGAGTTTCGTCATTCGGACCAAAGTTGTCCCTCCCCCCAAAACTCTATGAGACATCATTGGGGATACCCCCCAGTTTCCATCCAGCACCCCTGCCCCCTTCTGTCCCGCTTGGGGCTAACGAATTTTGACAGGTGCCATTATTAGTTCAGCACTCTGGCATTTTTTTGCGGTGGCTCCGCTCTGGTTTTTGTGTTTTTTTTTTTTTTGTCGGTTACCCGTTTTCGGTTGGGTTTGGCTTTGTTTTTGCCCTGTGCGTTCTAGAGTTTTATGGCCATAAGAGTTTTACTCCTCAGATGGATGACAGCAATAAAAAGAGCCCACAGACACGGGGACCTTGATGCGGCCGTACCGTTTTATCACACGAACACACATTGCTCATACGCAACGGTGGCCACAGGCTTCCGCTTTCCGTTGGCCTCACTGGGTGCACTAATTAAACTTGCGCTCGCCTCTTATTATGGCAGCATTGCATGGCATCGGTTAATGTGAGTTACACGACACGGCACTTGCCGCACACCTTTCCAACCCACCTCTCACCTCCCAACTCCCAACTCCCACCCATTCACCTTTCACCCCTCGAGGGAGATGGGCACCTGTTTTTATGTGGCCGTCGCATTGTCTCCCAGGTGAAACTGCTCTGCGGCGAGGGCGTTAAGCATTTATGTGCGCGCGTCTAATTAAAATAAGTTCGCATGGCAATGGCACTTCAAAGTCTAAATTGTCCTTATGGCTTACTTCGCTCCAGCTGCGCAGGACCCAAGGCGCTGCGGACCATTCCGCATCGCCGTGCGATGGTCACCGCACCGCCGTCAGATATATATGTAATTATAATATTTTTTATTAGCTCATCTGATATGGCGGCAAATGGGGAAATAACATAAATTGCACCGCCGTTCCCTCTGCGTGTGTCCTTCGGGTTGAGGGGGCTTTGATTTGCCCAGGGTCGATAAAAAGAGCAGCTCTAAAAAGTGGACGAGTGTACGCCGTTCTTTCAATTCTCTTATACAAATTATTTGTTACTAAATGTCACCACCTTAACATCTTAATAATAAGATATTTTTTTTTAATTTATAAATTAATTACATATGTAATTATACTATTTTTCAAAACAAGCAATCTAAGGCAGTTGCCAGTTAATCATTTTATTATTAGGGTATCCAAAAGTTTGTGGCCGAAGTTCAGCTGGTCTGCTTGTTTATTTTTTGCAGGTCGCATTGTTTGTTATAAATTTTAATATACTAAGTATATATGTATGTACTATATATGTTGCAGGTATCACGGCAGCAGTAGCAGCCACAATGAGACCACGCCCCCTTTCCCACTGCGGCCAGACAGAGAGAAGGGGGCGGCAAACAACAAGGCTCTGCCGCTTTTTATCCTTGTGGCTGTCCGAAAAGTCCTCGTTTCGTCGTTCCCCTTGAGTTGATAATATAAATGGAAAAACGAAAGGTCGACATTTATTATGAGGCTTTATCAGCAGAGGACATTTGTTCTGTTCCGTTCTGTTCTGTTCTGTTCTGTTTTGTGTTATGAGCCGAGGATATTCGGCTACTTTGTACCGTTGCAGGACATTGGTGGGCAGGACCTGCTTCGCATCCTGTGCGAAAACTGTTTGCTTCATTATGGCCCGTGGTGGTATGTCGTGGTTGCCCGTTGGACGCAGAGGAGGGCACGTGTTTTCGTTTTCCTTGGGGTGGCATCTGTATCAGTTAGCAGTCATAACCGTCCGGTAATATGCCAACAAACGAAAAAAAAACTTCTTGGCCATAAATTACAGGGTTCTGGGTATATGTTAATCATTTCGTGCATTGGCAAACTATTCGCACACTCTTCGGCGCCGGACAAACGTTTTGCGAGTGACCCAATTAAAGGCTGGCATACTTTGGGGGGCAGGATGTGTCACGACATCTGAGCGGAGACAAAACACAAATGCATATCTGATGTCAAGTGGCATTGTCGCCTGCCAGCTGCATTGTTGCTCCGCTCCCGTTCGTCCTGTTGAGTGTCTAATCTGCTGGCACGAGGATATAGGGATATATGCCATGTAGATGGAGATGTAGATGGAGCCACTCAGCTGGCATTGAGCTCTGCATGCGGCCACAGCCCCAATGCCGTGCGGAATCGTGCTGAGCGTAAAAATCCTCAGTGCCCTGCTATTTGCGCATTTCCGGTTTCCGTCGCACAGCTGCACGTCCTGTTGAGCCCTTCCCCCCGCCTCGTCCTGGCAAGCCCCTCGTCCTGCCAGCCGACTGCAGCTGCTGCTGATACATTCTTTATATTCTGCAAATATCCTGTTATGCAGAAAATGCTTCTTGCTGCCGTGTCGTCTTAGTGGAGGCGACAGGCTTTCAGCCATGGGAATTATTAACTAAACATGCCTTCGAGAGGCGTGGAAGGCTAAGCTGTGGCATTTCGAAACCGAGCTTGTAACCTCATATTCATAATATGCGCTAGCTTTACACTTGTATAGATTTCTATGCTTGAAAATCCAGCTATGTTACCGATATCCTACTTATATACAATACTTGTTTCTGTTTATTGCTGCTGCCTACGTTCTCATCTTTCCACGGTTAGCCGCAATTTGCCAGAATTTAAACAATATTATTTCCTAATTCAAGTCGGCAAATAAGCAGAGCGCTTCTAAAATACAGCTGCTATTTTTCGTACGAGTCTAAATATATCCATGGAAAAACTTTGCCAGCGAAATGTACTTATGCGTATGTACACAGCATTTCCTAGTCAAACAATCTATTTTTCCCTTCGCCACCATTTACATCCAGAGCCAAGTTGAAATAAGCAATGGCTTGGATTTCACTTTTTATGCTCATGTATTTTTTTAGGCAAAGGCAACTTGGGCCAACATTTGCACGCCTGCGAAAGGAATACAGGACGAGGGTTGCGGATGACACATTGAAATCAAAGTCAAATGTAAGTAAATAAAACATATTGTTTCTCTTATAGGAAGACATTTTGCAAAATTACGCCGATTTGCAATGCAAATCAAACATAGCGCCATTACTTTCTGCGAGCTAACACAGACACACACACACACGCAAGTCGGGCGAAAGTGAAAGTAACGCATATGTTGCTTAAAAATGCAGCCATCTCAGCGTCCTTGTGTCTGTGTGTGTGTGTGTGTGAAATCTTTGTGATAATAGACACACTCACACGCACGCAATAAATATAAATGGGGGCTCGTGTGCGTGAGTGTGAGTCTGCTGGTTTTAACCTGCGGCAAAAATGTGAAACAAGAGCCAGCAGTCGCGACGCCCAAAAAAAAAGAAAAAAGGAAGAGCAAACAACAAAAAGAATTGGCGCAAAAATATGTTTTAAACATTTTTCTCCGCTTTGCATTTTCCGCCATCCCTTTCCGCAGTTTTCCACATTCCCTTCAGCATTTTGTCGTTGTTCTGTTTTTGTAAATTTTTGATTTGTTATTGTTGCACGTGTTGTCCTTTGCCTTTGTTATGCCAATCCATCCTTGGCGGCCCAACTGCGAAGCAGCTGCCACGGATCCCTCTGTGTGTGTGTGTGTGTGTGTGCCCCATCCGGGACATAAATGTTTTTAACGAACTCACCTGTGAGGCATACGCATAAGTAGCACAACGTCTTCTTCATGTCACCTGTGTAAATGGAAAAGCACCGCTCCTCGACGGGGCAAAAAAGCAGGTAAGATGAAAAACAACAGCAGATAGCGATGGCCAAAAGCCTCGGGGGAAATGAGCAACCAGCCAGGGAAACTGCCATATGCAGAGATCATAAGGCAGAATAACAACATAATGCAAAATCACTTCGACTGAATTTTATGGCAGTACAAAGTGTTCTGCAAATCGATGACTCAAACGTGGGCTTTAAATAAATGAGAATATGCTTTCCAACATTGATTTTCAAAATAATATTGAAACTAATAAACTCAATAAAAAAATCTTTGCTGAAATATTCTCTAAGAAATAAGAACACAGGCCTGATGTTTTATTTTTACAAAATTTTTTTGTTCGTTTTTATTTGTTTTCTTTCAATATATTTATGTATACATAATATAATTTTTGTTGTTTATTCGGTATATTTACTTATTTTCATCATTTCTATGTTGCAGTTGTTCTTTGTTTTCCATCTCGCCTGTTATTACACTCTTGTTTCTGTGTTATTTTTGTGTTTTTTTTTATCTCTTGTTTGCTGTCACCTAAGTATAATTTCTCTATGCATTTCGCCTCTTATGGCCATCCAGCGTCTAGCTCTAAAACCTTCCCCCAAACCGGTCGGGGTCACCTCTGCTGCGAGACCATCTCGATGAGGTGGTGACCTCCACGCTTCGCTGACATTGTTGTAAAATATTTTGCTTGCATTTTGCTGCCGGGTTATTCGGGTTTCTTTGGCGCGTTGGTATACAAATACGCAACCAAATTGCCCGGGATTTTTTTTATTTGTTTGTTTTGTTTTCAACTATAAATATTTTTCTTTTGAATTTCTTGTTATGCTTAATTTGATTAACTCTTTTAATATTCGTTACGTTGTTTCACTTGTGTGTGTTTTCTTATGCAAATGCCGTTCTTATGTGTGTATGTCTGTGTGACTGGTGATGCCGTATTTAAATTGTATATATATTTCTGTTTTAGTGTATATTTAATACTTAGCTTATGCATTAGGTTTTCAATTTTCGGCTTTGTTCTTGTTCTTGTTTTGTTTGGTTTGGTTGTTTTGGTTGTTTGCTTATGTTTTCGGCCCTTTTATTCCGCTACAATGTTCTCGATTTTTTCATCCTGTTTGCCCTACGCCTTTGTGTTTTCCTTGTCCTAAAACACACTCAAACATGCTTAAATTTCTACAAAATATTTGCAATACTGCAGTCGATATCTATACTTTGTTTACTTTAGTTATTTGCTATTTACTTATCATATTTTACGTCTGTATATATATATGTATATATATATATATATTGTTCGTATAATATCGATATCTATGTTTGAGTTTGTATCTGTATCTGTAGCTGTATCTGTATTTGTATCTGTATTTGTATCTGTATTTATATCTGTATCTGTGAGTGTGTTCTGTCCTTGTGTCGAATGGCTTTCAAAACTTTTTGGTTTTAGCTTTTGTTTTCCTTTTGATGTTTGTTTTGTTAGCAGCTTTTGGTTGTTTGCTCATCGTTTGATTTTTTTCTACATTTGCATTTGATTTGTTTACAATCTTAGTGTAATTTTAATTGCATAACATGCCCTTCATTCCTTTCGCCTGGTTTATTGCACAAAAATATCCTGTTTGCCTGCTCAGTAGATGCTGAATTTGATTTGGTTCCAACGGCTATCGTGGCTAGTACGTTTACTATAATATTTCTGCCTTGTATTTGCATCTGCAAATCATATTCTCCTGCCATATCCTTGCTGGTGTGTAATTAAACTTACGAAAACACACACACATACTCAGAACTGGGAATACTAGTATGCAGTGCCATTCACGTTGAAGGGTCTGCCAGCATGTAAATATATATAAATGTTTGTAGCTTAGATAATACTTTTATTTGATTGATTTTCGGTTTCGCGTTGCTGCAATTGGATCTCGTTAAAATTTGTTCTCCCCCCGTTTAGTTTAATTTATGCTATGTGCTTCCATTTGCATCGCATGCTGTTGCTTTTCGCGTTGCGTGTGTGGTAAATTTCGCTAACTGCTCCTGTTTCAGCACTCCAGTTAATTACACTTCGAATTGACTAATTGGTAATTGTAGTTTATGGTTAATAACTGCAATCGTTTCAGTGTGTAGTTGGCTTTGAACCCAAACCGAATTAGTAACTCAAAGCGAAGGACTCGGAATTGAATTACGCTTGACTAATGGTGGAAACGGACTATGATCGGAACAGAACCTGAGTCGATGAATAATAATAATAATAATCATCATCATCCGGCAATATAGTGCACACACTACACAGTATCCTTGTAGTGCTCTGGCTTTTGTTTTTATTTCTGTTTTTGGGATGGGCAAATCCTTCTGCCAGGATTTGAACCTCTCTGCTGTATATGTGACGTGGGCTGCCATGTGTATAAATACTTTGTATATGTTCATATATATATATATATAGACGTATATAAATGACTTAGCACAGTTTATAGTTACACAACATAAATACATACAGTTACAGCTGTTATTAATATATTTTAATGCTTTTCATTTATCTTTTATATTTGTATATTATTTAGTTCGTCGTCTTTGTCAGCTTGTTTTATGCTTTTTACCATCCACAGTTAATTCTTATTTAGTTTCCAACTCTTCACTATTTCTACGTGCCAACTACCCATTTTAACTCTTTACTGATATGTAGCGCAAACATTAACAAACAAACCGATAATATTTTTTTTTTTTGATTTTTTTTTTGTCTTAACTATAAACTTGTTCACTTATAAATGTCTTTTAATTTCTTTGTTTTCCTAGCCAAATTTTGGTTTTCTGCAAAACTGTTTTTTTAAGATTATTTTATTTTTCGTTTGGTCAACAACATTTCAAATTTTTTTTCTGTTCTCGCATTTTCGTTATACTTAACAAAATTCTAGAAAATAAAATAACAACAAAAAATGCATTTGTCAGCTTCACTCTGCTTGCATTATTAATCCGGCCCAATCCCGCCCACTTTAAAATCACATCTACATCTAAGTCGCATGCCATGCGCCTCGTAGTTTCTCTAGATTCTAGTGCTAAAAACATTTAAATATACAGTACGATTGCCCCATGGGACTGTGTGTGTGTCCTGCTGATCCTCAGATCCTTGGCTAAAATCCCCGACCCTTCTATTCGTACTGAGTGAGCGCATCCAACGGATACACATCCGTATTTGGTATTTGTATCCGTGTGTGTTTTTGTGTGTGGGTATTATCGATAGACATTTAATGGTGCTAGGGCCACACCCGTGTGTGTAACTAAATGCTCGGCTGCGTTTGATGCAAAAATTCCACTAAAAAATGACATAACAAATTCCACGCTGCAATTCACTGGGGATTGGGGCGTGTCAATTGCAAATCAAGCCTCGTCCTTTCGTCCCTTCGTCCTGTCGTCCTTTGCAGCTTAATTGTCCGATACGTATGGCGATACGATGCGAATGCGATTGCGATTACGTTACGTATGCGTATTGCTATTTCTAGTACTTGGGATTTCTGCCTGTTGTTCTTGTTGTCATCATTTTAATTGGTTTTCATTTTGAACATCTATTTGTGATTTATCATCCAACGCACACAACACAATAAACAATAAATATCATTTACCATACGCTGCTCGCATCTAGTTTTTCTTCTCTATATGTAAAACACCGTGTGAGTGTATGCTTGTTTCTGTGAGAGTGTTCTCTATACGGCTTGTATATATATATATGTATAAATATATATATATATATATATATATGTTATATAAGCATGTTTGTTTAATGCATATGCTGTATACTCTATGTACTTATCAACCAACTCTAAGTCTAGACTTTACCACTTTACATTAATATACTCTACACTTTTAGTTGTATTTACCATATGACTATTCTTATGTTTCACATTCATGTTATGCTATGTATTCTCGATCCCTATAGCTTTTTGTGTGAGTGTGTCGTGTTGTCTATAAGTTGATTAATGCTTGCCTTTGGGATATCTTGTCCTATGTCCTGCGCAACTGTCTCGGTTTTTGGGCTGCAAGTGTGTGTTTATTGGCTTATATGATTAGGCGATAATATCTACTTTATTACGGCTATGCTCGATTAGCTAATATCAATTAATATCATTCGATGGCATACTTTGATTGTTTTCAATATATTTTACTTGTTTAGGGGAGTTCTGCTCTCTCTCTAACTCTCTTTCTCTTTCTCTATATATTTTACTCGTACTCATACCACATACATATTTTTAGCTACTTGGATATTCTGTTTGGTTATCGGTTCGGTTTCGTTTTGGTTTCGGTTTGGTTTGGTTTGGTTTTGTTTGGTTTGATTTGATTTCATTTGACTTGGTTTGCTTTGGGTTTCCTTATCGCTTTCGTTTGGCCTAAACAACAGAGAACTAACACAACAAATTTGCAGCTAGCCACTCCTCATCTGGCAACTGAAATAAAACCATAAACGTAACATGTACAAACATGGATTAGTACTGGCGTGTTTTCAAGAGTAAGTTGTTTTGGAGGGAGTTTGAAACATTTTTGCGGCTGCTTTGTACATGGCTCTCCTGAAGCGCTTGTTGAAAGTGAAGCGAAAAGTCATAATGAATTAGGTTGTGAACTTTTAAGCAATTTATGGACTGGTCTGGGCTGGCTGGGCTGGACGTTCCTGTACTTTTTTTTATGATTATTTTATATATTCAGATACTTCAAACTGCGAGTGCTGGTGAGACCGTGTGAGTGTGCGTGTGTAGGAACCTGTCTTTCGATTGCTGATCGATCACAAATCGGTGTGAGTGCGTGAACTTTCAGTTGCATTCTATATAGGAAATGATAGCAGGACATGACGAGCTAGTTGGCCAATCAACTGCACTTGGCCCGATAACTGGCAGTTATTTCTAAGCAGTATCATCTATCATAGTTTATAGGCACTAGTGCTAAGTGTGTGCGGGTGAGTGAATGTTGCTCTTTCTCAAATTTTCTTTCTATTTTACCATTTTAATTTCACACACTAATCACTTAATAGTGTGCAAAAGCTGGATGAATGAGAAACGACTTTCACTCGCTCCGTGAAGGTAGTGTACAAGTGTGTGTCTGTGCTAAGCTAAAACCAAACTGCGCACAAAAGTAGGCAATGCAAAATGATGCGGATCCTGCTGTGGGAGGAGGGATGATGGGGGGTTAAGGGTTGTTTGCATACACGCACACACACACATATTTGCTTGAATACATGTGTCGGCCTGCCTGTGTGCGCGTAATTAATTTTAACGCATTTTTAATTATGTTTATTTTAATTTAATGCTGCGACTATGTTTGATTTAGGCTGCAACAACCCACTCGATTTATGTTTTCCTTCGACCAAATTTTAATCCTGGCCCGCAATTTCTCCCGCTGCCTTATTAAATTAATAATTGTTGTTATTTTTTTTATACGCGCCGTGCTCCAACACAATTACATAAAGCATTAAATATGTGGCTCGTGGTGTGTTTGTGTGTGTGGTGGTGTAAGCAACTAGGGTTAAAAATATGCTCGCTTTCTTTTCATTTTCTTTTTTTTTTTTTGTTTGCATATACATAATAATTGTTTGCTTCCGCCGAAGCTTTTTCAACGGGCGTTGACAGATAATTATGCTCTAGTTTTATATATATATAAAGATATATATGTGGGTGTGGGATTTCGGATTTTGCATTCGCGCTTGCTTTTTGTTTCTGGGGTGCAGCTCTCTAAAATCGCCAAACTTCAAGATGCCATCAATTGTTTTGTAATTTGTGTGTTCTGCGCTTCGCATTTTATTTACAGCTCAGTTTGGTTTTGTTTCTGTTCAGAAAATTGCGGCTGTACTTAAAAATTTTGCTTGGATTTTCGGTTTTTTTTGGCTTTTGGCGTTTACTGTGCCTGCAAGAGTAGAGGATAAACCTTAAAAAATAATATGGGTGTTAGTAAGAATTGGAAAAAAGTAGTAGACGGAATAAAAGTAATTGTAATGCAAAAACGTGGCTTATTTCTCAATACAACACACAAATTTCAGATGCATAAATAATTCTAGGAAATTGTTTGAAATATTTGAGCTCACGAGATAAACAAATAAAGCGTACAGGCTAATTGGCAAATACATATATTACACGTAAAATAAATAGCACTAGCGCCACAAATGGTTTATGGCAAGATTACTAAGCAATACATGCAAAATACAGTACTATACATATTTCACTAGAAACGGCTCTAATATTTATTATCCAAATGTTTATTTTAATATTCAATATACTTTGTGTTCAATTGTTTTACAACCTCTCCTATATTCGGTATACTAATGTTGTTTCATCAAAAGCATGCATGCATATTGACAGATTACAATTGTCTCTGTCCACATTGGATATTCAAATGCAAAAGAATAACATTAGCAGGCAAAGGCATTCGAATGGCGATGGTATATTTTGATAGCAGCCAGAAATATGTACGCATTTCGAGTGCACACACAGCTGCCGAGCAAACAACCCATCGCACACCCTAACGAACCGAACGAATCCCATCGAATCGCATCGAATTCAATCGAATCGAATCGAGTCGAATCGAATCGCATCGTATCGAATCGAACCGAGCGAACTACAATGGCATCCAAAACACATTCAGAACTTTCAACAAACGTACTAGAGATGCACGAAAAATGTTTCAATGTGTCGGGCGGGCAACGAGTGTATCTATGTGTGTATCTGTTTCATGTATCTGTATCTGTATCTGTATCTGAGTGGAAGAGGCACCTACCTGGGGGCTCACTTGGAACTGCTGTATCGGATAGGCCACCACGCCGGCGGCCTGCGGAATGGCGGTGCCGGCCACGCCCGTTGCCAGCTGCTGGGCAGGTGAGATCTGCGCCTGGGTGACGCCTTGCCAGGTGGCCGGAATCTGCACTCCCATGCTGCAACGAGAGTTGGTAGTTTGCAAACATGAGTACACGCAGAGAAAAGTTAGATAGAACAGTTTCAGTAAGGTTTTTCCTTCTTAGAAATTAGTTCTAGTGTTCATAGAGAGTTCTTAGTGAAAGCTTAAAGTTAAGTAAATATTTCTTCATCATTGAGGTTCCACAACGTTTTCTCGCAGTGCAGAGCTGCTGCATTTGCTGATCCGCTGGTTAAAGTCCCCGGAGCGTGGTGTGCGCCACAATTATCACGGGCAGCATAGTCGCCGGATGGCAAAGGGATTCGCAACCAAAAGGGCGGCAAGTTGGGGGGGCAGGGCAGCGGAAAACAAAATTTACGCGACTGCGATGCAAATAGCACGTTATGTTGACAGCCCGACGGACGCGAGCGCGGAAATGTATTTCATACGGCCGCAGACCGAGGAGGGTGCAAATGAAAAACTTTCGCAATTAGCAAATGAATTCACCCATCCGTCATGTTGTCGTTGTTGTTGTTGGTGTCGTCTCCGTGGCTCTTATTGTTGTTGTTGTTATTGTTGTTTTTGCCCAATCCCTGGTGGCGGTTCAATCATTGCACAAAGTACACAGATGGAACGGGCAGCTTTTGGATTTGCATCCGCGCACGCAGAGAAAATATGCGCACTTTCATAGATAAAACTCTGGCTAAGCAAATTATGAAAGCAAATGAAAGATGGCCTGTTAACCACGCGATTAGTTTGAACGCCCACTATAAACCTTAATTTATGCGAGTTTTTAAATTCATTTGGTATCACATCATGTTACTGGTTTATCTCCATGGTACTTTACGGGCATAGAATCAGCCAATAAAATTATTGCGCGCAAATCCATATGACAATGGATGCCACCCCATTGAGCTCCTAATCCCAATCCCCAACCTTCCTCCACTCGCACTCACCCCATGTATCCCTGCTGATAGCCGCCGTACTGGCCAAAGTGATAGCCCTGGATGCCCTGCAGGAACTGGTTCTGCACGGCGGCTGCACTGGCCGCCGCCGGAGTCACCGCTGCGGCCGTGGCCGAGGATGCCGGATAGGTGGGCGTGGGCGAGTACCAGCAGCCCGTGGCGGCCAACTGTTGTCCGTAGGCGGCGGCGGCGGCGGCCGCGCCCACACCGTACGGGAAACCGGCGGCAGCGGCGGCGGCACTGTTCAGCGCCTGGGTGGCGATGGTCTGCGCATTGTTGGGGTCGCCACTCTCCTTGCCCCACGAACACTTCACCGGCTGGGCGTTGATCTCTGTGTTGTGCACGCCCACGATGGCGTGGGTGGCCGCCTCCTTGGTGGAGAAGCTGTCGAAGAAATGTGAGAAAATTAATACGATATTGCAACATAATAGCGCTATGGAAAAGCTTAAATTAAATGATAATATGTATAAAATATGTTTTTGAAAATATAAACACTTTAAAGAGGAAATTTCTGTCGTATTAACTACATATTTAAGCAGACTTGACTTACCGCACGAAAGCGTATCCCTTGTCCTTGAAGACGCGGATCTCCTGTATCGCGCCGTAGGGGGCAAAGGTCTTCTGCAGGACCTCCTCGCTGAGGGCGGTGAGGGCGCTGTTGACGCCGCCCACGTAAACGGTGCAATTGGAGGGACTGCTCTGATTGTAGACCTCGTCGAAGGTCAACGGCTTGATGTTCTCTGCGAGGAGAAATGGAGAAATTGCGTTGCAAGGTGTTACTCGTCGTGTGTTGGGTATGATGGATCTGGTTTTAATGTTGCCACCTCGAACGACAATTTATGGAAGGCTGGTTTTTTCAGTACGAGTCGGTTTTTTATTCGCCAGCTGCATGATTAATATGCAAATTAATTAACGGATTTACCCGCAACAACGGCAGCAACGCAACGAAAGAGCAGCCTCGGCAACGTTTTGGTAATTAAAATAACCGCATGCACTTAGTCAATATGCTTGTGTGTGTGCGGTTCCTATATGCATGTGCTACACTCGCTGAATGCGTGTGTGTGAGTCAGTGTGTGTGTGTGTTTGTGTGTGTGAGTGTGGGCTGAAGGGGGCGGTGCTGCAACACCATTTATCGTTGCTTTCTTGTTGTTGCCGGTGCATATTTAAAATTGTTGCGGTTGTTATTGCATTTTTTATTATACGTATTTTGTGGATATACATTTTTCGTATGCCGTTTTATTGTCGCCATGCTTTTTGCACTCACTGTACGCCCTGTACATACATACATACATACATATGTATGGTAATGGTCTGAAACAACCCCACATTGTCGTTGTCGTTGTCGTTGCCCTGATTGTTGTTCCGTATGCGCCATGAATGCACGTATTTGTATGCAAAAGCTACACTAATTACTTCCTTTGAGGTTAAAACTAAATTTGCACTTTTAAAAATAATGCCTGCCTTGCGTGTTTATGTCTTTGTTTAGTTTTTCGTTGCGATTTCCACGCATTCTATTGTGACCATATAGGGACTATAGCCCTAATGACACTCGCACAGATCGAAGGGTTGGCATTGGGATATGGAGCTGTGTTTGCGAGTGAAGAGCTTGTTGCAAGGACCTTCGGGATCCAGGCCTATTTAACATGGTCTGTTAATGGCAGGGCAACTGCTGGCCAACTACCTCCATTTCGACCACTCAAAATGCCATTGCAGGATGTCTGGAATTGTGTGTGTGTGTGTGTGTGTTTGCGACTGGTTTTTTGTGTTGCCTTCGACTGCGCAGCGAACATGCCGAAGAAACACACAAAAATATGGCTCAATGACATGCAACAGGATTGCTGCACACACACGCCACCGCACAACAACAACAACAACAACAATCACAGCTCCAAGGCGAGGGTGCAGCCGAAAAACACGGAAAACTAACAAGCTCGAAAATACTTTCAAAATCGTATGCGCTTTGGCCACGCACACACACGCAAATCAGAGCAAGAACACTGGAAAAAATTAACTCTTGTCTGTGTAGGTATTTAAACATTTTGTTTTACATATTTAATGAGCTAGCGCAATTTGTTTCTTTACGCTTTAAATAGGAAATATTGCTCTATGATATTGAAAAGTGACTTCCAATTGTTCTCAGTGGGCACTCACTCACTTTAGAGCGTCATGTTTCACTAATTTGCACTTGGCTGTGTGTTTGTGTGCGCCTGCATTTCGTTTCGTATTATTTCCACTTTTTGTTTTCTCTAATTTCTTTTTTACGCTTTTAAATAGGTGTAATTAAATTTTGAAAAACTTCAGCCAACGAGCCTCGTGACCGGTGCCTTGGCGTGGAGTTAACTTGGCCAAGTTTCATGTCAGCAGCAAATTAAAGCACTTTCAGCGCCAGCATGGCCATAATTATCGCACATTTTTGTCTACGACAAACCATGTGCATTCCCATTTCCCCCCTATGCCCAATTTCACAATTTCCCAATTTCGCATTTTCAATCCGTGGGCGTCGTGGGGCAGACACAAATAATTGGAGTCTGGTCAGTGCAATGGCCATTATGGGACCAAAATAGCCAAAATGCGAATGCCAACGGCGAGCCGGCAGGTGCTCCCATTTCTGCTGCCGGCTATTTGAAATTTTAATGAGCAATTATAGGCATGTAAAACTAAATCATGAAATAATCACCGAATCATTAACATAAATAATTCACATTTTTACACGCCGGCAAAAACAACACGAGCCTGGAGGACGTGGCAAGCACTTGAGCACATTCAAAAGTAATTAATATGCATGGAAATTCTCTGGGTTTTTTTTTTTTTGAGGGTGCTGCCAAGGGGCGTCTGGCAGGGGCGTGGCAGTATGCTAATTGGAACGCACTTTGGTTTCTACCAAAAAGAGATACTTAATCGATATTTGGAACAATTCATTTTTAATATTTATTACCGCTTAAATAGAAAGTTCACCTTCTGCTTATTTAAACAAATATACCTAATGCATCTATATTTAGGTCCCTCGAACGCATTGAGGCATTTAAACTTTTGCTTAATTGTGCGCAACTCTGCATAAAATGTTGATTTATTGCGTCAACTGGCGACTGCCGGTAACGAGTTCACGTAACTCCAACTTTTGCAAATATTTTCCTGCCAGTTGGCCAATAAACTACCACCCACACCCAACGCAGCCGGGTCAAAAGCCAAATAGTTTGGGCAAAGAAATTTGTCATACGACAGCGCAGTCGTCTTTTGTTGTCGGCATATTGTTTCTGGTTAATTAAGTTATTACCATAATGAGCTGGCAGGTATTTCGGTTCTTATTTATGGGCTTGCAGCGGAATAGAGTCCTGGGTCTTGTTTGACAAAGGTAAAAACTTTGCGGCAACTTTCCCTTTTTTTTTCTTCTCGCAAGGCAGGGCCATAAAAAAGGTTCGCGGCAAATGCGTTTGTTGTAAACTCAGTGTAGGTAGAAAAGGGAAGGAGGAAGGGGTTGAGAAACTCTTAGCCAGGACGAAATTGCAAAGCGTCGCCAAAATTGTCACAACTGTAAAATGCGCAATTGCGCCGGATCGTAAATCTTTAGCAACAATGGGGCAGACACATGAGTGGCCCACTAAACGCGAACAGGCGGACGAACGGACGGTTGGACGTGAAATGTGCAGCCTGCTTAAAACATAAAAATGCCGGGCCAACTGGATGGGATTGCCAAAAGAATCGGGCAAAGTGGCTGCGTAAAACATGAAGTAATGCGAATGCCAAATGCGAAATGAGTTGAGTGCTACAAATCGTAAAGTTTCGCCAGCAGTCGCTAGGCGGACCATAAAAACCTATACCCATACATCCATATAACATTTTCTTCATTCAACCCTTGCATATGTGAGCGGGACATAAAAAGCCTTTAGTGATTGTGAATTTCTTCTGCCGACTCAGCCCATCGAGGCGATCAAAAAATCAAAATTATTTCGCTGTCAAATTGCTAATAATAACTTGTATTACAGGATGCCCCCTCAACTACCCAAACAACCGCTCGGTAATTTAGCTTTACTCCACTTCAACCCCATAGAGCAGCAGATAGATAGAGAGGAGCAGACAAAACCGTGACAGAGTCAAATAAACAATGAGACCAATAAAAATACGCTTAAGCTTTCATAGGCGTTTTTTATGACAACAATATAAATGCAAAGGGAAAATATTATATTCGGGAAAGTCCCGCCCGCTCTCCTCTTCCTTTTCCTTTACATTTTCCGAACCCTTCAACAGTTTTCGGGCCTTTGCACGATAAATTCCACCTTGACTCCAACTATTTTCCCCCAAATATTCGTTGTGTAACCCTGTTTGCCTTGTGTGTGTGTGTGTGTGTGTTGGTGTGGGAGGTCTTTTATGATAATAGTTTCGTGTTGGCAAAATTTATTTATCTGATTCCCTCCGACTCTTCGCCACTCACGGCGTATGTATGTCTAACAAATAAAAATTATGTTAAAACATGCAAATATGCGTTAAGTTTTGATTTATGAAAGTCGCAAAGGGCGGGGAGGGGCAACCCCGCGCATGTTTGTCCGCTGTTAATAATGATTACGCCCCGGCCTAAGGATATAGTTACGGTTAAGGTCCTGGCAAGTTCTGTGCGGTTGACAACGATCCGTGGCCATAAATTGGGGGGCGTGTTGCTGGGCCCAAATGAAAATTGATTTGCCGGGCCTAATTGAATGGGGTTTTTTTTTTTTTTTGGTTTGTTTTGGTTTTTTGTCTTGCTTAGTAGCGCCTATACTTATTTTGGGGTCGACTAATTGAAAAAGTTAAAACCAAATTGGGTACAGGCCATTACGGAAATTAAACGCGTGCGGTTCAGAAAGGACAAAAATATTAAGAAAACATAATCTGGCAGAAAATTTTGTGCGACGTTTATAAATAGCAAGCGGTTTTCCGTCGCCTTTTCCCCCGATTCTCCCAGCCATTTCCCAGCATCACATTTGGCCCTAGCATTGTGCCTGTGTCGCCCTACCTTTGGCATTCATTGCCATAATTTCCTGTAATAAGAACGACGCGTCGTCTGGCTCTCAGTTCGACCCGGAATTTCGGTTCGAGTTTCAGTTTGTGTTCGAGTTCGAGTTTGGGGTCCCAGGTCCGTAGTCCGTAGTCGAAAGTCCGGAGTGTACGCACACCGGAAACTTTGTTGGCCTGCCGAGTGGAGTGACACTCATGATTTCCTTACCTTTACTCGCCGGCGGTTTCCGTGTGGCCCAATTCGTGCGAATTGAGCGGGAGCCAAGCCACTGGCCATTCATGGCCGTAATGGCGCTTTCGGCTTCCTGCGGGGCGATAATGAAGACAGAGACACGGTCAGAAGCAGATTCGCAGTAAGGAGGACACGGTGAGAAATCTCAATCAAATAAATACGATTTTTTTTAAGTAATATAAACTCAGTGGTTCATAAAGAAATCTATGTAAAGAAGTAGGTAAATTAAAGCGAAAGTCTTAGTCATGTTTTTATAAATAATAAAAAATCTACATGAGATTTCTACACCATTAATTTTTTGTAATATTTAAATATTTTTTTGTGCGCGTGCATTGTCGAATTCAAAATAAAGAGCCTGCGCACGACTGCATAAATATGCACTTAAATATGCTAATGCCACTGGCGGCTCTTACCGATTTCTTGATGAAGGATACAAAGCCATAGCCCTTCGACTTCAAGGTTTGTGGATCGCGCACCACGCGACAGTCGCTGCAAAAAATAAAAGATGGAAAATAACACGAAATGTAAACATTAAAGTGCCAAAACAGAGTTCACTAATTCTTAAATATATATATGTAAGGCATTAAAGCCAGTTTATTAATAGAATCATGCTGGATGTGTAACAAAAGCTTGCGGGATGACAATTAACTGAGATGGCGCCTCCTCGGCTCTGCTGGCGATGGCTGCAACTTGAAGACTCAACGACTCGACGACTTGACCCTCCGACACACCAACTTATATGCTCGGACTTGATCCCTCGACGACTACTTTCAACTTGACAACTGGACTCTAACTTTTTACGATCTTATGGTAATTTTCTGCTCTTCGTATGCCTTGCACTCGCTATATTTTCTCGACGCTAGTGATGTTACTTCCTTAAAAACTCTCGTAATGCTATCCCTTAGTGGGCACGTTGATAGCTATCGATAGCCAACTCTACTTTACATTCGGCCATCCTGATAATCTGAGTCTGACCCAGACGACGCAGCATCTTCGTTATCCGCTACATATTTCCAAAGCTTCATGTTACCAACACTGGTAGAAGTAAGAGCTGGTCCTTCACCGAATGCTGCCTTCTTAACATCGTAACGCCCATTTCGCTTCACCTTGGTTACTGTGTATGGACCGATGAACGAACTGGCCAATTTTTTACCAGCCACAAATTGAGTTCGCTTAATAGCAACCAGGTCACCTTCTTTGTAGAGCCTTTCCATGACTCGGTTCTTGTCGTAGTTCCTCTTGTACGTTTTTTGGGCTTCTTGAATTTGTCTTCGGGCCTCCATTCTCATCTGGTTTCTTTCTTGATCGAAATCATTGGCTATTTCTTCCTCCAGCAACGACAACACATTATCGCTCACTTTGTTGTGCATTTGTACCCCAAATAGTAACTGGAACGGGGTCTTCTTTGTGGAGCAGTGGACATGCGAATTTATAGCTCCTTGAACTTGCGCTACAAACTTATACCACTTGGATGGATCTTCAGCAGACAATTTAGCTATCATTGAGATAATGCATCTGTTTACACGTTCAATTTGTCCGTTTCCTCTGGCAACTCCTGTTGTAGTCCACACATGCTCAATTCCATTTGTGGTCATATGCTCTTGGAATTGATTTGACGTAAACGCGACTCCTCTATCGCTTATGAGACGAAGTGGGTGGCCAAAGACAGCTGACCATTCCTGCAACTTTTTCACGACCTCGTCGCTTCCAGTGCTTTTGGTTGGGAATAACCACACAAACTTGGTGAATGCATCCACGGCTGCAAAGATAAACCTATACTGCTTAGAAGTCGCATCCATCGGTCCGAGATGATCAACATGAAGAGTATGTAGTGGCTTATCTCCCTTGTCAATACAGAACAGCTGACCTTCTTTCTTTCCAACCTTCTTGTTTATCAGAATACATTTCACGCAGTTGTTGATGATTTGGCCTACTTTTTTCTCCATATGCGGGATCCAAAAATGTTGCTGCAAGGAATGCATAGTTTTCTGCAGGGCAAAATGCCCAATATCATGTGCTTCCTTTATTATTTCGTTCTCCATTGATTTAGGGACGACTATGACCTCATTACCATCCACTACTTTGAAAAGTAATCCTCCCTTTAATTGGAAGTCCTTGTAGGGCTGCGACTTGAGAACTTCGAGAACTGCTGAGATATAGTTATCTTTCTGCTGAGCTGCCTTTATTTGAACTGAGATCTCCGACGCTACTACAAAAACATCCATCGGATAGCGACTCAGACTGTCGACGTGTTTCATTTTATCTCCAGCACGATGCTCAACTTGGAATGTGAAATCTTCAAGATACAGAATCCATTCAGCTACTTCCCTGGGTACATCCTTCTTCTTCACCGTCTGAGAAAACGCTGAGCAATCGGTGAGCAACTTGAACTCGACTCCCAGTAAGTAATGGCGAAACTTCTTGACCGACAGATACGCAGCTTTAACTTCTAAAATATAACTGTGGCGCTTTGAATCTGCTGCTGAAGTTTTCTTGCTCCAATATGCAACTGGATGAAGTTCGCCTCCGAATCTCTGCATTAATATGCCACCAAATCCATTCATAGAAGCATCAGTATGTAGTTCGGTTGGTGCTTCTCTGTTATACAACTGCAGGACAGGTTCATTCGACAGTATATCCTTCAGCTGGTTCATTGCGCTCATTTGCTCGGCTTCGAATATAAACTCGGTGTCCTTCTTTAACAAATTTGTTAGCGGTCGGGCTATTACTGCATACCCTCGTACAAATTTCCGGAAGAATCCTGTCAATCCTAAGAACGATTGGACATCTTTAATGTTTTTGGGTCGAGCAATCTTCTGAACAGCCTGTGTTTTTTCCTTTCCTGGCCAGATTTTGCCGTCCTCCACTGTGTGACCCAAAAAGCTGATCCTCTTTTCCAAGAAGGAACACTTTTTCCACTTAATGCGCAATCCATATTTAGCTGCCTCCTCCAGGACTTTCTTTAGCTTGACTATGCACTCCTCATTTGTTTGAGCGAATATGATTATATCGTCGACGTAGATCTGCATGACATCTTCTTGTATCAGGTTTTGAAAAATGGCATTGACAAAACGGTTAAACACGGCAGGTGAGTTGCAAAATCCAAACGGTGCTTTACAGAACTCAAATAAACCGTCTTTGGTGATAAACGCAGTGTAGCGACGACTAGACTCCTCGATCGGTACATGTAAGAAGCTGTTCTCGAGATCCATGACAGTGAATACTTTCGCAGATTGCAGCTTTTCTAGCACTTCATCAATTAAGGGTACAGGGAAACTGTCTCTGAGTACCATCCGGTTCAGCTGACGAAAATCAATACAAATTCGGTTTGTTCCGTCCTTCTTCTTCACAATGACAACTCGACTTGCGAAATTTGACGATGACTTCCGTACTACTTCATTCTTAAGCCAATCGTCCACTTGATCTCTAACGGCGGTCGCTTCCACAGCTGAATATCGGCTTGGTTGGTGACGAAATGGTTTTATTTGTTCGTCCGGTACGATCTTCATCTGAACAGGGCACTCGATAGGAGATTCAGCTGGCTTGTAACTGTCGACCAACGGCTGAATTATCGGCTTGAACTGTTCGGAAACGCATATGTTATTCTCGGTCTCGACAATATTGTAAATACTTAGCTCATTATGTCCAGCGCTGTCTGGTCGCGCTGACACCTTGGTGAAAGTGAATCCCTCTTCGTCCAACGTGACCCGGAACTTAGAAGCGAAGTCAAAACCAAGCAGTGCGTCATCTTCAATATTTTTATCCGGAACCACAAAAAATTTTTGTTCCACCTCAGCTCCATCGACGCTCACAGCTCCCGTAAATGTACCCAGCGGCATGGTTTTAACATTTCCTAGGCCTCGCAGTACAGTGAAACATTTTTCCAATTTCACGTCGGTCAGTTTCCTATAAACTGAGTTGCAAACGATTGACACATCCGCTCCAGTGTCCACCAGACAATTTATTTCAATTCCGTTCACGTTAATCGCCTTATGTCGTTTTGAAGACTGAACCACCTGCACAGATCTGGATATTTGTGGACATTCTCTTGCAATATGTCCTACGCCTTCACATTTAAAGCACTTGGTATCCATCTTGCAATCCTTCCTTAGGTGCTCCGCTGACCCGCAATTAAAGCAACGAGTATTTCGGTGACTGGCACTGGATATGTTTTTCTTGCCACCACTGTACGACTTGGCTTGATTGGACATGCACTTGCGTTGATATATCTCGAATTTCTCTTTCAGTTCGTGAAATTCTTTACAGCTGTACAGGTTAAATTTGAATTCACTTGGTATATCTAACCCGTCCACAATGTATCCAATAAGAGACTCTTCATCAATCGTTCCTTGTGCTGCTATATTTTTCATTATCAAAATATACTCTTGGAAGCTCTCATCTTTCTTTTTCTTTCGATCTCCCAGTTGGGCATGTAAATCGGCACTTCTCATTGTACGCCTAAACTCTCCTATTAATACGTTTTTCAGCTGCTCAAACGTATTAACAACTTCCGAATCCAAGAACAGTTTTGCCAACTTTGAAATCTTTCCACGTGCTTGTACGTATTTCTGTTGTTCGCTCAGGCCATATGCCTCGGCATTTTGCTCAAAGTTATTGAACCACTTCTCCACAGGAATAGTCTCTCCGTCATAGTCCGGAACCACATTCGCAAAATTTTCAGCTGAAATTGTGGTTCTATTCCGCTCCCTGTCAGTGGCTTCGTCTGCTTGAATTTTCAGCGTTAGAAGCTGAATTATTTGTTGAAGACTCTCGTTATTCATCTCTTCCTGAGTTTGTATTTCCAGTTCACTTCTGTTTTTCTTTTGATTTTCTCCTTTTCCAACTTCCCTTCCGTTGCGCGTTTGCGATCGTGTTAAAGCATGCGTTCTCTCTTGCTCTCGCTCGTCGTCGCTCATGCTTAAGTACACGCTCTCTTCTGATGACGTACTGACGCTTTGAATTTCACCCCGGATTGCAAATAGCTTATGTATCCAACTGATTTGACCGGATCGGGCCTCAAATGTAAGGCTTTAGACCGGGACGAGCCCCCAAATGTAAGGCATTAAAGCCAGTTTATTAATAGAATCATGCTGGATGTGTAACAAAAGCTTGCGGGATGACAATTAACTGAGATGGCGCCTCCTCGGCTCTGCTGGCGATGGCTGCAACTTGAAGACTCAACGACTCGACGACTTGACCCTCCGACACACCAACTTATATGCTCGGACTTGATCCCTCGACGACTACTTTCAACTTGACAACTGGACTCTAACTTTTTACGATCTTATGGTAATTTTCTGCTCTTCGTATGCCTTGCACTCGCTATATTTTCTCGACGCTAGTGATGTTACTTCCTTAAAAACTCTCGTAATGCTATCCCTTAGTGGGCACGTTGATAGCTATCGATAGCCAACTCTACTTTACATATATTTCTGTGCAGGGGAGCCTGCCTCTGCTTTTCAGCCAAACGGAAGTCCTGGCAAACTTTAAAATTTATGCAAATTCCTAATAAAGACATCTCTCGAGAACTCCGCCTGCGTCTCCGGCTGGCCGACGTGTTCAAATATTTCCGTTCGAGTACAAAATACAAATATATTCTGTCTGTGTTTGCCGGCGTGGGCGTGGGCGTCGGAGTGGGCGTGGCTTCTTGTAATTCGGAAATTAGAAATTTGACCTCATGCTGGAAACTTTTTATTTATCTTGCAGTTTGCGAAGGGAAGCGTTCGGCTTTGAGCTGCCAAGAAGCCAGCACGGTCATCTCATCGCTGGCCTTTAAGATAACGATAAAGTTTTTGATGAATTTCTGCCTTCCGAACCGTGATTTGCTCCCCCAATCTTTAGGTTTCCCTTTTGCGAAATCGAACTGCGCTCATTACAGTTGCGGGATAAAAGGACCTGCTCGTTTTGGTCACTTACACTAGTGACCCGGCACACTTGTGCCAATTGGCCAACTTCCGACTTCGGTGGGTGGTGGGTGGTGGGGGTTCCAAATTGATTTCCCCCAGCGGCTGTACGACTTCTCATTTGGACAATTGGGGCCTCGACACCGCACTAAAGCGGGCTGCCAGGAAACTTTGGCAATTACCCCCGGTCCGGCAGTTTACTTTTCATTTATGAAGCATAAACCACAGCGGCGGCGAAGTTGGCGACGCTGGCCGGCAACTTTTTTTTTTCTTTTATGATTATTATAAGTAAAACGCCCAGCTAGCGAACGAATCCGTCGGGCATTTTGTCCAGGCTTTGACTTTTGTTTTGGGCTGTGGGCTTTGGCTTCTGGGGGCTTGTTGCCAGGTCTTATTAAATATTCACACGCGCCGCGCATTTAACAAAACGAAACAAAATGCGCTGGGACCTCGGACCAAAAAAAAAAAAAAAGAATATAATGCCAAAACCAGGCAACACCAAGCCGGGCAACAATGCGCCGCAAAACGAAAAAAAAACAAACCCAGAAAAACAAAGCCAAAAAAAAGGGCAAACAACGCCAGGCACGCATAAAAGTTTTGACAGCCGGAGAGGGGACATCTTGATCCTTGGGAGCCGCACGACCGAATCCCGGCGACTTTGTGCGTTAAGCGTTTTGACATGTTGGCTAGCAGATCGACTCCGGCTCCGGGTTCGGGTCCGGGTCCCAAGTATAAGCCATAAGAAATAAAGTTCTTTAAGCCGGTCCCATACCAACCCAGCTCCTCTCTCCCTCCACCCATTCTCGTCTCAGAACCTCCAACATCCTGCGAAGATAATCAGCTGGCGATGTGGTTTGAGTTTTTGGGGGAGTATCGGCGATAATGATGTCAGCGATAGCTATCACAAAGGTGCCAAACGATTGTTCAATGGCACTGAAATGCGTAGCCATCGATACGGTTGTCAACAGGCGTGGTGATTGGAGTGGTATCGCTTTTCTATTCCTGACTGAGGTTAACATGTAAATGTGTTGTGTTTGTTCTATTTAAAGGTGCCCAAGAGCATGCAATAAGCGGGCTTACTCCGAATTCGAATTATTATAAATATTATTGCCTACTTCTAGACACCTACCTAAATATCATATTTAACTGATGCTACACGACACTTTCGAGAGCATTTGATGAAAGACATGACCAGCTCATTAGCGAATCAGAGAACCCTTTAACCCAATCAAGGCCAGAGTCATTAGAATGATTTTGTAATTATTAAAATTTAAATTGGCCATCGGCTGGTAGATGAGCAGAGCAGATTGCTGATAGACAGACCGGCTGACTGAATCCTTCGCTTCGCGGTTCAAGCAAGCGGCAAATCCGAAAATCAAATACTTTGGCGTAATTTTTGATAAGCCGCCGCAGGGCCTCCTTTTGTGGGCGGAAGAGGAGGTGGAGAAGGACACAGAGGAGGAGCAGCTCCTCCCAGGAGACGGACTAACATTTTGACTCGAAACTTTGCGATTAAACAGAAGTTAATTAAGCCAAGTTTTTGATGCTGTCGTTGCCACGGGAGAGGAGGTGGATTGCGGGTCGTGAGTCGTGGGTGGTAAGTGGTTGTGGGTGGCTAGTGACTTTGCCTTTTCATGCCGAAAAATAGCAACTTAAATATTTGAATGCCCCGACTTTTTGCCTCACTCTCCATCTCTCTCAACTGGCTCTTCGAGGCGACACTTACAGACAGCGAAAAAGAGTTCGGCCAAAGTGGCATTTGCATAAATTCATTTTTTTTGCCATTCAGTTATGAATTTTTTATAGAGTAGCAAGTTGTGAGTTGCGAATTGTGAGCCTCCTCCACACGCGCCTGCCAATAATCAGAGAATGTGTGACAGGGAAATTGTCGCACAAAAAAAAAAGTAAAGGGGGAAAAGGCGAAATAAAAGCTGCAGAATTGGGAAAATGGGAAAAAGGCAATTCCAAGTTAACTGGCAAATGGAAAATTTGCATTTTAATACTTACGAGATTTCGCCGAATGGTGTGAATGCTTCGCGCAATTGCTGAGTTTCAATTTCTGAGCTCAAGTCGCCGACAAAGATGTGGAATTGTTCTGCAAAAAAAGAGTGGGAGAGTGTGTCAAGTTGAGTATCGGGTTTTTTACGCAGATTTTCACAGATTTTCACTGGGACTTTTTGGTAAAAGGGTTGATGCCGCTGGCGCATCGTGAATCGCACAAAATATGCACCAGATAAAAACGCAAATCAAAAGAGAAACTCAAGTCATGCGCTTTTATTTCGCAATTTATTGCCAACGCTGACGCTTCACTTTAATGCATATTCATAAAAAAAAAAGAACGTACGCAAAAATCTCTAAGAAGCAGAACTTTCTCATGTATAATTTTATGCTGCATAAGCAGAGATAAGTTAATTGAAATCACAAAGGAGCCGCGCAGATTGATGGGTTCAAATGGCTGGGCGAAAATGATGACAAAAGTTGCCGAGTTGCCACGGCCACCCACACTGTATTAGTTTTTCAGATGCGTCGCGGAAAACTTTTTGCCCACTGTGTGTATCTCTTATGCTGCCACGCCCACTCGCCCCACCCCCGAAGAACGTACCCATTAATACTAATTAACCCATTCATCTAAGTAAACTTTCCACGCTCGAATCTTCTGGCCCCATCATCAGGCCAAACATCGTGTACACATGCACAAACTCAAAGCCATTCGCTGTCATGCAGGCTGCACAAACACAAGTGCAGTGGGTGGTGCTACCACCCACCACCCAACAACCACCTATCCGCCAGCCAACCACCCATCACTGCAGAGAGCTTAAGGATCTAGCAGACAAGAAACTTTGCGCATTGAACAACTTTTTACGATCTCTTATAGAATATATTTATTTCAAAGCAAACTGCATGGATTAATTCAAGGAATAAATATGCCAAAAGATATTAAATATCTCACATCCTTATAAAGATATTCCATAAATTTATTGAGCATTTCTTTTGCTATCAAATGTAGAAGAAGATAGTTTAGAGTGTACGCTTATACAATAAGAAGCTCACATGCAAAGCAAACACACGCACACTAGCACGAATCGCAATCATTTATTATTATTTTTGTGTGCTTTGTCTCTTTGGCACAGAAAAAAGTCGCGAATGCGAAGGAAAGTAGGCGAATGGCAAATCCAAAGGCAGAGTGGGTTGACTACTGGGTGGCTTAGCAAGTCCTGGTGGTTCTGGTGGTGCTCGCTGTCGTTGTCCTTCGTGCGCTCTTGTGTCAGCTCAGTTTGGTTGAGCCCAGCTCAGCGCTGAGCTCCGAAACTTGCAGCCAAGACTTGGCGAAAGGCGACGCACGTGGGGTGGTAATGGGTTAAGGGCCAATGCAACGGTGGCATTTTTTTCGGGGGTCAGCCCAACAACGCCCCTTCCCATTTGTACAAATACAAAACACACACACACACACTGTGAATTCTTACCCTAAATAATTAGCACTATTCAGCTGGGGCCCACTGATGACTACGACTGCGACTGCGACGACGACGACAACATTCGAGGCTGACAACGCCGCTGGGCGTGGCCCACCCATCACCCAACGCCCACCGCCCACCGCCCAACGCCCAACGCCCAACGGCCTTGTCTGCTGCACGTGCAGAAATTAACATTTCCGGTAATTTTGCGAAAATGAAAAGCAAAGCGAAAAATTAACGGCAACGTCGTCGACGCGGCGGCCGCAGCGAAGGCAAAATGCGAAATGCGGAAAGCTTTTGTGTTAAATAAATATTAAAAGGAATTTCCCAGAGCCAGCGGAACTGATGGTGAAAACGTTAAGGCGCGGTTTACTGGGCGGCCTGAATAAGTTGATTCGTTCTGACTGCGGCCTGTTGGCCTTTTAAAAACACAAACCAAACGAGTAAATCTCTGCGTGTTCACGTGTACAAATATAGCAAGCAGGGAACACTGAGAGAAATTACTAAAATTATGTTTATTCAGTAGTCGTTGGAAGAGGGCAAACTTCAAACATTTTAAAGTAACTCTTAATCCTGAATGAGTTGTTTCTAGAAGCCATCAAATCATACAGATTTTCCTCGCAGTGCTTGCGTTTGTGTGTGCGTGGCCACTTTTTATTTAATTGCGAATTGCGTATACGCCACCGTTAATGAGCCCATTGTAATCGCAGTGGCGGCACCGAGCGCGGCTTAGTACATTGAGGCGACTTGACTCGGCTCGAGTAGTTGGGGTTATTGTAAATCAATCGTGGCCCTTTTGCACACGGCTGGCTCAAAAGGTGAAATGCTTTCGCCTGGTTGGCCAAAAAGGCGCAAAAACTCTGGCACGCAACTTGCCAAGTGTATGTAACGTAACGTAACGTAACGTAGCACTCGCCCGTATCCGTGAGATACGTTTGCCGTGTGCTGTGTGTGTGTGTGTGTGCATGTGTGTGAGACAGACAAACGTGGCAGCCACTAATTGTAGTCAAAGGGCCGCTTTAAATTTGCACTGAGCCGCGGGCTCGATTGGCAGTTCTTGGCCCCCCACTGCCACTGCCACGCCCCCAAGCTGTCAGCCGCCTTCGGTGTCAGCATGTCAGGTGCGATGGCAGCTTTTCATTTCTTTGCTCGACTCGTTTGCTGATTAAAACGGTGCGTATGTAATGAGTTAATTAAGTTTTTGCCATCGTTACAGTCGCCCACTGTCGTTGCCGTTGTCGTTGTCGTTGTCTTTGCCGTTGTCTTTCACACACGTGCCCATAAATTAATCATAAATCCTTGCTAGCTGCACGGCAGTTACAAGTGTTTTGTATATTTGCCGAGGACGCACCTGTCCCCTTCCGTTCACCTGACTGCCCTGCCTCACTTCACCTATCAACCTCCGTGAGTTTCTGGGCGATAGCGTTAACATCGTCGTCAGCCAGGTGATTCAGCTGGCGGGTACTGGGAGTCGCCTTTGGACTAAGTGTGTCAGCAGTGCCTCCTGCCACACCTCCTTTTTGCCATTTGATTAAAGACGGAAGCTACTCAGGGCGTATACCAGCGTCCATGTGTGTGTGCGCCATTGGAACACTGATAAAAAACTCGTTCGCAGTTTCATTAGCTTCATTAGCGTTTAACTTCTTTGCCCAGAAAGCCGATGTATGAAAGTCTTAATTTATTGTATGATTTGGTGAATAGATTTTATATTTATTTCTCCCAGTGCATAACTATCCACTTTTACTTGACTTGGCTGCTTGGGCTGCTCCTGTTTTGTTGGCTTTAGTTGTTGTAAATTTTATGTTATCCGCTTTCATTGTTTGTATGCCTTTATTTATGTTACCCACTGCCTGCCGCCGCCTTGCTTTACTGATTTGCCGTTGTTATTTATGCGTTTGTGCTAAACCTTATTTCCTGTTTGTCTTACATAAGCTGCAGCGCTTAATTACACGCAACCCCATCGAGGACACGATTCCGGCCTCAACCAGGATGTGGTTGGCTGCCTTGCTGGATGGCTGGCTGGCTGGCTGGCTGGTTGATCAGCCCCCAGGGAGCGAGGAGTTTCTGCCCACGGCCTTGCCAAGATGTATGTGTCCCAGTCGCATCGATCCGTGGGCTCCACCATAATGTTTTATTGACCGGCCCGGCAATCTCATTTCGCAATTCACTTTGTAAGCGACCACGCGGCGTATGCGTAATGGCAATTATGAACTGGCCCAAAACTAAGTGGGCAGTGCATTAAAGCTAAAAGCGTTTAGCCGGCGGTCAAAAAACCACCAGCTGACCGACTGCGCACTGATATCATCCCGCTGTGACAGTGAAAGCCCCAAACAAGCAAAACAATTTGACGCCAACAACCGCAAAACGTGCTGGCCGCCCCAGCATCCATTCACATTTACATTCACATTCACATTGAGATACATATGAACCCAACCCGGATGCCCGCATACCTGGATACCCTGGATAACCGCCCACAACTTAACCCAAAAATTGATGAATATGTAAGCAAATACGGGGCCCAAACACGCAGCGGGTTCCCTCTGTCATGTAGTATACATATACATATATAAAAAAAGGATCAAAGTCCTGAGGCGCGTTAATTTTCCCAGACGTCAGCAGGAAAAGTTAGGGCTGCCCTTCCCCTACCCAATTCCCATTCCCATCCTTCGTCCTGTGAATATGAAGGCAGAGGCCCACAAATTATATTGAAATGTTAATAATCCAGTTGCTTAGACGTGCTGTGCCAGCCCGGGATGTCCGAAAAGGACAACTCAACTGTGAAAGGATATTTACATGGAGATTTGTATGCCGCTGACTTATGACTTTGATCAAGGCCGTCCCCTAAAACCCAATCAATGGGCTCGGCTCCCTGCCGCATTTATGTGCTCTCGAGAGTCACTTATGCCCACAATTTGGCACTGCGGTTATCTTGGGGCTGCCCAAGTTCTGCTAAGTATACATCTATACATACATATACATTTGTATGGGATGGCTCAGCAAATCTTTAAATTAAATTTGCTTGGGGGGCAAATCAGGGCGCATTATAAAGTATAATGTGCTTTTAATTTCATTCATTTGCATGAAATGGCGAGCAAAGAAAGCAGGCAGTGGGCTCTGGCCAACTGCTAAGTGGAACTAAAAAATCTAATTAGCGTTGGCCACTGCACGAGTCGACTTAAAGCAAACTTTGCGCTTTAATTTCATCTTGATTACGTCCTCGACGTTGCAGCTGCAAGCGCCTGTTTGTGCAGCAAACTTGCAACACGAAAGCCAACTCCCAACTCGAAAGCCAATCAACTTGACTCGCTAATGAAACGCTAGTCACTTTAAGGATTGCGAACTTCCAGCCCGCTGTCTCTTTTGACGCCATTAGACTTGCGTTGCCGCCTTGCCGATGATAATGCTGATTTTTAATGCTGATTACCACAAGCTGCCAGGCCGCAATCCTTTGCCACCATTTTGTGCCCATTCTCGCCACGAATCTTTGATAACCGAGCTCTCGGAGTCAGCATCATTTCCGCAAGTGTGCGTGGCATTTAAGTTGCCACTTAAATGAGTCCCAGTCGCTTGTATTGTGTAAGTGCACGGAGCAAAATAAAGGAGTTACATATTCAACACAATCATGAAATTTCAGAAATGAAACGAGCTTTTCTAACAAAGTTGAATAACTTATTTCCTATATAAACGGAGAGTAGGAGTTGTTTAAAAGTTATAAAGGTATAAGCTTCGAGTATTTTTTTCTCTGCATAATTCAGGTAGCAACATCATTGCTTTGGAAAAAAGGAGAGTGGGTGGCTTGGGTGGTGCTGCCTCATCAAGTTGTCGCGTCGCGCAGATCAAATGAAAATTTCATTGTGTTGTGACTCGCTTTTCCTGTGTCTTTGTGTCTGTGTTTTCGCGGGTGTTCTGAGTAAAATTTGCGCGGAAATTCGCCACCTTTTCATGTTTTTCGTGACTGGCTTTGCAAACTTTTGGGAGCAGTGCACTACCGTTGTATTGTTGTTTGTGTTGCCACCGGCGGCGGCGGCGTTGGCGTCTTCTGCGCTCGTCTAACGTGTAAAACAATGACTCATTAAGACTCATCTAAATTCTAATGAGATTCAGTAACTATTAAAAACAAAACATGACAGAAGCAAAGGCAAACGCAAATGCGGCAAAAGGGTTGCTGCCCCCGGGGCCAAAAAAACCCAGTTCCACCCCACTCAACCACCGGAATCATCAGCAACCCCAGCAATTGCCGACTCTCTTATCAGAGGACCTCCAACTCAAGTCCTTTTTAGTGCTGACTGTGCGGAGTGCTTGACTTTAAGTGCCGACCGAAACTTAAATCATTTGTATGCGACTCAAGCGCCCGGCCTTTAAGCAAATGTCAATAATTTGATTTAAATGTGGCAGGCTCCCACATTCCGTTTGCAGATCGCGTGCAAAATTCGCATTTAAATGCCAGTAGCCTACTGCCTACAACGGGTACTTTTTCGATTTTCCAACTTCATGGGGTTTGACAATCGTGTGAAGCTCACAATGCAGCAGCAGCAGCAGTAGTAGCACTTGGAAAACCCGTAGACGACAACGAATTTGCGTAGCCAGGAATCGAAAAAAGGCTGGACAGGCCAAGAAATGCAGCAAGGTTGAGTTCGGGAGTCCAAAGTCCGAAGTCCGGAGTCCTGAGTGCCGAGTGCCAAGAACATGTTGCCTTATAACTTGGCAATCTCTACACACAGAGCCACTGCGAAATGGAAATTGCGTGTGTTCCGGCCTAGAAACAACAAAAGCAGCGTTGGCCGAAACAAAACAAACTTGGCTTAAAGAAGCCAGGCGGTACACTGGCAGAAAATTTGACCACTTGCTGAACAGCTAAAGGTTACCAGCTTATTGGTTTATATTTTATAGAAATGTTGTAAACCTCAGTAGGTAACTATGATTAATATCACTTTAAAATAGGTAGAGTATGTATTGATGCATCATTTCTCTATTAATTTAACCATAATGAGCAAGTTGCAACGAGATATTTACCTTTTAATTCCATGAGCAAGTTGCAACGAGGTATTTCTGTTTTAATTCCATCATAATGAGCAAGTTTCTCTTTTATTTCCACCATTATGAGCAACTTTCAACGAGTTATAATTACCCAAATCATGTATGTTTGGTATTATTGATTTCAAAATTCCATCTACTCTTGTTATAAATATTCGAAATAATTTTCTATCCGTGCTGTTTCGAAGCCCGTGTGTTTGCATTTGGGTCCGGGTTAGTTATAACCCACGCACACAAACGCACAGCATGGCTATAGACAACATGACCGCCCCCCGCCCCCTGCCGCACAACCCCCGGTGAACATTTAACGCTGCTGTAAGCGTTTGTCAAAGGGGGTGGAACGGGTTGGGCTGGGGGATGGAAACACAAACCAAACCAAACCAAACCAGCACCCGGAAAATGTATCTGTCGTCGTTGGTAGCACATGTTAGAGGTAAACGCGTCGCAGGTGCGGCAAGGGAGAGGAGGGGGTCCCCCGCCAATCTGCATATTTGTCGGGCGCCACGAAAATGTAAAGCAAGTAAAAACCTGGGTCAAATTGCGGTTACCGTTTTTATTTTCCGCCGTTACCGGTATTTCGTCTCTTTTCCGCTTTCATTACACTTGGCCAGTTCCAATTTTTATTTGTGCTGTGGGCGGCTTGTATATAGGAGTAAACAGTAGGTGTTGATATATCCACACTTACGGGGCATTTCCCTTTATTTCGTAGTGTCACTCGTTAGTCCGTTGGCCCGAATCGCTGTCGTGGTTATAGTATCGTAATAGTGGCAGTGATACTCCTTTTTTTTTTCCTTTTTTTTGGCCCAACTCCCCAACATGACTTGTACATATGGGTTAGGCTGGGATGGGATGGTATGGGGTTCACTGGGCGTTGGAGTGTTAATTGTAAAGTGTATGCGGCTCCTTTTTATGGAAAATCCGGGCAAGTGACTTCATTTAGTCTCGCACGTTTGCAGTTAATTAATCTGGCCAAAAAGACACAGAAAGGTGTTCGAATGGGTGCCGAATGAGATCATTTCTAGGGGCGGCTTTATAAGTAAATTAATGTATGTATAAAAGCCACCAACTTGAATTTCATTAAAAAGATACAAACAGATGTATGTACTATTTATTTAATAATTCCCTAAATTCAGACTAAAATCCCAGCTCTGCTGAGGCATTTACCATGTTAAAAAACAATAAATGCATCACAGGCGAAAAAACGCACAAGACGACGAGCTGGAAATTCAAAAATCGTCGCTGAATGAAATGTTGAAATTGCACAACCCGCGTCTAGCATTTGGCTAACACATACATGGAAAATCGGCCGGCAAGCTGACCGACACCCCTTCCCCTTCCCCACCCCCTTTTCCCTGCTCCACAACCTGCACACTCTTACAAACCTTGTTACCTTTTTTTTTTTAGAAAGCTGCGCAGCTGCTGCACTTTATTTCAGTCACTTGCTTTCCATTTTTTTCCGAAACTCTCGCTCTTTTTTTGTTGGCCACGAGTGGCTTGTTTTTGCCATGTTCCCCCACTTTTTTCACTGTGCACATGTGCCACTGTGTGTGTGTGTGTGTTGGTGTGTGCTTGGCCGCTTTCTGTTTTCTGTGAAGCCCGCTTTTGTGTGCAAGTGCGGTCATTTAATTTCGATTTGTGTTTTAGATTGTTTTGCGTTGCATTTGTTGATTTTTGCCATTTAAATAGAAATTTTTATTTTCTACACGTTCCCATGGCCGTGGCCCCCAGTTTTGGATTTCAGTTTGGATGCCCGGCTGCAGTCGTCGCCAGTTGGCCCGTTTTTTTCCTGCCTGTGTTGTTTTGGCCCGACGTTTTCCATCTTATTTTTTATTTTTTTTTTGTGAGCGCTCTCTTTTTTTTTTTTTCTTTTTTATTAACGCATGTCCATGGGGCATTGCCAACGCGAGGCAGCGCCGGGCAAATTGGATTTCTTTTTTCGGACATTTGAAACTGACGAACGACGACCGGGGACCACGGATGTGCGGCATCAGCAGGGACCTAACTCAAAATATATGCAGCTACCATGCTGTCGCAGCCAACTAACCACCCAACCACCCGACTGGCCAGCACCACCCAGCCTGCACCACCGTTTCTATTAGCTACGCCCATTCATAAGAGCGGAAATTTAATCTATGCCACAGTCGCGTTCATTTGCCCACTTCTTTTTTCGATCTCGCTCTGTTTCGCTTTTGTCAATTTAAAGCTGCCGGCAAATGCTATCAACTCGCAATGTTCGTTAAATATTTAAATTGGCGCAGAACTAATGAAATAAAACCAATGCGCGAGCGATGTCAGAGCGATTCCCAAGTGGCTTCAGTTGGTTAAATTTGTGCCGGCTGCTTGGTTCGTTGGTTGACTGGATTTGGATTCGTATTCGGTTTCGTTTGGCTTGGTTTGGAGGTCTTTAATGTCCCTGGGGTTGTCAGTGGGTTAAGGGGTGGAATTTAAACATATCCCAGTTGGTGGGAGTGGGTCATGTTGGTTGGCTAATAAGGGGGATTACTGTAACGCAGCGGTGAGGATTTCAAAATGAACAAGTTAGACAGCTTTCAAATCGAACAAATTATAAATAAATAATCTGTATTGAATGTGAAATTTACCGTTTTTGGGCTATTTATGTGCTAAGTAAGTATCAGCATTTAAACCATATAATTATTATTCGCTTTTCTTTCTATCTTACATGATCTCTTTAAGTGCTTAATGCCCAAATTAGTGCAGACCTTTTGCAGTGTAGGCTGGGGGTGCTCAAAGCACGGCATTCAGCTCACGTAGCATCTTGCTTTAAATGCTTAAATAGAAGCAAAGCCGGCCGAAAATCAACAATAACAAACGAGCCACAATCCGGCAGGCACATCGCACTCTCGCACACGCAGGCCAAAAATTGGCATAAATAAGTAAAAGCGGCAACAGCGCCAAAGTCAACTTAGACGTCGCCATATTGCGCATACGACGCGTGTGCCCGTGTGTACCCGTGTGTGTGAGTGTGAGTCTGAGTGTGGGTGAGTTTGAGGGCAGTGCCACGTGTGTGTGTGTGTGTCCTGTTTGTGTATTTACTCAACTGCTGTACCCAAAGCGCACTTGAGTGTGTATCATCATCAACATCAGCTGCTCTTCAGCCACCCAAACCAAGCCAAACCCAACCCAGTGAAACCAAGCCAAAGCGACGACCAGCAGGAGCAGCAAAAACCCGGAGCAAGTTGAAGTTGCCGACTCCGGCGGCAGCACTAAAGATACAATGCTGCAGATACAGCCAGAAGAGTCGTGCCCCACAGGACATTCCCCCCCATCCCCCTTGCATTCTGTGGCCACTACACTGACAGTATCTTTGGATGCTTAACAACATTACAAGCTGACTTATGGAAAAAGGGGATGCGTTCGGGAAAGGGGAAGTTGCCTGCAATTTGACTTGACTTTTACGTATCGTCAAGTACTTTTCTGGTTTTGCCCACTCGGGGGACATTTGTCAGTCGAGAGACGAATTTAATTTCTGCCATTTTCCGAGCGATGTCTGCGCTCAGATATGAATTGCAATGAAAGTCATACTCGACATGTATGTATGACGAGACGAGATATCCATATTCCGGATTCCAGTGGCTCGTCGTGGTCCGGTCTAGTCCGGTCTAGTCTGGCCAAAAACGGCAAAACTCGTTTTTAATATGCAGCCTGCAGTGGGCGCGCACACACACGCATACAGAGCGTATGCGTAATATTATTACAACTGCAGCAGTAGCTTCAAATGAAACTATTTTCTGGCCCTCTTTTTGTGGGCGTATGGCACACACTGAATTCATTTCGCATTTAAATTGCTGTTCAGAGAGCAATTAGCCGAAATTATTGCTGCTACGTGTGCATCGTCACTTGGCATGCCCAAATTAGTGGAGTCCGGGCCACCATGGCGAATGCTTAATATGCGAGGCTAAGGGGAAAAATGGGGGAGGAAAAAAAAACAACAAAAAAAAACAGAAAACTGCTGATTTGCGGTTTGGCAATGCCCAAACGATGCGAGTTCCGCAACCACAACGAGATTCCCAATAATTTACCAATAGCCCAGCCGAAAGGAAAAAAGCCGGAAAGACGGCAGAATTATGCCAAAACAAATCAAGCAAATGAAAATATCACAGCCACAAAATCAGGGCAAGACACACGCAGCGCTGCACAGTGGGTGGTATTGGGTTGATGGGTGGTGAATGGTGAATGGTGGGTGTTGGGTGTTGGTGGTGCCACAAATGCTGTGCTTAATAGGCATCAGCTGGGTATTAAGTTGTTGTTTTTTGTCATCGTCTTCGCCGCTTCTTGGCAGCATGACAACCTTTTTTTTATGCCATTCCATTAGGACGAGGAGCTCGGGGGAAAGAGAGGAAGTAAGTCCCGAAGTCCTGAATCTCAGTCGTTTTGACAGGCGTTTGCCCTTGCCTGTGAATTCAACAAACAATTTGCGGAATGCCATTAGGTGACGCCTATTGCTGAAATTATCTCTGGCTTTCTTGCTTTTTCTCTTTTGTGAAGCGAAATTTCAATCACCTCATCTTTTGTTAAACTCCAGACCTGGGCAAATAGGCAATAACAAGTTGACGGCACACGGGCGCACAAAGGAAGCCCACGAAAAGTATTGCCTACTTTTGTGGGCGCGCAATGTTAATGGGTTTTATTGTGAGCAAAAAAAAAAAGAGGTAATAGAAAGAAATAAAATCCGAAATAAAATCCGCAATCTCTCCCTTTAAAATCATCATATACCCATAAGCCTTTGATTGTTTTCAAATCATTTAGGCTGTTTCTTATTCAACACTCTCGCCAAAATTGCATTAAAACTTTGACCTCACAGGGCGGGTAAAAATAGGAGCGCAAAGCTAAAAGAAAAAATTAAAAATTAATAGCAACTGTCGAGTGCCAATGGAAACCACAATGCAGCGCACAACTAGAAACACAACATAAAAAAAAAAATACAAAATAAAAAGAACAACAAAAATGCACAACAAAAACTAACCGACTAACAAAGTGTAAAAAACTATTGAGTGCTGGCGTCCCAACACTTCACTTTTGCCCTTCCCCAAGCCTCGATTTCTGCAACTAACAAAAATTTCTAATTTAAAAGTTTTACGCCCAACCGCCGACGAGGAGCAACGAGCGGGCCAAAAACAAAAAGTGGGCGGCAAATGAAGGCAGCCGAAGCTGGAAAATAGAAAATAGAAAATAGCAACAAAGACACAGACATAGACGGCAAATAAAAACGCAACAAACACAGGCACACACAAACACACACACACACACACACACGAGCGCAGATAATGCAATTCCCGCCCAGGAAGAAAGTGGCTAGCTGCAATTTTGTTGCTGCCGACTTCGTCCTGCTTTCGTCCTGGCTATGTCCTCGTCATCGTCATAGCTTCGTCCTCGTAGGCGTTGTGTTGTTCTTGCCCACATCGTTAGCAATGCTCATCGGCAACATTTCGTCAGCTTCCGCTAGTGGGCGTCTGGGTGGTTTGAGTGCTGCTCGGTGGTTCTCGGTGGCTCCTGGTGGGGCGGTGGGTCAGCGGAACAGCCAGTGAGTTTGCGGCGGTTGGAGGAGCGCGTCATGCGCGTTGGCCATCCTGCGTGGGCTGCAATCGCAATCGCAGGGGCAAAAGCAATGGCAAAGGCACTCGCTCCTCCTCCATCTTGCCAGCCACTATTTTTATATGCTGGCCCAGTCTTTGTGGCACTCGCCCCCGGGGTTTTTTCAGCCGGATTCGGTGGTGCCACGGTGCCAGTGGTGGTAGTGGTGGCAGTGGTGGTAGCGGTGATAGTGCTGGTAATGGTGGTGGTTTGGGACGAGCGTTTGTCATTGTGCATTACTTTTAGCATGCATCGCGGCGCGTTCTCTGATGCAACAATGTTGCACGCCCATTGTTGTAATTTGTTTGTTGCTGCCCGGTTCGTTGGCTTACACTTGGAAAAAGCTAAGCAAACGTCTGCCAATTAAAGTTTCCCGATTATCATAAGAATAATAAAACCAAAGCAAACTTGGCAGTGTTTAAAAACACTGTTAAAATATATCAGTGCTTGAGTAAACTGCGCAAGTAATTTCTTAACGTTGCTGCACTTTGCTTTCAGTGATTGCTCAAGGTTTTTCACTTCAAGAAATTTTACGATGATTTTCATTTTCATATTCGAATCGTGTGCTCGTGTGCGGGTTGGGAATAGCTTGCAAATCGAATTATATCTGCTGCCACAATGTAGACAACGGACAAGGCCGCTTTACAATGCCTGCAACCTCGTCCTGCATCTCGTCCTGCAGCCTCGTCCTGCAGCCTCGTCCTGCATCTCATCCCACATCTCGTCCTGCATCTCGTCCTTTTTCACCCTTCGCCCTTCGGCCTTTGCTGCCCTTTGACCGCCACTTTGTTGTGTGTGGCTTGCGGTCCTTCTTTTAAGCTGGTGCTCCGAAATTACCTTACTCTCCGAAATTGGCTGCCGAAAAAGCCATACTTTTATGACCCTGTGTGTCTGAGGCTTCATATTTCATTTTTATATGTGCTTTTTAATATGTGTGTTTGTCGTGCATAAGGCTGACATTTTGACACACTAATAAACATAATTTGCCCATAAAATACACTTTATTGCGCGCGCCCTGTATCAGCCATCAGTTTGGATTCAAGGATTCAAGGATTCATGGCGTTTGTGCAGCTCCAGTGAGCTAATGCCGATGAGCGACAGTTAATGACAGGATATGCGGAGATATGCGGGGGAGATAGCGTCAGACGAGACAGGTATAAAACCCAAATTAGGCGCTCCTGGGTTCACTGACCAACCTTTCGACCAACGTCACTTGCCCGCGTCTCGACTTGCATAATTAATTGCCGGCTTAATAGGAAAGTTCTCTCTCTCTTGCACTGCTGGAAATCACATTTTCCCATTTTGAAATATTTATTAGCAACAGCTTACAAGCGCCATCCTATTTTCCAACGTTAAGTAATTTCGTTATTTGCCAAACATGCGACGGGGTCGGCCCACAAATCCCGACGACGAGCCACGCCTTTTGATGCCATTATCTCATTCGGCAGGCTTGTCATCTCGTTAAGGATGCCTATTATAAATTATTTTTTGCCAGCCGTGGCTTTTCCTTGCCATCCTTATCGCCTTTATCACTCGCAGTGGGCCCGCACCTAAATGCCGAGCATGTTGCTCCTGTTCCGGGCCATGTGTTGGTTATGGCGCAAACACGATGTGTGTGCGCCCGACTATATGACTATATAATTTTTTGATTTAACGCAGAAGCTGCTCTGGCAATTTTTCAAAAAAAAAAGAAACACCCTCATACTTTTATTTTTGTTGCCCCTGCTGTAAAAGTTGAAAGTTGTGCTGGTGCTTTGCCGCATTTCCCGCTCCGCATGTGTGACATTGATGCCTGCGCGCGTTGTGTGTGCTGTTTTATTGTTATCATTAAAGCGTGCCACATCCCATCTTGTTTGACATGTTGTCTTTGTCTTGGCCCTGGGCCTCCAATTCCGCCAATGATGCGGGCTGGCTCCTCGAGGCGGCCTCAACAAGTTTGACATGGCACTGAGGTGGGGATGAGATCCCTCGGATGCGAGATCCCATTATGATTAAAAATTGCTCTGCCAGGGCTTATCTTTTGCGGCTGGCTGCGATCATTAATGAAGCAGAAAGTGATTGCCCAGGGCCATGATTAATTGGTGGCTAAAATACGGAGCAGTGATGATGAAGAAGGAGCAGGGGACGAAGAAGTATAATCAAAAGAAAGCTTCATGCTTTTCGGGTGCTAACTGCATTCCATTCATCAACGCTTGCCAACCGCAACGAGCAGCTGCTGCTTTGGGGCCAGGGGAAAAGCGGGGAAAAGCAGGAAAGCGGCAGCAGATGCATTGGAAATTCAAATAAAATTTACCACAGTTTCTCGTAACTTTGTCAACGATGCGCAACATGACGCTGATGTCTGCCAGACATCTTGAGTGAGGGGAAAAAGGGGCGGAAAAGTCCTGGTGGGGTGGCGGGTTTGAGGGAAAGTGGAAAAAGACCAAGACCTGCCAGCGAATTGCAATTTGCAATTTTATGGCAGCGCTGCTCTGGAAACAGTGGCAGTACGACACTGGGAAAAGTGTCCTTTTATGTCAATTATGCAAATGCCATTAAACGAACTAAATGTATTCCCTTAACATCAAATATGTGCAATTTATAATTAAAGCCATACATCTGAATGCATCATGTTACCAAGAAACGAAACTGCGTAGCAGTAAATATTCGGACAGTTATAAATATGAAATGAAACATGCTTATAATTATATTAATGTTAAAGTGTTGGCCCCTTTTTCTGCCAGTGCACCAGAAGCCGCCGCAGTACAAAACAAACCAATTTAAATTTTCAGCGAAGTCGGTGGATCGGCGGTCGGTGTTAGTTTGGATGCAAAAACACAGTTAACGGGAATGAAGATGGGGAAAAGCGTGGAAAATCAGGAAAAGCGGGAAAGGCGGGACAGACGGAGCTGGCGAAAAGCGCAACAAAGCGTAGCTGACAAAATCAAACCGACAGGGCCAGCAAAACAAAACGCTGCAAAAAGAACGAGCTGAAATATTCGCAATGACAATTGAAAGTCGGAATTGAAAGTGGGTGGTTGTGCAAGGTGGTGCAGGGTCATGGGTGTCTGGGTGGTTGGGTGGTTTGGTGGTGTGTGTGGTTTTGGTGATTGTAAGGGCACAGGGTGGCTGCTGTGGACTGGCCAAACACTCAATCAATAAATTATGCTGCCACGAAATATACAAATCAGCGAACGGGGAAGTGTCGCGGTTGCCACAAAGTCAGGGGAGCATGGAGGAGCAGTGGGTGGTGGTGAAGGTGGTGCTCGGGTGGTGCTGCTTGTTTGGCTGGTCACGCGGCAGCTGCAGAACAAAAGGCCATGCCACGACCCAGGAGCAGAGCAGAGCAGCGAGTGACCCAAGCGGCGCACAGACGGATGTGGCTTTGTGGCTTTTTGTGCGGTCGCTGCTGCTGCTGCTGCTTCTGTCTCTCTGCCTCAGTTGACGGCAGGCACCGCAGCTGCTGTTAGTCATTCGAGGAGGATCCTGTTGACGATGGTCATGGCCGGAGGATGACCAAGATAGCGCCATCGCATGGCCAACACAAGCAGCAGCCGTAGGCAAACATGGGTGTAGTGATGGGGGGTTTGTTTCCAAGGAGATTTACATACATACGTGCTGGTTAGGTTGGCACGAGCAAGCTCAAACATAATGAATTTAAGTTCCTTAATAGTGGTAACTAAGAATATAGACAAAAAGAAGGGGAAATGCATATTCCTATTCCCAAAACGCCCATTGAACTTTCACCTCCATCTGCAGCAACACTAATCTCTCTGTGGATCCCCAAGGGAAGCGAACTTAAGCCAACACTGAATGGTAACCATGGCCACCCTTTGGCTGACATTGTCAAATGCGTTGACTGCCGGCTGCATTGTGCCCGGTGCCACGGACATGGCCTGTTTCTGTTGCTGCGTCCAGTTCCTGTGGCTGCGACAGCCTCCAAACAGGCGCCAAAGACAAAGGCAAAGGCAAAGGCGCCCAGCCACCCGTACGGCAAAATGGCTGCCCAGCTGACCCCCGGCTGACCTCAGCCCCCAAACCCCAACCCCAAACCCCAACCCAAAAGCGGACTTTAAAGCCGCTGCCAGACGGCATCGATTTTTCCAACAGGAAGAGGACCAGACATTTTGCATGCGAGTCTGGCTGACATTTAAAATGCTGTGTATAAAACATTGATCATGATTGACGATTGCGAAATTACGAGCACTGGGATCCGCATGTGGATGCTGTGCCCGCAGGATAACAAGCACAATGCTGCCACCATATGCATTTGTATTTGTATTTGTATTTGTGCATGTGCGTGTTATGATGGCCCGCCAAACATTTTTATCTGCCAACGCTGCGCACAAAAGTATGCAACGCCGCTCCCGGGGAAAGTATTCACGTTTTATATGCTTTTGGGCAGACTCATCTGCGAGCTGGTATATTGTGCGGAGGTCTTTAAAAAGCTTGGATATCGGAATGAAATACAATAAATTGAATATCAACATCAGTAGAAACCCAGTTATGTTCCAGTCAGAAACCTAAGCGACATACCAAAATGAATTAAGATATTCTCTATAATATTCTACATTTTTAATTACTTGTATATGGTCTCCCTCTATAGCTTAAACTACAGAACATAAAGCTTTTAATCATTCTCAGCGCACAAGAGAAGACAGAAATGTTACACGATTTTCGACTTACTGCCTTGGCTCGTCTTCAAAGGCTACTTGATCGATATTTGTAATCGTCCTTTAATTTGCACCCATCACGCACACAACGCACCTGACCAGACCACAGGACCTCCACTGTCGCATCCCTCCACCGTCTTCACCGCCTCCACCTGGCCTTGTCCAGTCAAGCGGTCCATTGTCCCCGCTGTGACTGTCATGAAGTCCAACAAAGCGGAAGCTGTAGGAATTTACCAACGTTTAAACTTTAATGCCTGCTACAACAGTTTTTATTCCATCCTCCTTTTCTCTTTTAGTCCTTGTTGCATGTGAGTGTTGCTGTGTGTGTGTGTGTATGTGTGGGCTTGAGATTTTTTTCCAGCCGGGATGTCTCTTTTTTTACGCCCTTCTCCTCTTTAGCCCGCTGCCCACTCCAATTGAACCTAATCCGGCTGCTAAAGTATTAGCTACGTAGTTGTATGCTCATCCCGGCTGTCCAAACTGCCTTATGCTGCTTTTGTTGTTTGCTGGCATTTAGCAAAAAAACAAAGGCAAAGGAGCCCAAGAAAGGACGAGGAAAACGGGCGGAAAATCAGGCGGAATGCCAGGGAGCTCTGGACAGGAGTGACGTTTGTAAAAAGTTTTCCCTCTGTCCAGCCAGCGGCAGCAGCAAGTGGTAGTGGAACTGCAGCGTCCACTTAATAACAAGGCATCAGCCGCTGGACGTCACTTGGCATACTAATCCATTGCCCACTTGCACCGCCCACTGAATTAAGAGGGCAGCCTGTAAAGAAATGCCCCATTCTGCAGCATATATGGGATGCCATATGTTGTATTCTATATCCTGTCACACGTGGAGAATGCTTAACTATATGGATCATCATATACTAACATAAAAAGACACCAAACTAATTAAATGAATGTGCAAACTTTTCGGCAGCAACTAACCATTTGACCAATTTTTATAGACCAACTTTTCACTCCTTCAAATCGATCATCATAAAGTGAAGTGCAATTTTTGCGAGTGCATCCTTTGGGTATTGGGTATTCTTTGCCGCATTCCAGCACCTTGCTGGCAGCCAGACAAAGTCGCTGCCAAAGTGGACAGCGAATGGACAGCAGGGCAAAGACATTAATGACAGCCAACATCAATGAGTGTCGGGTGGCGGTGAAAAATTAATACAAAACGACGTTGACAACCCGGGGAAAACAAAAAACAAAAGGGTTCCCACTGGGGACTCCATTTCCTTTTGCAAGCTGGCAGGTGATGGTCGGCTGACTTGGCTTGGCGTCAAACATGGCGTATGATTGATTTTCCAGTCGTAAACTATGGCTGAGCTGTGATCCAAAGTTGGGGGCGCCAGATAAAGCGGCAAATAAGCTTCAATAATAATAAAAGTTATAAATCTTTCGGCATGGTCTGCGGAGGACAAGGCGAAGTCCTTCCAAAAGGAAGGACGACGACATGCTGCAACTCGGCGATAATAACAATTTATTGCACACACACATATAGCAACACACACACACGTGTAAGAAAATGCCGCGAGACACGATTGCAACAACAACAAATGGCGAGGACAAAGCGCAAAAAGCGAGCATAAAAACCACACAATAATAAAAATGAACAATGACAGGTTAATAGTAAATAAATGAAAGCCCATAAGGAGAAAGCAGAGCAGCCCATCTGAAGCTGGGTGGAGAAAAAAAAGCGCAGCCAGACAAAGGACGAGATGGCGATGGCGATGCCAATGCCTCCGGACCAGACGACAAACTATCCCCTTGGCCTAGGCACAATTGATATATAGTTTTCAATTTTAAAAACCATTGAGCAGCTGCAACAACGAGGCGAGGCAGGGCGTTGTGGCGGAAAAAATGCCCAAGATATAGCAAAGGGTAGCACGCAGCTGGCATATTTAAAGCATAATAACTGCAAGGGAGCAAGGACACGCCAGGACATGGCGGAATGATAATGGCGGCAAACGTACATAACGGCCACAATAATGACGATAATGGGCGATGAGTTAGCGAGTAGTGAGCAATGAGCAATGAGCAATGAGCACTGAGCAGGTTGACAAAATGCACTCGGCATGCAATGCACTGCCTGCCAATAATAATCGTAATCATCATCATCATTATCATTAGGGAGCAGCGTTAGCAGCAGGTGCAGCCAAAGGACATTCGACTTTCGCACACGAATCGCTCTTTGTGTGTGCCAATGGAAGCGGAAAATGCATTAACTCAGCAGCAGACGCCGAACTGAATTTATACTCCACTTTTAAGGCAGCTCTTCCCACTCGCCAATTGTTATTCCGAACTACGTCTCTGAATTCATCAGTCCAATTATAGAGCTCTTAATGGCTTCTCCAACAGAATTTATAGTGTTTTCCCATATATATTCAGGGTTTGTCCTGCAAAAAGGGCCGCCCAGTTTAAGCTGTAATTATAAAAAATGTATGTTGGCTGTCGGTAAACATTTAATATGCTTATTTATTCAATTACATTCAAGCACAGTGCAAAAACTATCGCTGCAGCCAGAAACATGAATATGCAAATCGTTGGAGAGAGCTAGGCTAAAAAAAAATTGGTAGATAAAATAATATAAATAATTTGCATTATGGCAGCAGCTACAGCTAAATGGGCTACAAACTCAGCCGTAATCTGCACAGCTCTGCGCGCTCAATTTTATTTCACTTTATTTTATAATTTAAATATGCCATATTTAATATACGATAGGTGTCGCAAGCCGCCTGCAAGCGGATTAAATTCCGACCCGCCACATTTTATTAAATTTTCGCTCGGCCAACGCGTAAAGTGCCATAGCGACAAAGTGAAAAATCGATCACCTGTTTAAAGTTGGACCAACCAAGCCAAAAGGAAAAATGAAAAAAAAAAAGGAAAAAGGAAAACTGAGAGCACAACAATGGCCAGGCTACTTGGCAGCTGTGCCAACGCATCAGTCAACGTCCTTACCGTCCCTAACAAAGGACGACATTTGCCGGTTGCGACACTCAGACAAAAAGAGTAGCCACTTTATAAGCCAAATTCAACGGCTGCCTTTGTCTGTTTGCTTACAACTTTCGAGTTGCACATTCTTGTGTCGTTCGCTTTTGGCAATTTGTTTCTGCATCTTCTACAAACGGATTCAATTGAAAATTTCGGCAGACACTCGGCAAATTTAAAAACAAATTTGCCGCAAAGCAACGCCAGCAAACTTGCGAAAGAAACTTTTCTTTCATTCCACAGTTCTACTACAGCTCCACGGTTCCACGGTTCCATCTCCAGTTCGATTTTCAATTCCCTGTCTAGGAAAAGCTGGTCAAGTGTGGACGTGCGTTTAAATGTTACGTATACGCCGCGTTGTCCGCCGCACTTCACTGACTCGTCTTGTCTTGCACTTTTTACTCCGCCTGTGGATCGCACACAAAAAAGCGAAGAAACAAAACAAGAGCGGGAGCAGACAGACAAGTGCCACGCCCCATTCCTGGCACCCATTCCTCCTGGTATTTACATTGCCACCCACGCCGTCTGTTTGCTTTTGCCACGAGTGTGTTTGCCTTTCGTTTAGTCAGAATGCCAACTATGACAAAATCGAAGAATCAGGGAGTCCAAATCAAAATCGAATCGAATGGAATCGAGGCGAGTCGAGTCGATTGACTGAGCCAATGTCAGTGTGGAAATTGTCAAATTTCAAATTGATTTCTATTTGATTTAGCAGGGCAACAAAGGCAGACGACACCTTTGCTTCTATAATTGTGATACTGATACGTGATAGTTGATGTGTGTGTGGGCTATTTTCTTCTTTTTTTATATTTAGAGGCAAAGTGAAAACGTAAACTTTGACAAGCACGCGGCCATCGTTCTGTGGGCCCAAATATCATTAGACAGCTATTAGAGGCTTGGCCGACTTTTACGACGAGACCATAAAAAGCATTACTTGAACTGCTGCTCAAGCTGCTCGTAAAACTCGTGAAATTTGTATGGACCTGCGACTCGAACAGAGACTCGAACTGGAACTGAAGTATAGCCATAGGCGTAGGCAGGCAATAAAATCCAATCGATAAGTGCCCAAAGTGTTGGAGGACCTCGTAAACAAATGGGCCGAGCCCACACCTCAATGGGTAACGCTCATCCATCAGCGAATCGTCAAGGGAGCTACCCAGTTTGGGTTACGAATTTATTAGCTGGCCCATCAACATATCGATTATGACAATTACGCAAAGGAAAACTCGAATATTAATGTTGTCGATAAGCCTTGGAACATAATGATGGTTGGAGATTCCATTTGAGGTATTTGAAAGTTCTTATATAGTAACTTTATAGTACTGTTTCTTAAGCTTACCCTGCTTGGGCGAGATGCAGAGCACCTGCTGCTGCTGCGGCGACTGCTGCTGCGAGTGGATCTGGTACTGCTGCTGCTGCTGTTGCACCACCACTGCCTGCTGCTGGGCAGCACAGACTGCTGCGGCCACCGCCTGCTGCTGCTGATGGTGGGCTGCTGCGGCTGCAGCGGCTGCTGCTGCGGCGGCCTGCTGTTGCGACTGCTGCTGCTGATGCGGCGACTGCGACTGGGGATGCTGCTGCTGTTGTTGCTGCTGCTGCTGCTGGGTGGTGACAATGGTCATCTGCTGCGACTGCTGCTTGCCGTTGGGTGGCTGCTGCTGCGACTGCTGCTGCGACTGCTGCTGCTGCTGCTGCGGGGGGGCGGAAGCCTGTTGCTGCTGCTGCTGGAGGTGCGTCTGGTGGATGGCCAGCAGCTTTGTCTCGTAGGGTTTTCCGTGGGCGGCGCTGAGCGTCATCTGGGCGGTGGCTGGCATCATCAGCGTGGGCATGGCCAACATTTTCCGGCTGGTGGCTCAGTGGTGCTGGTACTTTTGCGGTGCGAAATTTGCACGTTCTGCGGTTAAACGCAGCTCGCTTTAATGCTTAATGAAGTGCCTGGCGCCTTGCAGTTGATGATATAAATAAATTGTGTTATAATTTGGCTAGGTTCGGGTTTTTTTTTTTATTTTGAATGGCCGCCTTTTTTGTGTGAAACCGCACCGTTGTTGTTGCTGGTGGTGATGCTGCTGCTTGTTGTTTGATCAAACGATTTGATGCATTAAATAATTTCTACAATTTTGCTAATTTGGGAAATGCTGCCGTTTTTTGTGGTTTTCCTTGACGTTTGTTCCGCTTCGTGTTGTTTGTGGTTGGTTTTAGTTTTTATAAAAAATTTCCTCTTTGCTAGACCTTCACTTATCACAGACCAATGAATTTTGTTTTCGAAAAGTTCATTTGGTTTTTTGAATTATGTTTCCAGGCAGAATCCCCAGCACTCAAGGCAAGTGGATTCCCTTGGTTATAATTTTCTATGGAAATATTAAAGCACATAATTCTTTAGCTTGACGAAATATTTGCGAAACAAAAAATGGAAATTATTCCGCAAGCTGTAAATTATGAGTACAAACGAACAAACAAGGATAATTAACTACGCCTGGCTGCTAGTGTGATCAAAGTCCTTCGAAGCATAAGAAAAGTAAATAAAACTGACGACTTTCCTCGTTTTTATTGGCACCGCGCACAGCCATTATCATATATATCAAGACTAAGCCATTCACACATCATTTGAAAAATTAAATTTAATATTTTACGATTTGTGTGCTCCGGCATACGCATACAAAGCGAAACATGAGCCAACAAAAAATAAAAAGTTATGCGCGTAACGCAATGTCTAAGTGCCAAAAGCAGAAACGCAGAAACAGACAGCTCAGCCAGCTCAGTCAGCTTCCAGGCCAAAAAAAAATTATAACAATAATAATAAAAGCAGCGGAATACAAGTGCCAAAAAACACGCACAAGGAACCGTGCCGGGCTTTTACGACAGGACCCCGAAAGATGGCATTCCCAGCAGCCCAAACAAAGCGAGTCCTGACACCCTGTACGCCCCAAGTGTTGGCAAGTGTCAGGATCAGACGCTTCCGGTTTTTATATCTCGCGCACGACGGAGGACAGACGGACAGACGGACGGACGGACAAATGCTATGTATAAATATAAATATAAACTTATATTTTTATGTTTATTTGGGGGCCCAGGACACACGGAAGCACTCGCGGCCGCAAGGATAAAACGAAGAAAAAACCAGGACGAGTGCAAGGGCCACACCAAAAATACAAAATACATACGGCACTCAGCATTCCCTCTTTTTTTTTCAGGCGAGTGTATTTCTGTGTGTGTTTGTGTACGAGTTTGTGTGCGAGTGTGTTTGCCGGAGAATGAGAGTATGAATCACACACAGCTGCAGTGTCCTTTTTATATAGAAACCCAGTCGGCAGGCAGCATTTATTGGCTGCTCGTTGTCGGTTTATGTGGCCCACAAGCCGAAGTGCCAGACGCCTGTAGTTGTACATAATGTGGATATGGCCAAAAACACAACAGGCACAACAAAATACATGCACGCAAAAAGCGTTCTGGCTGACTATGTAAATATGGCCAAAATCGATGCTCGCCTGGTTGACAACGGAGCCAAGGAACTCGAAACGGGTTAGGGGTTTTCAAAAATTCACAACTTGAATCGATTTTCTAGAAAAATTCTATACAAAGTCTAATAAAATTTCAAACGTATTAAAAAAAAATCCTAACTCTAAATGGCACTTCATAAATTCCGATTCACACATCTTGCAGTTCGAAACACTTGGAAAGTTTATGCAACAAAAGTCTTTTGAAAACCAAGTAGCACCAAATCAAATATCTTTTTCAAACACTAAAACAGCCAGTATAAAATAAAACTGAAAAACTAGTTACTAAATAAACATATAATTGATTTATAAATATTTTCTTTTATTTTCCAAGCTTTAATATTTATTTTTGCAGATTTATATTTAGTTGTATTCTGAGTTAGTTTTTCATTTGTTCGGCTTTCGTTTGTATCACTTCGTCGATTGCTGGGATTTTCCTTTTTTCTCGCTTTTTCTTACTTTTCGGTTTTTATTTTGAATTCTCTTTAGCGAGCAGTTGGCTTTCGGTTTGCTTTTGGTTGGTTGGTTGGTTTGTTTGTGAAATTATAATAACAACTTAACAACAATGTAACGAATATCCTTTCTTAACGAGGACACAATTCAAACTGAAAGCGAAGCGCCTTCGTCCGCCTCACAAATAGTCAACACATCGTACCGCTCCGGTCGTTTACCGTTATTCTGCCGGCGTCGCTGCCGCTCCGAAAATCTTTCATCCTTGCCGAATGTTTTCCATTCGTGCTGGCCAAAAGGAAAAGTCCCGAGCGGCAGCCGAAGTCCTGTTGGGAAAATCTTTCTCCCAGGCATGCGCATTTGGAATCTCGAAAAGGTTGCTGCATTCACTAAAGGTTTTCCACAATTTTCTTTGTGCTAACTCGCAGGAAAATTTCCCAACTTTTCCTGGATATTATGGCACACTTGTGTGTTATACGTAGCCACTCTGTTAATCCGCCTTATCATATTTCTTAATAAGGTCTAGTTCTAACAGCCGTTTCGAGTGCCGATTACATTAGCGCCTTTTTAGTCATTATGCAAAAGCCCCACAGTCGTGAGTGGAGTGTTCTTAAACGCTTTACACTGGGCAAACAAACAAAGGGCCAGAAACACACAGGCCCACATGCCATTGTTTATGCGCTCGAGAGCCAATAATCCACTTTTGTTTTGTTATCACTCTCCAGCCACCCGGCAAACCACCCAGTAAACCACCCACCAAACCACCCACCACCCAACCACCCGCAGCACTCAGCTCGTTGCGGCTGCTTTTGCTTTTGGTTTTGCCCTTGCCCGCCACCACTTAATTTCTACTTGATTTGTCGTTTAAGAAAACTAATTGTCTGCCTTTTGTTGAGCGTGAAAACAATGGAAAACATTTTAGCAACTGTTACTCTTCGCCGAGAGCGTATTAGACGCAGACCTCCAAAGACGTTGGGCCCAAAACTCTGGGCGCCGTTTTGCGGCCATGTGGAGAGAAAAGTGGCCAAGATCTAGTAGTCTAAGTATCAAATGGCTCTGGTTTTTTGGGCCAGGCGAAAGGCAAGGAGTCTGCCGCAAAAATATTCCTTTCCACCTACTTCAAGGTCACTTAGGACCATGAATACGGCAGAACTTCTTTAGTTCATAAGGCAAACGGAATGTCCTGCATTTCCATATTAAGCAGGCAGTAGTAGTTCATTCGAAGCTCATAGATACTAAAAATAATACGGATTTTGTAAGACTATAAATATACAGCCTTGGTTCGATTTAAGTATGTTTTCCTGTAGTTTCGAGTTGAGCCTCCAAAGTGACAATCTACCTTTTGGTATCTCAAAGCGGCCCTTGATCGATTTCCCGCAAAGCGGAAACGGATACAGATACCCATTCCAATCTTGCGAGGCGGGGAATAACGAGGAAAACTCTGCGTTGCATATTCATGGGCCAGGCACAAACACACACAAGCACAAACGAGGACGAAATGACGTCGATGGTGTAACAGATATCGCTTGCGTTGCATGCAACACCAGCGAAAAACCCCGTGAAAGAAGGGGTTAAGCTAAGGAAAAGCGACTGAAAGGTAAGGAACATGTCGCACGCATAACTTAAATGGTATAAATAACCTTTATAAGCAGGGCTTATATAGTAAATAAATAAATTGATTTAATTTTATATAAATACAATACTTTTATATGACATAATTAATTGTTCAAGTATAATTTATTATATTATGTATATATGCCAGTGAATGCTTGATTAGCATAGACCTATTTCAGTTCCGACTGGAACCCTAGCTGCTGCAATATGCAAATGACCAAGTTCGCCGTGACGACAATGATGGAAAGTTAGCGGCAGCGGCAACATGAGCAGGAAAATCAGAAAGTAATACAGCAACAGCGATAGCGATAGCAGCTTGGCGACATATTATCCTGCGACTAAATATGTAAGAACACAAACAGCAACTGCGCGCTCACACTCACACACATACACACACTCGCAGGACTCACGTGAGCGATTAAAATCTGAAGGAAAGCATTTCAGTTTTACTCTTTTATTTAGTACTTTTTTTTACTTTTTTTTAGGGCTGCAGCCGAGGGTTGCTGAGGTGCAAATGAGTTCAGTTGGAAGGGTTGCTGGCTGTGCCAGTGGCAGCGGCGTGTAATTGGAGGCGAGTGTCGTGTAAAATGTAAAACTTGCGCCGTAAATAAATCAAAACTTTCTGACTGAACAAACATTCAGGTGAGCGAAAAAATGCAGCAGCAACGGCAGCAACGGCAGCAACAGCAGCGCCACCGGCAACATCAGCGGCCCAGCAGCAGCGGCAACATTTTCATATTGACAAGTGTGCCGAAGAGGGAAAGCGTGGAAAGTGGAAAATGGGTGGGCGGATGGTGCTGACGATGGGGTGGGTTGGGCTGGTAAAACTCAAGCAGGGGACAAAAACAAGGCTGCTGCTGCTACCGGGGTTATTTACACTAAAAATTGGAACAGCTGCAAAGCGAAGCACTTACAGCTGCTGCCGCGGGCTTTTTAAAGGAGGCAAAAATAGGAGAAGACGAAAGCCAGCTTATGTTAATTTCCCCTTGAATTTGAGCCCTCTTAATTTGATCGCGATGTAAATACAATGCACTTGTTTAACTATATTTATACGGTTCTAATAGTAGGTTCAACTCTAGCTACGGAGTGACCCAAATGATTAGAACAGTATGAAAAGTGCTTACAACTAGATTAAGCATGCTTTCTGAATGTATGCAGCATTTTGAAATCCCTAGGTAATCGTAATATTTTATTCTTATACCCAAAATACACATTAATCCTTTTTCATCCCATCCTAGAAATGAGTTAACTTTAGCCCGCTCCAAAACCAAAACCAAAACCAAATAATCTTGCACACAAAAATCCCACTATTGATTTATTACACAAAATGCTAAACACCAACTAACTACACCAAGGCGTAACGGAGAAAGTTTCGTTTGATTTATATATTCATTATTCTATCATATTTACGGGCGTGGCGCACAAATGAAATGTAAATGGTGCTCTGGCAGCGGATTAATACGGTTGCTCAACACAACGAGCAAATAAAGTGAATTTAAGTTGCAGAAAAGTTTCGGCCACAATCCCGGCTCAAGGTGGTCAGAATGGCGTCTTTCACATTTGTAGAGTCGTCATAAAATGATAAAAATATTAATATAAATAAACAGTCGAGTTTGGAGGAGATTTCAAGACCATTTGCCAGTGCTACCGAGGCTTTTGTTTGCCGAGCAAAAGTTTTTGATATTATCTATAGCGGAACATACCGAAAAGTGGGGCGAGAAAGGGCAGGGACTTTCTCATAAGTTGACAATTTTTTGTCGCTTTGACTTGGCCTTCCCCTGGGTGTTTTTTTGTTGTTCCTGTCCTGCTTGTCTATTTACCACCCTGGGATAAATATACAAAGATATATATTTGGGCAGAAAACTTTTGCCCATTGCGGGACACACCGGCACCCAGCTGCCTTAGAGCCCAGTCCCATAATTGATGGTCAGCGTTTAACTTAATTGTATGTGGGAATCCGAGCTGCCGGTGGCATGGGCATGCTGATTGTGTCAAGATTTCATTTCAATTTGCGCCGCGATAAGGCTGCGAGACATAAAAGTAAATTGAAACGCCTGACAGTGCGCCTCCGACAACGGAGCACTGAACCACTGAGCCACTGGACCACTGGACCAAAGGACCAATGAATGGTTGGATGGCTGGATAGCCGGGATAGCCAGGATGGCCAGGATGGCCAGGTGCTGCTGCTCCCGACCATCATTGCCGGACGTCAGAAGCTCGTCACGCACGTGCAGGTGGAGCAGTTTCAAAAATTTTTAATTGAATTTGCCACTGGACGGGGAAAGGTGCTCTTACACCGCGAAAAATTATTGAGACATGGCTGGGTGTTATCTTATATGTCAATATCAGTGGCAAATTTCTTATGAGATAGCTTGTTATTTGTTATCATTGATTGGAAAAAAAATGATTTAAATAGTACAATATTATAATCGTACTTATTATTTTCTATATTATGTTTGTAACAGTGCAACTGTACTCACTGTGCAGCGGCGGCATGTACTCCATTTCCTCGTCAGAGTCCTCCATGTCCTGTCCGCCTCCTTCGGTCCTTGCTGCGTGAGGCAGAGGGGGATGGGCTGGAGGTGGGGGCGTGGCAAAGGAGTTGGTACGCAACGCCATTTCCATGGCACGCAGGGCGGGCAGGTTCCTGGGCAATTTGCCATTCTGCAACGGAGAGCGAAGCGATGGACCATTAAAATTAGACAATAAATAGATAAAGATGAAAATAAAAACACGTGCCAGGTCATTCCAATTTCGAGTTGGAGACAGCAACCTAATTGAGGCATTCAACTTGATTACGACTCACAGTCGACAAACGACTAACCTGAGACTAATGCCAAGGCCGACAAATGTCCTCTGAAGTGGCGTGCAAATCATGAAAAAGGATTACACGTACTAAAACCAGGAATGGAAACAAACTTCATACCCCAACCCTCCTGTCCTCCTCTGGGTTAAGTTTTTGGTATTTCTCCTTCGGTTTTCCCTCTCATTTCGGTGACTAAAAAGCAACGATGTGACGACAACAATAACAACCAAGGGGAGCAGCGGCCAGAAATCCAATTTCAGCAAGTAGCACGACATAAATTTGTTTTCTCCACACCAACACAACATGCGAACGCACACACACAGAGACAATCACACACACACAGAAGCACACATGGATGGGGTTGTCCTGGCTGCTGGCCATGTCCTGCAAATGAATTCTGTTAATGCAGACATTACTCGAGCATATTAAAAGTCCGAATGTCCATTCCGCACAGAATTTTATAGCAGACGACCGCACCAAAGGACCCCACACCAGCTACAAATAGGCACATTTGTTCCACCCCAAAAGCCATCCCAAACCACCCCACTTGGCACCACGAGAAACACGAGGAACCCGTGGAACCCCAGGAACCCCCAGGATCAGGACTGCAGCCAATGGGCAATGTAGTTAGCCAGCCAGCCATACACGCATATTTGTTTACCTTGCCACGACAATTGCGGTAGACAGTTTTCCCTCCCCCCCTGAAAACGGGCGGCATTTTCCGGCCGAGCCCCTGCCGGACATTTAGTTTATTTGATGTTGCCAAATGAAAATTGTGACATAAAAGGGACTAAGAACATAATTAACTAGTGTCCAAATGTGCAAATCCAAACGCATAAAAAGTGTGCTAACAACTCGGCCAAAAATGCTGGGCAAAAGGGAGAAAAAAAAGCATGAGGAAAAACTAGAGCAAACGTTGCAACCGAATTCAAGGGCCACCGAATGACACTTAAAGGATTTGCCTGGGCGAACCTTGAATATGCTCGGCGTTATGGGAATGCCAAAGCAGAATGTGGAAGCTGTTGCCAAGGATCTCATCCTGGGTCCATTCCAACCATCAGAGCGCACATTATTTGCTGTCCCCGGGTCCGCTTTTATCAGCCACGTGTCGGCCACAAAGGGTCATGATTAGTTTGCTTAATAAAGAACTGGCAGAGGCGGCGATAAATATGAAAAAAGGACCAGGCACTATAAGAAAAACTACAGAAATACTAAACATATTACTTTCATTGATTGCTATTAAGCTATGCAAAATACCACCTATTTCATACATTTAGTTTAAAGAATTTATTTCTTTAAAAATATTGATATACTTTATAGTGCTTGGTTCAATTCCACAGCTAGCCAGAACATGAGCAGGTTTTTTTCCCTGTGTAGCAACACTTGCCCACACAAAAAAGTGGGCGTGGCTCTTGCAAATTATTTGCCGCTAAATGGCACCGAAGTTATTGTATATTTATGAATATGCCGCTCGCATTACAATTTACCATTCACCGTGGTGGGGCTTTTGCCAGTCGGGGATAATATTTGAAATTAATGATTTCGAGTGGCGTTCGAAACTCGGATGGGTGGACAATTGGCAAAGATGAATGAAGACAAATGATGGCCGAGCATTTATAGCATTAGCATTAACATTTTGTCATGGCACTGGCACTGGAACTGGCACTGGGGATTACGTAGATTTTGTGGCCCAATTTCTTTCGGGGGAAGAGCAAATTAAATAACCGTCAAACCGTCAAAGGAAATCTGCAAAACAAAGCGTTTCGCGACTTACCCCAAGAAATTACAACATTGCCAAGCCCCATCGCGAGTACATATTTTGTACATTGTACATTTTTGCCTCTGTATTTCTGTATTTTTTGGTTTGCGTTGCGTTGCGTTGTCGCCGCCTTCGTTTCGCCTTATTTGCTCATTTTTGAGTATTTGATTTCATTTCTTCCATTTGCCAGCCAGTATAGTGCACAGTTTTTAATAAAACAAATTCAGCGGGCGACGGCCTGCGGCGAACATGGCAGGCGAAATTAAATTATTTCGCTTTCCACACCCTCTCTCCGCATGGAGATGAAAGTAAGAGAAAGTCGCTGGCTGGACGCAAACATTTTATCATTTGTTGTTGCCGCTGACAGGACGACGATATGTGTGTGTGTGTGCGCTTTTCACTCGAAGGCTGAAAGCAGAGACTCAGTTGACAAGGAAACGGAGCCAGATTGTTTGTTAGTTGATGACCAGCAGACATGTTAAATATGCTACGTTTGATTTCTGCGAAAACGGCTACATGGCAAATGAGCTAAAGAGGCTTTAAAAACAAATAATATTTAATAGGAAAAACTTCGATTTTTTCATCTATGATATGATATACTGATTATCAAACGTTTTAAATATCTAAAATAAAGGAATAAATTATTTAAATTGTTTTGTGTAAGTAAGTAAGTAAGTACTACCAATAAGCTTTGTCGCTTTCCTGTTTTGATTGATTATCAACAGTTTTAAATGTCTAAAATAAAGGAATAAAAACTCTTCTTTATTTATTTGTATGCAAGTACTACCAACAAAACTTCCTCGCAATCCTGTTTTGATTTCCCCTATGCGTGTCTTTAAGTGGCACCTGCGTACGTGTGCAAGTGTGTATGTGTGCCACACTTCCGCTTCCTGTTGCACTTCTTCGGCCTAATGGACGTTGATTGATGTCGCGTCCAGCGACAGGTGAAAGTATATGCTGTAATGCATATTTATGAGGCCAGCAGCTGGCTCTCCAGGAACCGCAGCGGAACGGATCGGATTGGATTGGATTGGATTGGATCGAGTTGGGTTGCATAATTAGGAGCGCGGCGAGGTATGAAATGCAATTTATAGGAGCCCAGTTGCGGGGGCAATCGTCGATCTAATGCCATGCAATTTTCTGCAGTCGCCGCTGCAGTTTCTGTTGCTTTCCTGCTTTGACAGTGGCCGTTTGCCATTTCGGTATGCAGAACGAGCCAGCAGGCAAACCGGGCCATAAATTAGGCCCCACATCACTCAGGCTGCGGCATTGGCAAGAGATGGAGATGCGGATGAGGATGGGGATGCGGATGCGGATGAGGATGAGGATGGAACTGAGGATGCAGATGAAACTGCAGCTGGAGCCAAACACAAAAGCATGCCAAAGGCATCAATTGGCAAGAGTGCAGTGCCGTAGATACTCGCAGCATGCACTTCCATACATCCAGGGCAGAGAAAAAAAGTTAGCAGAGTTGGTTAACCAATTATTTTCTACTATTGAATGGATTTCAACCACTATCAGTAACATTTTTAAATCAGCTCAGATTTCACAGAAATTCATATAAGGAATATAAGGAACACTATATATAGTTCAGCCGCAAAATAGTTGCATATTCCAGTGTACTGACAGCTGTTTCCGGAAGGACACGCAACAGTGCATATTGCGACCACACGTCGTATGAGCAATGCCAAATGTGCCGTCGCACGGGAGACTAGCCAGATCCAAAGCCGTATCGGGGTATATAGCCCAAGACTCCGTTCAGACGCACGGGCCATGCTATCGCTCATAATTTGCAGTTCGCATATGCCAGCCAGCCTACGGCAGTCTGAGCCAACAAACAAAGATAGAGGAGTGGCAGCTCTTTGGAAGGACACCGTCTCGACTCCACTTTGCATATCCTGTGCTGAAGCAGCAGAAATGTGCTGCTTAAATGGGCGACAGCCCTCCGCTGTTTTATACGATCATAAAACTTTCAAATGCCATTTCTTATTGCCAACTGAATGAATTTATTAGCTGTACACTCCAAGCAAAACTTTAGTTTTTAATTTAATAATATATTATAAATGTGCTGAGCAAAAATGTTAGTATTTTAGCTAATATTTAATTAACTTTTCAACAAGGAAATAATCAGATTTTTCATCAAAATATGGGAAATAATGGTACAAATGTGGAATGTCATACCTCAATAAGCTCGTAATTAAATTCACAATCAACTTGCATTCAAATTTTGTAAATTTAATTTTCCATAATTGTGTTAGCATTGTTCATTAGCTGTAAAAGATAATCTAACAACAATCATAATTTTTTCCATGGAAAGTAATGAAACGAGTCATTAATGCAAGCCAAGTCCTGCGAACATCCTTCACATTTGGCAGTGCCTTCAAAAAGTTTATTGCTTGCGAAATTCGATAAGTCATGGCATATCCTTCTCTGAGTGCAGGACTTAACTCCTGGCGACCGAACGGACTCATTTATCTTCTTATCAGTTGCCAGGCCCGAAAGTGCATTGTGCAACTGGCCGCATCCTTGGACGGCACAGTTGTAAATGTTGTGTATTTGCCGTTTGAGTGGCCACCGGGGATGCAACCGATCCGTGCACCTGGCTATCGAGTGCCACAGTGCCAGAGTCTCAGCCCAGGGAGCGGGAATAAATCAAACTGCTGGCTGGGCGGCTGGCCACTTAAGCGGGCCCAGTGCAGTGGGCCAATTATCACAGAAAGTTGTCCATGCCGCTGGCTTGTCGGACATTAATTTTCAGCCACAAATATTTGCACACTGCTTCCCAGCTGGGGGAGTTACCAAGTTGGGCACTTGGTAGTGGTAGTGGTAGTGGCAGTGGCAGTGCGGACGACGTGCTGCCATTGTAAACGGGGCCAAAACGGCTTAAGCGACGACAGCAACTACAACTACAACGGCGACTGCCATTTAATCGAAGCCAACTAATTGCCCCGTAATTGACAGTTTGACTGTTTGGTAATTTGTTTTTGCATGTTGCGCTGTCAAAAAAGTTTTTCCCTTTTTCCGCCACCCCCCCGCTCTTTTCCAGCCACGATCGCGTTTTCCAGCTCATCGAACGCCAAAAAGCGACGGACTTTGGTCTGCTACAAAACGGCAGCTACACAAAGCTAACTGGCATAATGCCAAAAGTTTGATACAACAATTGTGTTGGCCACATTCTGCTTTCCAATGTGTTTCCTTATTAGGTGGGCTTACAATGGTGATTATGCCTTTAAGAAATTACAACTCTAAATTCCATAGAACTTATCATTTTAATTGGATATACTTTATAAATATATTACTAGATATATTTTCGAATTATGTGTTGTTTTAATAAATAATTACTGTACTATGGCAAATACTTTAATGCTTAAGCCAAGTGAAATCAGATCCCATTGAGCAGCACTCACCCCAGCCAACGAATCCAGATATTCAGCGCCTAATTTATGTAAAAGGCAAATAAATCAATTAATGTCAAACAACCTGTGAGAGCCGGGCCGAAAAAGATATGCAGACTTGACATAGCTCTTTGGGGGTGGAGCCTGGGGGCTGTAGGCCAATGGCCATTCTCCCCCTATTGGCATAATAATAATTAGAGGCCGACTGACATTTTGAGGCTGAAGCAAATATAATTAATTACGCACCGCAGAGAACAAGCCGGCACAATACAAATTTATAGAGGCAGTCGGAGCATCGGTCGTATGCCCAGTCAGCAAAATGGGGCAAGGGGCTGTGAAGTCTATCAAAGGCTCGTGCCACGAGCCAATTCAATAGTTGGCCAAAGAAAACTTTTGCCACTTGGGCTGGTATATTTTGAAATGTTTTGCTGCAAACACACCGCACACACACACACACACACACACAGTTCACACACAAATAATGAGTTAGATGAGGGGATCGAATGCCGGGAAGTGGCCACAACAACAAACAGCAGCAGCAACAACTCCAATCAATTATACGGCCAATTAAATGCCGAAAAGCAAAGGAAATGCGAGGAAACACATAATGGACTGGAATCCAGGACAGTCTGCAAAACTGAGCCCCCAAACAGCAAACAGCAAAACGGCAAACAGGCTCGTGGCTGCAATTTATTTTACGTTCTACTTGGGCATTTTTATTTGTTATTGAAAATAAAGATGCCCGAACACGTTGCAAAAGTCAAACAAAACAAGGCCATCGTCCTGGATGGCCACATTCCTGGACTTCCAACCTAAACGAACCATCTGCAAGGACACGCCGAGGGGTAAAAAATAAGCAGGGTATGAGTTAACTGAAAGAGAGACAGACAGACAGCCGTTTTGTCAAAGTCACCGCACATACACTAATTTAATGAAGAAATACCACCTGGGAGTGGCCGACGTGTGTTCACTTGAACATTTTCAGTGCCCTGTTATCCTTAGTTACGGCCACCAACGACATGCAAATTAATTGACCAACAAAATGCATCGAGATGAAACAAACAACTCACATGCATTCAGTCATTAGACGAAATTTAAAGTCCCAGCCTGTGTCTGCATTCTAATTTACCTACGCTCGCATTCATTTCAACTCAGGTAATTTCCCGGCAAATATTTGCCATTAAATAAATTTTATTCTAAGCTTGGCCAGAAATTCGGAAAGCATTTTACAAACACTAAACTGAGACAGATATCGATGGTTGTTTCACTTTCCATGCACTGAAAACGAAAATTTATCAAGCTGAGCTGAATTCGATAAGATAATAATGTGCATGATATCAAATACATTTGAAAATATTGTTAATATTTCAACAATTAATCACTTCATGTGCGTTAAAACAAATATTAGTTTTACCGTTGGGCAATAAAATACTAGGTCATAATTTCTTGAATTTAAGTGAGCTGAAATTTTTGTTTTCCCCCAGGAAAAATAAAGTACAATTGAGACTGTGTCAATCCTGATTAAGGACTTCGTTTCGATCGGTGTAAGGACATGTCAGCCTATTCATTACTGCAGGCAAATTTGTGACAACAACTTCGACGGTCATTATTGTTTCTGTCGAGCAATGAAACTAAATTACGATTCAGGCCGAGTGCTGGCCAAAAACTTTAATTTGAACAATGCCGGGGTATTTCAATTATGATTACATGTGAGCCAGTGCCAGCAGTGGAATCACACAGTGGTCATGGACTATGCAGCATTTCAGCATTTGAATCAACGCCTTTGGTGCAAATTGCTTACCTAACCAAAATGATTGATTCAATAAGCTGTGAATACATTTCAGTGATTTTCTCACTTGCAATGCGAGTTATGCATGTCTCATGTGGAAAATTCTCTGGCTATCAGCTCATTTGTCCAAGGGAAATGACAACACATAGGTGGGATTTGGAAAGAAAAGCTACGACTAGTTGATGGGAAATTCCTACAAAGTTTCCGAGGTGCCTGCCTCAATGCCTCTAATTTGACAGCCGCGGCGGTTTGGCTTGGCCTGGCATTGGTTTTTTTTTCGCTTACGTGATGTCTATTCGTTTTTTTTTTTTTTTTGTGTTTTTCAGCCACGCCCCCTTGGACCTGAACCCGCCCACGTCGCTGCACGAGCGACTTCTTGGCTCACATTTGGTAAAACATTTTCTTTGTGTCAGTTGAGGTTGCATTTTATTGTGTTACTGCGAGTTTGGACTTAGCACCGCTCCACTCCCTTGTTTCGAATGCAGTTTCTCTGGGATTTGGGCTGTCAGCCAGCTGGAAATTGCAACTGTCAATTGCATTTAATTCGCCCTGTTCCTGGCGGTTTGACCTTTTCGAGCCACACAACAGCAAAACATAAAAACAAAAACTGAAAGTGGCAGTGGAAGTGGAAGTGGTTGAGGGAAAAACTGAATTTACACTAAATTAAATTAGGACTGGACAGGGTTTAAGAGACGGCGTTTCGAGAGCGCGCCTCAACTGTAGCAGCCAGTATCAAGTATACGCCGCATGGGCTGCCATTGAAAGTGAAGCTGCTGACGGCGTTTACACTTTCAAAGGATGCGTGCCATGTCGAGTGTCGTGCAAAATAAACCGTTTGGCAGCGAAAAAAGCTTTTGCATGGCTGCTTTTGAAATTTGGCGCCCTCGCACACACAGCGAGAAACAAAGAAGCACTTGATGAGCACACTCACAGACACACACACACAAGCACACACACACACACACACACACAGGGATACACGGACACACGCACTGATACACAAGCATTGTGGTAAAAGCTTTCAAGTGGCAGCAGCAACAACAAGAAGAAGCAGAGGCTGCTCCTGACGCCCGCGTCCTTTTTATCTGCTTCGCGATGATTAACCCATTTTCATTTTTTGGCCACAGCCATTCAGCTTTTGACCGATTTTTCAGCATTCATACGAGTTTTTCAACTCGTTGAATGGCAAAGAACATTTTTTCAGACAGATTTCGGTACACTTTATTCATTATTCCATCTATATGAAGTGATTTTTATTTCTCCTTTTTTGTTTCCAAAAAAAAAGTATAAGCCTTATAATTTGCATTAAAAACAAGAGTTGTAGTTTTTTTCATGGTTTTCAGATACAGTTTCGTACGACTAAACCTCGCTGCTCATAATGGGTTAAGCGCCTTCTGGCAAGCCAGTGCGCGACACACTCGCACACACAGGCGCGCACAAGAGAAAGGACGAAGGACCAAGGACCAAGGACGAAGGACGATGAGGCGGCGGACACCCACACAATCAAATGCGGTGAGATTCGGGCCACTCAACAGCAGTGGCTGGCACTTTGGGGCGCCATCTCGCGGCCAGTCAGCCAGCAGATTGAATTAACAGTGGAGCCAAGATTCTCATGGTGAGATCGGCATAGAGTTCCCATTTTGGGGAGGAAAGGGGCGGATGCCACATCCTCTGGAGAGCAATGGAGCGCATTTACAGGCTCTGTGAAAGGCGAGAAAGTCACCACATTCTGTTAATGCCGCAACTTGGCTGTTTGGCAGCGTGTGGAAACTACAACTGGCCTTAAGGCCAAGTTCTGATTTGGATTTGCGCTTTTGGGTGCGTTTTTTGTGGGTACCGCAGGGTCCTTTCTTTTCGTCCTGTCTAGCGCTTGTCCAATTTACCAGTTTCGCTGTTTGGCTGTTTGGCTGTTTGGCTGTTTGGCTGTCAACTGTTTCCTTCGACTTTCCCTCGCCGTTTGTCACTCGTTGGCCACAAGGCAATCCTTTGATATCGCATCCTTTGGCGCAGCTATCAAATTTCTTATACTTAAGCAACAGCAAGAAGGACACTGCCTGTCTTTCCTCCGCTGGCCTTATTCCACTGCTTTTATTTCGTTTTGTTTCGGTTTCATTTTGCCACTGCTGAGAGCAGAATAATGACAGCCTCGTTGGTTGGTATCTTCAACTTTTTCCTTGGATTTCTTCCAATAAAGTGAACGCATTCTCTGGCGGCAGTCCCCGAAATATGTTCCTCACTTTGTGTGTCTGCTTTTTGCTGGCCCGTTAACGCGGCATATGAAATATGGATTCACTTACGCATCACTCGCGACCCTTCGAGGCCATTAAGTCACCATTGCTCCTGCTCCTGCTCCTGGTCCAGCTTCTGTTCCTACTGTTGGCTGAAGGATTCCCTTTTTGGAGTGCCCCTCTACATCATATCCTTTTCTTTTTTGCACTACTGCACTCTTGTAGAGGGAATATCCAAATGGATGAAGCTGTGACTCTTTCTCAATTAACACTTTTTTACCACTGGCTGCTTAAAGTGCCGTCGATCTGAATTAAAGCGTTATATACATATACTCTTTTCCTATCTCATTTACTGGAGTTGTGAAAGGAAGAACAACCGCAGCCTAATATCCGGAGCATAATTGTGGGCTTACCCAAATCCTCTTAGTAAACTGCGCACTAGCCCGCCACGATAAAAACTCGCTGCTTCATTACCATTCATTTAGCATTAATTGTTTTTTTGGGCCGTATTTCTATTTATGATATAAGTACTTAGTAACACTTACCCCAAAACATTTCCAGGAAGCTGAATTAACTAAGAAATTTCTGCAGCCCAAATAAACAACATGGAATAGCTCACAGCATAGCAAATCAGCACAACAAAAAAAGCAAAGAAAATAAAGACAAGTAAAACCCAGCAACCAAATCCGCTTTGAAATACTCCGCAAGTGCATATGAGTAGCTGGAATATACGGGAACGACGGTTTTTTAACGGTTTTATGATTATATGATTTTTTATATATACGTATACACGACCCTATAACCAGTTTGTTTGATATTTCTAAATATTTCTCAACTAATAATCCAACCACCAGTTACCTTCCTAGAAAATTGAGGACACAGTAAGGTGCATAGCCTTGAACAGAAATCTCACCCCCACCCTTGCGATCATCCTTATGACTGCTTGTGCGCGCAGGTACACCCCTTCCAAGATTGCTTGTGCGCACCCCCTTCCAAGATTGCTTGTGCGCGAAGAAGTGCAATTGTAATTTTGAGAGTTTTTATGAAAAGTCGTATTTTTAATATCAGAATCGTGAAAAGCATACCATTGGAAAGGGCTTGAAAAATCCTTTCCAATGATACCCAATTTTTTTTTTTTTTTTTTTAGAGAGGGATCCCCATAGCATATACCGAATCGGCGGTTTTGGCCTGTTTTCGGGTAGTAGTGGGAATATACGGGAGCGGCGGTTCGGGAGCGGCGGTACTTAGCGGAGACACGAACCTGTGATTAGTCAAGACGCATTTAGTTGGATAAATGCAATTCTTATTGGAACATTCTTGTTAGAACACTTATTAGGTTTCAGAAAAATCCTGTTAGAAGGTTTGTGTATAAACGGTGTAATAGGAAAAATGAGCTAGAGAGATCCCTTTTGGGGTTGAGTGTAATTTTACGTATTGATTTTACTTCGTCGAGTAGATATTTATGTATAGAAGAGTTGCTTATAATTTTAAATAGGTTTGAGAGATAACTTTACATTTGTGTTCCTCAGCGCCAAACGGGGAGACTGCTGTGAAGACGCTCGCTCCCGTATATTCCCACTACTACCCGAAAACAGGCCAAAACCGCCGATTCGGTATATGCTATGGGGATCCCTCTCTAAAAAAAAAAAAAAAAAAATTGGGTATCATTGGAAAGGATTTTTCAAGCCCTTTCCAATGGTATGCTTTTCACGATTCTGATATTAAAAATACGACTTTTCATAAAAACTCTCAAAATTACAATTGCACTTCTTCGCGCACAAGCAATCTTGGAAGGGGGTGCGCACAAGCAATCTTGGAAGGGGTGTACCTGCGCGCACAAGCAGTCATAAGGATGATCGCAAGGGTGGGGGTGAGATTTCTGTTCAAGGCTATGCACCTTACTGTGTCCTCAATTTTCTAGGAAGGTAACTGGTGGTTGGATTATTAGTTGAGAAATATTTAGAAATATCAAACAAACTGGTTATAGGGTCGTGTATACGTATATATAAAAAATCATATAATCATAAAACCGTTAAAAAACCGTCGTTCCCGTATATTCCAGCTACTTTCAGCTAAAAGCTATGGAGCCGTTGAGAAGAAAATCTAAACAATCTGAAGTCATAGCGACTTTCAGCTTAAGGCTACCCACGTTTTAAATGTATGCCTTGCAAAATGTTACTTATAAAGTAACAATGACTAGTAGTCACCAATAATTTCATGATCCCTGACTGCGGTTATCCGAAATAATTCCCTACAGAGATATGTATTTCAAATTATCTGTGATCTGTCTCCATTTTCATTATGCTAGGAGACCCCATAAAATCAAATATTTATGACTCTTTGAACCTATTATCGAGAAAGTCAAGCGGCTATTTACCTGCATCCAAACCCATAGCTCGCCCTCCTTTTCTGACTTCCCCATTGCAGTCTGTGCAGTCTGCAGTCTGTGAAGGCTCCTTAAATCGAGAACCAATCAGGTGGATTCTAAGAGTAGACACCCCCTGTAGATGTCAAACTCTCTAATACTCGTGTATAAAAATGGATCCCCTTAAATTGCTCAGGATCAGTTCTTATAATACCTCAGCACTGCATTCTTATAATATAATTTCGGTCGAACTTTCTCGGGATATCACGTCTAACCGTTTTAATTGTTTGTGTGGACTCAAACCATTTACTGTGAATAATTTTTAAAACGAATTAAAATATATAAATAAAATATATTTATAAAAAATTCAAAATGGAATCATCAGTGGCTTGTGATTTGTGCAACCAATGCATCGAAATTAGTGAGTTTGTCTCTCATTACGCGAAGTGCTCAGAACCCAGTAAAGCCTGCGAGGCTTTAATGTTAAACTCTAACATTAGATGTGACTTATGCTCTAATCTAGTAAAAAATTGTGAATTTGATGATCACTACCAACGCTGTGAAGGACCCCGAAATGCATTTAGCATTTTAATGGGTAGAGGAAAACTGGATGAAGAAGACCGCCCTATGACATCAGCTAAGTCTATAAAACGAATGAGGATGGAAGAGGATAAGGAAATGTCTAACCCCCCAAAAAGAAAACATATTGACTTAAGAAGGGAGCTCTTATGTCCTACTTGCGGTGAAAAGTACTCGGCAACCAGAGAACGTCAACATATTTTGACCGATATACATAAAAATGCGTCGGCCAGAGAAGTTAAGAACAATGCGAATATCATATTGCTTACATCAGAGACGACATTTCCAGTACAATCATATCGAATTGGTAGTCCATTTAATAATATGATTGATTTAAAAGAGTTTTATCAGCAGTGTCAAAAAGATATAGTTGAAGTTATAAAGCATTGTATGATAGACTACAGAACCATTAAATTTAACCTAAGTGTATATGGTTCATATATAAAGCAAACAGATGAAGGAGTTACAGTGGAAACAATGAAGCACTTTAAAACTGCCTACAAATCTGTATACATAAATGAAGATATTATTGATGAGCTAAATTCGGCCATAGATTGCTTACTTACATTAAGCAGCGAATTTCAAGAAAAAGACTCAGGCTGGGCTATTAAAAATTTTAACTATTTTGAAACTACTATAATAAAACTGGAAAACATTCCTGCCAGCGGATACATTAAAGCTCCTCAAAAAATAAGAGCCCGAAATGCGCTAATAAACGTGCAGAATGCCGACGTATTTTGTTTCAAGTGGTGTATACTAGCATTTATAGCTAATCAAAACCATGAAAATAGGACTTTTACAACCCCCCAGCAAAGGAAATATTCTAGAGAAAGGATGACAAAGCCTCAAAGCTATAACATTAATATTAATGATGAAACTATTGTGTATGGCGGAATGACTTTAGATTTTTCGGGAATTAAATTTCCAATAGAAAAAATAGGAGTTCGACATTTTGAGAAAAACAATGTCAACTTCAGCATAAATATTTATGAAATTGATGAAGCAGGTGAAAAAATTGTTGGTCCCACGATTAAAACAAAAGAAAGAAAACGGAACCACATTAATATATTGGGAATCGATAATATTACCCATAACATTATGCATTATGCGTATATAACAAATCTTTATACATTATGCTCTTCACAATTTTCTAAAGGAAAATCGGGAGGATATTTTTGTGAGAACTGTCTTCAGTGTTATCACGTGAAAAGCACTACTCACAACAAACTGGAATGCGGAAAAGTGTCCTCATTTTATCCGGATCCTAATACGACAACATCGTTTAAAGGATATCACAAAAAATTATCTCCTCCAGTGGTAATTTATGCAGACATTGAGGCTGTTCTTGAAAATTACAAAACATGCTTGAATTCTTCTGCTTCCTCGTCAACCACGCAAGTACAAAAGCATACGGCATGTGCCGTATCTTTTTATGTTGCCCATAAAGATTATCCTAATCTTAACGAACTGTGGACCTACGAAGGTAAATAGAACCACATTTTTATAAAATTATATTTAACTAACATATTTAAATTTTATAATTTTATAGGCGTTGATTGCATACAAACATTTTGTAAAACTCTTAAAGAAAAAACTTTAAGCCTGTATTACAAATATTGGGTTAACTCCAAGAAACCGAGGGATGACACTTTCGATGAACAGCTTCAAAAGGGAAATTGTTGCGCCTGCGAGAAAGAAATAAATGCGAGCGACCTGGACAAATTCTTTGATCAATTTTCTGGAGAATACGTAGGTCCTATCCATAGAAATTGTAAGCCTAAGTTTAGATTAAGTGACCCTTTCTTTCCTGTAGTGTTCCATAATTTATCTAAATATGATATTCATTTATTTATTACTGAATTAGAGGGGGACTTAAGTCCCATACCTTGCAATAAAGAGCTCTATATAGCACTTACGCAAACTATAAAAATCAATGCTACAAGCAGATACAAAATAAGATACATAGATTCAGTCAGATTTTTAAATTCAAGTTTAGATAAACTATCAAGCTATATGGAAGATAAAGATTTTAAAATTCTAAGTACGAAATTTCAGGGAGAAAAATTTAAGCAAATGAGGAGGAAGGGGGTGTTTCCCTATGACTACTTAGATAGCTTTGAAAAGTTTAATGATACCCAACTTCCAAGCATTGATAGTTTTTATAATTCTCTAAGTGAAGAAAATTGTAGTATAGATAACTTTAATTTCGCACAGAAAGTCTGGGAGACATTTAACTGTCGAACTATTAAAGACTATTTAAAACTATATTTAGAAAGCGATGTTTTAATTTTAGCAGATGTGTTTGAAAATTTTAGGAAAATTTGCAAAAAAATTTATAAGTTAGATCCCATTAATTATGTTACTGCGCCATCAATATCATGGGATGCTATGCTTAAGTTCACTAATGTAAGTTTAGAACTAATAAGTGATGGCGATATGTACAATTTTTTAAAAAGAGCAATTCGGGGAGGGTTGACTCAATGCACTCAGCGCATTTCTATAGCAAATAATAAATACTTAAAAAACTTCGATCCAAAAAAACCGAACAATTTTTTAAGTTATATTGATGCCAATAATTTATATGGGTGGGCTATGAGTCAACCCTTGCCACTATCAGGGTTTCAGTTTTTGGATAAAGAAGAAGTTGATTCATTCGACTATAAAAATATAGCATGTGATGGTAGTATAGGGTATATGCTAGAAGTTGATCTGGAGTATCCTGCCGATAAGCATGATTTACATAATTATTTACCATTCTGTCCTGAAAATAAAATTCCACCCGGGGGCAAGCAAAGAAAGCTTATAGCTGATTTAACTAATAAAAGTGAATACATAATTCACTTAAAACAGCTTCAACTTTGTTTAGAGCATGGTCTTATTGTAAGAAAGGTACACCGAGTTTTGTCCTTTACGCAATCATGCTGGCTGAAGCCTTATATCGACCTAAACACACAGCAGAGAAAATTGGCTGAAAATGATTTTGAAAAAAATTTTTTTAAGCTAATGAATAATGCTGTTTACGGAAAAACAATGGAGAATGTAGCAAAGCGTCGTCAAGTAGCTTTAGTTAAACATTATCAATCGAAACAAAATTCTCCAGGTTTTAGACAGCGCATAGCTAGAAATGATTTTCATAGCGTAGAAATATTTAGTTCAGACTTAGCAGCAATTGAGTCAACACCGTCAAAAATTATGTATGATAAACCCATATACATATATAGGAGTAACGGTTTTAGAACTCTCAAAATGGCTAATGTATGAATTTAATTATAACTTCCTTTTAATAAAAAGTCCATCTACGAAAATAATATATATGGATACAGATTCATTTATACTATCTTCAGAAGAAGATTTTTATCAAACTATAAAAGACAACCCACAACGCTTTGATACTTCTAACTATAAGCAAGAAAACCAATTTAATATAATACAGGCTAATAATAAAGAACCAGGAAAAATGAAAGATGAACATGCCGGTCAAGTTATGACCTCTTTTGCGGGACTTAAGGCTAAGGCTTACTCTTGTTTAGTTGATGGAGCAGGAAATGACCCCGAATGCATAAAAAAATTAAAGGTGTAAAAAAATCTGTTATCAAGAGGCTGAATCATGTAGATTATATTGAATGTATTAAGTATAAAAAGACTTTTTATGGGTCACAGAGAGTAATTCGTAGTAGGTCTCACATTCTTTATACCGAAATTGTAAATAAAATTAGTCTTAACTATAAGGATGATAAGAGATATATTTCACCAGATAATTGTAACACTTTAGCCCACGGTCATTATAATATAGATAATATAATTAGCAGTAACTTTACTAATACTCAATAACAAAAAATTATTGTATACCCTTGTAAATTACAAAACAATACAGAAATGTAAATAAACAAAAACCAAATTGAATTTGAAATTATTTTATTGTGTTTGATTACTTAAGCATATCATTTACAGATATCCATGAGTTGTGGCTGGAGTCGAAACCGCTCCACTTTACAAGCACCTGATTCTTTTTTCTTTTAATTATTTTCTCTATTAGAAACGCATTTTTATCTTTTACTTTCTGAAGTTCCTCTTCATAAAATGAACCTTGAATAGGGTTACTCATATAATCTTCTATTTCATACGTTACAGGCCTTGTGGACTTAACTTTTAAAACTTTAAAAACTTCTGTAGTCCAATTAGGTTCATATCCCTTCATAAATACTCCCTTGTATTTACTTATTCTAACGAAATCCCCTACTGAAAATTTATGTTTTGGGAATATTTTTGGTATATTATATACTGATTTTAAAATGAACTCTTCATTTTTGACACCCACATCCACAGGCTTCATTTTAATAGTTCGATGATAAGAATTATTGTATTGATCTACAAGAAATTTGATTTTATGAATCCATTTATAGTCACCTTTCATACTGAACATTTTCCACATACGATTTTTTAGAGTTCGATTGAATCGTTCACATATAGAAGCCTTTAGGTGTGTATAAGTATGGTAATGATTTATATGAAATTTTGTCATTAATTCCCTAAAAGCGGAATTAAAAAACTCTTTTCCTTGATCTGACTGAATGTTCTTAGGTCTACATTTACTAGTTCTAAAAACAGTTTCCATTGCCTGTACCACATCTGGGGCAGACTTTGTCTTAACCGCTTCGGCGAACGCATACTTTGAAAACGTGTCAATAACGGTTAGTAAATATTTATATCCCTTATTTTCTTTACTAAATGGAATCATTTCAACCAAATCAATTTGCCATGTATCATTTATTCCTTTTTGAACGAATTTTCGACGTTTAAAATTTTTCCGAGCAGGCTTATGAATTTCATTAACAACTTGTTGTTTGCTCATGATCAGGATTTGATTTCTTTGAGTTACTTTTTATTATAAGACGTTGCTTGATTAGATAATAGTGATTGCTTATATACTAGTACATCCCGTTTTATTTCAACACGCATCTTTTTAGAAATTTCAAAACATAATCGAGTTAAATCTATTTGTACATCTTTATCATAGGAACCCTCCAAATCAGACAGTTGAATATCTAACTTTTGTAAGGATGCACACTTAGGAATTATATGTTTGTGATAAAGATAAATAACTTGTTGTCGTAATATGGAATTCCAGCACAAAAATGTGGTAAAAAAGATACCCAATCTTAATAAAGATCTCCAGGACTCACAATCGAACTCAATTTTGTTACCATATTGATTAATTACTAAAACGTACTGCTTATCTGATTTCCTAAATCTAAAATTACACTTTATTGAGGACATGCAAGGATGATCAATAATAGTATCTGGCATCAGGAAGTCATACTGGTCAAGTTTCAGCTGTATATATTCCTTATATGTGAGCAGTTGCATCCATTCGTCTTTATCAAATCCAACGTAATTGTTTTTACTTTGTTGCATCCAAATCATGGCCGAAAAATTACGAGAAGTTGACAGACCACATTTCAACTTTAAGTTATGACCAACATAATATTCGAAACCAAAAATAACTTCATGATCCTGGGTCTTTCGAGAAGATTTCATTCTTTTAGTTATGCACGTATCCATTGGCTTAGAGTGCTTTATTCAAACTAAAAGTATATTCTGATCTTGGCGGTATATAAAGGAGGAAGCCCTTCCAAACTCACCCTCAGTTGATTAAAAAGTCTCAACCAATCATCATGAACACTGTAGATCGAAATTCAAGCATTATAGTAGACTTTCAATATTTACTTGGAAACAACAAACAAGTTTTTGTAAAAGAGTTAGCGTTTATGCCGGCCGGAACTGTCATACCTAATTACTTTCATTTTAAACCACCATTTAACATTAAGGAATTGGATAATGAAACCCTTAAGCAACAACATCTTAATCATCAGAAAATAAACGGATTGGACTGGTCAGCTGGAGATATTCCGTATACATGTCTTGAAGAAATACTTTCACCGCTAAACAAATACCGTACAGTTATCGTTCGTGGTGAAATTAAGAAAATCTTTTTAAGCAAGTACTTAACAGCCAACATAATTGATATAGATATTGGAAAAAGTTTAACTCAGCTACCCAATTTTTTTACCAATTGTAGAATACATAAGAAAAAACTTCCACTTCGCTGTTCATTAAATAATTTGTTTAAGTTATTTGTATTCTTAGAAAACTCGAATTATGAAATATACAGTAATGGTGACACATATGTCTAAACTTAAATAAAAAATAATTTGTAAACCATTTAGATCGTCTACTATGGATTCCGTTAAAAAGTTGTTTGGTAATAATCCTGAGAAAAAAGGATACTCTCGACTTATATATTGTAATTATTGCGGATCTGATACGCATTTCGAGAAGAACTGCGCCAAGAAACGCGACCAGGAAAATCAAAAAAAAGCATAGTATATGTACAATAAATAACGGAAAAATATACATTTTATAGTTTATCTTGTATAAAATAAATCAGTGAATATACATTTAAAATGTTTCGACAATTTATACATCCTTACACAATGTTAATTTGCGGCCCTTCAGGATCGGGAAAAACAACATTTCTAGAAAATCTGATAAACAAGAAGAATGATCTTTTTAATGTTTCAATTGATCGAATTATTTGGTGTTATGGGGAGGAGACTGCTAAGCCAAATTTTAATAACATTGAATACTTTAAAGGAGTTCCTGAAACTATCGAAAATGAAACTAATGAGCCTATTCTCTTGATATTGGACGATTTGATGATGGGAGCCTTTAACAAAAATGTATGTGAACTCTTTACTAAAGGTTCCCACCACCGAAATTTATCTGTTATTGTTGTTACTCAAAATATATTTCACAAATCATCGCATACCAGAGATATCTCACTTAACACTAAATATATAATTGCATTTAAAAATCCCCGTGACAAACTGCAATTTCAATGCCTGGCAAGACAAATTTATCCGGAAAACCCCATGGAGTTATTTAGAATATATAAAGAAGTAACAGAACAACCACACGGGTATTTACTTATTGATCTTACCCAGGGAATAAACGATCTCTTGAGATTTAGATCAGACATTTTTAATTCGGAATATACAGTGTGCTATTCTGACGAATATGGTTTACAAAAAGAGCCTAAATCGCTTGAAAGCGAACAAACATATATTGTATGTTCTCAAAAGGGCCAACAACAAACTACGGAAGGCAATTATAAGCAATGGTGATAATGAGCTGGTAAAAGCAATAGTAGAAATAGTTTTAAATACATTACGAGGAAATCATAAAGTCAATAAAGCGCATCTAAGTGCTTTAAAAAAGTATAAAAATGCATTGCGATATATTTCATGTCCAAAGCGTACATTAAACTCTAAGAGAAAAGTCCTAATTCAAAAAGGTGGCTTTTTACCAATTCTAATTAGTTCGTTGCTTTCAGGAATTTTTGGAAAAATTTTAAAAAATGATCAAAAATAAGCATAATTTAAATAAAGTAATTTTAATGAACCCGAATACCTTACAAAAATTACTTAATAATGATCGAGGGAATGAATTAATAATTACAAAATTTTTACCAATTCTAAATAATAACAAAATAAGTGATTTTGATAAATGGATTAGGATTCGTCAAGAACTAAGTTTCTATCAAAATAAAAAACGTAGTAAATCATGGAATACTTCAAATGAACAAAAATCATACTTAAATTCAACGAGAACAGCTGAATCTCAAACAATAGAATCGATTGATATAAGTCCTAACACTTCAAAATTAAATTCAAAGTTTTCACCGAACATGTCGGAGCTTTCGGATTTACCTCAAAAAACTGATGAAGAAGATTTTAAATCAAAAGAAACTGCTAAGTTATTACCTCCAGAAAGTGATGATGAAATTCCAAATAAAATTATCAATAAACGAAAGATAAGAAACACTTCGTTTTCAGGTGATAAAGATGATATAAAAAAACAAGCAGTAGTAAGAGTAAAGCTTACTGAAAAACAACGCAGGTTAAGAGAAAAGTTAAATAAAATTAAAGCAACGGAAACATTACCATATCAAAATTTAAATTATATAACAGGTCGTGAAAAATTGCGAAGATCAACTAGAAAAAATTTAGTGCAAATAGGGAAAAACAAACTTAATTGGATATCTTACCAATAGCAGAAATTTAAATATAAAAATGAATTATGTAAATGATTTCTTTATTACATTGCTCAGTAATGACTCATTGAATGTATTTCCTGATAATGTAAAGTGTGCATTTACAAACATTGTAAATATCTCCGAAGACATGAATGATGACTGGGAAGTAGGCATTACAGATATGTATCTGAATAATTATATTAGCAAAACAACTGCAAAAGAAACAAATTTATCTGAAGAAACAGAGTTTGTGAGTTTAGTAAATGCTGAAACATTTAGATATAAAAACGTCGCTGTCGAATCGAAAATATCTGAATGTGGATTGATTTTTATTTACACTGACATAATTAAACCCAGGTCTGTTGGTAGTATGAGACCCCGATGTCTTCGTGTAATGCATTATAACGGAAAAGAAAAAAATATTCATATTAAAAATATTGAATATTATCCTTTGGATATATGGTCTCCAAATGAAATCTCAATATTAATTACTGATTCAAGTGGATATAAAGTACCTTTCGAGACTTCAGCAGTGCCGATTTTTGTTACTCTTCACTTTAGAAAAAGGAGAAGGTCAAATCTATAAATAATACATACTCAAATAATGCTTACTTAGAACACTAATAGTCATCATGGTGAAATCTTATCAGGATTATTATGTAAATCAGTGTGGAGCAGGTTTGTCCAATATAGGAACCCTATATGTAACCCCGCGAATTATTCAACAAGGTCGAGGAATCGGAAACTTTTTTAGTGGACTTTTTAATTACATAAAACCACTTTTCATTTCGGGTTTAAATGCTATAAAAAATCAAGCTGCAGAGACTGGAAAAGCTGTAATTAATGAATTTGGTAGAAAGCCATTAAGAAATATTATTCAAGAACAGAGTAAAATTGCTTTACAAAACCTATCAAATAAAGCAATAAATAAAATGACACGGTTTCAAAATGGCAGTGGAAAAAGAAATAAAAAGCGAGGTGGTAGAAAAAACCGAAATCATTTAACATCTAAACGACCACGTAAACATACCCAACCGTCTCATAAAAGAAAAAAATCATCAAGGAAATTAAATATTACGGATATTTTTTCTAACACAAAATGAGTAACCATATAGAATGTATGAAAGGCGAATTGGATTTGTTTGCACCACACCCTACGCAAAGTTCAATTCTACGAACCGAAGAGGTTTCTTATAATCCAATTGCATCCTTGGATGGTGCCTCTTCAATCGAATTTGTTTGTTTAGGGAATGGTGAAACATATCGAGATCTATCAAGTGTTTATTTACGACTTGTGGTGCAATTGAAAAAAAATGATAACAGCGTCATTGAAGGAAATGCTGTCGGTGTAGTAAACAATATCTTACATTCAATATTTAGAAGTTCATCAGTATATTTAAATAACATATTAGTTTCGCAGAGTGATAATAATTATCATTATAGAGCATATCTGCAAACAGTTTTAAACTATGGTAGTGACGCCTCGGAAAGCCACTTGGCCTCGCAAGGTTATTTTCCAAATTTCGGACGATTAACATCAGGAAAATACGTTTATCCGAGCTCTAATGAAACTCTGAAAAATATATTTCAAAATAGTAATAAGGTAGAACTATTTGGAAAAATTCATGGTGATATATTTAATCAAACGAAACTTCTTGTCAATAATGTTGACTTAAGAATTAATTTTAATATTGAAAAAACTGCATTTTATTTAATGGAAAAGGATAGCGAATCAAATTTAAAGATATTAGAAGCACAACTTTTCATGAATCATGTAACTGTGAACCCAAGCATTTTATTGGCTCATCATCATGTTTTACAAACAAAAAATGCTCTTTACCCATTCAGTAAAGTAGAAGTAAAATCGTTTACAATTTACCCAGGAAACAATACGCTATCAATAGACAATGCTGTAATTGGACAATTACCAAATTTTCTAGCTTTTTGTATGATTAAAAACCGTTCATACTCAGGCAACAGAGGACTAGATCCATTTAATTTTGAACATTTTAAAATGCAACGCTTTAATCTAATGGTGAATGGAGTTCAAGTTCCTTCGCAAGCTCTGGAATTTGACTACTCGAACTCTGAAAACGTTCAAAGCTCAAGAGGCTATAATATGCTATTCAGATCAAGCGGAATAAAACATTATGATCGTGGTCTTCAAATTACCAAGGAAATGTTTGATACGAACAGTTTTATATTAGCCTTTGATCTAACTGCTGATCAGGCAAATACCACCATATGTTCAAATTTGATGTCGCAAGGCACAATAAGAATCGAAGGAAGATTTTCAGAACCTCTTAGTGAAGCCGTTACTTGTCTGGTATATTGTGAATACGATTCCATGATTGATATTGATAAGCATAGAAATATTCGAACCCTTTTTTAAAATGAATACTTTACAAATTCACGATTTGCTTACAAAACATATATACACAAAATCAATTTTTAAAGGAGTTTTCCCTTCAGACCAGCTTCCAAAAACTATTTCAAAGTATCCGGCTTTAATTATTGCAAACACCGACACATCAGATCAACCAGGAACTCATTGGATTGCATTCTATTTCGAAAGTCGCAAATCAGCAGAATTTTTTGATTCCTATGGACAATTGCCCCAAAACAAGGAATTCGTGACATTTTTAAAATCTAACGCAAATAAATATTGCTATAACAAGCAACAACTACAAGGATATTTTTCTAATACGTGTGGTCATTATTGCATAATGTATGGTCTTTTTAAATGTAAAAAGAAAACGCTAAAATATTTATTAACAAATTTTAAGAGAAATGACTTTTCATATAACGATAAATTAATACTTAAAATGTTTAAGTCTAATTTTAAAAAATAAAATGCAAGATATTTAAGAAAATCAATGTAGTTTATTTGTTAAGTCGTTTATTTAGCTTATAATATTTTAACATAATATTGAAGGCCTCGTCTCTTAAAATTGGAAGCCTATGACACTGGCACGTATCGGGTCCTTCCGAAGCGTCATCATCACTCCAGGGACAAAGCTTGTAGTGGAATCCATATTTAGAATGGATCAGTTCTTTATCCTCTAAGTCCTCCAGAGTGCTCTTCAAATATAAAAGCTGCGTTACGTGCTCCTCAAATATCATGTCTTCGAACTGCATCAAGAAGAGCTCAATTTGTTTGGAGTCCATTATCGTTATGGTTCTTTTAAGGTTTTTAAAGACTGATGTTGGATTTAGAAAACTCAAGCCTTTATATTGGAAAATTTCATTTACTTATTTATTTACTGATAAAAATTCAATTCGTGCAGAACTATATCTATTTACATCCTTCCCCTTATATACCATATGGGTAATACCATTCTCATTTAATTTCCTAAAAGGTGTCTTAGTACAGAATTTGTTTACATAACTCTTAGGTAGAAAAATCCAAACATCTTTTTCGTCCTTGTCTGCTAAATAAAGAGCTACCTTAGTTCCATAAGGTGTCTTTTTCAGCTTACAACCAGTGATCTTATACTCAAATCCAATACATAGATCTTCAGTTTTTGTATAACCAATCACAGGCTTCGATTCATTCAGAGTCTCTAGGAAATCCTAGAAATTCAATAAAATTTAAACAGGATTTATTTATTAATGTCCTATATGCATACCATTTCTGACCAACGTGAGATTTGATTCGTTATGCTCTTGTAACTATTCGTATTATACTAATGCATTTACTTACAATTACGAGACTTTTATACTGTTCAGCACTACATATATATATATATATATATATATATATATATATATATTACAAGAACAAAATACTACGTGAAAGAGATACCAATATATCTGTTATGCTCTTTATATACATAAACTCAGTTAAGCCTATGTAGAATATTTTTATATACTTGAGTATATCTATCTCATTTTGTATAAATATATAACTTCATATGAAATAAAAGGTTACTACAAACCTAATATAAGACAGCACTTTTCTCGAAAACTCAGATTCAATTTTTATTCTCAGAATGACAAAGTTGTATTGTGAGTTGTGTTCGGAAACAAAATCGTTTGCTTCACGCAGCGGTTTAAAAAAACATACCTTAAAAGTGCATAACTTCAGCTATCAAAAATCAAAATCTTCTTATTATTGTTGCTTTTTCTGTCCCAATGAACGAAAATTCTGGTTGCGATATAATTACAATGTTCATCTCTTGCTGATGCACGATGCAGAATTAAAGAGTATGCGTAAATCAACGGAAAGTTATCAAATAAAGATAAAACAAGTTTAAGAATTTAATTTTGTAAAATAGTTTTATTTAATAAATTTCTGTATAATATAGACAAATTAAAAACCTAGATCAAATAAAACGTCTAGTAATGAATGGTCATCTTCATCCTTCATTATTCGTAAATACATGTTGGGTTGACTTGGCTCGATGAACTGATCAAAAATATGATCATCATCAGGAAACTCATAGATTATAGGATCTGTGTGCAGTATATCCATATCGAAATGCTGTGCACATTGCATTTCTTGATCGTCTCCATTGCCTCGTATAAGGTCATTTAAAACGTCCTGCGTTGCCGCTCCAAAAGGAAAATCGCTCCACTCAAGAGACGCAAATTCACTTCCAATTTGTGTAGTGGGGGTAGATGACATAGAAGGAGCAAATACTCCTCTTAAGAAGCGATCTATCGAATCCTCTGTGTCGATAGCCTCCACATAGCCTTCCTTCGAGCCTTCAATTATTTCGACATCAGAGTCTTGAGTTAATGGAACATTTATTCCATTTACTGAGTCAACAAACTCTACAGTAAGATCCATTGGTATGCAGTGCTGAGGTATTATAAGAACTGATCCTGAGCAATTTAAGGGGATCCATTTTTATACACGAGTATTAGAGAGTTTGACATCTACAGGGGGTGTCTACTCTTAGAATCCACCTGATTGGTTCTCGATTTAAGGAGCCTTCACAGACTGCAGACTGCACAGACTGCAATGGGGAAGTCAGAAAAGGAGGGCGAGCTATGGGTTTGGATGCAGGTAAATAGCCGCTTGACTTTCTCGATAATAGGTTCAAAGAGTCATAAATATTTGATTTTATGGGGTCTCCTAGCATAATGAAAATGGAGACAGATCACAGATAATTTGAAATACATATCTCTGTAGGGAATTATTTCGGATAACCGCAGTCAGGGATCATGAAATTATTGGTGACTACTAGTCATTGTTACTTTATAAGTAACATTTTGCAAGGCATACATTTAAAACGTGGGTAGCCTTAAGCTGAAAGTCGCTATGACTTCAGATTGTTTAGATTTTCTTCTCAACGGCTCCATAGCTTTTAGCTGAAAGTAGCTGGAATATACGGGAACGACGGTTTTTTAACGGTTTTATGATTATATGATTTTTTATATATACGTATACACGACCCTATAACCAGTTTGTTTGATATTTCTAAATATTTCTCAACTAATAATCCAACCACCAGTTACCTTCCTAGAAAATTGAGGACACAGTAAGGTGCATAGCCTTGAACAGAAATCTCACCCCCACCCTTGCGATCATCCTTATGACTGCTTGTGCGCGCAGGTACACCCCTTCCAAGATTGCTTGTGCGCACCCCCTTCCAAGATTGCTTGTGCGCGAAGAAGTGCAATTGTAATTTTGAGAGTTTTTATGAAAAGTCGTATTTTTAATATCAGAATCGTGAAAAGCATACCATTGGAAAGGGCTTGAAAAATCCTTTCCAATGATACCCAATTTTTTTTTTTTTTTTTTTAGAGAGGGATCCCCATAGCATATACCGAATCGGCGGTTTTGGCCTGTTTTCGGGTAGTAGTGGGAATATACGGGAGCGAGCGTCTTCACAGCAGTCTCCCCGTTTGGCGCTGAGGAACACAAATGTAAAGTTATCTCTCAAACCTATTTAAAATTATAAGCAACTCTTCTATACATAAATATCTACTCGACGAAGTAAAATCAATACGTAAAATTACACTCAACCCCAAAAGGGATCTCTCTAGCTCATTTTTCCTATTACACCGTTTATACACAAACCTTCTAACAGGATTTTTCTGAAACCTAATAAGTGTTCTAACAAGAATGTTCCAATAAGAATTGCATTTATCCAACTAAATGCGTCTTGACTAATCACAGGTTCGTGTCTCCGCTAAGTACCGCCGCTCCCGAACCGCCGCTCCCGTATATTCCCACTACTACCCGAAAACAGGCCAAAACCGCCGATTCGGTATATGCTATGGGGATCCCTCTCTAAAAAAAAAAAAAAAAAAATTGGGTATCATTGGAAAGGATTTTTCAAGCCCTTTCCAATGGTATGCTTTTCACGATTCTGATATTAAAAATACGACTTTTCATAAAAACTCTCAAAATTACAATTGCACTTCTTCGCGCACAAGCAATCTTGGAAGGGGGTGCGCACAAGCAATCTTGGAAGGGGTGTACCTGCGCGCACAAGCAGTCATAAGGATGATCGCAAGGGTGGGGGTGAGATTTCTGTTCAAGGCTATGCACCTTACTGTGTCCTCAATTTTCTAGGAAGGTAACTGGTGGTTGGATTATTAGTTGAGAAATATTTAGAAATATCAAACAAACTGGTTATAGGGTCGTGTATACGTATATATAAAAAATCATATAATCATAAAACCGTTAAAAAACCGTCGTTCCCGTATATTCCAGCTACTCATATGGAATATGAGTAGAACAATTATTAGATGGAAACCAATTGTTTTTCCAACACAATGCCGGGAGTTGGGGGCGGGGTCAAGGGGGCGGGCAAAGACAAGCAGACGATTCCCAGGCTTCAAGTGATGCCGAATCCGAATGCACCACAGATCCTGGAAAACTTTCTAATGCAGTGAGCCCACGAAACCAAAATCATTGTGGGTGCAAGTGCACAAAAAACATAATTATAATTCATCATAATATAATCTTGATATACACTTTTATAGATTTCAGGTTTCATGTTAATAAGAAGGAATATTAACAAAAGCTAAGTATCTTTGCGATATAAATTACAGCTTTTTTTTGAGGAGTGGATGGATATTTCTTCAAGTGCCCATTTATGGTCTTCCTTGCAGTCGCACATGTACTATATGCAGCCATACAAGTCTGGGTGAGAGTACATTATAACAGTGGGCTAGGGCAAACATTAAAGGCAGCACATAAAATGCTTTCTTTGTGCATGATAGCGCGCCCAGTTTTTCAGAAGCTGGGGAAGGAAATGCAAAAACAAACGAAAGCGTGTGCCGGCGGATGGAAGGCGGGAGAAAAGCTGGAAAATGTGAGCAAAAGGTATTGTTAAGTTGCAGAAAGACCACAACAAACCGACGAACACATAGATATGGAAGTGCACTCTCACATGAGCATTTGCTGGATGTATTAGATGTATGGGCAAAACGGACAGACAGACGGACTGTCGAAAAAAAATGGCATTTCATAAAAGATTTAACATTCAAATGTGCAGATAGAGTCCAGAGTACTCAGTGTGCGAGTGTGCAAGTGTGCAAGTGTGCTGCTTCTAAATAAAACTACTTAAGCACATGTGAATGAACAGCATTAAGGATGCAGGACTATGATGTGCATTTTTCTCATGTTTAATTCGCCTGTAAAATAAATTTCACTCGAAGTAGCAAAAATGTGAATAGCAAACTGCTCGCAGCGAATCGATGCATTTTTGTAAGGTTTCAAAGGACATGGCCAGGTGACCACCAGCGAACCTTTGACGCTGCGATTTTTCTTTTATTTCTGTTTGCAGATTCTTAATCAGGACAAACTTATCCGCTATGCAGGAGCATCAACAGCAAGGCTATCAAATAAACGAATCGTCGGACACGGCCAAGCATTGGAAAGGAAGGAGCTGTGGAGCTGAGAAGCTCAGTAGCCGAATGGACGGACAGCAGACACTATCTGCTTGTCCTTGCAAGCGGCGGCCCCACCTGAAATCCCAAATCCGAAATCAGAAATCTGCCGGCAGGAACGTAATTTAAGCAGCACGTTTTGCATGTCGCTGGCCAGGACTCAGCCCGCCGTAAAGGGCCGAAGCCCAATGCTCAAGTCCAGCTCAGCTTTTAGCCCACCGCTGCACAAAGAAAAGAGACTTTAAACAACAGAAGAAATTATATGACAGACACACTTAAAAAGCCCATTTATAGTAAACATTTTAAAATATAAATTAAAAAATGCGTATACATATTTGTATGTTAAATACAATTCAAAGCTCTTATGAACAAAGTCACTCGGAGTTTTTATTGTGTATTTATCTGCTGCCTGTTTCTCTTGTTGTCCTGCGCTTCCTTACTCATATTAAATGCAAAAGTCATTGAGCGCAGGACAACACTGCGGCAGGGGGGAACTTAAAGGAAGGGGCAAGGTGGCGAGGAAGTGGCAGAGGTAGCGAACCTGGTAACAAAAACAACTAGTTTATTTCCGCAACCTTGGACATGAGTTTGCTGTAAAATTTCGTGTTGATGATCTTACTAGGTTATGCATTAGTTTTTCGTGCTCGCCGTAAGTCCGCCTTAACCCCTCTCTTCACCCCCCCCCCATATTCCTTTCCATATCTGCGCTTTCACTTCCGCTCGTTCCGATTTGCATTTGGACCACCTCCCCCTCCCACCCTCTTGTAGCTTTGATTTTTTGTGTCCTGTCGCTGCGCTAAATCTGCACCAGCAACATGCATGCAGATTCTACGGAGAAAGGGGTGAAATGAAGCTCCTCCGATGTTGCTTGTCTTTTATGTTTATGTAAATTGAAGTTTGGCAGCAGCAACAGCAACAGCAGCAGCAGCACACCCATAAATATTAAGTATACGTGGCATTGTCCCTGCCTGTGCTGTGCTTCGCAAATTGCAACATTTTAGTAGCCCAGGAGGATTTGCATCCATTGACTAAGTGCCGCTGATGTACTATAAATATTCTACGTTTACAGCCAGCCACTTTGTTTAAATGTCTGACACCTCACAGGCTTTTTAACCAAAGTTGAAGTTGTCAATTGGAAAACTTCCTTATTAATGTGTTAAATATTTAAGTATTGCATGAATAATTAAGCGTAACAAGTAAATTTAAGTTTTTAGATATTTTAAATTTGCACTTACCCGCTGGTAAGCACTGACAGCCGCTGCAGCCGCGGACTTGAGGCTCTGAACTCTGTAGGTTGCCGGCAGAGGGGGCGTGGCAGGACACCCAAAGCGTTGTGGAGGCATCAACGGTGAAGGTGGTAGTGGTGGTGGTTGCATCAGCGCCTGGAAGTGGGTGAGCATAGGCGGTGGTTGTGGCGGCGGTGGAACGCTCTTCGCCTGCAACAAAGGCTTGCAATCCTCCGGCGGCGGCAGAGGAGGTTGCACATGCAACTGATGCTGTTGCTGCTGCTGCTGCTGCTGCTGCTGGGGATGTTGCTGTTGCATGGGCAACATCAAGGGCACAAAGATCATCGACTGGGCAGGTATGTTATTGTAAATAGCAGGTGCCTTGTTGCTGCCGCCGGTGTTGTTGCACTGTTGCATGTTGCAATGCGAATGACAATGTTGCATAGTCAGCAGCGGCTGCTCTGTGGCAATGCTGCTCATGTAGGTGCTCGTTGTTGCAGTTGCTGGCATCAGACAGCTGCCGTATAAACAGTTGGCTGTAGTTGTTGTTGTCTGCTGCAAAGTGGTGCTGCAGCTGCCTAGTTGATGCTCCTGCTTCTGCTGCGACTTTCGGTTGAGCGGTGGCGGCGGCTGTTGATGCAGCAATCGCGGAACGGGCAAATGCTCGTAGTCCTGGCAGTCCTGGTAGCAACCGCTGTTCCCGGAGGCGGGCATCGCATAGGGCTGACTGTTGGCACGGGCAGCGGTGGAGTAACTTAGCAGCTTGGGCGCCTTGCCCGGCGGCTGCCAATGGAGGGAGCAGGGCAGGATGCCCACCAATCCCAGTCCCGCGGCGGGACTGGTCGGTACTCCGGTCGACAGGTTCGCTATTTTTGGCTCCTCTTTATATTTAGCTGAAAATTAAATACCAATATTAAAGACTATATTTACAGGCCGCCATTTAATAAGTAAGATCAGTTTACAAAACAGAATCAAAGGCGTACTTTCAAACAATTAAACTATCAATCAGCCATTTAGTGGCCAACAGCCAGCGAAGTTTGGAAGTTCAGAAGAGGGCTTTAATGTAAATACCAAATCATATATATTTTTAATGAGCCGAGCAATTTTCGGGCTTCTTGTTATCATTCCGTTGCCTTTTCCTCGGCAACTGCTTACTTTGGCTTTTCATAATTTATGAGTTATTTTCGGCACGCTTGATTAAAATGTACGCCTTATTAAAACATCTTTGAGAACAACAAGGTAAGGAGGCGCTGGCTGTTCAAAAAGTATCTTGTTGTGGGCGGGGTTCTTGGCGCCTCGTCTACCGATTCGCCTTCAATGGTCTGGCATCCGTTGGAGGCTTTCAGAAATCACTCAAAGTTTGTCAAGAACGAGAAAACCAATTTTTCAGCTGAGTGCATTTTAATTTCGTATACGCCCCGTGTTCGCCTGTTGAGTCCAGCAGCCCAACAGCCCAACAGCCCAGAGACCGAAAACAGGAGACCGAATGCCTAACCCCGAACTGTGCGTGTGCGATGGAAAGTTTGCTTTTCATTGCAACACGCTTGAAATGGCAACTTGGACAAACAGGACGGGCAGGGGTAACAATAACACGGGAAAAACCGAAAAACTCGAAGGCAAATGCAAGAAAAATTGGTCGGGCCTGTTCCCTTTTTCCATTTTTCCTTCTAGCCAGCTACCATTCCATTCCCTTTTCCTGGCCAATTTGCATGGCTCTGTCCATAGAGCATTGTTGACTCCGTTGGCTTCGCTTCTTGGAATGTTCCAAAACGCATTTTGGCCAGAATCGAGTCCTTGCCACAGACCAAACAATGGAATATTAGATGTGACAAAACAGGTGCACGTGTCCAGCCATTGTAGCAACTGCCTGTAGCCAAAATTTCTAAGCTGGGAGCTATGCATTCGCCTCAGCCAGTTGGCCATTGGCCATTGGCCATGGTTAATTGTCAGACTGGCTGCTGGCCATAAATCCCCATTTTACAACATACGTGCAGTATCAATCAGGAGTCAATAGGGCTACTTGACAGAGGACTCCCAAGATTGCGTATCTGAAATGAATACTGGGATCATTCCACAGGCTTGGCAATCAATCAATGATGTGAACAGTTTCGAAGCAGTTTATAATGATCTAAAACAGAGGTTCGAGTTCGTAAATCGCATTATTTATATTTCTTTAAAATAAATGATAATGAAAACAAATAACAAACCGCCTTCAAAACGACCCAGATTATTTCCCAAAATCCGCTTTTGAATCTGACAGGTTTTAAGTTCCCGTTTTGCGGGAAACGAAAGCAAATATCTTGCAAACAAATTTCCATAATTCCATAAATACTTGGCCCGCATAATGAAAAATATTTGCACAACTCAAGATCAAAAGTTTGGTGGCAGTGCTGGAATAGTTTAGTTTCAGGGTTTAGACAAGCAAGACAGCAACTTTCTGACTTTTCTTGCTGGCGATTAAGTTGCCAGCATATGGAAAGTTTCCATTTTGGCCAACAATTTTCAGCTGTAATCGTGTTCAATTTGTGTGCACAATACGAGTAACTGGGTAGATACGCGTGCATATGCAACTATTGTGGCTCTCGGAGCTTAATTACAAAAACCCGAAAGGGGTTTAGTCCGGTCGCATAATCACTGGCAAGGACACAGACCGACCGCCGGAGTCCTTTGAAAGTATGTTTTGTGGCCCTGTGTTGTCCGTGAGATATACAAAGCTGAAAGTACAAAGAAACTTACAAAAAGAATTTGGTAGCATCAAAGCAAAAATTTTTAATGAATTTCTTGCCGGGCAGCAGCAGAGCCGTAAGCCTGCAAAACGCACCATACGCAAATGCAAAAGGCGCAAAAAGGACCTGGACCCCGCCCCCCAAGTCCAAAGGCCCCCCGCACCCCATTGCCCGTTTCCTGGGAACGGGAATGCAGGGTCAAAGGTCCGGCCAGAACCGGCACCACTTCATCTTCCCTTTTGGCCGCTGGCCCCGGTGCCCCGGCAATCGTGCTGCTCGTCGGTGGCCTTAATTAAATTTAAATATTTTATCACCGAAAAATTGCCAGGCGGCAGCAACTGCGCAACAACAACAGCAGCAACGGCGGCAGGAGCAGCAGGACATGAAAAGGGTGCAAATGTGTGGGTGGGCGGATGGGTGGATGGGTGGATGGGTGGATGGGTGGATGGGTGTGTGCCTGAGTGCAGACAGCCGAAAAATACTGATGTGGGTGTATTTTTCATTATTTGCCCAGCGCTGCAACTTTTTTCTGCGCCCCACATGCCCGCCCTTGCCATCGCCACACTTCATATTCAATTGTGTTGAATAATTGCCATACGCTTTTTTGACCAACGGTTTTTGACACTTTCCTAAAAGGACACACGCGCCCTCAAGTGCCCCGCCCACAAACACACATTCGCACACAGACACACACCAACTCAAGAGCCGCCCTCATGCCACATTTGGAGTTCGGTTTTCCCTTTTTTCCCAGCAACCGAAAAGTGAGCAAAACACTCGACCAACCGGGCGGGGAAACTCCGAGGACCTCTGGACACACACAGGGACACACACACGCAAACAGAGCAACAACAAGCAGCAGAACAGCAACAACAATTATAAAGGGAACTGGGTACAAAAACAAAACATGCCAAAAGCGTTTTTTGAAATATCTTTGTAAATATTTAAAATGTTCTGTACATGCGGGCGCTTCAATCAAACCGAATCGGCAATGGCGGTGGGGGTTTAAGCGAAGAAATGGCCAGGATGGGGGTCCTGAAAAAGGTCCTGGGACAGGGACCAAGGCTATTGTGCGCCAGGCAGAGACCGGGACAAGTTTTAAATAGTTTTTGTTGGCAAATGTCAAAATGCAATTTGATATTCATAAATTAATGAAGCGCCATTGCAACAAAAAACCTCTCCTGGATTATAAAGTTTTTACATAAATTATGTGCGAGGGCTTTTGAGGGAAGGGTTGTGATTTAAATCTGGTATTTAAATGTGTAATCCTTGGCTGATTATAAATGCATTAGAATGGCATGGAAATTCTTTTCAAATTCCATTGAACTACCATTCGAATTTGGAAATAGTAAGGTTAACGTCAGACTAATTAAAATACATTTCAGTAAAGAGGGATTTTTAGAATAATCCCTTTTTCGTTTTGAATTTTCTGGAACTTCACAAAATATACAGAAAAATTAACTTTTTTTAATTATTACTCATTTTACAGAAGTAATAGCACTAGTGGTACCATAACTGATTTGCTTTAAAGGACATAACAAATAAAACTTTATTTATTTTTATAATTTCGTAAAAAAAGCTCTCAAAACAGAATGTTTCAGAGTAACAGCATTTCAGATTCACTCAGGATATTTATTTGACTTAAGGATCTGCTTTCTTGTACACATGCGCACTCATTTAAGCCGCTGTTTTCCTTTGCGGCTTCTCAAAAAAAAATTGTAAACAAGGTCAGAACACGTAGGCCAAAACACGTAACACAACAAAGAGAGCGGCCTGCAGAGGTCCTTCTACTCACACTCTCTCTATCTCTCACGCCGAAGTGCAGTGCTCACTCACACTAGTGCAGGTCCTGGCAGGACACCGCCCGAATGGCCCACTTTTCGATGCCTTGTATCGAATTTTTTTATACTTAAGCACAACAAAACTCGCGACTCGGAGGGGGCAGGAAAACAAATCGGGACGAGAATGGGGAAAAACGGAGGGGCGGACGAGCACGTGGTAGCCGTGAAAACCGGGAAGTCAGGAAGAATATCCTTCCCAAGACATTAACGATTAGTTCTGAGCGAAAAGCAGCGCCTCGTGTCGACGAATTGACACTGAAGAGCCCAGTCGCCAAGTAGCCAAAGTCGGCGTCCAGCAGTTTCAGTTGCCTTTCAAGTGGCAGCGCTGCACCACCACCAAAAAAAAAATAAAGAAGAAGAAGGCGACCCATCACACACACACATACACATACACACGTGTGCCACCAATACAGTGCACGCAAGGCGAACCAACCCAAGCAACGGAATAAAGGCGAACGGCTCTGCTCTGTGGTTGACATTATCGCATGCAACTAAATCACACGCACACACACACACACACACAGCTGCAGGTGCACCCACCCCTCGTCCTTTTTGCACCGCCCTTCGTGCGCTCATTCGCTCGTGCAACGCGGCGTATGGGTAACAATGGAGAGTGGCTCACACACACACACACAGCCACTAACACTCGGCTATCTGCCTTAGCGCCATTTATGGCATTTGATATGCTAATTTGCACATATTCATAGAGAGAGAGCTAGATTAAAGGAGAGAGTGAGAGAGAGAGAGCAAGGACATCCACCACCAGGACGCAAAGGTGCGAGTGTGGCCATCTGCTGACTGAACGAGGCCGGCTCATCGTCAGCTCCTTCGTCCTGCTGCCTTGCTCCTGGCCAAGTGGCTCACGAGTATCTCTGTTATGATGGCTCTTCAGAGCGCCCGAGTTTTGAGTCCTGAGTGGCAGCAGGTTAAGTTGCTTGATGAGCTGCACTTTGTCATATGGACACACTCTGCGATTCCATTAATTATTTAGAGCTTAAAACGAGAACTTTAAGCAGGACTTTCTGCTAGCCTAAGGAATTGGGATACAAAGTAGTTTACAAATGATTTTTAATTTTAATAGAATTGGTTTTCACATGCCCCTTTGAAGTTGAAACAAAAACTTATTTGGAATCTTCAGCAATTAAAGGATTTCATATTTCACCATTTACCACCATTTTTTTTAAGTTTATAACTTATTATCAAGTTTCATATTCTATTAACTGTAGCGCACTTTTCGAATTCGTCGAAGTCCTTCGGCTGCATCCACCACCGAGGAGCAGCACCACGTTTTCGATAGCTCTCTCAACTCTCCGCATGCTGCAAGGATTCTCACCAATACCAATGCACTCGCAGTCCAGTGGAAATGCATGTACAACACAGAGGCGGAGTCTGAACGCTGGTCATGTAAAAGCCACAAAGGCTTATGTATCCAAAGGGGAGGCGCCATTGAACAAGAGTATATAGTCGCTCTCTAGCTTTAGTTTTCCTCAGAAAAGACAAAATGGTGGACAATTTGCGTGTAAAAATATTAGAAAACGATCATTTCCGGTGAAAACCCCCAGATAAAACGACGCCTCTGCGCTTTGTTTACGAGTTGTTTTGCGGACGGGATGCAATACAACAACAGGCTGGCGGCCAAAATGCGATACAAGTCACGAAGAGTCGCTCACCGAGAGCGAAAGTGACTGCTCCTTGTATCGCAATTTTCCTCGGCTCGCTCTCGGCTGCAGAACTGCGATACAAGCCAGCAACAACTGCAGGGAGTATGAGCACGTGGCATCCTGTTGAGCCTTTCCCGAGGAGGAATCAGCTGACAGGACTCGGCAAGCGCACCTGACACCTGCTAGCCGGCACTGCCGACATCGACGACATCCTGGTCAAACCGGCGTCCAGTTTGACACATTCCGGACACTATCTCCCGCTGGTCAGAGGGGCACATGTGTGACGCTATCGAACGATGGCATCGTTGGCCCAAAACTTTGTCATCCATCCCGGCGAGAAGGCCATGAATATTACTGCGACTTTATCGGTGGCAGACAGTCTCCTGCCCACTGCTTCTTTGGCAAATTATGCAAATTTCAGATTTCCCAAGTAAACATTTACTTTACTTTTCAGCGCAGACAGCGTGGCCCGGCGGCGCTTAAACCTCCGACTTGCAATCTCCATCGCTCCTTTGGCTCCTTTTGGCTCCTTTTGGCCATTTGACATTCGTTAAGTTTTCTTATCGCGCGCTTTCATTAGCGACCGTCGTCTGGTTCGGACCCAGAGACCTTCTAATTGTCTTGCAAATTAGTACGCCAGTGACGAAAAAATGCGAACCCCAGAGATGATGCGGGAAATCCCAGAGTTCGCCGTTTATTTACCCATCGAACAACCGGAATGAGGAGCATGTGGCATCTGCTTGAAGGAAATGAAAAGTAAACAAAGCTGATGCCGCTGCCGCCGTGCCACATTTGGCGGCATGTGAGCGGTCCAACCCCCGTAATTTTTGAATGGCGATTTCCGTTGAGCACGAGGACGTGCTTCTGTCGAGGATTAGCCTCCCAGACACGGCAGCTGCCGAGCACCGTCACCGTGTCCGGCGGAAACGCACAACAGACACGGCCCACTCCGGCGTATTTTTATAGACTTTTTCACTTAATCCCCCACAGAAGCATAACACAGACCTAACGCCAATCGATTAACTGCCAAGTGGAAGGCTTTAAAGTGGCTTTAACTAAAGTCTGCTGGCATGATGTACGACCACAAGTTGGTCTTGAATATTTCATGAGCTCTTAAAGGGCTAGATGTTTTTTGGAAACTAAACAGTCTAGAATATATTATTCATCGTCTTAAAAAGTTGATTTAGTTTTTATAAATTTGTTAACTACATATCCGATTTTTTACAACAATTTTTTTTTAGATTTTTTTATAAAAAATAATGCGTTTTTTTTTTATAGCAGTAAAAATAGTTGTCCAAGGGTCGAATGCCATACCTCGTTGAATTCGTAACAAAAATCCCTATCGATCCATGTAGATGCATTGAAATGCTAATTTTTGGCCATTTTTCGCAAATTTTGATGATGGTACCCCTTATCAAAAATGCCAAATATTCCAATTTTTTTTTTTTTGAAAATTAAAAAAGTTGGGTTAGACATAGTTAGATATGTTAATTAGCAGCACAAACCAGTTTTTATTTTAGCTGTGCGGCCATTTTTGGCCAAGTTATGGCGAAAATGCCGATTGAAAATACCCGATTTTTTAAAAAACTTTTTTTTTTCGATTTTTTGATAAAAATAATCAGTTTTTTTTCTATAACAGTAAAAATAGTTGTCCAAATGTGGAATGTCATACCTCGTTAAACTCGTAACAAAATTCCCTATCGATCCATGTACATACATTGAAATGCTAATTTTTTGCCATTTTTCGCAAATTTTGATGATGGTACCCCTTTTCGAAAATGCAAAAATTTGTCAAATTTTTTTTTCTAGAAAACAGAAAAAGTATGGACATACATAGTTAGCTATGTTTATTAGCAGCACAAAACAGTCATTATTTTTGCTGTGCTGCAATTTTTGGCAAAGTTATGTCGAAAACTCCGATTGAAAATACATAACTCAAAAAATTGTTAATCATATTTTCCGTAGATCTATAAAGGTTAGGAATAAAGTCTTTGAAGTTTATAGATTAATATTCTTTATGATTTATGAAGTGGGTATCTCATAGATTAATTTTTGTTACCCTTTGAAAGGCATAATTTGCAGATACTTAAAAGCATCAACTCAAAAATGTCTGTTAATTTGGGTCCCCAATACTTCATTTATGGCTTCGAGGAGGAGACAAGATGTTTTTGGCTCTAATTGAAAAATTATTGGGCCATAAAATATGTAAGCGGCGTAAAGACGATGTACACAGATTTAATTGGCTCCAAAAGTTTCAAGTACTTTTCACTCTCGCCGAGTTTAATACATTTTTAAATTGTTGTGCAAGGACGAGTTGGGCCCACCGTTTGATGGCGGTACTTAACCGAAAGTTGAAGAGACATTTGCAAATCGCAAAGTATAAACAAAAGTTCTTTATATTTTTGCGCATAATGAAATCCCACAGCGATGGGATGCCGCCAGCAAAACATTCTGCAAAATTACCCTTAAAACAAAAATGCATTATTGTCATCTAAAATGCAAGCATGCATTATCCTGTCACAGGTCCTTTGAGAGTTGGCTTTTTGCGTTGCTCGCCTGGCTGCTCTACAGCTCGAGCAGCTTCAGCTTATTTTGCTCCGGCAACGTTTATTATCCGCACAGCCCCACTCCGCATTCACATCCGCAACCGTATCCGCATCCGCATACTCCGAAGGAAAGCCAGACAATAGTACTGGCCGTGTCCTTCATAAGCCAGTGAGCTGGGATCAATTTGCCAGCAGCCAGAAACCTTTTTAGTTGCGCATGCAAATATGACAAACACACACAGTACGAGACCAGCTATATTGCCCGGAATAACCCTTTCCAATCCCAATCCCAAACCCAATCCCCATCCAGATCTCCTCCCTGAGCACTCCGATCTAATCCACTCCTTGGCTGGCCCTTTGGCCATCTGTGTCTCGTGTTAATGCTGCATTCTTGTGGGAAATTATCGCTGTCGGAGGGCCAGAGACTTCGACTTCGGTTGCAGTTGCTGGCCAAAAATTTGAATTTGCCAAATTACATATTGAAATATTATTGCAGTGCGCCCTAAATAAAAATTCGCTTGCCGGCAAAGTGCGAATTTGACAATTTTTTTTTGTCCCCCCCATTTGGATATTTTTCTTTCCTCTTTTTTTTTTGGCTTCCTCCGGGGCTCGAAATTGCTTTCAAATTATTTTGTCAGCTGCGAAAACGTGGTGGCGATGGGTCTCCAGTTCGAGAATTTCACTTCGTTTCCGGTCCGCAGTCGTCACTTGCGTGCAATTTGCGGCAAAGGCGAGTGGAAATTGAACACAGATTATTATTGCTTATTTCTGCATGCGTTGCAGGTTCGCCGCTCGCCGGATTACAGTAATAAAAGTCGAGCAAGGGAAATCATACGGTTACGTTCACGACTACGGCCGGAGTCCAGCTCTAATGAAAGCCCGTAAACCAAATCAAAAACGAGCAAGTGTTAGGTATGCCACGGCGCCAGTCTCAACTATCAAAAGGGGAAGCCCTTTATTACCCTGTAAAGTATCTACAGATACAAAACATCAAATGCTCATAAATATAGAATTTTTTCTTAAACTTCTTTGTTAGCATCATTTATTATTCATTTTATAATTACAAGTAGACCACAGATCCTTTATTCCGAATCACCAATTCCCTCACAATAACGAGGTATTCGAACGGCAACGCTTAGAGCGCAACTGAAACCACAGCCGCAAATTGAAAGACAATAAATGTGCGCAGTCATATGGAAAATTGTGATATTCACACAATTTAATTAACATGAATAAATATTGTTACAGGCGGGCGGGTGGTCGGGACCTGTGCAACAACAATGGCATTTGGCAAATGGCAGTAGGCAGTAGGCAATCGGAGTAACCGGCTAACGAGCGGACAGCATGGCGTATGAGTAACGGCGCTCGTTTGATTGTCTGCATGCAAAAGAAACAACAACGACGATGGGCAAACAAATCGCAAGAAAGGACAAACTGCGGGGAATTTGCGGCCAAAACAAAAGGCTCGACAGACGGAAAACATCATAAATCCCCGAAAATCTCACTGTGTGTTATTGTTCGAAAGCCGAGCTCATCAGCGGTTGCCAGTTGCCTGTTGGCTGTTGGCAGTTGACTGTTTTGGGCCAGAATGTCGCACGCCTGCACACATTGTCAGACACTTGAATTGCCAACCCAAATGGTGGCTAATCAGAGCATTTTCCAGGAGTTTAGCGCCAAATGCTGTGACACTGCCATGCCACGCACTTTGAGGGCTCTTCATTAGCCAGTTTTGCAGTGAGCTTTGGCACACGCAGAACAATTTTCTTCTCTAAGTATGATAAGTTTGGGTTTGGGCTACCCAGATTTGGATTGAAATCACAGCTTGACTGCCGGCGACACGACTTTATTAGGGTCTCGCCTTTGTTTTTGCGCTGTCACCTCTGACCGCATGACCGACATGATTTCGGTAGATTAAGTGGAAATGTCAGAATTTGCTTTAGCCATTTACGACTTTGCTTACATTATGCTAAACAAAGAGGCGCTTGAAATGAATAAACCAGGAATTAATACGCATTTTGCCAAACAATTTCATTAGCAAAAATTTCAATTAGTTGCACGATTGAATCGACAGGATCTCAACAACTTTTTACGCCGCTGTGTAAGTGTGTATTAAAATCAATTGAGAAATCAGTAAAAAAGTAAACGCGAATTGGCGGCCCACAAAGTTTTGCGATTCACGATTGAAATCTTTTACGGCCAGAAATTATGAGAACATTTTCAATTTGAGTTCTCGTTCTCATTCTTGGGGGCGCGGGAAGCAACAGAGCGTGACACAAAAGTAAAGCAAACTTTTCGCTTACAGTTTCATGAGCACGGGGCAACAATCGCTTCACTTCAGTGGCAAAGACGTCGAACTGCCAGCAGCACCACCATGGCCCTAACCCACTACCAAAAAACCACCATCGGTGGCAGCAATTCGCATAACAATAACAATAACTTGGCTGCAAACATTTCAATACCAAGATTCAGCCACGTTCCAATTGCCGGGGCAGCAAAAGAGTAGATAGATGGATGAGATCTGTGCACTGCACAAAATTCTGGCAGTTGCAAAGTAGAACTGACTATTTCCTTGCCATTTAATCGTTTGCAGTAAGTAAGAAAGCGAAATAAGTGTATGTGCTTTTTTTCAGCGTGCAAAGTGGAAAGGAGTTTTCCGGGGTTGTTGGAGCAACCGGTTGTCTTTGGCCGCAGGTCAAGTGTTTCGGGCGTGGGTCCAGGCACAACACACCACACACCCACGAAGGTCCTGGCGAAAAAAGTCAATTGTTCAAGTTAAAGTGAAACTTTCTCAAGAAGTTTTCCCAGACGCTGCTGCCGCCTTTCTTTTCGTGCCTTTATCTGTGCTGAAGTGGGGATCTGGGATCTGGAACTGTTTGGATGTACGGCGGAGCGGGGTGAAACGCTTCAATGGTTGCCATTGACACGTTAACTTTGCAATTGCAAAAGCTCCTCCCCCCTACACCCTACCCCGTACCCCCTCCAGCCCATGTCGACCCATAATCTCGTGTCTGCCGCTAAACGCAGTTTTTCCGCTTATTTCGCCAGCTGTGCGTCCTGTGTAGACAGTTCCTTTCGCTGCGTGCCTTATCTCCGCCAGTCCGCCGTGTCGTCCTGTGCTGACTTAAACACGGCTGGACAAATTGTCCTTTAAAATTCAAGCGATTGTCGACATCTCGCAGCCAGCACTCGCAAAATGCACGACACGCTCATATTTCAAATGTAAAGTTCATGTTTATATTTTGGCTAATGTTTTTTTTCTAGTCGAGCAGTCGAGTGTGCTGGACAAAATAATAGAAAAAGTAGCTGAGAAAAAAAAAGGAGAACAAACCACTTTTGAGTTTGACACCAGCTGGTCCCTGCCTGCGGTCGCCCTCGAGGGGGAGGGGGCGGGCGCCCCTGATCAGCGCCCCCCCCTTCATGCCCCTCGGGCGATCCATGGTTGCCACTGGCTGCCTGACTGCCTGAAGTGGCCGTAAAAGCATTCAGCATTAATAGCTTGAGTGAGTTTCAATACATATTGTCAATATGGCCATTGGCCAACACACTGCGAAAATTACTGAATTATTGTTCAGTTACTGAACTTAACTATAGTTGTTTTTGGCAAGCATCATAATAAGAAGCAAAAAACTAAATAAAATGTGTAATAAGGTTAATAGTTTTAATTCAAGTGCAGGCATTACTATTTAAAGTGAAAAGCGGAATGGTTTAATTAAACTGCAAGCTGTTATACACAAAGCTCCTATATCCAAGCATCTTTATATCATTGATTCAAAGATTCTTTCTTTCAGCTACATCTTTGATTCAAAGATTCTTTCTTTCAGCTACATCTTCGAATCAAAGACTCTTACTTTCAGCTACATCTTCCATAAATGGATGTTTAAATATTTCTCTCTCTGCACACACACCACGGCACACACGCACACAGTTGCAGCGACGGCGAGTCGCCAAATTGATGACAGTTTGCCAGAGTCAGTTGCAAAAGCCGCAGCAGCAGCTTCCATGGGTCCCTGGGTTCATGGGTCCATGGGTCGATGTCGATGGCGATGGCGATGGCGATGGCAATGGGTATGGGTATGCATATGTGGACCGACCCTGGCTAAATACATTGAAATGGCTTTGGCTATTTGTTTTTGGGTTTTTGAAGGAGGCCAGGGGTTTGGGTTTTGGTTGGCGGGGAGGGGGCGAGCTTAGACTGTTATGGCTTGTGCCATTTTGGCACTTTGTAATTGCCTTGTTTGGCCTGTTGTCTTTTTTTTTTTTTGGCCCACTGTTCATGTTGTTATTGCCATGTTGGCAACGCATTTGGCTTCGTTTTTTGCGGCCTGGCCGGGGTTTTAGCTAAATCTATGCCATGAGCCATGTTTTTATATATCAATATTTGCACAGTGCCATGCAATAAGGGAATTACAAATACATGGAAATGGAAATACAAACGGCGGAAATACTCGTACGCCTCGACTTTCGGTCTCTCAGGGCGATAAGCCTTGCTTATGGCCGGCATAAAAATCTATTGCCAGCCGCAATCGGGCAATTAAGGAAATATGAATATAAATTGGATAAAGATGTGTAATTTGCCGGCTTGAAGTCGCACCCAAAAATAATTTGCCAGTCGTTTTTGTACGATTGGAATTCCGCAGAGTAAGGCCTCGAACTTGCCGGAAATTCCTTGGGCCCGGGCGGATGCATTTAGAATTTATGTGGCACTTGTCGGCCCAAAAGTCGCGCGAATTTATGTCCCGCATTCGCTGACCACTAACCGTTTTGGTCGAACGAACGGCGAGCTTAAGAATACTTTGTCCGCCGGCAGCCATCGTTTGTTTTATTGTTATTGTGCAGTCATGACTTAAAAATTTGTCGCTCAGGCTTTCCAGGACCCCCAAAAACAGGAGCAGGACTTCGAAACTCGGGGCCGTGTAACACCGACAGCCATGACAATGCAAAGCAATTTCCGCCGCTGGGGCTTCGCTTTTATTTGGCCATTTGTTTGTGAAACCTCCAACCAACCTCACATGCCAAGCTCACACTCGTAAAAACTTAACCCTAATATTAACAGAAAAATGCTAATTGGCGGGTTGTAAAGATAGGGTCTATAAAAAAGTTTTAAATAAGCCAGGAAAATTCCTTTTCTTATGTTTAACCATCAATGGTAATTGTTTGTCTTCAAGTAAACACAAAATAGCTCTTTTTTAATAAAATTTAAATTCCAATACAGAATGCTTAATAGCAACTGAAAGGACTGCAGTTTGTTCCGAGTGCAGGACCTCGGGATCCGTATGCCGGATCTTGATGCGCGTGGATTTGTCTATGGCAGCCGGAAGTCGCAGCTTGGGGAGATGCACTCGTATGCGCGGTGCAAATTTATCGTTTTTAATTTGCCGCAAGCGCAAAGAGACGAAAAAAAATCATAGAGGAGGCTAGTAAATAAAAACAAGAGCGAAATATTGAAAGAAGTCGGCTGTTGGCGGGGCTGAGAAAAAAAAATGGCAGTCGCGTAATGCCTTTAATGGTTTTTGCATTGCGAGCAAACCCCATTCTTTGCCTGCGACATGCCTGCGGCGACTTATTGAAAGCTATAAATAAGGATTTCCGGTGACGGGCAGATGGGGCGTATGAGCAATGTCACAAGTGGCACAGAAAGACGCAATGATTATGCGGTTAACGCAAATTTGTTTGCGGATTTGCTCAGCTTTTTGTCGATGGTGGCGGTGTTGTGGTCAAGTGCTTATAAGAGCCAACGCCTCATAAAATATCCACCGCAAGTGCGATAACTCCTTGGCCCCCCAAAAACTTTTGCGCCCAGCAAATGAGAATAATAGCCCATCAAGTATCCTGTAAATGACTGCAGTTGCACTACAGTTTGAGTACGGAAATTGCAATTTTATAAACACAGGGCATAAATTCGCCAGATGGCAGGGCACGAAAGTGAAGTCGTCGGTGTTAATACCCTGTACAGATGTGGAAAACCCTCTGCGAAAGCCAAGTCACGCATACCCGGGCGAAATCAGAGCTCCGACTATGTTGTACAATTTAAATTTATGTTATAGCCAAAAGTTTGTAAAACTCAATTAATTAACTTTTGTTGCACAACGACGGCAACTATAATACAAACATGAAACTCGCGAGCATAACAGCAGCAACAACAAAAAATATAAATGGCAAACAAGGGCCGGCGAAACAATAACAATAACTAATAAAAATATTTTGTTGTGGCAAATAAAAAATAGAAGAAAATTAACAAAATGGCCAAAACAAGGCAAACATGAGAAGAATCATGCAGAGAAGCAAATGCAACGCGGTCAGCTACTGAAAACAATTTGAAAAACTAAAACATTTCCGTCAGCAAAAGACCGCAGGAAATCAGTGCGAAATTTGTGGCACTCTGCGGTTGTTTTTCTTCTGTTCATTTTCTGTCCAGCCGAAGGACGCGTATACGCCCCATGGACGCGCTTTAATGCCCGGCCATTGCTCATACGCCCCGTGAACCGGCCGCCGTTCATCATCGCCGCCCTTTGGCGCTTTTGTTCCAGCGCCGCGCATTGCATGTTGTTAAAAATTATTGCAGTTTCTGTTACAATTTGTTCACTGCCACGGCTCGGACTCCCTAATTGCAGTGTATTAAAACATCAAAAGTTAACAGCCAACAACGCACAGCAACTGCCATTGCCAGCAGTGAAGTGCAAAAACAAAAAAAACAAAAATATAAAACAAAAAAAATGAGAATGTACAAAAAAATTGAAGAAAACTTTGACATATTTGTGCGGCGAAAATAATTTAAAAGTTTTGATTGCCAGCATGTGTAACTGTAGGAATTTGCAATTAATTTCGAGGTAATGACATTTGTTTTCCCAGCCATCGTCCATGGTAATTGAATTCGATTTACTGCGGAACCTTCACATGCCATGGGTTAATAGTTTTGATTTCCAATCACTTGACTCGCCCAATGAACCATGAGCTGCAGTGCACAAAACTCAATTTATACTTTTGTTTTTCTTAGGCAAAAACTGGCCAAAATAACAAAACTCACTTCCAACTTTACTTGTAGTACACATATAGCTACACTTTTGAAAAATAAGCCAAATAAGACGATGCATTTTAAATGGATATTCTAAAAAATAACAATCTGATTTTGTGATTTAATTAATTTATTAATTAATATTTCCACTCGGGATTCACAATATAATTTTATAATATTGTTAACAGATATGAAAGTCTCGTGGCAATATTAAACAAATAATGACCATGGAGAGAAACTTAATCAATCAAAGAGACTTCATTATTTTCAACTACTTTTTCTACAACGAACATCAATTATGGAATTGAATTATATTTAATAATCACAACATATACTTTTAACTAACATTCGCTGTTTTATGCAAATATAATATATCACAAATATTCTTAATTGATTTATTAAAAAAGGTGGAACAATTAATGCCAGTGACTTGATTTTTTTGTGTGTACAGTGCGTGTGTATATATGACTTTTAGCCATTTGTGGGCGCTTGGGCGTGTCAAGGCAAGTAAGTAACACACACACACACACACACACTCGCACACACAAACTGGCACATGCACATGTTTGTGTTTGCGGGCAAGGGTATGTGTGAACGTTAATTTCCACAATATGTTGTATCCTGCAGCCAAAAGTTAATTAAAAACCAACAAAACTCGGCGCTGCACACACCACCGACCCTCGAGTCGTCCTGCCAGGACTCCAGGAGCTTGTGGGCTCCTGGAAATAGTTGCCAGCAACTCCTGGGCGTCGTCAGTCATTTTTCTGCTTGCCAGATCCGAAAGCCCGGAGCTGGCAAGCGCGTGCTCCTTGGAGGCAACCCCTTTTCGCAGGATTTGTTTATGGACGCGAAAATGCCATGCAGTTACCCTTTTTTTTTTGATTAGACCGCGCTCGTCGAAGAGCTTCGGGTTATTCAATGGCGATTGGCGCAAACATTCGCACCCATATGGCGCGCGAAAATGGAATTTTTAATCCAATTTAATTGGCAGCAAGGAGCAGGGATCAGGATTCCGGAATCAGGCTCTCCATTTTTACCCCCACCCAATCATTCCACTTTCCGGCAAATGTAAATGGAGATGTGAAATGTGCTCGAATGCCGCGGCGCCACGGCAACCAGAAGTGTCGGTGCGGATTCGAGCGGGACTTTAATAAATAAATTGGCTGCCAGCAGTCGGGATATGCACAATATGCTTAAACAAAACCCGTATTAGAACAAAGCACGTCGGCGACACATATATTTAAGGTCGCAACAACGCCACACAAAAAGGCAACATCAGCGGCAAACACAATTTCGCAGCGCACGGCACTAAAAACAAAAGCTAAAACAAAAAGCGAGTAAAAAATAATAAAAACTTGCTGCACTTTGTTGATTAAATTTCATGCTTGGCTCCACCTTTTGGCGCATCGAGTGCAGCTCCAAACACCGCTCCAAAATGCGAACACAACCCGACGGGTCCTGGCAGCCACTCACCCCTCACCCTCCGTTGCAGGCTATTAAATCTAAATTTAATTTTTGCGCTAACGCTGACAGGAACAACAAAAACGGCAACATCAACTGCGAGGACAATGCCAAGGAAACCGGGAGACTTTTGGCTTAGTCGCTTTTCGCAGCTTTTCACAGTTTCAGCGGGAATGGCCAAAAGTCAAGTGAGAAATGAAAAGATAATGGTGGATCTGTAACATTGTCGGTGCATTAAGACTGGCGATCTGAGTCGAAAAGTTGTGGTAAATATGGTGTAACAATTGGACAATGAGATGGCTTCATACGAACATTCCTTTGTGCGTTTCATTTTAGCTACAATGTATAGTAACTTGCTTTCATGGAATGAAAAAGAGTTGATTATATCAAAGAACTAAATAAAATCATAACCTACATTAAAACTCATATGAAAGAATATTATGTTATAAAACTTGGTTTTTCTTGTAAGGATATGATTTTCCCTTTGCAGAGCATCAAAAAGACTGCCATTCAGTAAGACAAACACTAGTAGGATGCCACGCAAAAGTGACTCCACTTTCACCACATTTGCAGGTTCATTGAATGACTTTCCCTCCATTCCATTGTGACTGCTTCTGGTTACCCGTGTGATTACCATATGCAAAAGCGAGTCTCGTAAATCAGAGCAAATATATCCCGGCTCAGGCTTATTGCGGCAGCTTATCTGCTTATGACAGCTTTCCGCAGCACAAGCCACAGCCCGAAGGACTCTTAAAATGAGGCGGCAGCACATAGACAGACAGCATAAAACAAACGTCCAGGGACGCGACAAAAAGCCAAAGGACATAACCGAAAACCGAAAAACTGAAAAACTGAAAACTGAAAGCCAAAAAGAACCGCAGCACACAAAGAGGTGAGGAGCCATAAAAAAAATATAGAAAAATTCTCGGGGCCTCTGCTAGCCGGGTTACAAACTTTTGGCGAGCAGCTGCCTTCGTCACTTTTTCGGCAGGACAGCGCCAGAAGACAGCGGCAAGGACGAGGACAGGATAACGCGTAAAATTTTCATTGTCAGCTCGGCCTGGTTGCAAACCAGGGTTAACTGTCAACGACATCTTATTATGAATTAGTGTTAAATGCCGCGCTGATAGCGCTGATGGCACTTTACAGCAATTTCGCATTAAATTTTTGGACAACGGCAAGCGGTTCGCGGGTTCATAAATATTTTGCTAGTGGATTTATTTTTATGACTCCCTTCTTAAAACGAACGGCCAGGCAGCAGAAATCAGAGTCGAGACACAAAACTTGTTAATAATGTGTGCAGTTGGCCAGGGGAAAGTCCCGCGTGCCGCATTTTCGACACTTTCCAAAACAGTCACGTAACCACGTCAGTAATAATCACTAAAGTTCCGGAGCCACTCACTCCTGCCACCGTTCTTCTTTTTTCCTATTGGTGTTGGTGCTGCGATGTTTTGTGATGGTGTTGGTGTTGGTGTTGTGTCTGTTGCCGGGCTCATAAATATTTCAGAGGCGGCGGTCTCCCAAAACAGGCCCAAGCACCCAAATACCCAAACACCCTGCAAGGTGGGCCGCTGGTGGTTTTGCAGTTCCTCTAAATTATTGAGCACGGCCCATCACCAACATCAGAGGCGTCAGCTTGCACTGAGGAAAAAATCATAAGCTTATATAGAAATAAGACGAGAAATACAGCATACAAACTAAGAAAACTTCAATGGCTTAAATCATTTCCGGTTATTTCATTTATAAAATATTTATACTCATAAATATAACAACTAAGCTTTTTATTGTGTGCTCAGTTTTATTTTCAGTACATTTAGCCGAAAATCTCCACTGCCATGGCTTATTTACATTTCGTGCGCATCGCGCTCCGTGATTTACTTTTGCGGCTTAATTTCATCTCCAGACATTATTTGTGCCCCGTGCGCAGTTTATCTCTAGCGTTAAGCACTCGACGCCCTCTGCACCATCCAGCGACTTGCCGACTGTTTTTGGCCGCATTTGATAAACTTATGCAACTGCACGTGCCAGCTGAACGGGCGTGAGGTGGCTCTTTATGGCCCAATCCGTGGATACAAATCTGCCCGAGTTAAATTAACGTGGATTTATAGTTAATGTGTCTGCGCCGGTGACTCGGTTCAAAGACAAAAGGCCAGAGTGCGAGTTATACTCATCCTCGTCACATCATCATCCTGACCGCAGGGAAACAGCAATCCAGGAACCAACTGGTTACCAGGAACCAGTTACCAGGACATTCAGCGGTCTCCCAAACCCGTGGCACTTGCTAATTGATTATGGACTCGCTTGCTGCTCCATTGAAGCGTCATCAGCTGGCGCATAAATCAAGCAAATGTCTACGGGGCACCACTTGCCCTGGCTGGGTTATGTATAAATTTGCATTTTTAAACAACAAAAGCAAATGTAATAATAGCAAAAATACAAAAAAAAAATGTAAGTTACCCGGGGCTGGTTGAGTCTTTTTTTCCTGGCAATAAAATTGATTAAATGGCGCAGTTGAATGAACTGGTGTGTAACTCGAAGTTCTTGGAAAGATTCCCTTTAAGTCGACAAAAGGCTTTAAATTTGAAACGTTGTTCAAAAAACTTACATTTTTCTCAAATAATTAAAAAAAAAATTAATAAACTACACCTGTCACTTCAGTGCATCTGCAATCAATAACCAACTACTTTAAATAGTTAAAATGTACTAAATATTAAAAAAAAAATGCTTGCGTGCTAGCTTTGAAATAAAGCATTCATTTGAAGTGTACTTTTTTTCGAAAACGAAGTTTTGACAATTTCGAATGCCCAGCAAGAGACAAAAGTTTACTCGGCAAACCAAATGGCTGTCAACAAAAAAAAAAGGAGGCACTTGGGCACCCAAACACACGCATTCGCCATGACATCGGTCAACTGTAGAACTATTGAGAACTATGGCAAAGCTGCCACTTGGGGAGCGGAAAAGCGGGAAAATCGGAAAACAAAGGCAGCTCAAAGCCCAATGAGCTGCGGGCGCTGGGAAAAGCGTGCAAAGGCTCTTAGTTGCAAGTGCAGCCACGTCTCGCTGGCTGTCCATTATGTGTGCTCCTCCGAACAATGCGATGGTGCAAGAAAAACTGCGACGCCAGCGCGGATAAGTTTTTGGGAAATTGTGAAAGGCCGTCAGCGGCACGAAGGCCAGCAACAACCACAGAAAAAGCCAGGGGCGAAAGCAAAAATCGCTGCAAGTGCACAGATACACGGATACAGATACAGCTACAGCTACAGCTACAGATACAGATACAGATACAAAAAGGAGCGCGGACCAGAAACTAAAACGGATGTGCAGTTGTTGCAGAAAACAAAGATTCGCGGCGCTGAGCATTCGTGCGTGAATGCGTGTGAATGGGCATGAATGTGTGTGTGTGAGTGTGTGTGTGCGTGTGCGAGTGCGAGTGCGGCTGTGTGCGTGCACCGGAAACCATTAGACAAAAACGTACAGTTGCAGCGGGAAAAGAACAGCACAGGATTTTCGCATTGTTGAAGCTGCCCGAAAGTGGACACTCAGTGTGGGCCGTGATTTCTATGCACAGCGATTTGGCAAATACTCTTTCTATAAATGAATAAATATATCAATTTGAAGAAAGCTACCGAAGTCAACACTCGTATTATAATCATTACCAAATATTTAACAAAGTGCAGTAATCAAAAGTAAGAGTAATTCGTAGCCTTCTTTTGACCATTCTGCACATGAACTGGTGGCGCCCCAAAGTAGGCAACGCTTTCGTCTCCTACTTTTAGAGATGCCTGTGCTGAATGGATTTGCTTCCGCCGCGGGCTGTTAATGCAGCTGGCACTCTTGGCCCTCGGTTTGTCTGTTTAATTAAGCGAATCTTATGTAACTGCTGGCAGGTGCCGGTCACCTGTGCGCCGGAATTTGCTGCATCCACACACACAGAGATGCTTACTTAGCAATGCAACAGCTCGCAGGACCTTCGAATGTGTATTTTTCTGGCTGCTAATGAGTGGGCCGACTTTTGATAATGGCCATCTGACGCCCTTACCGTGTTTGCGCGATTAATGGCACTGCCGAAAGTTTCTTTTGTGATTTTAATGGCCTTCTTTTTCGTGATGAAAACGAGCTATTTAATTAAAACGTGTGGATGCTGGCCACATTTTATGGCGCTTTTCAATTTTTAATATCACTTATCGCTGGGTAATTAAAATCATTTCGGTTGTTTTATTGGCAGCGATTTTAATCAGCAGCCTAATGAGCTAATCAATGCACCAAAATGTAATTTCCGGGGGGGGGCAAAAAAATGTGAAGTATTTTAATTAAAATTTTCGCGTGCTTGCTGATAATTGTCGAACAAATGTTTCCATTAATAATCTAATTGCGCATAATGCGTGCAAAATTAGCACTAAATTAGTCACGGCCAATGCACTATTGTTGCTCTACGGCTGGCCAGAAATGAAATTTTCCAGCCACCAACGTGCCATGAGCCAAGAACAATGCACACCAAGGATGCATAATTCACGAAAGTTAAATTAACCAACATTTACAGCCAAAACAATTGTGGAAGCCAAGCAAAATGCAATTACATCGCTGTGCGCACACTTTTGGGTAACTCGAGTGACTCGAATGGCTGCTGCTGCTGCTGCTGCCAAAAGCTCAAAGGTTTATTAGATTTGCCCTTTTATTAAGCGTTAAATTATTTCGTAAATTGTTTGCACTCCGCAATGCAAAGTAAATAAATACGCCTCTTCCTGATCCACCCCTTTTTGCTATCTGTGTCTGCTGCAGTCACTTCATTTCGGCTGCCATTTGCATGGCTGACAGGCTGAGGGAAAAGAAGGCGCCCTGCGGTGCTTTAATTAATCATTTGTGAGGTTGCTCTCGCCAGCAAAACTACTTACACAGGAAAGAAAATATTGAATAAAAGCTTATTTTTAAATTTTAAATATGTTCCACAGGATAATCTAATACACAGAAACTAGAAAAAATCACTTTTTCGATGATTTTGTAAATAATTCCGAATTTTTTGTATATCAAAGTTGTATAGATTTTTTTCTCAGTGCTCCTAGTCCTTTGAAATGGGCGGAGCGGAGGTGCATCCTACAAAAAGGCGATTAGCTAGCAGGTCCTGCGGCCACGCCCATCTAGCTGGGCGCCCCTTTGTTTGCCGAGTGCGGCACAACTTTGTCCCAGGCTCCGCAGATAAATAACTAACTGAATAAAATGCATAAATGTGTAAACAAACTCTCACGCACACATGCTAGCACCGCAGGACAATGGCTGCCTTTGACGCGCGTACCTCAGATGTTTTTGTTGTAGACACAGTTTGCAGGACTAACAAAGCCACAAAGTTGGCAAAGGGAACTCAATGGAAGGGAAGAGCCTGCGAGGCTTCCAGCTGTCCTCGCAACTTTAAAACAGTCATAAATTCAAATACTCGGCGACAAGGACCAGGCATTAGTGGCCAATACAAAGGGTTTGGGGAGGGGGTCGGTCCAAAAGGAGGAATACTAAAATTATTTCCTGTTCCGAAAGAAAAAAAGTCAGCACAACAAGAGCAACTACAACCGGAAGCTCATCCATCGCCGTGTGCACTGCGTCTATTTTATAAGCTTTGCCAAATCTTTTCGAGTTGATTAAAAACAATAAAAACAGCGTGTTTCTTATGGCCAAAAGCTGAGCCATAAATAAGCAATTTATTGTGCGCTTCCGCCGTGTTGTTTCCCATTGTTCTGGCCCAAAGTCAGTGGCTCAGCGTGCGGCCACTCCTGTTTGGTCCTTGCTGCTGCCCTGACCCTCCTGGGTCCTTCGACGATGCCGACGCCAACTGGACAGAACTGGGAGCTTGGAGCTGGGAGCTGGGAACAGGGAACAGGGAACAGGGAGTCCTGGTTGCTGTGAGCTGGGAGCCAAGAGCTGACAGCCACCATATAACCATTGGCTTCTGGCTTGACTCCGTTTGGCATTCGGACGGCTTTCGATGTTTATTGCAGCATTTGGAGTGAAAGGCACAAAGCAATTTCCGCTGCCGTGAGAGCTTAGCAATATTAACAAACTGCCATTGCCCGCCCCCTCAGCGAAGGGGTTCATCTGCAGTGGGATGCCCAACTGACATGACTTATTTTTGCTGCGTTTTACTGCTCCGCCCTGGGTTTATGCCTTTTCAACTATAAATATGGGGCTTAGCCTTGATTTAGATTAATGCCAAAGCGTTGAGCATTTAGAGAAGGGTTATGGAAGAATTCTAAGGACTTTTAGCTTGTATCAGTAAGTATAGAAAAAAAAAACCTAATTCAGTACAATTGCGTGTGTTCTGTGCGAAATCAAGCACACACTTATACATATCTCAAAAACATGCACCCACGTTAAACAGGAAGCTGAAATTAAGATCGTGCTGGCAATTATTTTGCCAGCCAGCATATCCGACTCCTTTTAGCCAACTCGCCTGAGGGGGGAATTGTAAATTCAGGAACGTATTTCTCACAACGCTGCTTATGATTACTTTTCGCTAATCGCTCTGCATTATTTCCTTTCAATTTGTGGCTTTTTCATTTCGTGCAATTGAGCGCGATGCTGACCACTCATTGCAACAAACCAACACACAGGCGCACAGCACGTCCTTCTCACACACACACACACTCACACACACAGTAGCAAAGATAGAGCCATTCTTCGGCATGGTCACGTAGGAAAATTGTTTGGGTTGAAAATCTTTTCGAGCTCCCCACGTGTACGTGACAACACAAATAGTTTTCGGTGGGCATTTTTTTTTTTGTTGTGTGGATATATATGCTCGATATTCGAAATAGTTTCATTGCATTTTTGACATTTTTCTTTGGCCACTAAATCCATTAAAATTATATATTTTTTGGCATATGCCTTTGATGCGTCGCTCTAATTTCATTTTACTGCAATATTTTTGTTTTATTTGTCCTCGTCCTTGTTGTCAAAATAAATTGAAGATATTTTATATTTCTCATTTTTCCGATTCGATCACAGAGGGGGGGGGTTTCTACAATTTGGGTGTGCGAGGTGTGCGAGGAGGGGTGTGTATAAATTGGAAATGTGTATGTACGGCCAATACCGCAACACATCCTGTGATACGTGCATATCCTGCTCGCCTTCAACTGCAGTCCTCGCCAAGCTTGGCCACAACAATTTTCTAATTAAATTCGATTTTCGCCATGCATGTGGCATAAATTGTTTTGTCATTTTACGGCAACTGTCCATGGATGTGTTCGACTGCCGGAATATTGAAATTATTGGAATGCCGGAACGTACAAATGTACTGGGGTGTGTGTCTCTGTGTGTCTCCGTCCACAAATCTTGTACGATTCGGGCCAACAATCGCTTGGCTTGCCTGGCACTCGCCGCCGCCGGCCACGGTCTTGTATATTCATTTGAGATTAGCAAAAATTGAAAATCTTTAGCCCCGGGGCCGAAGAATGTTTCACCCTCGTCCTGGTACTGGGTACTGGGTACAGGCAAAATAATAACCCGTATAATTGGTGAACATGGCCAACATGTGCCCGGCTCAGACCAGCAAACCCAAGTATCCCAGTATCCCAGTATCCGAGTATTCCGGCATGGCCACATGTCCTCTGGCGCAATGCTTTTTTTGTTGTTTCATTTATTGTTGTTTTTGACTTTGGTGGGGGTGAGACATCCTGTTCCTGCTCACATATCCGCATCCATGTTTTATTTATCAGCGGGAGACTGAAGTTATCCGGCAGGAGGCTCATACATGACCTCCTTCAATTACCCATCTGATTGGTCCGATCCGGCTTGTTTATGCGCTTGTTTATTGTTCCATATTTATTATTGCTCCGGCTTGCACTCTATTGCTCTCATTATGTAGCACAAGATGTGGTTATTATTTCAGCCGTCGTTAGTGCTTCACAAAGATGAAAAATGATGTATCAAATGATTAGGGGTATGGCCAATTTTAATGGCGCTTTTCAATTTACTTTCTTCATCAAAGCTGAAGCTGATTTCCGGAAGTCGAATAAATGGTGAAGAATGAAAGCCAGCAAGATTTTCACCATCTCCTTACCGAAATCCATCCAATCACTGACCCCACCATCCGGCTATTTCTATCCTCCAGGCAATCCGAACCGAGATGCATTCAAATCCCTATCGCTGATCCGCATACAAAGTAAACAAAATCCCATCTGGGGAAAAAGTGGAGATCCCAGTCTATTTCACCTGCTGCGCTGTTGCCTCGGCTGCTCGATTTCACATTGACAAAATTAAATTGAATATTGTAAAAATATGCTGGCCATAATGTTGCATCCAGCCAGGGGCAACCTTTACGAGCAGCTATTAAATATTTGTCCTTGCCGGCGACGACGGAGCGATGTCCTCGCTGTGTCCCCTCCATTGCCATCCTGTCCTCTGCAATCTTGTCCTGTGCTATCGCCTTCTAAATATCCGTCTCATCGACGGCAACAAAAACAAAGAAGTGCAACAACAGGAGCGACAACATTTCACTCAATTCAATTACCTTAAGAGTGCCGCCATCAAGTGTCTGCTTCAAAGCAGGACGAACAGGACGAGGACCTCGTGGAACACAGCTGATACACCAAAAGAAAATTGTTAAAAAAGTAGATTTTAAGATTTAAGATTTATTTATAATTGTTATAACCTATATCGTTATAACTATATATAATGTAATATTCTATGGGTTACCTTTATTATCTTAATGAACCACCTTTATAGCAAGGATATTATTTATAAGCCTTTTTAATATAACTTTTTTCCAAGTGAAGGATCAAGAGTGTGAGTGCAGGACCCCTTGTTGCAGTTGTTGTTTCTGCTGTGTTTGGCATGTTAAATCCCACATTTGATGTGCTTAGAGCAGCTCCTTGCTGTCGCATTTCGTTGACTGTCTGCTGCAAGGATGTGGATGTGGATGTGGATGTAGTTGTGGATGTGGTGGGAAAAGGGGTCTGAAGCCACCAGCGAGCCACCCAGCACCTCCTCCCCCTGTCAGCTGACAATTTTCTTTGGCTTTACCTGTAAACTCGGCTTGATTTATTGCCCTAGCATGTCAGGCCAACCGTTTGCAACATGGCGTGTAATAAAATTTTAATCGATGTCGTACATTTGCATGCCAATTGCAGCCGGTTGGAGGCACTTTGAGGCGGATCCATGGATCCTGGGGTCCATGTGCCTGGTCTAGCTCTCTTTGGTCCTTGGCAACAAGTCAAGGCGAGCAACTGCGTCACATGCCATAAAAACGCATAAAGGGCGACACTGGTCGCCTTAGGAGCTTTCCAAACTTGCCTCCCATGTAATTTGATGCGCATTTGCATAAAGAATGCGGAAAATGCGAGTAAATGCAACTGTAGCGCAGCGGAAAAACGTAACAGAACACAATTATCAGAGCCCAAGCTCTGAGACACAGGGAAAATCGGGGAAAAGCGGTGACTTCGAGGTAGCGAAAACTTTGTTGCATCGTTTGCGGCTGCCGGAGAAAATATAAAATGCGAATATAAATTTGTATTATTCTTAAATTAAGAACGGAAATGAAAACAAGAATTGAAATGGTCCTGTCAACCGCCCCCTCTCCTCATTCAGCCTTTGGAATCCCGGCCAGTAAATTGAAAGCAATGCAAATCCTTAGGCGGCAGACTCCTTTCGCGGCTTGTAATGAAAAAACTTAAATGGAATTTGAATATGCGGCGAACGCAAGACGCAAGGTGAGTCCTTGGTCCTTGGTCGCAGTAATAATAAAATAAATTCCACGAAGAGTAAATGCAAGATAATAAATCACCAAATAGAGTGGGAACTTTGCAGCTGCTGTTTAGCAAATCACTTTTGTTTTTCTAATAAGAATAACTAGTGCTTATGAAATCTTATTAAAAAATATCTATACTACTACTTTTCCTTTAATTTGAGAGTACAAAATAAAATATAAATTTCACTGATTTGTTTAAAGCTGCATATTTGGCATGAAGGCTCAGTAATCCCCCTGGCTTTCAGTCTTAATTACGCCGTTGCCAGTAAGCCGTTAACATCATATTTGCCGACCATTAAATACATTTATGCCACACATGGCTGCCCCTTGACCCCAAACCTCCTGTCACAGCAATTGGGCCTAAGCTCCGTCAAGTGTCAAGCGTAATGCAAAGAACAAACAACAAACAGCTAACAGCATACAACATACAACAAACAACGGCAGACAGTTGTCACAATTGCGGCCATTAAGACGCTGCCAAATTGCTGACCATGTCCGAAAAGTCAAAGGGACAAATCTTTTTAATAACCGTGTGCGTGTGCGCCATGTGTGCGGAATAGTTGACACGGTTTGGAATAGGAATCTCGAATGGGTATCGGGATTGGAGGCATCTGGATGTGCCAGTTAATAAAGACATAATGGCTGAGATTTATTTTTTATGGTCCCCCATTTGTGGTTGATATTATTATCGCTGTATTTTGTTGCCTTGTTTTCGTGGCCATTTAGGCCATGTGGATGGGTGGGCTGTTGATGGTTATTTGGCAAATCACCTGCGCTTCCTTACAAGCTTCCTGCTCAGCAAACTTAATACTTCCTTAGGCAAAAATGTAAAACAAGAAGGCATCAAAGTCCACATCCACCCACGTGCACATTTAGAGCAAAAGACGGACAAATAGCAGGCTAAATTTCAGCTCCTTCGAGTCCTTCCAATATGAACTACGCACACACACACAGGGGCGTATTACATATAATTTTGAAGGAGGCCTCATCCTGCCAGGTCTGCACACCTGAATGGTTAGCTACCTGGCTAACAAGCCGTCTTGTCCTGTGCTGTCCTCTTCTGTGTAGCTTCGTGCTCTGTGCTCCATATTGTACTTAATTTTTTCACCGACGCCGGCTCTGAAGTGCCTTTTTCAATTTCCCCAGAGGCGCTTCCGATCAAACAGGAAGTGCTTAAGTTCAAACTGAAGTAAAAGTGCGCTCGGAACCACCCCTTCGCCCAACTTCGTCGCCCACTTCGTATATCAGCGAGCAACAGTCAGTCAGGACTCTTCAAAGGAGGCATCATCACAGGACCTGCCATGCGGAATCTGAATTCACTACAAACAACACAGATTTAAAGTCTTTAAAGCCTCTCAAAATATATACATATTATAAAACTAATTATGCATTTACATTAAAGAGTAAATATTATTATAAAGAAATAAATATCATCAACAAACTATATAGAGATTGTGGTATTTTTCAAGCTTTTCCCAGCAACAGATATGCCCTCACTGCACTTTTCAGTTCCTTGAATACCCTACGCACCCCGCCCCTCCGCGTACCTGTAACTTCATTATGGGGGCGTGTGCGCTACGCCATAAGGTATGCCATATGAACACAAAGGACAGACAAAGCTGGGGGTTGAAGAACATCATATTTCATGTGGCTAATAAACATAGCGCCGGAGTCCGCAATGCGGGAGTCGCCGAGTGAACTGCATAAATTTATTAATGAGTGGGAAATGAGGTATTCTGTCTGCGGGGGAGCAGCTCCAAGGCGGAACGGGTGGTGGTTTAGCCCCAAGGCCACAGGACTGACAACTAAGCCTCCGCTGCCGCTGGAACAAGGACCTGGAGTTTGCGGAAAAACAATAAGCCGGGAATTTCGGGGGCAACACCGCCACCAGGATACACGGATAGGCTGATTTACGTACCAGCAAAAAAGTCGTGCGGGATCAGGAGTCAGATGCCGGGAAGGCAAATTGAAAGCACACGAAGGCAGCAAATTTTTCCTGCCTTTGCTGCTTTTTGGGGTGAAAGCTAACCAACTCCTGTGATTGATAAATATTTAAAGCGCAGCAACAAAGCGAAATAATTGAAATAAGTGAGGGAGGGTTGCGACTTTTACACCCGGGGGTGGCTGCGTGTGGCCCAAGATGTCCTGGCACGTCCTGCGATGCCCAAACCTGCCCTGCCATGCCATGCCCTGCCAATTGTGACAACAACAAGCCAGGATGCTTGTTAACCTCACGCCAAGTCCTTTTCTCCCCGAGACGTTGCTGCACCTTCATTCAATCTAATTTCGCTGCTTATCACTGGAGCTTAGCTGCTCTAAAATGCGAATGACATGCCAAAGTACTCGAGATTCAGCAGATTGTCGCGTCGCTCCGCACACACACAGGATGCCAGGAGCAGCAGCAGCAGCAGCAGCACCAGCTTCATGGAGATTGGAGACTGGCAAAAGGAGACTGAAGGGACCCAAGGACCCAGGACGAAGGACCCAGGACGAGCACTCAATGAGCATGCTTCACTGCAGGCTTTGTTTGCCGGATGAACAGCTGCTGGCTCGATTGTTGGCGTCACCTTCGTTGCGCTTAAATGGCTCTCAGCTCTGCCATAAATATATAAATATTTTCAGACCTATTGCGCTTGTTAATGAGTCTAATGGAGTGCTAGTAACATCACTGATTAAAACAAAAAATCCAGGAAAATATTTTCACAAAGTAAATCATATATAATGTGATTCAGGTAATTAGTATTTCTTTTGAAAGGGTATTTCACAGGCATCCTTCGACTTCCTTTACAAAATCCCACCTCCTGCTTTTTTCTTTGACTTGGCTTGCTGCGTGGCTCCGCTTTCTGTTTGAATAAAGTCTGTCTGTGCCCACATAATGTCGCAATTCTGGCAGACATTGTTTGATTTGAATTCATTGTCGTGTAATTTGTGCAGCACGCCCCCTTTATTTCTCTGCCGACCAGCCCACTCAGTCTTTTTCACGCTCCTTACTTTAAGCATTTCGTGTCGCTAATTACACTGTAATTAAAATTGCTGTATTTACACACACACACACAGTTTCGGTGTGAGTGCGTGCAAATATTTTTTAAAAATACATATCACATGTACACGGGCGCATTGCGCATACGCCGCGTGCACCGCTTGCACTTGCATGAGCTTTGTAAATTAAGCGTGAAGCGGGCCGCAGTCCGCTTTATAGCCGCCCATCTGGTTTCTTTTTTTCTTCTTCTTTTTTTGGAGGGGCGTGGCCGGCATTTAACACATTTCGCCCTCGTCGATAACAAGCTGTAACTGTTTTGGGCGGCCATTAGGCGAGCGGGCCAGCTCGATTCTCATTTTTTTTTTGCCCATTCGGAATGCGAGTGCGCCATTTTAATTGCTTTTCGCTGGCCGTCATGCATGCTGGGGCCCGAAAATAGTCGCCTAAGAGTGCTTTTGCGTGTAGCTATTTTCAACTTAATTAATAGCAAACACACGGCCGGCAAATGCAACGAAAACAGGACCAGTAACAAATGCAGGTGGCAATAGGACTTTCGGTTTGCACTTTGCGTTTGTACTAAAGTACAACTTTTAGTTTTCAGCCCGCACTTGATTTATGCGGCCAGCCGTATGTAGTTTATGCATAATGCAGGTCGCAATTAGTGAGGCAAATGTACAAAAACATATCGTGCCAGGACTCAAGCTTTCGGAGCTTAGTCCTCGGAATCGGAATCAGAATCTGAATCTAAATCTGAATCTGAAACGGAGGCCAGGACATCTAATATTTATTATCAGTAAATTACAATTGTCTTTTACATGCATGCGATTAATTCCATTGCTGCTGGTCATAAATATTTATTTACAACTCTTCCGAAAAACCTGTCATGGCCACAGGGCGTTTGTTTGCCAAGCACTTCGCCTTTTGTCCTTCGATCTTTGTCTTCGTCTCATGGCCTAACAGCAATGTCCTGGATTTTTCAATGACATTTGCAGTTTTAATTAAACAACAAATAATAATTTTTAGTACCAACTGCCCCCCAGCCAATCGAACTTCGCTTTATGCTGGCAAATGAAATATGATGGTCCCCCGATATTGGAATTCCTTGCCTTTGCGTTCCTTTCTCAGCAAAAGTGCATCAAACATAGTGCTTTAATTACTTTCGAGTCCAACAAACAGAGATTGCCAGAGGTTCCAGGATCAGGAACAAATTAACTTTACCGCTTCTGGTTTAGTTGCGACTGCATACATATACATATATATATATAAGGCAGTGCCGTATTCTATCCGCTAATGAAGCAAAATTATCAGCTCACTCCGTCGCCGTAGTCACTTTATACCACCTTCCCAACTTGCCCACCTTCAGCAGGTGTGCACGGGGCGATAATGATTGTAATTAATTTAATTTCGTTATATTTTCATCTAGACACAGCGAGTGGCGATCCTCCGCAATGCGCTAAATGCTTTCTGTTTTCTGTGACTTTTGCCAGCGTCCCCTGCTGTTTACGGTTTTCACTTCTTTTTCGCTACACAGCGGGAAATTCAAGTGATTTTTTTGTTTTAATATAATTTATACGCGAACTATCCATAACTGCAGTTCTGTCGATTTTTAATTAATGTTTAAATAATCAATAAAAAAAAAAACAGTCTGACATATTTCAATGAATCTTTTGTTTCGTAAACAATCGCAATATTATTTCTCTCTGCAGTTTATTCCTTTCGCCTCATTACGTTTCGTGTCTTGGTTGTTTTTATGTTTTTTTTTTTAAGGCATGCTTCATTTGCAGTTACTGTGCCACTGGCCTTCTGCAAAATCAGTTAACTCCCTTTGCTAATTACTAAAGTTTTATTTCGCTGGCTCCCCATTCCGCTGATGAAGACCCAATAATCTTGATTTTCGTTCTGGGAACGTATGCTCCATGTGCAGAGGGTTAATTAAAAGCCGTAAAACTTTCAGTCTTACAGTCTTTCAGCCGGTGATTACATGGCACACAGGATATGCAGGACTTTGGGCTTGGGAGACAGGCTCGTTTTGCAGGCCCATATGGCCGCCACTTTGACAGTTGCAGTTCAAATGTCAAGTGCACTCCTCCGCTGCAGATACAAAGGACCAAGGACCAAGGACCTGTGGAGTGAATGGGCCTTGTGATTGACAACGGGAGCATGTAAACGAGACTCCATCTTAAGTGCGCCGCAAGGACAACACTTTCCCAGTTTCGATGGGCAATGGCGGCGGCCATGTCGATGAAGTGCACCATACACCATCAGCTCCATTCAACATTCACCATGCTCCATCCTCCATGCTCCATGCTCCGGTTGCCAAAAGGTAAATATTTTTGCCTCGGTTATTACATTTTCGAGCACTACCAGGCCAACTAGCTCGTCGTCGGCCAGATTCAGAATCAATCAAGTGTTCAAATTTTAATCAGTTGCCCGTTCAAGTACTTCCATCCACTCTTAAAGTTTGATGCCACAGCCACAAGGAGACGCCAACGGAGCACCCTTTGTCCGCCAGTTACACCCGGATGCCCTCGAGCCACTATCACTGGCCGTCGGAAAACCGCAAATTGCACGTTGCCCTGGCCAAGGATATGCCGCAGCAAGTCCTGGCGAATTTTGATGTTTTTGCCAGATTGATGAACATATACCCAAAAACAAGGTTTCGAGTGGAAGGAAGCCGGAGACGAAGCCGGAGCCGGAGCAGGAGCAGCATGAAAAGGGAGTTGAGGGCCAGGACAAGGACAAGCCACAAGGCGTCGCTGGAGGAAAACAGGAACCCAACTCCTGCTTCGATGTTGCTTCATATTGTGTGCCCCCTGTTGAAAAACAAATAACAATAATTATCTTGACAACAATTTCCGGTATTTGTGCTCAAGTCGAGCGCAACAAAAGGCAAAATGAAACTCAACTCAACTTCAGAGACGTGCCAAAGGATCCAAAAGGAGCCCAGGACGAGCGCTGGAGGGGCACAGGTTTGAATATTCTTGCCGCACCCCTTGATTGCGGTAGAGTGGCAACTGGAAGTGGGATTGGTAGTGGGAGTGGCAATGGGAGTCGAAATGGGATTCGCAATGGGCCTGGCCATGGGAATGGGCGGTCGCATTGGTGGCATTGTGTGTGGTTGGGCGACTTGTAATCATTTGATGAGCTGGTACACTTGAAAGCTTCTTAAAGCATATTCATTTCATTTTCTTAGAAATATTGTATTCCAGCCAATTAAATATATATGTTTAATCACGTTTTTAATATGATGAATAACCAAAGTTACTTTTTTGTTGGAAAACCTTAAATGATTTTTCGAGTGCACACTACTTGGCCCTTTTCTCATTACGCAACGGTTTGCTCCTCCGGCCACTTTCCATTGGTCTCGTCTCACATTGGTAGCTTCTATCACAGAAATTGTGCCCGAAGTGTGGGTCTATTGTATGATTGCTGGTGTTCGATAAGGCAGAGGTTGCAACTGGTCACTCATTTTCACCCAGCCAATCTGGCCCCAAATAAGTAAACACAGCCAACCACCCCAAGAACCTGTCCCAAATCAAAATATTAAATGCTAAGCTGAGCGTGAAATTAAAACATTAATTCCTATATGTATTTAACAGTTGTATTTTGGCATATTTGATGTAGATCCAACAGCTCAGCTGGGCCTTATCGCATTAATGATTCACAAGCATTTACCTTTTAAACATAAGCCTAGACATTTTAAAGTAAAGTATGGTATTATTCATTAATGTACGTATTCACCTGAATGCCTTCTGAATTCCACAACAAAATCCGGCCATGTTTTAATCCTGTACGTCAACTACTTCAGCAGCCACAAAGAAACATTTCCGAGCCATTTCATTCGAACAATTTCTGGTCTACGAGTTGGAGAGCACACACACTCACATATATCTGGGGAAATATTTTAATTTGTATTTATTTTAATGCTCCAACGCCCTTGTGTTACAACCCACTTCAAAAGCGGCAGGATGCTTGCCGCCCCAACCACTCGAGTCCCGTGGCAGATGCTCCTGCTCCTGCGGCTGCTGATCCTGATGCTACTGGGAATTCCTTTGAGCTCATGGTCAAATGATTCTCAGATATTCTTTTAATGCTGCACAAGCGACGCCTTGAGCTATGCACTAACTTTCGGCGGTTAACCTGGGACAAAACACCACCAAACCCAAGCAAATAGCCAAAGGACTCGCACACACACACACACTCACCATAATAAACTTTAATGGGCCTGTTCATAATAATAAAATTTCATTAAACTGCCAGGCAGCAAAGGGAAAAAAATCCAGTGAGCAGCAGGGCATAGGCAAATTTTCGCTGGCAGGCAAATGAAGACGAGTGGTTAAAAAATGTGGTATTTTGGGTGGGCGTGGCATGTGTGAAATTCACCAGAGAAAAGCGACGAGCCACCTTACCTCCGTTTTTCGGTTCATCTTTGACCCATGCACATATGTTGCCCGGAAGGAAGCCAGAAACAATTCAATTACGTTGCAAAATGGCTGCGCCCATGTATTGTGTGTATGTGTGTGTATGCTGAGTGTGTGTGTGTGTGTGTGGGGTCCTGAGTGTGATGTGTAATAAAGTTTCATTTTATAGACCTGCCAGCACGTCTGGGCAGCTTTTGGTGACGCCAGAGCCGCAGTCGCAGCCGCAGCCTCAAAAGCATAACTCGTGCCCATCAGACTCTTGCCGCTTACCCTCGAATTTTCCCTTACCCGCTTTTCCAGCTGCAGCTGCAACAACATCAGCAGCGGCAGCAGAAAATGTGGCCCGAATTTTACAGAAGAAGAAAATTGAAAGCATTACTGTGGCCCGTTGCTATTGTACGGTTTTTGGCCAAAACTGGAATTCTTGTGCCGAAGTTTTGCAATTGTTGTTGCCTTGCAGCTGTCAGAGGAGGCGCACTAAACACTAAATAAAATTTCAGTTCTCAACTGCGTGAGAGCAAACACACACGCACGCACACCCATATACGCACGCATGTCCTTGGGCGCTCTAACACACACACACACTAACACACACACATATGGAAAAGGCCCCCGTACCCGCTGCGCTACTCTGGCATATTGAACGAAGATTTATTGCAGTGCCAGTGTGTCCAAGTGGAAATAAATCAAATAATTTTCCATGTGGAAAAATTTTCAAGCACAAAAAATCTAGCTGAAAATTAAAATAGGACGAAAAAAGAGCCATTGGCTGAAGACCCAAAACAGAGAGAGAGAGAGTCGAAAAATAAAAGAAAGTCAATTGAGGCGCGCCACCCAAAAATTTTGGACAGAGGCGATTGTGTAATTCACTCATTATACTAGAGAGTACGCCAACCTTATGTGCATTACGTAAGTGTGTGCGAGAGTGCTGCTCATTTTACATACTGCATATGCATGAAAGGACCTTCTGCCGCTGGTCCGCCGTATTTTTATATTAGCACACAGACACCTAAAGGACCTCCTGCCCCCTGTCCCCTGTCCCCTGCCCCCGTTGCCCGCGCCTAACTGTCATTGTCCAGAAATTAACGAAAATATATACACAAACACACAGGGAATGGCAAGAGCAAAAATGCAAAAAAAGCGAGAAAAAAAAATGGGAAAAAAGGCAGGCAAAAGGAAAACGGCGAAAAGCGAAAAAGGAATGGCAAGAAAAGTTTTGCATTTCCTCGTGCTAATGTATGTTAATTACAGGGGGATTTTCCATGCGGAGGATTTGCATTTTAATTTATGCACCGAAAAATTTGCGTTTTGCCAGCCACCCCGGCCAAAGTCGTTAAAAGAGGAAAAGCTGGCCAGAATAAAAAAAAAACACTGAACGGCCGGCAAAATAATGGCCAAAATGAGAAGTTACAGTGACGCAATTTGTAGACGTCATAGGTGAGAGTGAGTGCATGCATGTGTACGGGCATTGGGGCACTTCATTACACCGGTGCCAAGTGGACACGCCCCTAGCACTGCAGCGGAAATTGCTGGAAATATATTTATTTATAGGCCAAGTACGGATACTTCAACTGCTGCCCAAGTAGGAGTCTGAAGGCCCCCAGAGCCCCAAGCAATTAAGACGACCAACTGGCGGTTTGCTAATTAGGCCAAGTGCTCGAAAAAAAATGCAACCGAACTTGAGAGAAAACTATTTAAATTTAATCCTAAGTGTTAGAATTTAGGATATAAGTACTATTAAATAAATATTAAATTCCTGCTCGGGCGCCATGTCCGAGGTGTTTTCAATGTCCTGTAGGTTTCAAAAATGTTTATATCTCTCAAAATATTATCCTTCTCCTCATCAGACGTTCCTCAAATACATTTAGCTTCAAGTACACTGATTCCACCCAAGTAGCTACAATACGAGAGTTCTTAATAAGTCTGAGGAATATCATTGTCCTTGCCCATAAATCCACTCGCTATCGACCTTCAATCAAACAAGCTACAGCATTTCAAATCGCGCCCGCAAATTGGCTTCGGATCTTGAAATTTAATTATTATGTGCGTCACTCGAAATCGCTCCAATCGGCTCTCGCCCCCCACTTGGGGCTCCCGATAGCTTGGGTGGCCTGCTCCCCAACCACATGGAAGCCCTGCCATAGACTATCGCTGGCCCACGATTCGTGTCTGTTCAGTTAAATTAATACAAAGCCCAAGTACATGCACTAATGCTAAGTAGATACGTATACGCAAACAAGGAGTTTTGGGGGCGGGACAAAGCCTACGCTAAGCTAGGCACTTGGGATGTGTGAGTGTGTGTAGGTGTATGGGTGTATGTGTGTGTGGGAGGGCTGAGGAATGAGTGTGCACTGGTTAAGCGTCTTACTTAAGTATTTATGTATTTACATTGCGAATATTTAATGGAGATATGCGCTGGATTACAACTACTACTTGTTGATGAGCGCAGGGGCTGTGGAGTAGGGAATGTGTAGGGATGTGTGAAAAAATGGCACGCTCGGAGGTAACCAAAAGAGAATACTTAAGCAATCAACAACAGCCACTAGAGCAGAGCTCAGTGTTTTATTTCACTTTAATACATATTGCATAACGACTAGATTGGGGCAAGCGCACGGGATGTGAAATGTGGAATGTGGGACAGGGCACCGGAGCAGGCAGTCAAGCAGGCACAGAACATCTAATAAGCTAAAAGCGAGCGTCAAAGCAAATGGCAAGCATAATATTCCAATGGCTGCTCCCCATTGGCCTAAGGCTGAAATTATTCAAGCGTTTCTTTAATGGAGACTCGCCCCAGCGGAAATGCCCCCCATCATCCTTCGTCCTGCGTCCTGCGTCCTGCGTCCTGCGTTTATCGTTCATCGTCCTTCGGCCCTTGGCCCTTGTGTCTGCGTTTCTGGCTGACTTTCAGCTGGAAACTATTTAAAAAAGCAATTTTTTAGTTAATTAAACGACAAAGACAAGCAAAAGGCAAACAATTTCCCCTCGCACATTGCACCATTTGGCTTTGCCACTGCCCCCAGCGCTTTTCCCCCACTCACGCAATTGTACGCAGGGACAGGACCTCGAGCTGCATCGGCAGTTAGTCACTAAAGCTAACACACCAGTCATTTCTTTTGTCCGAAATTCAAAAATCGTTAAAATTCATATTGTTTCTATAGTATATAGTACATATGTATGTTGACTGTACAATTGGATTGGCTTGTAGGCTCCTGCTGCGATCCTTATGACTGCCACAAAGTTGCAGCGGCATAAAGAAACCCATCCGCTGCAATCAATTTTAATGGTTTTTAATGAGCAATTGCCTGCAATTGCAATCAAGGCCTAAAGGTCCTTGCAGAAAACAGAGAGAAAAATGCTGAACCATTATTCCTTCCATAAAAACATGTAAGCAATCGAGTTACTTTTTAAGCCATGAAGGTACCTACTTCCAATTAAGAACCCCTACTTGCATATAGTAAATTTAAACTTGGACTCACACCTGCGGCGCTGCAAGATTGCAAATTATTTTTCACAGTACTCTTTATCTGCCGGAACCACACACTACTCGTGCGCTAATGATGCCCAGCAACAATTGCCGGGAAATGCAAATAAGTCGGGGTCCTGTCGCACACAAATTACTGGTCAGTGGAGAGCCCGTGGAGAATGGTAAATGAAGAGTGGCCAGTGACCAGTGGCTAGTGACCAGTGACCGGTGGCCACTGAAATGCGCAACTTTGTAAGCCATTTTTGCCATTTCCCAGCTATTTGTCGCATTTCGCTTAGCCATTTATTTATTTGCACTCATTTAAAGTGTAAACTGCATTGTTTTTTATCCACAACCCCCTGTTGTTTCCATCATTGTTATTAAGAACGGCGTAATCATAGCCGTTGGCTCCTCTTGCTGCTCCTCTTAGTGCCCTTCTATTTTTATTTTTTTTTTTTTTGTTTTTTTGGCTGTATCCCCCGATGGCTGGTATGCTCTAATTAAGTGCATTTACTCTAATGAGCAAAAATGGCACCAGCAGCAGCAAGAGTAGCTCCAGCTCCAGATGCAGTGGCAAAAAACTGTCACAGCTCCGTGAACGAGGGAAACCGTGCGTGAAAACTGCCCTCCAGCTGGCGAATGGGGGGTAGCTTTTGTGGTCTCGGTCCTGTTTTCTCGGAGGTCGACCTCATTTAAGGGCCAAGAACTCAAAACCTTTTAGCCAAGCAGCGCAATGGGCAAGTGCTTGGCCCCTTCCCCTCCCCGGTTTCGCTGCACTTTCAAGCATTTGTCTATGCAAAATTTTGTGACGCTCATTAGTGCAATTTGCATGCATAACGGCAAATATGGCCAACAGCCAGATGAAGCCTCCGGCCTGTCCAGATTTCCAGCTGTCCGTCTATATAACAGGCAAGCCCATCTATTATATCCACAACAAATACACAGATGCAGCTACACTGTGAAAAACTAGTCCAATTTTATGGCCTTTATCTGGGATTTTCAGTACTGCAACAATTGTTACTTAAGACCTTAGAATACATTTCATAAATGCACAAATAGACAAATTTAATTTGCTGTAAATTGAACTGCTACTTTGTAGCATTGTTTTCCATATCACAGTGTAAATATCCGCAGGCAGTTGAGAAGGAGAATGCCTCGATGCGATGTCCGTTTCCACATTCATCAAATTCAGAGACAGAACAGAGGCATTTGCTTCGTTCATTTTCGAATTCAAATATGTAGACTACAATTTTTGTATTTGCCCAGCTCGTGTGTGTGTGTGTGAGTGTTGTTGGTGCCATTTCGGTTAAAAGAGTAGAGGATACCTCCAGCCCGATTTGGACTCGGATTGTGATACAGATTCAGCGACACTAAGTAAACAGCAGCGCAGCTGTGCCAAAGGATAACAGCACTCGTCGGCTGGCAGGCTCGAAAAATATGCAAATGTCAGCCAACAGACCCCCAAAAACTGCACAATCCACATCGATATATGCCCCATTGTATCCCATCGTGGAGCAGACCCTCGATCTGTGCGAACGGCCATCACATGCAGATAACACACACAAAACAATCCGAATTAGTCGAAAGCAAAACAAGGTATTGGAAAAAAGATTTGGCTAAAAGTGCGACATGGGGCACGGGGCACGCAGCACTTGGCTGAAAAACCAAATTCATTTTCAATTAAGAATTTTTCGGCATATCGACAGAAAATGTCCTATGCCTCCTAATGCCCGGCAATGGAAAAACATTTGAAATGCTAACTAAATTACGCCAAACTTCGCACATACATTTGGGCATGTCTGTGCATATTTAGTTTTTCGCAATTTACAGTGGCTGCCACTGCCACTCGCCGTCCGTATGTATTAGTGCTTGTATCTGTGTGTGTGTGTGGGGTGTCAGAATGTGGTCAAAATGCCAATTGCAAAACAATTGCATTTCGGTTACTTTGCTGTTGAGCCCGGAATTTCGATGGCAGCCACCTAACAAACACAGCGACGGCCTCCGTTGACACCATCCAAAGATAAAGGGAGTGTGAGGGGCACTGAAAGAAAGATACAATAACTAAATAAAGTTTTAAAGCATAAGGAATAATTTATTTCAAATTCAAAAAGAAAACTCAACAACTTGGACAAATAGAAGCCATCAAATTATAAAGTGATTAATTATTACAAAAAAACTGTAAACTATCGTTAAATGTAAAGCCTTTTTTTAGAATTTTAAAAATATTATAATTAATATTAATACTAAAAATTTAATCGTTTTTTCTGTGTGCACACACAACTAGACACATCCAATGACAATTAAACTTTAGATTTAAGGTTAAAAGCAAAATATTGTAGCCGACATGCTGGCCATCCTTTCCACTTCTCCAGCTGCATTGCTGTGCGGCGTGAAAATTCAACTGGATTTCCTTTGTCTCCCACTCCGCCTTTTGATGCAATTCTAAAAATTGTTAGACGACAACCAGTTCCGTCATATTCACACACACACACATACACACACCCGGACAGAGCCTGGAAAAACCGAAAAAGCAATTAAATTGTACACTCGGCACTGGCAGCAGGCAAAAGCCAAGCAAATCAACAACAACTATTACCAAATCCGACGACAAAAGACACCAAAGGCATCATACAACAATATTATAACATTCGCCATTCGGCCAAAAATACATCAACTAGACACACTCACACACAAAATGGCAAAGTTTTTTATTTGGTCCGACGCTGGTGTGTGTGACAGTTTGATATGCAAATACGTTTAATTTCGAAAACTAAACTAATAAAAGCTCCGCTGCAATGGCCTTTCTGCAACTGAATATGTCTTCTTTTTTACGATGCCCACAAAAAACGCTGTAAAAACATAAACAAATGCGTTTTTTCAAAACTAATGCGACTAATGTTTATGGCAAAAAATCACTTCGGCGCTCAAATCGACTTTTAGTTCCTTAATGGCATAAAAAATTGTTCCTGGAATGATACAAAAAATGTATATCATACAGTTTTATGGCTATAATATTTACTAATTCAATTGCTAAATTATCCAACAATTTTTTCCTGCAAATTACGAAGCAAAAATTTGCGTAAAAATACATATAAATTATTTAAAAAAAATTATATAACGCTTGACTTGATTTATTTGTGTTGAAAATTTTAATTAGTTCGAAGTCGGGAAAATAAATTTTAATTAAAAATCTTCGAATGATATTTAATATATGTTATGGAACTAATTATAAGCCCATTCTGCTTCAATTAACTGAATTTAGATATGTGTAACCATTTTATTCCTGCTGAATCCCTTTGAAGCAGCCAATTCATTAGAAAATCTGTCCTTTTTTCAATAGCATCACGGTAGCATCCGCAAAAAGGACAACCGAAATCATAAATCAATTTATAGAGCCTGCTCCAACAGGCGACAACGATGAGTTCGCAGGACGAAAAATGTTAGAAAATTGCCACCCAGTGATGTGCCGAATATTTCAATACCCACCGATGAATATCTAGATACGTAAACTACATGCCAAACGGACGTGATCCGTAGAGTCACGCGGGTCCTATGAACACAGAGTCGAATGCATGGAATCTCTCTATCCGGCCGTTAAAATCGGCAACAAAAGAAATGGCACATCTCAACGTTTTGAATTTGTAAAGGGATATTTTTCACATTATAATAAGAAATGAGGCTGAAGACGCGCCTCGCATTTCGTGCTCTAAAAACTCGAGAAAAAAATCCCTTTCTATCTCACTCCAATTGCCGGCTTCCTTTAAAATGCAGAACAGCTGAAAAATCATATAAACACAAATAATAAAATCGACAATTTGGCAAGAGCCGCACGCACACACGCACAGTAATACATACATATTTACGTGTGTGCGTGTGAGCCTGCAATGAGCACATAACCGCAAATGTACTGCCAACAAAACGTGCCGCGATTTCACAAAAAGGCCAATGGGAATTCTCAAAGCAAAATGGGTTAAAGTTACCACTCACACAGAGAACTTTTCGCGTAATCGACACGACGTCGCCGCTGTCACGGCCAAAATCCCATTGGCCAGCGGAACTTCTTTATGGTAAGAAGGCATTCCAGCTTAACTCAATTCAAAATTATTTTTCCTTGAATTTTGCTGATTTTTTATCAGTTCAGGATGGAACGTGGACTATTTATATGGTTTGATCAAAGAGCACTTATGATGTTTGCAGCGTAAAGTTAATCTTACATCTATACCCTTTCATTATTAAACATCAAAATTCATATAAGTTTTTTTCCGAAATTTTTATATTATTTTAAAGTATTCAGAATGTATTAATAAATCATTTTAAGGGAGAAACCAAATGTTTAGCATTACTTATTTAATTTCTTAGTATTTCGATCCTAAATAAACATATTGCGATTTACCTTAAAAAATACTGAATATTTTTGTCAGTCACTGTATGCTTTACCAAAGGAACGAATCGATTTCAAGCTATTTCCATCAAACAGTTTTGAGAATGTAAGCCCATCATTTTCTCTTCAAAAGCCATGGAATCAGGTTGGGCGCTCGTTTGGCTGCTATGTATTCTAATCTCCGTCAGAACAGAAGCACGACATAAGGGTCACCGGCACGCCAGGATCCAGCCCAGAATCTATAATGGCAAATTAACGAAAGTCGAATCGCTTGGAGGAGTGGGCATTCAGCTCTTCAATAAGAAAAGTCTCGTCTGCACTGCAACACTACTCACATCACGACACATCCTTACGGCAGCCCATTGTTTCGAAGACGCAAAGCAGTCTGACTTCCACGTAATCGGTGGAATGTCAGATGAATTTAGACGGCACGACACCCACATTAAGAAGAACAAACTCATAAAAGTGCGAATTCATCCGAAATTTGCAAAAGAGAAATTCATCGCGGATATAGCGGTGGCCAAGATCAAGTATCCCTTGCAGAACAAGAACGTTGGCTATGCCCAGATCTGTCAAACGGTCCTGCGTCCAAAGGATAAACTCATTGCAGCCGGTTGGGGATTCCAAGGCGGCATTTGGGATGAGCTAAAAAGGAAAGCTTTACGCTCGATGACAGTGGGTTTTGTAAGCAAAGGGGCTTGTGAGAAGCAGCTGGGTCGCAAGATGCCACCCAATGTCATCTGTGCCGGTGCCTACAATAACCAGACTCTCTGCTTCGGCGACTCCGGCGGACCACTTCTGTTGGGGCGGCAAGTTTGTGGCGTCAACACGTGGACTTTCAGATGCGGCAACAACGAAAAGCCAGACGTGTACATGGGTGTCCGATATTATGCCCCGTTTATCAACAGAACTATTCAAGAAATGGGCTATTGAAAAAATCGATCGATTCAGTTCCGTCACTTCCTTCCATCCCGCCCAGTAAGCAAGTAAACTTTTTGATAACATTATATTTGTATATCCTGAAATAAAACAGAGAGAACGCTATAGTATAGTTCCCCGAATATCTGATAGCCGTTACGGAGTGCGGGATATTCAATCAAAAATCATCATCAAAAATTACAAAAAAAATGTGAAAAAAATTAAATTTTTTTTTTTAAACACAGTTCGATTGGAATTTTAAATACGAACTCATCAAGGTATAACATTCCATATTCGGACCAATGTTTGGAATGCACCTTGTCCGGTCCGGGTACCGGGTCCGGTGTCCCGGGTGCGGGGTCCGGGGTGTCCGGGGTGCGGGGTCCGGGGTGTCCGGGGTCCGGGGTGTCCGTGGTCCGTGGTGTCCGAGGTGCGGGGTCCGGGGTGCGTGGTCCGGGGTGCGGGGTGCGGTGTGCGTGGTGCGTGGTGCGGGGTCTACTGTCAATCTTATGTAGCTGATAACACATCTAGGTCTGTCTACAATGACAAACTAAACCGCTCTTAATTAATCATGTAGATTAGTTTGATTGTAACTCTACAAGGGCGATGACAGTTGTAGAATGTAGAATGTGGCGCTCTTTGCTCTTTGCGCTCACATGCTGTCACCTCATTCTTCGACTCTCTTCTCTCTCTCTCTTTTCTCTGAGTTTTCTCAGCAGCTCAGCGAAGCGTAAGATGAGAGCAGAAATTGCAGTGTTGGCGCCTCGCCGGTAAAAATCATAAGAAAAAGGGGGAAATTCGGGAAAGCGGGAACTCAAAACACGCTGCTAGTGAAGAAATCTTGCTCTGTCCCACAGATTCACTTAAACTGATGTATTAACGACCTCTGCTCTTGGCGCTCTCTGCACTTTGAGAAATCAGGAAAGATATGCTCTTAGTTTGGGATTTAATTTGTATTCATTTTTCTACTTTTAAAAACCATTACTTTACTGTAAGTACGATTTTTTGGCAATTCTTATAAAACAAATACTTTCTGTAAATGAAAATAATAACCAGTATTATGAAATAAAACTGTTTTATATGGACCATAAAGAAGTATATACAACTGTGCTCAAAATAATAGCAGTATTATTATTACAATTAAATAGTATTTTTATGTATAAACTTGTATATTTAAAGAATTCGTAATATTCATTGCTATGAAATATGGTTTAGGGTGAATTCAATATATCACCATAAATTGTTATTCACATAACTGAACATAAGTCTATGCCTAAAATTACAGAAATGAAGAAACTAGCTAGCTATAGAAACTATATGGTTTTACGACTTGAAACATCTTTTGCTATTAAGAATTTTGTAAAGATATTTGCATGTTTCTATTAATTTTTCCGAGTGGAAAACTAATGCGGCCCCCTTTAACCATAGAGCACTAATTCCCCAACGGGTCGCGGACTCTCGCCATTCATTCAGTTCACGTTGGATTCTCAAAGCGAACGCGCGTCGATCGTTCTGCGCCCGAAAAGCTCTTCACCGCCTCTTTCCCGGATTCCATCGAATGCGTGACCGATTGTGATTCAGTTTCAGATTCGGATTCAGACTCAGATTCAGATTGATAAAGTGCCTGATAATTGCTGATAGTGCGTGTGTGCGTCAGTGTGTGTTCAATTGAGTTAAGTTTTGGCTGACAAGGTTACTAATTCAAACGCGAAATGAGGGAAATTGTGCATCTGCAGGCGGGCCAGTGCGGCAATCAGATCGGTTCGAAGGTGCGTATAATTGATATTCCATCGGTGTTCGCATCGCAGACCTTTGCTCTATTTTCTAGCCACTTTTTCGCTATCCTAACCTCACATGTTTAATTATAAAACAGGCGGAAAAGTAGAAAGAGCGCTCTTTGCCTCTCTCATTGTGACTTTCCTTTCTCTATCATTCTCTTGGCTTTTCACGTTTTGTTTTTAGCTAGCAATTAAAATAGGGTTGGGAAGGGGGAACTTGGGGGGTGGCATAGATTATTTCGCCAGTTCGGGAAACTATAAAACTGCAAAAACATTGGAGAAACCTAACGAACTTGGCACTTATCTTATCGCTCGCAAGATACGAGTATCAGCCACCTCGAAGTATCACATTTAAATTACCTTGGACTCGCAGCATATCGCAGTCAATTAAGCCCAGAAATCCGCTCGCAAACTAAGCAAAATCACCTCAGTCAGGTGTAAACAATTAGCTGGCCGCTCAGTTAAGAGCTTGTGATCAGCCGGCTATGTAAATCTACACAGGGAGAAAAAGTAGTACGTTTGAAAAACTTATAATAGAGTAATTCCCATTTATAAATATTTACACCACGATAAGTAAGGGTTTCAACATTAAGTTAAAGATCTTATTATTTTATTCGTAATAAAGAACTAGTGGTTTTTTTTTCTGTGCACCTGGAGGTTTCACATTTCAAGCAATCTGATCTGTGAACCAAGTATTTTTGGCGGGAGCTTTAAGTAAACTAAGCCAGCTTAGAGCCCTGTTAGTGGCATTTTGAAACTGGCTCGAAGGTTTCTCCGAAGCTTCCGTCTTTCGGACAATTAATATAGCTAACTGGTTCTGTAAACTAGTACTCTTCATGGGCTTTTTATGAGGTTTGCCCTCGTACAGTTGGCTGATCTTACAGTCATAAAGAACCCGTCCCTCAATGGCAGAAGGTTTCGTGGGTACTTCTAATTACGACAGCGGAGCTTGTAAATAATATCTGTATCTTGAACCGATGTATCTGACTCATGTCTGACGATGACAAAGTGGCGGGCTTATGTGTGCGCTATTTTCACTATCGGCGGCCTCTAATCAGTGGGCTTGTTTACACAACTTTAAACATAAATACTCGAAAAGTAAAAACTGATATGGGTTGCGCCGAAAATAGCAATTACATACGGTGTTCTGGTATTTTGAGTAGAAAAGCGGGTGCATGTTTGCGGACAATTAGAAGAGTGGAAATGAAAACATCGCCCATTCTAAGCTAATTCAGCGCATTAACATTAACTCGCACAATTTGCCGCGTCATGAAAATCCAGCTACAAAAAGTCGTTGACGTTTGACACAGTTTTTTTTTATAATGCTTATTTTTTGTTTTGTCTTTTTCCCGGCGTTTCCCAGAGCAGTTTTCACTGGCCGTTTCTCTTTTCTCTCGCGTTGCTCGCTTTTCCTCTTGAGTTTTATGCAAACACATTTCCACATATTTTAAAGTACTTTTTTGCGTGTTTTCACCACTGCCTCTGCAGTTAATTAGAACGCACTTTTCCGGGATAAGCACCCATTCCGACTTTGTACGCCCCCGAATCAGAGCATTATTACATCCATATTTTGCGGGCATTGTTGTGGCTATTGTGCAGCTAAAAAATAAATACGATTATTTATGCAATTTGCGCTTATCGAATCTTTATAGATGGCATAAAACTTGTTTGTTGCTGCATTAAATTTTAATATAATAATGGCGAACATATTTTGTTGCTTGCTCCCATTCATGCGCATTTTTTACACACTCCTCGATTATTTTGTGCCCTAATTGAATGTCCTTTTCTGATTAATTGGCTGTCAGTATGAAATATTGTTGCAGCCTAGAATAAACAAATAATAAATGTGCAAAACTGCCTACGTGGCAAAACAGTGTGCACAATGGTGAATGGCGTAAATGGTGAATGTGATTTTTAAATAAATTTTCAAAACTAATTGCTCCGCTGATAAAGGCCAATAAGCAAATAAAAAAAAAAAAAAAACTTAACAGATTGATTACACATTAAGAGCAGAGCTTATTCACACATGAATGGGTTGCAAACAGAAAGGATTGTAATTATAAAAACAAAGCTTAACAATTGAAATACCCGGCAGCGTATGCATGTTTTGTAAACATAATGTTTTCATTGAATTATGTTCAATTCGATTTTAAGCCAGACTGCTATTTAAGCCATTTTCTTGGCTTCAGTTTAATATTGCAAAATGCCGACGAAAACGTCTTCCGGCTTGCCTTTGCCAACACCCAAAAATTGATCACATATGTACATATCAGGCGAGGCAAAGGCATCTATCCAAGGATATTTTGGCCTGCAGCGAGTGTTCGTTTTTCTTTTTCTTCATTATTTACATAAACCTAATTTTCCCTAAATCATTTTGTGAACAATAACAAGGAAAATCTATTTACGGCATGGCATAAAGCCGAAGGAAAAGCGTTGTGCCACCATGGCGGGGAAAGTGCGGATGAAATTTATAGACGAGCATGGAACATGGAATGCGAAGAAAACGGGGAAATCGGGGGGGCAAATGGAGAAAGCCAGGCAAGAACAGACAATAAAATTAAAGAGTGGAATAAGCCGGGCTGCAACGGCTCCTTTGAGCCAATGTGGCATGCTGGCCCAACCGTCTACTTCGCCCCAGGCACCAGGATACGTTTGTTTGGCCCATAATGGCAGGGCATCATCGAGCAGCGCCAAAATAATGCACAAAATTGAATTATCGATGACGCTCGCTGGCAGCCGTAATTTCTTTATGGTTACCCGATATCGAGCCGGGTAACTGGGGAATCGGTCGGATTACATTATGGCCCGGCATTATGGCTTTGGCACGTCATAGGTAATGCCCTCGCTCGTATGCAAATGCAATTTTCATGCGGCACTGCATATACATATTCCGATGCTGATGTGTGGTCCTGGATAAACAAGCCATCGCTAACTTAGTTGGCATCTTCATCCATTCAGTTCAGTTCGAAAAAATAGTGGTGTATACTACACCACTTGCCAATTGTATTTCAATTTCCACTTTCAGTCAACTGGGTTTTCGAAATCAATGAATGTTGATTAGCAATCGAAGATTGCACTATTGTGGACCGATTTCATTATGGGTCTTAGACGAGGTCCATGGTCAACAAAAACTTCAGAGAAATAATCGAAGGGGAAAAAAGTGGGAAGGGAGGCGATGGGAAAGTACAACCAAGGGTTAAAATATCCCATTTTTTTCGCTGGCGAAATATTTTTCAATTTACATAAAAATGCGTTTATGCATACCAAATGAGCCGCACACACACACACACTCACACACCAACACCCCATTTTGCAGCTGCTAGCGCACAGCGCGTCCTTGCGCCTAGCAGTATGCAATAGAAAATGGAAATGGAAAAGGAGGCCGGAGGCGTGGCAGGTGGAAGGGCACAGTCGACGCTCTGCTCCGCTGCACAAACTGATTATAAATAAACAAAAGGGAATTTTTATAAATATTTTCCACACCACACACACTCGCTCCCCCTTGCCCGCCATTTGCGTAGCTGCTGGCTTGATGGAATATAAAAATTACTTATTTATGTATATATTTTTGCTCAGTTACGCTCTGCTTTGAACATGTGCATGCAAATTGATGAACAAAGGCGAAATCACAATAAAAAAAAAAAAGAAACTGCGCATAAATATTAGGAAAACGTGCGGGGAAAAGCATAACAGCATTCGTTCCGTATGTCATCTCATCTTCACCCTTCACCCAAACAAAAGAAGTCTTAATCAGCTTAGGATCATAATACAAATGAAAAACAATTGAAATATTAATTTAATATCGCAGTCTCTTGAAACTAAACAATATACTATACAGTGTATCCTTTTCTATAGCAATGCTCCACAAATTCATTAGTTGAGCAGCCCAACTTAAAGTAGAAGTTGACCAATCATTTGGTTTACACATTTTCCCTGAACAATATATGTTTGCTCTCCGCCGAGGACAGCAAACCAAGCCGAACATGGCCGAAATGGAAGCCCAAGTGCTGCTCCTGCCTTTGTGGGCACCTGTAAGCCGCTTGCTCCCTCTGAGCCGACACGTTGACCAGGCCAACAATGGGGCGTATGGGGACTGGCCCAGTCCAGTCCAGTATGTGGGCAGTATGGCAGTACGGCAAATGGCCATTTGTTATTTATTTAACACTTTTAAAAAGCATTCCGCTCTTTTGCTCATTAATATCTCATGCTGCTCTTAACGCCATTCAGACGGCCAGTTCACGGGCAAAAGTGCAAATTGCATATGGTAAGTGGAGTTGGATTGCCAGGGAGTTGGGACATATGTTTCATTACCATTGTTATTCGAGCAATTGTTTTGCTCGCTCGCTCACAGGCTCATTTTTTTGTACATTTTTGTTGTTTTTTGCAGCATTTCAGTTTTTCAATTACTTTGGTAATTTTATATTATTGAAATTGCAAGCCGCAAATTGTAATTATTGCGCATTACACTGCCAACGAGCTCTGCACGAAGGCAGATAACGCCCAGCCATGAAATATGTTGGTCCGTTGTAATCTGGTATTTACGAAAAAAATTAATAATACAATAAAGCAGCTGGCAATGCGTTTTAAAACACGCCGAGTACTCGCCGGCCACGGGAATTATTTATGCAATTGGATTTGCCGGCTATGCGAACTACAAATTGCTGTCTTTTCGATAAGAAGGCAGAAATATTTTACACACGCCCTCGGCTTTCGGAGAAAGCCGGCAGATAAAGCATTTTGGCCGGCAGATATTAACCACAAAAACGGCAGCAAATTTATGGCAAAGCGGGGCGTAATTAAGCCAAAATACAAAATACAAAATACAGCTACCAGAAATAACAATAATCAAGATTGGTTTGGCTCTGCTTTTGCACGTGTGTCTGCTTTTCAATTCATTTTGCATCGTTTTATTTTATTTGCGCAAATTGCGTTGACTAATTGTGCGACCAAAAACACGAAATGAATTGCCTAAATAAACACAGAGAAAAGTTTTATTTAGAATGCAGGATGCTCTGCCAGGATATGGACTTAAAATTGGCTGGTCTATATAAAATTAAATATATATTTTATTTAATTTATATAATATATATTTATTTAAATGAAAACACAGCTCTAACTGGTTTTTGTGACAACTCTCTGATCGATATTTGTGACAGTGATATGTCAGCGAACAAAATGCAATATAACTTATACCCCAACGAATGATTGAATACACTAAACGCAAAAATAACGAAAGCAAATGCGCGAAACCTCATTAAAAACCAATGTGGTCAAAATATTTATCATTCATGTGCTCCTGCTAAATCCACGCTCGACTAGCGTTTGTTTGCATTTGTTTGGACAAACATATGTCCGTCTGCATGTCCTTGAAAGATTAACATCGGTTTTATTATTTATGGCAGGCGGTGGAGGGAGTAGAAGCATTTTTGCGAAAAGAAATTCGATATTTTAGGCGAACAAAACCGCAATCGCACGAATAACTTGGCTGAAATGCGGGTGGCTGGGGGTAGAGAAACTATAGCGAATCTAAATCAACAATCTGGTTTCGGTTTTCGGTTTTCGGCCATAATGATGGCTAGATCAACACATTTGGCAAATTGTGCAGATAGGCGCACACATATCAAAGCATAATTTAAATTTGTGGTCTGTCAAGTTAGCGCAACGAAATTAATCAAAATATTTTGAGAGCTACGGAGTGTTGCAATTTATTTTTGTTTTCCACTGGCCAATGACCAATGCGCTCGAATATTCAGCAATTTCGTGGCAATCCAATTAAGTGCGATTTTCTGCACTGTATTAGTTTTAGAGAAACCAGCAGGACTTCAAATCGCCCGGCCAGCCATAATATTCCCGCATTTTACACACAAGTTTTTTTCAATTTGCCGTATTTGCATTTGCCTTATATTGTATTTTATTTGGGACTTATTTGACAAACAGTATTAATTGGATTTTTTTATGCTCGCACATATATTACCAGTCATTCCGCATCCGAAATGGCAAAATGGCAATTAAAATGAAAAATAAAACACTGCGTTGTGGAGTTGTGTAAAAACTTTTTGCATTGCCCGATCAAATGGTCAAAGGGAAATTCACGCTTGGTGGTAATAAAAATTAATTTCATTGTGGAATCATAAAAATCGTTATATCGGATATTTCCCGCAAAATGACCAAGTTTTATCTGCAAATGCACTCGTCCTGCGGGACAGAGATAGAAGTAGATCGAAATTGATTAATAGAGCGAAAGTTTGCTCACTACTTTATCTGTCCCTTTCATTGATTCCACTGCATTTCCCAATCATTATAAAAAACATGAAATATTTTGCTAGTAAAGCGGCGCTCTTGAGTAAAAAAAAAAGGTAATGCTATTATATTCATTAATATCCAACAGCGCTTTATTTGTCCCGCACTTAATAAAGCCAGACCTCAAATAGAGCAGATCGTAAAAAATAATGTTCGCTGGCGAAAAAAAAAAAAGGCAGTACATAAAATTTCCGGCAGATATTTGTGGCAGCCACAGTTGCCACAGATAAATTGAAGTTTTTGAACCGTTTCTGCCATGTTCTTTAGGGATTATCGTGTCGTATTTGTTTTGAGAGTTTCCGGGGATTTCCACTGCCCATTTCGCTACCTTCCCATCTAAAATGTCTTAATTTCTTTGGTGGCTCAGATGCTCCACCGCCAATTCAGGTGGTTGTGGCATCCACTTGCCATTTAGCACCACATGCGCCCGCTCACGCCTAACAGCACCGAAATGCTTTCGCCTGACACTGTTTATTTATTTAGCTTTTGCCAAAGTGTTCTTCGGGCCATGAACTTCATATCGCTTACCATATAAATATTATTATTATTATTACCCTCCTTGCCACCGGCAAACGGCCCAAAATTCACGGTTTTGTGTGGAATGATGGAGTGCAAGTGGCAGTTGTTTATATGCATGCTGTGGCAGGAACGTAAAACATACAGCGGAGTCTGCTCCCCAAACTGTGGCCATTAGCAAATATTATTGCAACCCTTCGGCCTACAGGCTCTTGGTCGTTTTGAGTTTGTCTCTGCGTCCAGAACATCATCTTTTAAGATGATTCGAAGGCCACTTTATAGTTTTCCCTTTAATCCATTGCCAGCTTACGATTTCTCTCAATGTAAATACATTTTGAAAAGGATTTATGTATGAAATATGGGTTTATACACATTGCAAAACGTCTTAAGAAATGGGAAATCGGAACACATCTCATTAATGATCATTGGTTTAGCCTAAACATCAAAAGCAATGGCATCAGAGCGACACCTGGGCACAAATCAAATCTGATTTGGGCCATGTTTGCCTCGTTTTGACCACGGAGCAGCAAACAAACGAGACCATGGTGGCCACTGGCCACGCACACCACGTCACTCTCGCAGACAGACACACCAGCACCAACACGCACACCAACACACGTGGACAAACACAGACGCACCGTGCACATTAGTTAAGTCAATAGCTGTTCAACCAACGAAATATACCATAAATATTTACATATCTAAATCGACAATTATTGAAATCTCAATTGAAATTGTTTGTTAGCCGCATCGTTCGGTGTCTGTATGTGAGGCTAAATTAAGCCATACGCACCGTTGACACACACATCTATATCTTTTGTTTTTCAACAAGATACATTGATATCTACAGAAGTGATAAACCTGAGTACCATAGCCGTTGGAATCTTACAGGATGACAGATGCCATCAGAGGATTAACCCTCGAAAGCAGTTGTTTGATTATTTACCAAAGGCGAGGGAGGCCTAAAAAGTTGGAAGCACTCGAAATTATGCGCAAAAAATGTATTCAATACACACTTCGTTAATCAGTCTATCAACTGTTGCTGATAATTTTTGAATGTTTCTTAAAGGGCAAAAAAAAAGGACATTAGTTATGTTATTTATAAAATTTTAGACAATACCATTCATGTTTAATTATAATATATTAGTAATGGAATCATCCGACAACTTTTAGCTATTGTTTCCCAAATTAGCTCTTGGAAACCTCATCGCAACTCAATTATTTGAGCTCAATGAAGCCGTTGCATTTATTCAATTTCCACCCATGCTCTCGCCGCCAACAGTGCGTATGAGTTATGGAAATTTTAATTATAAGCTATTTGATGTTGCACTTAGACTGCGTCACCGTTGTCCTTGTGTGTGCGAGTGTGTGTGTGTGTGTGTGTGTGTTTACGCACACAGGCGGCACCACACAATAAGCCGAAAGCCGAATAACCAATACTAATGAACCAATATTTGCATATCCTTGCTAGACAAGAGTCTTTGGCCGAGCCTTGAACCTGCCGCCCCATTGATTTAATACGAAACATAGTGTGGAATAGCATCTTAAATTTAAAGATACACTTGGAGCACTTTAATGCCGGGGGCAATTAAAAATATACAAAAATTAAAACAACATAAACAACGCAGTTTGCAGAAGCCTGAACAAAAAAGGATTGCATTGGGAAAATACTGCTCGGCGAATGCAACGCAACGCACTGATAATGACAATTAGTGGCCACATTTAAATTGATGCACTTGACGATAAATGCAATTGCAAATTCAGCCACCATGCGTGTGTGTACAAAGGGTAATTTACAGAGGAAAAATTGCATTTTTCTGGCGAACCCAACTCGCCTCGAAACTCACACGTGCCGTTCAAATTGAGGCTGCTTTATATGAGTGTATGGCCATGTTGGGCTATAAATTGCAGCTGCATCGCCAATTGCTTCATTCGCAATGCCTACGTGAGTCTAATTATGCTGCTCCATTTCGCAGGACTCTGCCACGCAAAGCAGGCTATACTCACACTCTGCATAAAATATTTGTAAAATTGTAGGATATATCTGGCAGGAACATTTAATTTTAATATTATTTACAAATGTTTGAACTAAGAAATAAGTCATTGTAAGGCAGAAAATATAATAAAGCATTTTTTAAAATTCGCAGGAAAACGATGTCTGCTTTTTCTGAGTGCCAGCATTTTATGGCCCTAAACGACGTCGGCCAATAAAGACAACATGCGAGTGTAGCATATCTGTCAACTGTCGATAAGATCCTTTTAGTGTTATTACAAAATATCCTTATATTTCCAGCTCCATTCGGCGGAGCATTAAACGTAGTTTGGGGTACAATTCGTTATTTGCCTTGTGCGCACATAAATTGCATTTTTGAGCAGTTGGAGACGGATGGAGCTCAGCTGCCAATTGGCAGTATTCAGTATCCCAGTATCCAGTATCCAGTTTTCAGTTTCCATGTTTACCAGTTAGCAGTTACCAGCTGCCCAGCGCTGAGGATATATGCCATATAGAAATGGTGGATTTATACGTTTTGTTCTTTTTTTCCACTGCGAATCGAATCGAATCGAAGCGAATGGTTTATGGCCGCAGGCTGCAAAGTGTCATTCCAACATTCGTCGATGGGCGGCCGTTAAGTTTCCAGAGTGTTTTGGCATTTTCGGTTTTATGGCCAAAGCTCATTACTCTAATGGATGGCAAATGCAATCCCCCATCCGGCGCATATTCAAATAGATTTTTCCGAAATTAAAATAAATTAACTTGGGCGAACGCTTTGCATTTTAAGCGTTCGTCCGCAAATCGCACGGATTTGTCGCACATTTGTAAATTTGCAAATGATCGAAATGCGCTGAAATCCTGTTTATTATTTTATAATTAGCTTAATGCCGGTGGCCGAAAATTCAATTGCATTTCCAGTTTGTTTCGCTCTGTCAGCGGGCATAAATGGGTTAAGAAATCGTTCGAGGAGTTGGGCATGCGGGTTAATGCGTTTGCGGCTGGATTTTTAATGATTTTCACCCAGGAACGTTAATTAGAAATTTATAATATTTTTTTGCTTATTTTCTGGCATTGAATGTGGGGGCCCATTGAAATGTATATATATTTAATTATTTATTTTAATTGCATTTTAATAAAAGTGGCATAGTGTCAGGCAACCTAACAATTATTATTTTAGAGCAATGAATCATTTTTTTTAATTTTTGCTGACCCTGCTGACAACTTAATTAAAATGTTTGCAAAAAAATGCGTAAATTCACGTATGTGCCAAATGCAAAAATCTAAATTAAATCACATAATCCATTTGGACAGAGGCAATTTTCATGAAATTGATAAAATAGCAAAGCGAAGTGCGTCGCCATCATTTCGCATGTCAAGCTCAGCGCCTCGAGACAAACTTGGGCATCATTTCATATTTATTACTGCAATTGTTTATTATTTATGTGAGCCGCGAGCTACGGCAGCAAATTTAGTATGCAAACGCAGCTGCCGAGCAATCTGCAACCCCCTGCCACGCCCCCTAAATCCAACGCCCCCGACAGCTCGTTCACTTCCGGTGCGACATGCACTTCCGTCGCTTTGCGCCACTCGCATCCTTGTCCAAAGCAAACTGAAATGTCCTTTAAGAACCGGCGGCTTGGAAGAACAGAACTGAACGGAAATACAGAGTCGAAAAATAATTTATTTTAAATTTATTATTTAATAAACAAAAAAATAGGCACCCTTTAATTCAATTTCAAGTCACGGCACCAATATGTAAAAATAAAATAGCTTCGAAAATATGGGGATATAGATTAACAATTTATGTTTTAATTATAGAGACTTTAGAATCGAACTGTATGTATAACTTCAATTAATGTAAATAAAGTGTGCCTTTAGGAATTAAACATTTTAATGTTAGTTGCTTAGGTTTATTTTCCGTGTAGAGCTAGTCAGAATTAATTTATTCGCGTTTTTTCCTTTCTTCCTGCGGATCGCGACTTTGCCACTTGACTTTTGTCTCGGTTTTTGTGCAAACGCTTTGGGAATTTTAATTTTGGATTTCTTTCAAGTAGAACCAAGGAGTTTGGGACCCACAAAAAGCGGGCGCCGCAAAATGGCGCCGCTTTGGTCAACGCACGCAGCTCTTTTGTTTACTTTTAATTTGATCATTGGTGCTTTTTTTCATCCTGTGGCCGGGACAAGTGGCTTTCGCCAGGTTCCCTCGGTTGCTCTTGGCCACATGGAAGTAATTTTGTAATTAACCAATTTGACCGCAGCCAGTGAAAAGTTTTAAGCAAATGAAGGCAGCGTAATTGCATTTTTTTTTTACTGCTCCGCCACTTGGATGGGGGATTCCCCCGAATCTGATGGGAATCTGATGGCCTGTCGCGGACCACTTTACCCACTTCAAAAAGTGCCAAACATGGGCGCTGGTCGTGTTCATATTTTTTGTGTATTCCTTTTGGTTGTCAGGAGCAAGCGGATGATGGGCAGATCGACTGGCAAAAGTTTTTGTAAATAAATTATGCTGCTCACTCAATGCCAACGGCCGGCTAACGGAGCGTGAGTAGTCGGAAAAGAAAAGCGCTTATCTGCAATTGGCTTCCCAGAAAGCATTTGAATTTCCCCACAGGCAACAAGTGCCAAGGTCCAAGGACCAGGGACTATAGACGAAGGACTAAGGACGAAGGACTCCCATGCGGGCGTAGAGAAAAGGGGACTGGGCATGCAAATCAAAGTTATTGTCAAGCCAAAAGTGCCCACCGATGCGTACAATTGAGTGTCATATTTCCAGTTTGTTATGTATGCAAAAGCCAGCATGTGAGGGCCAAAAACTTCTACCACTGCCAAGGCGAAAGTTTTCTTGGCCAGCGATTTTTCTTGTCTCTATTTTGGCCTTGCCATGCAACTTGTTATCATTGTTGCGTGTCTAAGAGCCAATGGAGGAGCAAAAACTTTTGCCAAACAATCGCACTGCCAGCGCAAACATTTATGCGGCTCTTGGATTAGCATGGCATGGTGTCTTCGGAAAAGCTGAATGCCAAATAGCTACAGATACGCGCAACCATACACAGAGCATATGCTTTGGGGCTGGTACAAAAAGAAGCAAAGGACCAAAAGGATGGGGCGCTCTTTGTGTGTGTGCAATCAACCGTTATCAAATTTTTCGAACTTTTACAACTTTCACCTAGCCCTTTTTACTTTGTCCGCTGGCTGGGAAAACTTCAACGCTTTACGCAAGCCACTTAACTATTTATGGCCCAAATGCAGGCGTGTGTGCCCCGGGAATCCCCGGCAAGAGTGTGCCTCAAAGTGCTCGATGGAATGTCTGACGAGCGGGCTTGACATAAACACCGGGTGCCATGCATTATTCAGGACATTTCCTTCATGCACAGGAGAAAATATTTGGCTTCCATGCTGTCCCTTCAATTTAATCGTGTTCACTTCACGCCATCAAAGGCATATTCCAAATAAATTTTACTTATAAATTACAAGCACTTTGGTTTGCTAAAATGATACGATTTTTAATGCATTTTGTATTTGTTCAATCCATTTGTTTTTATTTTATATAATTTCAATCACCGTTTTCGGAGTCTTTTTGCATGCCACCGTTTTTAAACGGCCAATAAAATTATATATATCGTTTGAATATATCGCATCGATATGTCAGAGATAAGATATGTATGATATGAATGATATGTATGATATAAAATCAACCGAATGGATGGCCATTTTCGGTGATGGGTTTCTCGCTGTGCTGTCATTTTCTCGACAAGTCACTTGAGTTTATGTCGCTCTCGGGGCAACGGGAAAGTCGCATCTTCAGCGACATGTGCGACTAATTAAAATTCATATTCAGTAATCAATCTGCCGGTGACCTTTGGTATTACCAGCCAAGCTGGAATAAATGCGCGAAAAAATACTCGCATATGAAAGTGAATTCATGGCCCTTGGCTGCCACTGCTGCCTTTTAGTCCATTAAAAATCATTTCGATCAATGGGAGCCGTGGCAGGCCGAGCGCACACATTGCGATTTTCTCACAATTAGCATTTTTCACCATTTTCTCCCGTTTTCCTACCATTTTCCCGCACTTCCACCCACTCCGCTCTTATCCACCGCCACACGCACTCACCTGTCGGGCGGAGCGGAGCGGAGAAAGGGGGGCGGGGCGATTGAAACATTTTTAAAAATTTGAAATTCATATGCGCAGCAAACGTGAAATGTTTTGCCAAGCGTATTGTGCAATAAAAAATAAAGAGCCAAACCAGAAACAAAACAAACACGAATCGAGCTGGAGAATTTCTTGTGTAAATAAAATCGAGAAACGCTATCGAGAGGGAGCACATGCATACATATACACATACATACATATATACAAGGTATATGTGTATGAAAATACCTAAAAGGATTCAATTATTCCCGCTCGTTACACAACAACAAAAAAATAACACGGCATGAAAAAATTGCGCGCCCATGGAAGTATGCAACAGAAATTGCTCACGGCATGTAAAGTGCTCGCTGTGCGGCTGTGTGTGTGTGCGTGGGTGCGTCTGCTTGTGTGTGTGAGTGCGAGATGGGCGGGGGGAGTAGGAGGTGGGGGTCATGCAGCATATGCACGCGCATAAATCGACGACAGATATGAGAACTCCGATGGCGGCGGCAATAAAAGCAAGAGGCATGTAAAAAGGACACTCATATTTATATGCATTGATTGCCAAAGCAATGCAACACAAACACATACACTCAGTCGGAGGCCACCCATACTCACACACACACACCACATTGATTGTAAAATAATATTTCTGAAAAGGAAAACGGAGGCAAGAGGCAAGAGGCTCGCGAAATTTCATTGCACACCAGCGGGCGCTGTCACGAAATATCACGCATACGTCATGTGTAACGAACGGTGGGTCGCATATGCAAATGCGCTCATTGCGACCACCGCATATTTGCATACAGCAGGCGGCCTCCATTATGCACTTAAATCATTATTGAAACGGCATTAAAGTAGCGCTCACCATCGCATTATTCTCTGTGCCACTTGCAGTTCTGGGAAATCATCTCCGACGAGCACGGCATCGATCCCAATGGCTACTACCACGGCGAGTCCGCCCTGCAGCACGAGCGTATCGATGTCTACTACAATGAGGCCAGCAGCGGCAAGTACGTGCCGCGAGCGGTGCTCATCGACCTGGAGCCGGGCACCATGGACTCCGTTCGCCAGTCGCCGATGGGCCAGCTCTTCCGGCCGGATAACTTCGTTTACGGGCAGTCGGGAGCCGGTGAGTAGAAATCCATAAATCACACCATAAGAGATAAGCTCTTATACGTCAATGTGACATGCCACTGCTATCTGCGGTCTATTTTTGAGCATTTGTTTGATATTTGATTTTACGATGATATGATAACTTATGATAACTTACATAGGTCTAGTTAGGAAACATAAATAGGAATAGAACATTTTTGTAATAAGCTGGAATTTCCTAATACTGCTGAGCACAGAAAATGTCCCAGCTCCGTTGAACACAGTGACATTCCCATGTTCTCCTATTTCGTTTTCCTGTTTCGTATCCAGCCTCTTTGGCATTTTCCTAATGCATTTCCGTTGCACTCGTTAATGGGCGAATGTGGTGCTCATGTGCTAGGACGTGGCCTTTGTTTTCCTGCCGCTTTTCGGGATGCTTTTGTTTCGACCAATGTCCGCTGCCCCACCATCATCATCATCCAGTGCTGCGAGTGTCCTTTTGCCACGACAGTTATTGCAGCTGGACCAGCCTTGTTGCAACATCGAAAACAGGAGCAGCAGTAGCAGCAGCAGGGAAAGCAGCAGCAGGAGCAGGGAAAGCAGCAACATCCGTGACAACAGCAGCCACAGAGGGCGGCCTTATCCTTGCTTTGATAAGTGCCAACCAATTGACAAGATGAGCACGGCATTGTTATCACAGGGGAGCTTATCAGCTAACAGCCGCCGGTGCGATACTCCTGCCGCGGTCAGGACCACCCGGTCGGCCCACTTCATCCGGTCGGCTGGCATGAGAATGATGGTGACCATGATGGCTATGATGATTGCAATTATAAAATGGCCTGCGGATGACGACGAAAATTAATTTTGTACATGTCAGGCGCTGTTGCTGCGGCTTCCATAATGACCCACAATCGCCGGGAACTTTGATGAGTTTTGGCGTGGTAGCTTAGCTATGAAGCTATGAAGCTATCTAATTTAAAGACTAGGAGTTTAAAATCTTAAGATGTATTTGAATAGTCTTATATATATGTGATTGTAATTCTATATATTTGGTTAAACATTACAGGCAACAACTGGGCCAAGGGCCACTACACAGAGGGCGCCGAGCTGATCGACTCCGTGCTGGAGGTGCTGCGCAAGGAATCCGAGGGCTGCGACTGCCTGCAGGGCTTCCAGCTGGCGCACTCGCTGGGCGGAGGCACTGGCTCCGGATTGGGCACACTGCTCATCTCGAAGATACGCGAGGAGTACCCCGACCGCATCATGAACTCGTTCTCCGTGGTGCCCTCGCCGAAGGTAAGTGCTCCACATCCAATTGCCCAACGGCATTGCAGCATATCATTATCATTGTGGTCATGACGAATGCAATCCGCTTAGCCAAATCAGCTTACTGCCGCGCACAATGCTGCCAGCAAATCGGGGTGTGTCCTCTGCTGAACGCCAGTTGACATCGACCATGTACCATCTACCAACTACCAACTGCCATCAACCATGTAGCATTTTGGACCAGCCATGGCGACGGTCCTAAGCCGACCCAAAAGCGCTTTACACCTGCACGCGTTTTGGCCAAATTAGCAGGCGAAAGCCGCAGAGAGCCGCTCCCGTTTATTTTCGTGTGTCGAAAGTATGCCGCAAATGTTATTTTATTTATGCAATTCATACGCTAAATTCAATTGGCGGCTTTGCGCACAGACTGGGCCAGCTTTGTTCGAATTATTCTAATTAATTTGCAGGCGAAATTAGCTGCACCGCCAACGAGCAGCGGCCAAAGCCTAATTGGCAATGCAATTTTAATGCAATTTGGTGGCTCGAAATCGCCAAGATCCATCTCTTTCCCCTCTTTGCCAGGACTTTTTTTCCACAGCCATTTCAGCCATTTCTTTTTTTTTTGACACGCCTCAATTGGCGCTTAATTAACCCAGTTGCATATATTACACGTGCGTTCCGATATGCATTATATGTAGTTGTAGAAATATTAATAGATGTATGGGGCTGCACGTGATACGCCTTCAATTGCATTATTCGCATTTAATTACATTTTGACGTTTAATTAAATTTATTCAGTGCAGAATTAATTGTCATTGGCACGAGGTCATGTTGGTAGACAAACAATTACAGCATTTTGCATTGCTTTAACAAATAATATTAAAAATGTAGCGTAGCTAAAAATGTGACGGAAACTTTAGTTCGTTTAATTAGTCAAATAGAACGGGGCCAATATAAATAAACTTTAGTGCACTTTTAATCAACATAAGGATAAAGGACTCAAAGACCATGCCGAATGTCTCTTGGTGTATATATAATATTTTTACCAATAAACTATAAGCTGGTTTTAAGTTTTAAGAGGATGCCTTTTATTGGGCCGAATGAAATGGAATCGATTGAGATTTTCGAGTACATCTTTTGGCAAATGTGAGTTGCCAAGACTCCGGTGAGAAGGTGGATTTCGTGAGGCGTGAAATTAACATTTGACAATGTTCTTATTGGCATATCGGAGTGCACAATAAATTTTATGGAATTTTTAGTGCAGCCCAGAGGGCACACACACTCGAACTGCGTTAAATTTATTACCGTCACGGCTGAACGCCAATGGTCAACTATTGAACCACTGCCCGAACTCCGAACTCCGAACTCCAACCTCCAATCCCTCCGATCCCCCCCAGCAAAAGTCCGGTGATGGGGGCTTAACTTTAAATGCCGGAATATGCGGAGACTGGAGTATAGCCCCCCCTGCCCCCCTTTAGACTGTTATTTATGGGCCGTGCTGGGTTTGGCCGGCTTACCGCAATGTTTTGGCTTCGGCGGTCATTTTATTGCGGCCTGGCCTGACACATGCCTGTCACGTTATGGCGGTTTTAAAATGCGCGTATGTGCGTATATAATTTAATAGTTTTTCATAGGCCATGTAAGGCCTTTGTCGCTTTGATTGGCGGCATTTATGCAAATGCAGCCCATTCACACAGAATAATAAGCGCAAAAATGGACGCATCTCTGTTGTTTAAATGCTCAATATTTTGGCCATTGATTAACGCATTTAATTACGTTCATTAATTAACGGAAGTCGCTTGCTAAAGTCCGAAACTGAATGCAACTGAAGCAAACGCATCGAATGGTTACCATGGTTGCTCACTGAGATTTGCACCTGCTGTTTGGACAATGCAAGGATATCAAAATGCATGCTCGTAAATCCTCCAGATTTCTAATCACACACACACACACCCACAGATAAATATCGTGTCCTGGCGGTGTACAAATAGTGAGGCTGGCAACAAATATCAAATACAAAATGCAAAATGCATATGTACGAGCATAACTCATTAGTATTAACTGCATGTACCAACTAAGCAGACAAAGGTGTGTGCTGTGTGTGCTTGGAGTGTGGGTGTGTACACAGGAAAAAACTGCTTTTAAACTAAGTCCATACAAATCAAATCTCTTTAAATGTGTATAATATATGTATGAGGCTTAGCAAGAAAGGTTTTAAGTTCGCATTCTAGTTAGACAAGACTTTTCCCATTACTACAACTTACTTTTAGCCAGCTTTATATGTGATTTTATATATATTTTTTAACTGAGTTACAATTGATCAAGAAATCAGATATGCAACTGTATTGAGTTAGGCATGTCCTGAGGGGCAGGGAATACTTTTCAAAAGTTTTCCAGGTGCAAAGGACTCCGAGTGGTTGGGGGTGGCAATGCACGTTATCGCTCTAGGGCTGCGGCCATTAAATAATTGCCACAATTTATGTGCACACACTACGCATACGGCAAACTGAAGCTGGAGTGAAGTTTGTCGCATGCTTAACAGTGGCCGTTCGGCATGAAATCCCTTCCCATGCCCCTGCCACATGCAACAACATTCAACAACCGACGAGCAATGCATCTTGGCTGCGCAAATATAGAGGGCAAGCCAAAGATTATACATAATTTTCAATTTGCAGCATTCGAAACACACACCAGGCATGTATGAATGCGTATGCGAATACGGATACGAATACGAATGTGAATGTGATTGTGAATGGGGCTATACCTGGCACCCAGATGTTTGTGCAACATGCAACTGCATTTATGCAACAACTCTCGGCCTGAGTGCCGCTCCAGGCTCAAAATGGCATTAGCAACTGCAGGTTGCAGCCACAAACAACTGGCTGTATTAATAGGGTCTGCTATTCAGTTAGCACTGCATTCGCATTCGAATTGCATCCTCCTGTTGGCAGAATGCATTTTTCATGTCCATGCCTCAACAGCCAGCCATGCGATTGGTCCAAAAGAAGTGGGAATTAGATGGACAATCGTTGATTATTGCCCAGCACAAATACGGCCAAAAGAGAACTGCACTTCAGGCTGCTTTCAAGTGGCCTTTTTAGAAACGGTCGTCTTTAAAAGGCACTTCAATATTAAGAGTTGGAAGTTACAGAAGCTACATTCGTGAAACTAAGATACATGCAATATAAATACTTTCAAGCTCTTTTCCAAGTGTTCTTCTGAATTTTAAAGACAGTAAAAGTAAGCTGATACACTTTGGCGATGGCTTTGGCTTTGTCATTACTCATCCATTTAATTAATTGATTTACACATAATATTTAAAACTGGCTCCTCTGCGAGTCCGCTGATTGCTGATAGCCTTGCTAATTAACAAAGTTGTATCTGCTCCTCCTTCTGCATGTCGCACTGCTGCCGCCTCCATCGACACCATAAATGCGTCCAGGTATCGGACACTGTCGTGGAGCCGTACAATGCCACGCTGTCCATCCACCAGCTGGTGGAGAACACCGACGAGACCTTCTGCATTGATAACGAGGCTCTCTACGACATCTGCTTCCGCACGCTGAAGCTATCGTCGCCCACCTACGGCGATCTGAACCATCTCGTCTCCGTGAGTATCCCCTAGTCAATCCATCTAATGCATCCTCTGTTTGTCTGCTCCCATCCCCCGTTTCCTGCTCCTGTTTCCTCCACCTGCTCCTCCTCGTGCGCCTTCTCCAATCGGAATCCATGGCGGAAAAGGTGTCTGAGGTGGTGGTGGAGCCATATAACGCCACGTTGTCGCTGCACCAGCTAATTGTGGACACCGATGAGACGTTCTGCATCGACAACGAGGCTTTGTATGACATCTGCTATCGGACCTTGCACATCTGCTCGCCCACCTACCAGGATCTCAACCACCTAGTGTCCGTGAGTAGCTAAGATGTTAACCTGAGGCGAAGATGAGGATGATGATGACCAGCCCGATATCAGCAAGAAACCCCGGGTCAATAAATCCACCTTACCTTTCCCACACTCTATACCATGCAACCTTTCATTTCTCTTGAGAATAATACAGCTTACCCTCTCACCATCAGGTCACAATGTCCGGAGTGACCACCTGCCTGCGCTTTCCTGGCCAGCTGAACGCTGATCTTCGCAAGCTGGCGGTGAACATGGTGCCCTTCCCCCGTCTGCACTTCTTCATGCCCGGATTCGCACCCCTGACCGCCAAGGGATCCCAGCAATATCGCGCCCTCACCGTGGCCGAGCTGACCCAGCAAATGTTCGATGCCAAAAACATGATGACCGCCTGTGATCCCCGGCACGGACGCTACCTCACCGTGGCATGCATCTTCCGGGGTGAGTCCAGCCCCTGGGGTGGGAAAAGAAAAATAGTTATTTAACAAGAAGTCCTAAACACTTCCACGCCAGAATGTCAGAATGCCAGAAAACACAGGGATCCATTCATCCATCCGCTCATTTATTCAGGAGCCCCCGCACCGGCTTATCCGAGCCAACTTTGTCACTTTGTCATGGGCAGCCGGTGGCGCACCTGTCCGCCGATTTTCCGGACCCGCAGGCACGTAGTCCTGCCACCAGGGGTGGCACTAAAAAAGGGGGTGGCTTCTAAAATATGGAATAAAATTCTAAGACCAAAAAAAAACCATTAACAAACTAGTACTAGTACTAGTGGTACTAGAGCAATCTTTACCTTGAAATGATTTCTAAAATCAAATCACTAGAGATTTAGGAACCCCCTAACCTAACACGACCCATCCGCACCTGGCCAACACCTTGGACTCCTGGGGCTTGGCTTTGGCGACGATTTTATTAGCCAAAGCCGCGCACTGGGCCTACTACTTATGGGCGCCACTAAAAATGATTAATGCCCGCTGGCTGGCGGCTAAAAAGGCTGCAATCCGTCAACGCGCACGTAGCGTAAATTTGTTAGCCACGGCTTGCCGCCCTCGTCTGGTCCAGTAGGAATGGTTGCCTGGCATTTTTTCGCGCTAATTCTTAAATTAATAAACTGCGATGCGGCGCCCAAAAGTATGCCGCATAATATTTCATTTGCTATTCCTTGTGTGCGCGGCGCTTTTGCCCTTGCTTTTGACTGATGACTCGCAAAACGCGCGTAATTAGAAATTTACTTTCAAGATCCATTGGGGAATTGCGGCCGCCTGACACGGCCCCCAGGCCTAACTAATCATGCCGAACGTGACTTGGGCTGCACTGCCTCCCACTTCCACTCCCCAGCTTAGTCGGGGCTCAGCTCACCCAGATCCGGCGGCAGCATCTCCAGGATTCGTTTTCGTCTCCGACTGACTGCCAGAAATACTTGCAAAATAATTAATCACAAGAATGTGCGGAAAAAATGCCAGCGAGCAGGAATTTAAACAACTTTTTTAGTTACCTCCTGGGACTGTTACACTGTTACACTGTTTCCATTCCCCAACACCGAGATGAGATCCCAGTGCAGGTGGCCAGGTGCGCAGTCAGGACTTGGAAGCCATTTAGTATTTCATATTCAGGGATTTGGGGATTCCGCCGATTCCGGGGCGCATCAAAGCGAACTTGCCTTTTGATGTAAATGCGCACCGGAAGAATCCGTCGCTCCTCGCATCTCGAAGGCATCTTTTTTAACAACGCTTACTCAATAATTAACAGGACCCATGTCCATGAAGGAGGTGGACACCCAGATGTACAACGTGCAGAGCAAGAACAGCAGCTACTTCGTGGAATGGATTCCCAACAACGTCAAGGTGGCCGTCTGTGACATCCCGCCCCGTGGCCTCAAGATGTCCGCCACCTTCATTGGCAACTCGACCGCCATCCAGGAGATCTTCAAGCGCATCTCCGAGCAGTTCACCGCCATGTTCCGGCGCAAGGCCTTCCTGCACTGGTACACCGGCGAGGGCATGGACGAGATGGAGTTCACCGAGGCCGAGAGCAACATGAACGACCTGATATCCGAGTACCAGCAGTACCAGGTGAGCAACTGTTCCATATCCTTGCTAAGTGTCACTGCGTATGTAATGCAATTTGGTTTCCTTCTTCAGGAGGCTACCGCCGACGACGAAGTGGAGTTCGATGACGAGCAGGGCGAGCAGGAAGGCTACGAGTCTGAGGTCCTGCAGAACGGCAATGGCGAGTAAAGTCCTAGAAACTATCACAACTGTAGCTGTTTTCTGTATACTATTTTGTAAATTATTTGGCCCGAAAGAGCTTCAAATAAATTTTTAGTAAATATAGTACAAAACACGACTTCCTTTAAAGTTCGCAATTGAAATTCCAAAAGTATGTCTAAATATTTTATTTATTTTCTTTATTGATGGTGTCTAAAGGGGGTAGTTGACCAGCACATCCTGGCGCGCCAGCTCCAGCAACATGGGATCGTCGAAGAATTTGTTGATGGACACGTCCTCGGAAAGGCCCTTCCTGCGGCGCGTCTTGATCATAAACTCTCGGGCCAAATGGGATGCTTGCTGCGGCTCCAGCGGTCGAATTATGATGCTCTTGTCCAGCGGATCGCCAGGCACTATCTGCCAGTGATGGAACACCGAAAGACAGAAGGCCTGGCCCTGGGTGTGCGTGCGGAGATCCGTCTCGAATCCAAATGAATCAATGGCGGGTATGAAGGCTTTGATCGTATAGATGGGAGAACCCGATACGGGAGCATCCTGCGTTACGTGGCCTCTGTAAAAAAGATTTTATAATTCAGACGCATACTCTAAAAGAAACATGAGTAATAAAACTCACCTGCGCCTGGCCAACACAGTATAAACAGCGGATACACAATCTGCCGGCGCCTGAACTTCCACAAACAAATACGGTTCCATCAGACGAGGGGTGGCCATCAAAAACGCAGAGTATGCAACTCGACGGGCTGTTGGAATGATCTGTCCACCACCTCGATGCAACGCCTCGTTGGCAATAACACCATCGAGAATCTTAAACTTGACATTACGGATGGGCTCCTCGCAAAGCGGTCCTTCTCGGGTTCCCCATTGGAAGCCCTGCACTATCGAATCCTTAACCGCGGTCAGCAGGTTCTTGTCCACTTCCGAGGGCAGGGTGTCGTCAACCAGGATATTTGGACCCGTAGTGTCCGGACCAAAGGCCCAAATGGAACGCGCCGCAAGCAGATCCCAATCGTAGTTGACCTGGAAGAACTCTCCAATGCGTTTCTTGTTCCAGTTTATGCAAACGGTTCCGTTCTCAATGTCCTCGGCCAGTCCCTTCTCCAGTGGCTCCGAGATCATTGTTATTTTGTTCTTCTTATTGGGAGTTTCAGCAAAACATTTCAGCGAACTAGTTTCCACAACTGTTTCGCAGAAAGCCACCACAGGATCCGCCACTTTAATGTCGATCTCGGAGTACATCTTCCGCAAGTCGTGCATGACACAATCCAAGTATAGCTCGCCAGTGCCCAGAATAACATGCTCGCCAGATTCTTCAACTCGAGTCGAGAGGAGTGGATAGGATTTGTTCACCTTGCGAAGGCCATCCAACATCTTGGGAAGCTCGGAAGGATTTACTGGCTCCACAGCAATCTTGATAATGCTCTGAGTGTTGAACTTCAGTGGCCGGAATATGTAGAGGTCTTCTGGGACATTAATATCCACAATGGTAGAGGTCTTAACAATACACTGATCGATGCCTTCGATGAGCACCCAATTTCCGGCTGGTACTCGATTTAACTCCACTTTGTAACGAGACTCAAATACCCACAACCGACCCACTTGCAATATGCGGGAGTCCTCCTCATCCTGCAGGGTGTAGTTCTCTCCCAGGACACGCACCTCCTGGCCAGCGTGTAGAGTACCAGAGACAATTCTCGCCAGCACTTGGAAGAAGGTACAGTCGTCGTTGGGATACATCTTGGAACTGTGCACCATCAGAGTGCCGTATTGGTTGCATGAAATCATATCCCGGTAAATGTCACCCTCCTTGGGTCCAGTGTAAATGTGGTCCACCTTACGTTTCGCATTTTCCAAGGGGGATTTAATGTGCTCCACGCACATGTCCACAAAGCCGCTGCAGTCGCCCATGAAACGGTTGCAGACGAGACGCAGTAGTGGTCTTATATTGGACTTCATCTCCTCCTTGGAGACGCGCACATTCAGCTCGGCCAGAGTGTCCGACAGAGTGGTGTCCACATCGCCAACCACCTGGGCTATCAACTTGTACATGGGCTCCAAAATGAACTCCACAAAGCTGCGCTGCGCCGAATTGTGCGGCTGCTTTTTCGAAAACTTGCGCCTATAAAAATACTTTGGATTAATAAATCAGTTGTATATAATTAAGCGTCACTTACGTTTTACTATTGAAGTACATGTCGCCCCAGAGGCGCTTGGCAAAGTCCAGGTAAGCCACTCCCTCGTAAGTGTCTGCATACAGCTTGGCAAAGGATTTCAGAGTGAAACAGAAGCCGTACAACGAACTGGCAAAGCAAACGTTGCCCAGGATGGGTGAAACTAAAAGATTGTCATCAGCAGAGCCATAGATGCTATAAGAAAAGTATAAATTAGTAAAATTGAAATAGTGTTGAGCATAAAGCTCTAAATCACCTCAGCAGACTATTGACTTCCTCCACAATATGTTTCAGCTTAAAGTAGGCGTCCTGGGGCGGCAATTTGAGCTCCAGGATTAGGCGATCAATCTGCGAGCCAGAGAAAACCATTAGAATGTTTAATGGACCCCTAAGGCTAAAACGCTCACCTTGTTTATGCAAACGGTGATAGCCTGGCGCTCTTGCACCGCGTGTTTGAGCAGCCGCTCCGTGTTGAGCATGACGCCCTCGGCGGCATCGATGAACAGTACCACACCATCGCTCATTCGCATGGCGGCGGTGGCCTCGTCCGAGAAGTTGACATGCCCCGGGGTGTCGAAGATGTTCAGCAAGTAGCTCTTCTGCTTGACATCCTGCAGGACAAGTGTGACCGGCGTGGCCTTGATGCTGCAGCCGCGTTCCTGTTCCGTAAACAGGGTGTCCGTGTAGCGCAGCTGGCGCTCTTCCATGGTCTCAAACTGTGGATGCGTTTGCCGGATGAGGCAGTCCACGAAGGTGGTCTTGCCGTGGTGCAGGTGGCCAACTAACGCCACGTTGCGGATTAGCGGTGGAGTGTCCATGAGATCGGCCATGAACTCCATGTCGTAGGTGGTCTCCTGCATGTCCTGCTCCTTTATCTGGAACTTGAGTTTCTTTACTGGCTCTATGAGCGGCTTGTCCAGCGGCTGGGCGTCCTCCTCCTGGACAATGGTCTCCACATCCGGGCCGTAAACCTCAACTGCTGAAGGATAGTATCGTTTATCCTCGTGTAGCACCACGGCGGTCACCTCCTTGTCCTCGTCCTCCTGCGGCTCCACCTCGTCCTCGTCCATGGCGTCCTTTAAATGCAAAAGAATCGATTATTGATGCTTTTTATTAGTTTTTCGCCTATTTATACCTCAGGATCATCCTGCACATCGGGTTGCCCGTATATACTTTGGTCATCATCCTCGTCGCTGTCTAGATCGGGGCCAATGTAGTTGCCAAACTCATCGTATAAATCGGAATCCATGGTTTTTCCTAAAAATTAAAATATTTTAATATTTTCATTCAAGATTTGCCGGCGGCGTCTCAAAAAATCTCAAACTTTCGCGGTGTCTCCAAACTTATACTACTGCTGGTTTTTGTTGTCTTCAGGGACTTACCAAAGGTTACAGCACCTGCTGACTATTAATTTCTTCTTTGAAATTAATGAAAACTGCAAATCAATTACTAATTCACAATTTTAACACAAAAACGCGGATTGCAAGCACGCTATTCTTCTTCTTCCCCGAAAAACAATCAGCTGTTAAAAGACCGGCATTACCAACGGCATTGCCAACACAAATATTTTTGCCTCTTGCAGCCCTGGCGGCAACATTTGAATTTTCCAGTTCATTAAGGCTAATTAACGTTTTTGCCAGCCAGCAGGTAGCTGAAATAGAAGTAAAAACGTAGGTAGACCTTTCTGTTTAAATTGCACTGCAGTCGCCAAAGGTAATTAGTCGAAAGTGTCAACCGAAGGCATCAGCATCGTTATGATGAAATTTTGTTTGCTTCTTTTGATGGCGCATTTTGTGGCCTCAAACCGAAATCTAAACGATATTCTCAGTCGCGAGGACTGGATTAAAATAGCCAAGGATTACATCAAGAGCCACAAGCCATATAAAGCTAAGATCTACTTGCCCTACAAGCCGCGCATCGTAAATTTTACCAACCCATTCGATGGAGATTTTTGGGACACAACCACGGTGGCCACGAAAGCTGAATTTACCACCAATCCCCAAGAGACTACTACTTACTTTACTACGGAAGCATCTACTACAACGGAGGAGTATAGCACTGAGGAATCTACCACAACTTCATGGGTGAAGTATTCAACCACCGAATTAAGTTACTCCACTTCAGAGGTGCCCGAAACAACCACGAATACTGGGTATTCGACGACGACAACAGGTTGGCCGGAAGTCACCAGCACAGAAGCTACAGATTCACCTGAATCACAAGCCTTATATTCCACAACAACATCGAGTTCAGAATACCCAGATTCAACCACAGAAACAAATGCAAGGAGTACAGAGTATGCTGAATCAACGACAATCAATGCAGATTATTCTACAGGATGGCTAGAAACCACTACAGAAAATGTTTCAAGTTCTACTGGGTTTCCAGAATTAACGACTACTACTTTAAGTCCGGAATTTACAGGGACAGAAGTTTTGGAAACTACCACGGAAATTGAAGTCAATTCAAGCACTATAGGATTGCCAGAATCAGCAACTACAGAAGCGATTACAACTTTTACAGGATTACCGGAATCAACGACTGAATATGTTACCTCTAGCACAGAATCCAACGAATCCACGTTTGCATTATCCTTAGATCAAACTACAACTGAAGCATCAGAGATTTCTACACAAGGATTATTATCAACTACTGAAACCCCGGAATCAACTACATCCTTGCTGGAGATCATTGCCACGACACCGGGCGTGGAAACTACTACATCATATCTGGATGCGGTGATTGACAGCACGGAGGAGGAAACTTCAACATCATCAACACCATTCGGATTAAATTTAACAACAACGGAAATTGTGCAAACGCAAATAGAAACCACAACCCCAAGGCAATTGAATTTCGTCGGAGATTCTGTTCGCCAAAGACCGAGAAAATATAAGTATACTTCAGACACAGATCCCGAACTTTACTGGTACTGAAAATAATGGCAATAAATAAATTAAAAACTTTGAATTTAAATTAAATCGGTTGTTTTATTTGGCAACGCGATTTCAACTGTGGATTATTTTAAGTAAAGGAACGCGGTCACACTGGACAGAAGCTAAACACATTTTTGTTTGAGATTTCTGAAGAACTAAGCAGTTTATTAATAATTTATCGTGCAAATATGAGTTTGGCAAGCATAAGACAGAAAGAAGTTAAGGGCAAAAAGAAAGTACTGCCCAAACTGCGCAATATTCTGGCCAATCCTTATAAACAACACAGGTAGGAGGGAGAAAGCAAGAAAAACCCAATCAACAAGTTGTTTTTTTTTTAATTGTAGCCCAGTTTTGTCAGAGGAGGAAGTGCAGCAGTTTCGCCAAATACTGCAAAATGCAATTCAAAGCAGCGGCGGGGACACCAAATCATTTGCCACTCGATTTGGCATACATCTCGGCCTGGAGAGCTCTCTGCGAGCCATAAACTCCCGGCGTTTCTCCTGCCTATTGGTTTCATTGAGCCTGCGACCAGCTCACCTCGTCCGTTTGATGGCCACTAGTGCATCCGTCAAGGTGCCCACGGCTCCCATTTACGCACAGCCCAAGCTTGAGGAGCTTACCCATGAAATCTTTGGAATAAGAGCGCTTTCCTTGGCCTTGCCCGCTGATTTAAAGTCTATAAGCGAGGACTTGGAACTGTGGATTACTGCCCGAAAGAGGACACCCATGCCTGCCAAGCAGATAGCCCCAAAAACGCACAGGAAACCCAAGAGGAAACCCGAAACAATCCCACCAAGCGTAGACGAAAAAAAGCCGGCGGTACCAGAAAGAAAGGAAGAAAAGAAGGATTGGGGTGATGATTTCATATCCTGCTTTTCGGACGAACCCTCTGTAAAGCTTGACCGCGTGGATGTCCATGTGGAGACCCAAAAACTGGGCAATGCCCTAAGTAACTTGGCCATGAAAGCCAAAAGCAAAAAGCCGATAGCAGAAGTCAAACATAACCCAGTCAAAAAGGAAAAGTCGCCCAGCCCAGAGCCCATGGAGGTGGAGCCAGATGAAGATGACTTTTTGCCCGGAGATCTGCAGAACTACCGCCCTCTTACTGTCCACCAAGTACGTCCCAATCCCGACAAGAAACCCAAAAAGAAGCGCAACAAAAAGGCCACCAAATCCTAGAAATGGTTGGCAACGCAACCGCATCAGCTGTAGTTTTTAGGTTATGTTATTCAGTTTGTTATCGTAATTGTTAAGGCGCCGCACACAAAATGCTCCGGAGTTTACGTCAAATCGCACGACTAGGAAGATCCCTAAAGACGCCAATTTCAACCAGAAGTCTGCCTAAACTGCCCACCACCTTACGGCTACAGGCTCCATTGCACACCAGTGTTTCCGCGTGGAAGTACGACAAGAAATCCTCCCGAGCATCGGATGACTTGGACAGCGACGACGAGGATGATGAGGATTTCAAGGACGAACGGGACTCCAAGGTGGTCAAGACCAAGGTGAACTCACTGCGCGCAGATCTCCTACTGAAAGCTGGTCTCGGCATGGCGAGAAAGTAAGCAACAGCCGAAGATTCTCAAAGTTCCCCCAATAACCACGATGTGTTTCCTCCAACAGCAAAGTAGAACTGAATTTCTACGAGAGCAAGATACGCGTCAATGGAAAAAAGCTGCCCAAAAAGAGTGCCCAGGTAAGACGTGCATACATAGATCACACTCAGTCTTATATGTTACCATTGGCAGCTGGAAGTCGGCGATGATATCGACGTAATCCGGGGCTTTAGTCAATCGAATCCTTCTCACCTGGTCGTGGCCCGCGTCTCAATCCTCTCCGCCAGCGAACGCGAGGAAGGACTCAGCGTCCACCTGAGACGCTACAAATCCCTGCTGGTCGAGAATTACCGGGGACCCAACGCCTTCAAATCCTCGGAACAGGTTGCTCACTAAAACCCATTAGAAATAAAGAGTGCTTTAAAGCTTTACTATTTAGAGTAAGTAGATGAATTCGAGTCAGTTTAAATGAGGAGAAACTGCAGTGTATTATCTTCAAGATAACGCAAGGTTTGAAAGTAGACTTGATTTTAAGTGATTTATTTTATTTTGTAGTGAAACATCTAGAGTATTTTACACAGTTTTCTTGATATGTGTCTTATGGCTACCAGATCCGGCAGCTCTCTGCCTTTGGATGCATGGGACTGCCCAGGGGGCACTTGTAGGCCTCAGCAAAATCGTCGTTGTTCGAAACGGCACCTAGAACGCGGTACTTATCGACGGTGTGTTCATCAGTGAGCTCCTGCCAGTAGTGCTCCGGCTGATAGTCGGCACACCACAGCTGTGCGAATCCCAGGAAGAAGAGCTGCTCTGGCGACAGGTCAAGGCCGGGCATCTGCTCGTTCTTGGGTGCCAACGCTTCGTTTTCCTCCCCACTTCTTTGAAGCTGCTTCATGTGGCTACGGTAGGCAGCGAGTGCACCCCTCAATCCACCGGCGTCCGCAATGTTCTCGTCTCTCGTTTCGTTGCCCCGAATCGTCTGGTTGATTTCCGGTATCAGGTATTGGTTGAAGTGATCCACATAGCACCGAGCCCGTTCCTGGAACACCGCCTCCGACTTTGTGGACCACCAGTCGCGTATCTTACTATCGCTGTCGTAATTGGAGCCCTCTGTATCGAAGCCATGGGTCAGCTCGTGACCTATCAGGTAGCCAATGGTGCCAAACTTCAAAGAGTTGGGCCATGAGCGGTGGTACGCTGGCGGATGCAGGACTCCCGCCATCACGTAGACCGAGTTATCTAGGTTGTAGTAGAAGGCGTTCACCTGCATCCCGACCAGCAGTGTCAGCGGCTTTGCGTCCTTGGGAATGCTCTCTGCGTGGAAGCCATAGTAGCGTTGCAGATACGTGCCCAATACTCGCAGATTGATCAAACTCTGGGCATAGTTGCCTTCCACAATGGTCAGATTATTGATCTCACGGATTAGAGTATCGGATAGCTCTTCGTTTTTGTAGCTGCCAATCACTGGCGTGATGCCGGCCTCCTTGCTCAGCGCCTCGGCCCGCGTCTCCGTGTCCAACCACTCCACATTCTCGAGGATCTGTCGCTGGGCCTTTCGCATTTCGTTCACTATGTCCGAGATCTCGGAGTGTTTCTCATCGGTGAAGTGCTCCTGAGAAGCAAGCGTAAGTTAATTGATATGAATTGAAAAGCCTAATTTTCACACGTTTTCAACTCACCGCCATGTAGAGCCTGTTGAAGAGATACGGCAGCGAAAACTGAACGATCATCAGACAGTTATCCTTTTGGTCTTTGGGCTCCTTGGGCTCCTTCAGCTTGTCGTCCATGCGGTAAAGGAGTCGCATGGCGAGATAGTTGGCCACCGCCTTCGTATGCTTGGCGCACACCTTATCCAGCTCCACATAGTAAAAGTCACAGAATACTTCACCAGACGAGCCGTTGTGGAAGTCAATTCCATTCCAGGCTATCTCATAGTAGCTTCTCCATTGGCCAAATGGTGGGACCTCCTTCTCCTCGCTGAGCAATTCACACTTATCCTTATCGCCTTCAAACATATCCTCAATACTGAGCGCATCGCTCCAAAATGCAAAGACGCCATCGATCGCGGCGGAGATTTCATCATCGGTGAGATTGTAGGCCTTCAGGTAGCCGCGCATGCGATTCTCGTTGAGCTGGTAAGCACGCGAGCTCGTATTGGCCATGTGGGTGGTGTGGACGACGTGGTCGAAGCCCAGCTCCGGAAGTTTAAAGTACGGGGAGAAGGGATGCTGCGGAAGAATTTCCTCCTGGATCAGACCACGGCCGCCGTAGTTGGTGAGATGGGCGCTCATGTTGAACCAACTGAAGCTGGAGGCATTCCAAGCGTCTCTATCGACGGCGGGAAACCCACCCATAGACCTGATAAGCGATAGATAAGCGGGATCGGCAGCTGGCTGCGGAAATAGCTCGGCCGCCAGGCAGGAATTGTAGAAGCGTTGTGCAACGAGAAGCTCGGCGGACACGTTCAGTGCCTCCGCCAATTGCGTCCTGGTCAGCAGCTGCTCCGTCACGTCCGTCAGCGTGTAGCCGATGTCAAGGATATGGCTTCGCTTATTGGTGGATTGCCGCGGAGGCTTCACGTTCTTCCAGTTGCCACACGCATACTCGTAGAAGTCATCGCACGGGTCGACGCTTAAGTTCATGTAGGACTTCATCATGGCGCCATGGGTTCGAAGGTAATCGGCCGTCTCATCTGTAATCGCGTTTTCATGGGACGCATCCCCAACACTCCTAGCCTCGCAGTCGCCCAACAGAACCACGCAGATCACGATGCCAACCAGCAGCGTAAATAAGGGCACTCGAATGTATCCCGAGATTGAGAACATATTGGACCGATTCGCCGGGCACACACGCAGTTTGTATAATATAATCAACGATCGATTGACCCGTATTATTTGGAATACCCAACCAGCTCGACTGCCTAATCCGGAATGCGATTGAGAACTAAACAAGCAGCGGCAGCGGTAGCGGCATCTCTCCGATCCCAACAGCGTGTGCTTTTTTCGCAACCATCTCGACCTATAGCACTGGACAACAGAGATTATAAAGCAGGCATCACTATGACGTCGATGAGCACACTTTCACCATCTATAGCGCGCATTCTAAGCTACTGATTTGCACAATGTTAAGGAGGTCATGGGCAGCTTAGCTATCATTCCAGGCATATTCGTATTTGAATAACCACTTTCGAGGCTTGGGAACGATTTTGCTGCACTGTGTAGTCGGTGCTCTGGCCAAGACTTGACCTAAGCCACACGCTGCTGGTGATAAGGATTTGTAAGTTCTGGGAGATTCATTGAGTGGTGCCTCCATTCATTCAGATTAAAAACATTTCTCAGTTATGGTTCCAAAATCGTCACTTTTCTCACTTACACAATTGAGTTCGAAAGTTTTGGATTTCATCTTTTCAGTTTTTTAATACAAAGAAGTATCTATGAATAACCCTTTTTTATAAGTAATAATTACTTTTATAATATTAGTATTTATAAATTCTATTTACAATTTCTTTTGCCGAAATTAATAGCTTTCCCGCCAATTATAGCTTTCCATATACATAACATTTTGCAGTTTTCGTCTGATAATAAATATTAATGAAACTTAAAAAGCTTATCATTAAATTCTGTTTAAATTATAAACTTCGCGCCCAAATGTCGATAAGCAATACAATACAATCGATAGACAATCACAGCGCTGGCAGTGTGGCCAGAGATGCGTCAAAAGTATTGTTGTTGTGTCTGTAAGCGGCGGCGGTCACACCAGGACGCAGAGTAATTTTGTAAAAATGTCTTTTTCCGCCATCGGCGATTGCCAACTAGTTTCGCAAATATACCAAGTAAGCAGTACTAATACGTGTAATCCGGCGTGTCCTGAAGCCGTTCCGCTTTCAGTACAAGAAGCACCGCGTCGTCTGCAGCGTCAAAGTTCTGCCGACACCTGTGACCCATTTTGAGCGGGAACCGAAAAATGTCTTCCATTGGATGACGGCGGATCGCTGGAGCAGGATTGAAAGTGGGCTGTGGCGTCTGTTCGAGAATCTCAAGCAGTGGCAGGATGCCTTCAAGCTGGACACCGAGCTCATAATCGATCACATCAACGTGCGCGTCCAGGCCACCGATGAGCCGCATCCTGCAACGCTTGCACTTCTGGCGGGTGCGGAGTCCAGCTCCAGGGATCTCTGCCTAGACATTCAGCTGCAGTACATCCCCCACGAGGACACCACCATTGTGGGCGTCATACCGGCCAAGCGCAAACTTGCCACGGAGGCAGAAACCAATGGCACCAGACCCATTCCCAACAAGAGCGTGGTAGCCAACTCGGGATCTAAGCCAAAAGCTGGGTAGGAAACCGTGCCATTAGGACCCTATAAGTTTGTCCCCTAAGAAACACAAGAACCTCATCATTTTAATACCGTTTATGTGCCGTTTATATACTCAAATTGTATGTCTATATGTCAATAGCTTTACGCCACCTTTGCACTTTTAACATTTTATGCACAGAAGTTGAATGCATTTAAATGTATTCTCCATTCCCCTTAGAACGCAATCAAAACCCAGGCACATAGACGCTGACGACGAAGATGATAAGATATCCACCTCGGCCAGCCAACCAACCAAAATCAAACGCGAGCGAAGGTCCATTTCCCAGGGTGCCCAAAAGGATAAGGCTTCCAGCAGCGCCAGTTCCTCGCAGCAGAGCAGCTGCATGAAGCGATCGCACAGTCCAGCGCAGCGGTAAGCTTAGATACAAGGATGTGGGAGGATTAAGAACGTATTGGTGTATTCGCAGGAATTCCAGAGCCAGCTCCGTGGAGTCCAAGCCTGCACGCCGCTCCGGCCGATCACCCATACGCCCGAGTCGATTTAAAAACTTTGTAGTAGGGTACGACACGGAAAGTGTGCTGTAATGACCAGCTTTAATCATTTCCCTGGGTGCACTTTCAGCGAGACAAAGAGCAGCAAGAGCAAAGGACCCAAGCCCAAGGTAAAACGAGTATCGCCACTGCCTGCCAAGGGTTTCAAGGTGGAGCAGATGGACGGGGCACGATTCGATGCACTGCAGCGGCTGGACAGCATGCTGGACATGCCAAGGCCGCGCGAAGTTAAGATTTTGTAAGTGATTCTGACTAGATGAAAATAAAGCGTGTACGAAAGTGCCTTTCAACCTGCGATCTTTTGATTGTCTCAGACTCTTGGAAAAAATGGGCGAAACCGAGGTCCTGAATACGTTCGAGAACTATCGCAATGACTTCGATAAGCTGTTCAAGGAGCGCGAGTTCAAGCCGCGCACCAGTCACTACATGAACATTGCCCACATGGACATAATTGATATACTAAGCAAGGACATTCATCAGCAGATGCTCAAGAAACTGGGCGAGGTCTACAGCAGTCGTAGCGTAAGTATGGGGCGCCCTGGAATCGCATATGTCCTAACACTTCCCGATCAGCAGAACCACACGGCGCTCCTGGTAAACGGTCTGCTCCCGCTGTGGATAGTGCGCCTCTTTATGGACACGTACAAGCTATCGCACTCGGAGGCCGTGCAGCAGATCCGCGACCAAATGAAGTACAACACTTACTTGAAGGCCCTGAACGATGAGCCGCTGAGTTCCGACCTTGACTGAATTTATCCATATATAAAATGGGAACTTGTTTAAATTCATTTGTCTTTATTTAGTTTGATTGGAATCTTTTCTGTACTAAGCATATTACATTGTATAAATACATAATTCATTTGCTTTCGAAAAAAGAAAACGCTTGAGCAACCGAAATGCTGAGAGTGTGCCGGCTGTAATGGAGTGCTCTCTGGGCGACTGGCGGTGATGACAGCGTGGGCGAAGAACTACGAAATTACTTTACTTAGAATCTAGGGTGTAATGTTGATGGAGCGCCCGGCCACCCGGTGGCTATTTAAAACTCAGTCTGACCTTCACACTCTTATGTACAATCTACGTGGACAGTGGGTGAAGTAGTTTACAGCTCATCGTGCTGCTGCTCCTCATCCTCATCATCGCCGTTGGCGCCGTCCTGGCTGCCGGTGGCGGCCTCCTCGGCATCATCCTCCTCATCCTCATCGAACTCCACCTGCTCATCCTGGGAGACGCCCAGGGTTTGGCGCATCATCTGCTCAATACTGTCGGCGAACTGCGAAGTCTCCTGGAGCATGTATCCCGATCGCAGGGTGGCGGTGCGGAACATCATCACAGCCATGTCCTTGGCGGTGTCATCAGCCTCGTCGGCCTCCACGCGGCGCAACAGCTCGCGCATCAGCGGATGCCTGGGATTGATCTCCAGTGTCTTCTTCTGGTTGAGGTAGTAGGTGCGCTGAGGATCGTCGGACTTCTGGTGGGCGTTGGACATGGCCAGACGCTCCATGTTGCCGGTCCAGCCGAAGACGCCGGCCACCAGGGCGCATGGAGAGTTGCTCAGACGCTCAGAAACCTGGGCCTTGGAGATCTGATCCTTGAGTGCCACATCGTTCAGCCACTTGACCAGCGGCTCAAAAGTGCTCTTCAGCGACTCGAAGTTCTTCTTGCTCTTCTCGGACTCGTTCAGCTGGAAACCCTCCTTGGCCACGTTCTGGAACTTCTTGCCATCGAACTCGGGCAGGGCGGAGATGCAGTACTCATCGACGGCCTCCACCAGATAGAGCACCTCGTATCCCTTGCTCAGCAGACGCTCAACGAAGGGCGACTTCTCGACCTCAGCGCGGTTGGCACCAGCGATGTAGTAGATGTGCTCCTGCTTGCCCTTCATGCGCTCTTTGTACTCGGCCAGCGAGGTGACGCCCTTTCCATTGGAGGTCTGGAAGCGGAGCAGCTTAGCGAGACGCGATCGGTTGCTGGGATCCTCCATCACGCCCAATTTGATGCTGCAATGAGTAATTCAAGGCATGATTAGCAAGAGAAATCGAACAATTAAATATCATAGTAAATAAAATACTAAATTTACTAAAATATTTTAACATATTTAATAAATATGCATTAGTATAAACTTTACACGTCACCATGGGCAATATTATAATTTAACGTGGATTTCCTTATCTTATCTGCGCGAAATTCTTTAAAGCAACAAGCTGAATAAAATAAAAGGCTGGCACAAAAAAGAATACACGTCACACTATGGTCAATATTAAAATGGATTCTGCGGAACTTCTTATCAGCATGATCCATAAATAATTCCCCGGTTTAGCATGAAATATGGTTTCTTAATTTCTAGCAAGCAACACTTACTTGGTGGAGAACTCCTTCCAGAACTTCTCGTACGCCTCCTTGTCGATCTTCTTCAGCATATCGAGAACCTTGCGGACCAGCTTCTTCTTGATCACCTTTATGAGCTTGTGTTGCTGCAGAGTTTCGCGGGAAACGTTCAGTGGCAGATCATCGGAGTCGACGACACCGCGGATGAAGCTCAGGTAGTTGGGCATCATGTCGTTGAACTCATCGGTGATGAATACGCGGCGCACATACAGCTTGATGTTGTCGGACTTGGTTCCGTAGCGGTTGAAGGACTCTGATGGCTGCACCTTGGGCACGTAGAGCAAACTCTTGAAGGTCACCTCACCCTCGGCAATGAAGTGCGTCTGGGTCAGCGGCTCGCTGGAATCCTTGGTCAGACTCTTGTAGAAGCTAGTGTACTCATCCTCGTTCACTTCGGCAGGCTTGCGCGTCCAGATGGGCTTGCTGTCGTTGATCAGGGTCCAGTCCCAGGTGGTCTTCGATACTTTCTTGGTCTTGGGCTTCTCATCCTCGGCCTCCTCAACCTTGGCGTCCTCATCCTCCACGTCATCCTCGCTCTTCTCGGGCTTGGCCTCCTCCTCCACAGGCACCTCCTCCTCGACGGTCTTGCTGGACCACATGCGGATGGGGAAGTTGATGAACTGAGAGTACTTGCGGATGAGCTCGCGAACGGTATCCTCCTCGAGGAAGTCCTGGGCTTCTTCCTTCAGGTACAGCGAGATCACAGATCCTCGCTTTAGAGTATCGCCACGGGGATCCTCGATGATGCTGAAGCTGTTGGCGTCCGACTCCCAGATGTACTGCTTGTCGTCGTTGTGCTTGGTGGTCACCACCACACGATCAGCGACCAGGAATGCGGAGTAGAAACCCACACCGAACTGTCCAATCATGTCGTTCATATCGAGTCCCTCCGACTTGCTGGGATCCTGCATCTTGGCCAGGAAATCGGCAGTGCCAGACTTGGCGATTGTGCCCAGGTTATTGATCAGATCCTGGTGGGTCATACCGATGCCAGAGTCCATGATGTGCAGCGCCTTATTCTCCTTATCGGCCTTGATGCGGATATGCAGTTCCGGATTGCTGTCCAGCTCCTTGCTGTTGGACAAAGCCAGGAGACGGATCTTGTCGATGGCATCGGAAGCGTTGGAAATCAATTCACGCAGGAAGATCTCCTTGTTGCGGTACAGCGAGTTGATGATCAGCTTCATCATGCGGTTCACCTCCGTTTGGAAAGTGAACTTCTCGGCCTGCATACGACAAAAGACAAAGAAAAAGGGAAAGGAACTCCCGTTCATACGTGTACCTAGTGATTGACCTGGCATGAACCCACCTTCTCGCGAATCTCCTTCAGTTGCGCCACGTTCAGGCCGTCCAGTTGGATGGCCTCCTCTTCACGCTTCAGAGTCTCGGCATCTGCGGGATTGGGAATGGAAAAAGGGGGCGGTTATCGCAACGCTGACGTGTACCAAACAAAACTCGCCCAACTCGTCGGCGGGGGGGCGTGTCTACGTACCGGTGCGGGAGCCCTCCTTGAAGGAGCCCAGATCCAGGTCAATGGTCTCCGTTGCGGCCTCTTCCTCAGCGGCGGCGATCTGATTGACGCCTAGCGAAAGCGAATCAGACGCCAATTAATTAGGTTAAAACACCGGTTCATGGCGGCGTGGCAAATGCCGACACTTACCTGCTAAAAACAGCAGGCCCAACAGCAAAAAGTACTTCATGATTGGTGGTAGCTTGATTTACGGAGGACGAGCTATCAGTTGGTCCGGCGAAAGGCCACGTCACGAATAACAGATGCAATAAATTAATCCGCACTTGCGACGCCTGCTTTGATTTTTTTTTACTGAAGCCGACGCACGGCTGGAACGCCTTTAAATGCCTCGCAGAGTGACCGTTTTGCGGCGCTGGAACATTCTAAGCGGTTTGAAAAGAAATACCAAAAACTGCCCTGGAAGTTGGATATATTTACAACATAGAGCACAAAAATAGTTTCTATATAAAAAAAATTTACAAATTTGAACGTTTTCAGCTTTAAATTATTATACATTCGTACAATCTATTCTGGACTTTGTTTACAAAAGGATGTAGTTTCAAAACTTTACTGTTTTTTATATTTTTAGTTCACATTCTTTAATATGTATATAGCTTACCACGGGCACTCATCAGTCGGAAAATATGTGATATTTATTTCGAGCGCATAAGTATATTCTAATCTTGTTAAACCCCAACCATGAACTTAATAAATGTTTTATTATCTTCGTACATTTAGCATTTGTAAGCTACCAAAATAGATAATTGAGAATTTCTAGATCTAGCAATGGTATGATGATATAAGCATTTAGGGAGCTTTACCAACTTAGGTATGAATTGTTAACAAAGATCAAGGAATACGTTTCGTTCCACATGATATGATTAAAACAAATAATTCTGTACAGTTCAGTTAATTTTATAATGTTAAGTTAAATATTTTAATGTTGGTACGTTTCTAGTATGTTTAATACTCCGCAAAATTAAAGTTCTGCACCCACATGTGGGTGGCATATCTGGACGTGGCCTGGTATTTTTAACCGAGCCCTTTGGTATTTCGCGACGTACCCGCTGCGGTCACTCTGGGCACGAGGCTTGTTTATTGGGCGAAATTTAATGATTGCCTGTAATCATTCAACATTTGCGTGAGTTGCCAAACACCGACCCATCCAAAATTCCGTTTCGGCCACAATCCGCATACAACCGACTCGTATATATCCAGAAAACAACCGATCCGCAGTCGTCACTCCATCAGCAGCAGCTCATCCGCGGGCAACTAAACCAGAAATCGCTTCTTCGCTCCGAAATCGCGTGAATCTCGTTGAATCGTGGAATCGGAGAATCGTCTCTATGTCGTCTGTATGCTAGTCGTGCAGCAGCAGTACTTGCAGGGCAGCAGCCGCAGTGTCAATTAGCAGTTTCGCATAACACCACCTCACGCGTACACTCTGCACCATCACCACCGCCACCGCCAGCACCACCCCCCCGAAAACCACCCGCCCGTGTGTCCGTGTATCGTCGTGATATCCGTGTTATACAACAAAATTGCACCGTGCCCAACATACGCCGGCCAAAAGTTGCCCGCAAACCAACGCCGATCTTCGCCAGGCGGAGCAACCCGGTCCCAGCGGAGAAAGCGGTTCTGCATCTGCAACGGCAACTGCATCTGCAACTTGGCAGAACTGGTCCGGATTTGCAGGTTGTCGTAAGAGGAGCAGCGACTGCAAGGGCACAACCACAACATTAGCGCACAGTCGATAGTCATAGCAGCAGCACCAGCCCCCACAACTTGAAACAGTTCGGATTGGCAACGGATCGGATCCATCATGAACATCGACGACTACGAATCGCTGCCCACCACCAGTGTGGGTGTCAATATGACGGCGGGCGCAATTGCGGGCGTGCTGGAGCATGTGGTCATGTATCCACTGGACTCTGTCAAGGTGAGACTGCATTGCCGCCTGGTAATCGGAGGAGCAGCATGAACATAACCCGACCTAACCTCACTATCAATCGGAATTTTGTGTGTGCCGCCGCTGCTTCGGCATAATCGTGATGTAATTCCCCACGTCTCGAGTGCAACCAAGAGTTGCGTTCCTCATTAAGAGCTCTGGGTGGTATAGCCAGATACCCACATAGCCACTCTGTGCGCTTATCAAAGCACGTTCCATTGGTTTATGCTTCCGCGATAAGATTAGTCCCAGTGTTTTTCATTTCATCGCTAAATGGACTAGCAGCTCCCATTGGCGAAGCGTTCTGAGCGTTCTCCTAAAAATTCGGTAGGGCCAAGTACACAGGTTCGCCACTTAAACATATGCAAATGTACTTGCCTACCTTCCTACCTCGTAATGACGTTCGCCGCAAATATATATATGCTTATATATGCTTATATAGTGTTATATATATATGTACACCACGCATTCAATACCTATTATTGACCGATTCTTGTTTCGTTGTATTTCACTCAGCTGGCTGGTGGCTCGAGCATTTATTGATTTTTGTGGCCACATGTGTCAATCGCGCAAGTGACAGCCGGCAGGCAGTTGGTTGCCAGTTTAAAGCCTGGCCGGGATTCCCGGCGTCATCATTATAATCTAGAGTCTGGACACAGTCCGTTTGACGAGCTAATTTCGTGAAGTTCTGAAAGCCAGAGCGGAAACCCTAATTGGACACCAATTGAAGCTGCTTATAGGCAAAAATTACCTTTCACTGGGTTCTCTTATCACGCCACCCACCATCGGGATGAATGAAACATGTTGACTCCGCCATCTCTTCGAACTCAGTTCTATCGAGCATTTATGTAATGGAAACTTCTATCAGGTCGTTGTAGCACCGTTTAATTAGGTTTCCCCGCACTCGAGAGGCTACTTTTCACCTTGGATTGCTTTGTTGACTTGTTATTGATAGCAGCAGCCAGCCGGCAGATAGATAAATGCAGTTAGGCTGTATTCCAGGGAATCTTATCTGCATCGCAAAGCCAGCGCCTCCGTAATTTACAATATGGATGCTGCTTCTCTCCGTTCCCAGATACAATTCCGACTTGAGTGCGCGGCAGGCACGCCTTTAAATAAATACAATTAAGTATATACAGATACAATGTACATGTGCAATCGTTAAATACGTAGGCAACTGCAAGTCTGTAGGCCCGGAGTGACTGACTGACTGACTGACTGGCTTGTAAATCAGCGAAAGTTTTGCCGGCTAGCGCACAATTATATATTTGTATATTCCATTGATATCGGTTATTAGTCCCTGCTATTGTGTACAGATTATAGTTCTTATCTATTGCCAATTAACAAGCACACACAAGTTTAATAGCCTAAACAAAATTCGTAATAGAGAAACTGTTTCTTTAATTTGATCTATGCATATTATTGAACAATTATTATTGCTGCCGCATTGCACAATTCGATTCTAGTCAACTGCAACTGCTGCGCCAGATTGAAATAGTTTTGGGAATCACCCCATCAATTCTGAATCACAAATCATGATGAGAGCACGTTCTGAGGTCTTGACAATGTCAGCAAGTGAAATGAATATTGGATACCCCCGACAATTCAGTTGGGTTCCGTATTGTATGTCATGAGTAACCATGACTTGCAGAAGAATAGCCACAAACGAGTCTATTCGCCTAACTTCCCTTGACTTAATCTGAGTTTTTAATGTATTATCAGAGAAAAAGTTAGTAACCCTGACGCACCACTTTAACCACTTTAATCTAGTACAAACAATAAGTAAATTAAATAACAAGTACTGCACCAGTCCATTGTGAAATGCACATTGTAAATATATATATAAACAATTATTTTAAACGTTTTATTATTGCCCACTTATAGACGCGAATGCAAAGTCTTTCACCGCCCACACAAAACATGAACATTGTGTCCACCCTTCGGAACATGATCACGCGTGAGGGCTTGCTGAGGTGAGTGGTACCAAAAGTATATCATATCGAGTGATCACTGTAACCTCCGACTTGCAGACCCATTCGGGGAGCCAGTGCTGTGGTTCTGGGTGCTGGACCAGCGCACTCGCTGTACTTCGCCGCCTACGAGATGACCAAGGAGCTCACGGCCAAGTTCACATCAGTAAGAAACCTCAACTATGGTAAGGCTTTGATATTATCCCACGCCGAAGGGGTCTAATCAACCTCAACCATTACAGTGATTTCGGGAGTGGTGGCCACCCTCATACACGACGCCATCTCTAGTCCCACGGATGTGATCAAGCAGCGGATGCAGATGTACAACTCACCCTACACATCGGTGGTATCCTGCGTGCGGGATATCTATAAGAAGGAGGGCTTCAAGGCCTTCTACAGGGCATACGGCACGCAGCTGGTCATGAATCTACCATATCAGACAATACATTTTACCACATACGAGTTTTTCCAGAACAAAGTAAGTAAAGCAACGAACTTATCTTTGCAATAACTGATGATATTCGTGTGCCTTGCAGTTGAACCTGGAACGCAAATACAATCCACCAGTGCACATGGCAGCGGGTGCAGCAGCCGGTGCCTGTGCGGCGGCTGTAACCACGCCCCTGGACGTGATCAAGACGCTACTGAATACTCAGGAGACTGGACTGACGCGCGGCATGATCGAGGCCAGTCGAAAGGTGAATATGGTGCTATTAGAACTTAAGCAACTACTTCTACACTTCCAAATGTTTCGACAATTGCCTTAAATCGTATTTCACGATTTTTAATTGCCTGAGAAGGTTATAGGTCACGCTAGCTTCATGCCGTCTTAAATGAAACTTTATATACAATGAACTTTAACCGCTTACAGATCTACTACATGGCCGGTCCATTGGGCTTCTTCAGGGGCATGACCGCCCGCGTTCTGTACTCCATGCCCGCCACGGCCATCTGCTGGTCGACGTACGAGTTCTTCAAGTTCTACCTGTGCGGCTTGGACGCTGATCAGTACAAATCGTCAATTACGGGCAGTTCGGAGCCCCGCAAAGCGGACTACGTCCTGCCCAGGACTACGGATGAGGAGCAGATCGATCAGGATCGCGAGTCGGCGAAGGAGAAGGACACCGCAGCGACCCTGCACTCCACTCCGACCTCGGTAAATGCCTCCGGTGCCATTAAGACGGTGTGCGAGCTGTCGACGCGACCCGCCGGGCCAACAATCAACCTGCACACGCGGCACACGGACGTGAAGAGTCCCTACGAAAGGGGCTTCAGCACGTAGGCGCCGCCAGTGGGCGTGGCCGCGAGCGGGGCCCGCGTTCGAAACGTTTGCAGCAGCAGCGACAGCTAAACCTAAGCGTAGCTATTAGTTGGCGGTAGGGAATAGGGAAGCTGGGATGGAACTGGGGGCCTCTTGGGCAGGTGGGCGACACGGTGTTCGAAACGCCTGCCGTTCCGCCAACCACCGCCTGGCCACTGCCCCACTTCCAGTGCACCCGAACCCAGCTGCTTGTATGAATACTCTGCGAGGAGTCGGTGAGAGAGTTTTATCACTCCATAGTCGGAGGTTAAATCGTAGTTGTTGTTCTGCACAAAACTCTCGCTCTCACACACAACACGCAAAACTCCACACACAACAAACACACACACACACACCTTACACCTCCCTTACACACAACAAATACAATGACAGTTTTAGGCAAAAAGCGAAATTCTTGTTAAAAGTATATGCTATTGATAATATTGTATCTATGTTATTTCAAAATGAGAGAACCTTCTTGTAAAATACTATTACCTATGTATTACAAACTTTGATTTACTACATTTATATATATTTTTTTAAACAATTTTCAAATGATATATGCATATATTTATGTTGATCGTTGTAAACTAATCAAGAGCAAAAAATGTAAAGCACACACGCGCGCGCGAGAGAAGCAAATTCAATAATTTGTAATCAAATTACACCCCAAAATCTTCAAACTGAGATGTTACAAAATATAACGAACAGCAGATACAGCTCCCAGAGAACTACGTCTCCCTCAGATTGCCCAATCTATACACCCGGTACTAATTAGCCAGCCCCATGTAGAGCAGTAGCCTAGCTATGTCTATTGTCCTTGCTCCAGGCACTCGACTGCAATTGCTTATTGCTGCACGATCTTTCCCATCCTCTGCAGTGTTTTAATCCATCATCACACATCATCCTCGTCTCAGTGCTAGAGTTCTCCATACTTGAGTAGCAAACGCAGTCTAGTGCCGGAGATCAGAATATACAATAATACATCATATTATTACGTTCACTGTTATTTTTGTTTATATATATGCATAATATATATATATATGGATATGCTACACCGGCGATTATTTAACTGTAAGGTGTAGCGCTAAAATTACAATTTTATTGTTAAAGAATTCAAAAGAAAACACAAGCGAAAGCAAAACCATTGGCAAGCGAAAAAGGCCCATTAAACGGATGAAAGAAGAGATCACTTGTTTTATGTCAAATGCATTAACAACAATTGCCTTTTTATTGTTTCCGATAACAGGTTATTCGTTAGCTGTTTAGCTAAAGGATGGAGTCCAGGCCCCGGCGACGAGAGCGCTGCGACAGGATTGGACGGGGCTTGTAGAGATCATCGTTGGTGTACCGCTGCTGCTGGCAGAGCTTCTTGCTGAGTCGCCTGGCGGACAGGGCGTCTGCTGAATAAACAAGCACTTTAGTCACACGCATTCAAGGGATTCGCTCGAAGCATCAACATAAAGCGGTCAAAGAGGCATAAAACTCGCGGGAACCGCTTACCCAGCTCAATTGCGATTTGGTTAGGACTAGTGGTGGCTTCATACAGCTATATTAGTTTACATATAATGTGGATGCATGTGGAGGAGAAAATAGAGGCGATAGAGAATAACAATGAGGATGAGCATGAGATATGTAGAAGATCAGAGTCGCAGGGTGGATCGATTTGTGCTGTTTACAAATTTTATTCGCCAATTATAACTTGCTGATCAAAACGTAAAGATATAGGACAATCTTAAAACATCGATCCACCCTTTTGTGTGGGTTAGCAAAAGAGAGATTCGAGGAACACACATGTTCTTATACACACTAGATTGCTACACCAAATGAAACTTAGCAATGATACAGTACGCACCATGCTCCTGCTTCTCCAAAGCCTCGTTCTCCTTCGAGTTTATGCTGGCGTCAGATGGCGTTGGCGATGACTTGGGCTCATCCCGTCGCAGTCTCTTTGCCGGACTGCCGGAGGTGCTGCTGCTCGGACTTCTAAGCTGCGGCGGTGTCGACTCTCGCACCGCTCGTTGCTGCTCCTGCAAGCTGCTCCGTCTTCGCTTGGATATGCTCCGTCGCAGGGATCGTATGTCCACTGCCTCTTCCTGCGTGCCATCCGCACTTAACCTGTTTAGCAAATTCTTTTGATCCTCTATCAGTTGATTGATGAGCTGCAGACGGGTCTTAAACTCGTCTGTGTTTTCTTCGAAGTGGGTCACAAAGTCGGCGGGCAGTTCGTCGCTTTGCTCATTCGAGATTGGGACTGGTGTGGCGGGTTTGTCAGCTTCTTTCGGTAGATCCTCCACTTGGTCGATTTCGGCAGGTTCTTCGGGGGACTTTTCAGGCGGATTTTCCGGTAGGCTTTCCTGGGCAGGCATATTCTCTTCTACATTGGTCTCCGCTTTTTCGCTTTCTCCGCTTTCCGCGGCTGGGAAATCAGGAACGGAGTCAGCAGAGGCTAGAGGTTCTACACTGGGTACTTCATCTTGCGAAGCGCATACGTCTTGGGTTGCCTCCAATTCTGTTTTTTCCGGCTGACTCTCCGCCTCTTTTCTGTCAGTATCTTCGGGTTCAGGCTTACTGCTCACCGCTGCTGTATGAGACTGGGATCCCGCAGTCAGTTCAACAAAACTGCTCGACGATTGCTGCAGGATGTCGCTTACGATGACAACACCACTGGCACAGCTTTCCGCATTGTCGCAAGCACCATTGCTGCTACCATTGGAGTTTCCATTCGTGCCGTTACCATTCTCCACAGGCGCATCTGATTTAACTGGAGCTGCTGAAGCCTCTGGCTGGGTGTTCTTGGCAGGACCACCGGAACTGGGAGGCTTTCCCTCATCGTTTGAGTCGGAGCCACGTCGCTGTTTATACTTAGCTTTGCTTTCGCCGTGATCATCGTGGATCGCTTTATTCTCCGCACTGCCCGAAGAGTTCGATTTGTGGCGATCACGGTCGCGGCCCCGATCTTGATCTTTTCTCCTCGAAGACGACGAGGAACTGCTACTGCTGTGGTGACTGCGACTTTGACTCTCCTTTTCCCGTTCCTTGTCCTTATCTCTATCTTTATCTTTATCTCGATCCGATCGTGATGAGGATGAACTGGACTTGTGTTTTTTGTGTGAGGAGGATTCGTGGCGAGATGAAGAACTGGTTCCCGAGCGCTTGGATGAGGATGACTCTCGATTACTCCGGCTTGACGAGCTTGAGGAGCTCTTATCGTTTTTGGAGCTACTACTCTTATGTTTCGAACTCGAGGAGTTCGATGAGGAGTGCTTAGAGCTGGAACTCGAGGAATGTTTGCTGTGGGACTTGTCGCGACTACGATCACGGTCACGATCGCGGTCCCGATCTCTGCTCCTGCGCCGGTGTTTATCATCTGAGTGGCTGTGGTGTCGTCGATCCTTTTCCTTGTCCTTGGACTTAGAATGGCTTTTGGATTGCGATGATGCGGATGCTGGCAAGGCTGTGGACTCACTCGATTTGGAAACTGCCTCTTTCGGCGCTTCCAATCCAAGCTCTGGGGGTTTATCCTCCTTGACTTCCGTTATTGATGGTTGGTCATCTTCTTTTTTGACATTCGCGTTTGCATTGTGTTGTTTATCCCGAGTTTCAGTCTCATTGGGTGTCGCAGCCAGCTCTGGGAAGGATCCATTACTTCCTTCTGCCCTTTGTGGCGTTAAAGGTGGATCTCCTTTTGGTGGGGCTGGCGGAGGAGGAAGCTCGACTTTCGGTGGTGCTGGAGGAGGAGGTGGTTCAACTTCAGCTGGTGCTGGTGGAGGAGGTGGTTCAACTGTAGGTGGTGCTGGCGGTGGAGGTGGCTCAACTGCAGGTGGTGCTGGTGGGGGAGGTGGATCGAAATGAGGTGACGCTGGTGGTAGGGGCACTGGAGGCGGCTCCACTGTTGGTGGTGCCGGCGGAGGAGGCTCTACTTTCGGCGGCGCTGCTGGCGGAGGGGGCGGCGCAGTTTTTGGCGGGGCTGGAACTGGTACAGACTCCGGTACTGTAGACTCAATACTGGCATTGTTGGCGTCGTCTATGTTCGCCTTCACCTCGGACATAATCTCATCCTCGATGGAAAGAATTTGGGGGCCAGTGCTAGCTGTCTCCGACATAGAGTTCTTTCGCTCAGTACCTGCAGGTGATATAAATCGTAGAAGATAAATTCCGCTTTGTGGCGCCTGGTAAACTCACCTTCGAATGTAATGGCATCCTGTTTGATGTCGAAGTGGAGCTGGCGACCTTTACTTTTCCCTGTTGCAGCACTAGCATCCCAAGAGTTTTCGTTGAACTTTGGCATTTGCGCCTCCTCGCAAATGTTTTCTGGCTCCCCGCTGTTGTGTGCTGTCAACGATTCCGTTGAGGACGCGATGGTCAAGCGACTGTCACTGGACACCTGCGAGAGTTGCGACGCCTGCGAGACGCCATTCACCGAATCCGAGTTGTTCAAGGAGACGTTATTGATCTCCTCCTTGATGGCCAGTGCTTTCCGATCGCTAACTAGCTCGTAAGATGGCGAGGTGTCCTCGTCGTCTACTCCGGGTGGCAGCTCGTCGTCCCTTAAGTCCGACTTGACGGTAGCCCGATCGGAGTCCGGACTTATCTGCTCCAGGTCCGTGGGCAGCAGGCTGGCCGTGGTCTCCACATTGAGCAGGCTGCTGCCGTTTAAGTGGCCAGCAAATGGCGGCAATGGCGGAGCAGGCAGCATGGCGGGTCGCGCTGGCGGAGGCGGCGGGGGTGTGATGCCCAGGTACTTGTAGACAATGCTCTCGATCTTTGGCTCGAATATGGTGGCCACCTTGGGATTGACCACCTGGTCCACGATTTGGTCCACTCCCTTGTCCAGGACATCGGAGCTGAAACAGTCGATGTGATTACGTTACCAAGGGCCCGCCAGAAGCATACTCACTCCAGGAGGTGCTTGCGCAGCCTCTCCCGCAGCTGGACCTTGTTGGTCTCGGGCGTCCATTGCTGCTTGGCCAGGAAATCATTGACCGCCGTCTCCACCCGGTTGCGCACATTCTGGTAGGCGGGCTTCGTGTCCACGTCCGCCAGGCAGCAGTTAAAGCGGAATTCGTCGAAGACGCCCTGCGACTTCACCTCGGCAATCAGTGTCTTGATAAAGTCGTCCATGGTCCTTTGCCCTTGCGATTCTTGTGCTGTTGCTTGCCGCGACACCCGTGAGTGTCGTGGAAATCCAGGATAAACGTCGAGTTTGTCTTTACATGCGTTTACATGTATGTACATATGTTTACGCTAGGGATGGCCGATCCGCGTGAGTTTCGCCCTGATTGGATTCGTGAGTCGCGCGTGAGCGGTAGGTATGCCAACTTTTCAGTTTTTCTAGCCAGTTTTGCCGAACACAGATACAGATACTTTAATTATTTGTACTAATAAGGGATGAAAAAAGTTAATAAAACACTGAAATACAGCAGCAACTGAGTTTAAAATTCTATAAAATCTTAAATTTGTTGCTTTAAATTAATTATACCTCAATAAATTAAAAATTAGGAACTGAAATGTACATATTGTTTAAAATAAGTTTATGTGTTCACATTGCTTTTGGTAAGCTGGAGCCATTGAGTAAAAGTTCAAAATATAGATATTATGTTGTTTTTGGAAAGCTGAATGCATTCACTAAAAGTTCAAGGTATGGATATTAAGTTTACCATACCACAATGCATTACTCTTGCTCATAGTAATTACTAAAATTATTGCATTCCAAGTGCCAAACATTAATAAAAAAAAAGGTTATGTGCCAATGTATACTTAATAGTGTTAAGAAGTCTATAATAGTGAAGAAGTACGTGTACAATAACAACCAAATGATTTAATTTATTAGAAAATATTTATTTTGCGTAAGTAAAACCAAACTCTTTGCCCCACTGTGCATAACGATGCGAGTTTCCTAAATGTAATCGATAAGAATGTGGGACGCCCATTCTTCAGCGATCGTATCGATGCATCGACAGCGTCATCGATAACTCCCGCGATGCCCACGGTTGCAATCGAAGTTTTGGCGCACGCGAAGCCTCTGTGTTCTGGGAAATTGTCAAGTTAATGGTTGTGTTTGGTTGACGAAAGCGCGATTAAACTGGACCGCAGAATGAAGCTGAGCACGGACGCGCACTCCGAGATCGAGGGCGATGGTGCCCACGGCAATGTGCTGTCCAATTCCGCGTCCGATTCCCTGGCCGCCACCGACGAAGTGGCTGCGGGCAACGACGAGTCGGTGGCCACCGAAGGCGACGATGTTGAAATTCCAAAGGACGCCACCAACAGTACGCCTGTACGGCGGCTGGTCAAGCCGCATCCCGGCCAGAATAGTGAGCAGCCTGCGGGAGATGAGTCCGAGCTGGAGAATCAGCGGCGGACGCCAATCCAAAAACAGCAACAACAGCGTCTCTCCATGGTGAACAGTGAGTGTAACAATGGCGCAATTTACCCCGCCCTATGCCGTCCATATGCTAATATATCTGTTTTTTTTTTTGCGTGCGCGCCTGTGTGTGCTGCTTTAGGGAAACGAGATCTTATCAACTTGCAGTCGGCCCTGAGCCCCAAATATATTGGTTATGCCAATGCCAACTCACCCACGCCGCTATCCGATTCTGATGACACGATACGAACGACGAGGCGGCGCGTTAACCAAGCAGCGGCTCTGAATAACAGCAGTAGTGCCGCCGAGACCCTGTCCCGTGACAATGCCTCACCAAGGACCACCGGGGGAGGAGGAGGAGGTGGTGGAGGCGGTAGCGCTAATCAGCTGCTTAGCAAAACCTATATGAGTCCCATTGAGAAGCTGCTAATCAAGAACGGCGCCAGTTCGCCCAACAGCACCGGCTTCGAGGCGGACTCCGAGGATCTGGCCATACGGCCAACCGTGCGCAAGCAGCTCAAGCGCAAAATGAAGAGAATGTCCAAGTCGAAAGTGTCCCTTGACCTGGAGCCGGAAAAGCTGGATGAAGAAAAGCCAGTGAAAACGGAGCCACTAGATATAGGGGAAGTTGACCTGGCGGAAGAAGCCCCTAATCAAGAGGTTGAAACTCCCGAGATCTCCATCAAACCAGAGACTGAGGCTGAGAATGAAGCAGCCGTAGAAGATGTTCATATAAAGCAAGAGGATGCTACCAGTTTAGATATTGTTAGCAATATAGTAGAGACCACGCCCATAGTTGTCGCTGAAGAGCCGAAAGAACTGGAAAAAAGTACTAAAGAATTGACATTTGCCCTGCCATTGGCCGCCTCCACAGAGGTGGATCTGAAATCTCCCCCGGACTTGAGCTCTTCAGCGCTTGCCACCTCCATCAAATCCCCCTCCTCCGTGAGCATCGATAGCGCCAAAGGCCTGTCCATAGTAACTGATCCCGGTTGGCCCACCTACCAAGTTGGTGATCTGTTTTGGGGCAAGGTCTTCTCGTACTGCTTCTGGCCCTGCATGGTGTGTCCGGATCCGCTTGGCCAGATTGTGGGCAACATGCCTAGCCATCCTCAGCGCTCATCCCTTGACAACGCCATCGTTCCCATTCAAGTGCATGTGCGCTTCTTCGCTGACAACGGACGTCGCAACTGGATTAAGCCGGAGAATCTGCTAACCTTTGCCGGACTGAAGGTTTTCGAGGATCAGCGCGAGGAAGTGCGAATAAAGAATGGACCGAAGAGCGCCAAGTACCGTCAGATGGTGCCCAAGCGGACAAAAGTTCTCATCTGGCGTCAGGCCATAGAAGAGGCGCAAGTTATGGCCGAGATTCCGTACTCCGACCGCCTCGAAAAATTCTACCAGATCTACGAAAACGCGGTGTAAGTAGACTATCTCTCACTTTCCCTATTATCACAGTGAATACAATGTAATGGTTTGCCTTTTCAGTACTCTAAATAGACAAAAACGCAACCGAACCAAGTCAATGATGCAAGACACTTCCGACGTGGGCAGCAGCCTGTACGACTCCACGGACAACCTGCACAACAAGCAAGCCACACATTTGTTGGCCGTGAAGCGAGAACGCTCAGAGTCGCCCTTTAGCCCGGCTTTCTCGCCCTTAAAGAGCAAAAACGAGAAGCGGGCCAAGCGCCGAAAACTGAGCAATGGCACCGAAGCGGATACTGGCAGCATCAGCATGGCAGTAACTCCTTCCCAGACCGAAACCACTTTGGAAAAGACCCACTCGCCTGACGGCTCCATTTACGAGAATCCCGAGTTCAGACAACTCTTCGATGCCGTCAAGGAATACGTAATGGTGCACCGTTCCGAGGAAAAAGTGGAGAAGGTTCTGCTCGCCGTGGTTAGCAATATCTGGTCTCTGAAGCAAATCCAATTGCGCGAGCTGGAACGCGACTTGGCCAGCGGCGAAATGGAGGAGCCGTTAGGCTCATCGGTAGTGGGTCGTGGCAATGGAGTTGGCACAATCAAACGGCTCTCGAATCGGCTGAAAACCATGATGGTGCGCCGTAGCATGACCCCAGTGGTGACTCCGAGTACAACGCCAGCACCATCGGAGCCAGATCGTCGCCTGGCGGAAGCGCCGAAGCCCAAGAAGCCCGTCAACCGGCCCATCGAAGAAGTGGTTGAGGACATCTTGCAGCTGGACAGCAAGTACCTCTTCCGTGGACTGGGCCGTGATCCCATATGCAAATATTGTTACCAGGCGGGAACCGATCTAGTGCGCTGTTCGCGCAGCTGCTCGAGCTGGCTGCATGCCGACTGCCTGGAACGAAAGGAGACAGGAGCTCCGATGCCCAAAATAGGCAGTCGAAAGGCCTTGGTCATTACACCCACATCGAAATCTCCCAGTCCCGATGAGGAGCATGTCACAGCCGACGGCAAAGTGGCTGCCGGTGGTACTTCACTGGTTTGTCATGAGTGCAATGTGGGCGAACCGGAAGGCTGTGTCATTTGCCATCAAGTTGAATCACCAGCTGTACCAAGCACTCCCATGAAGGAGGAGGCACCGTCTCACATCCCAATCGAAGATAAGCTCCTGACATGCAGCCAGCCACTGTGTGGCAAGCGGTTTCACACGAGTTGCTGCAAATATTGGCCGCAGGCGAACAGCAGCAAACACTCAGCCCGTTGCCCGCGACACGTGTGCCACACATGCGTCTCTGACGATCCCAGCGGCAAGTTCCAGCAGCTGGGCAGCTCCAAACTGGCCAAATGCGTTCGCTGCCCGGCCACCTATCACCAGGACTCACATTGCATTCCAGCCGGCACCCAAATGCTGAATGCTACCCACATAATCTGTCCGCGGCACAACATCGCCAAGGCGGATGCTCACGTCAACGTTTTGTGGTGCTACATCTGCGTTAAAGGCGGCGAACTGGTATGTTGCGAAACATGCCCCATTGCTGTGCACGCCCACTGCCGGAATATTCCGATCAAGACCAACGAGAACTACATCTGCGAGGAGTGTGAGAGCGGTCGCCTTCCGCTTTACGGTGAAATCGTGTGGGCGAAGTTCAACAACTTCCGCTGGTGGCCGGCCATCATCCTGCCGCCCACCGAGGTGCCCAGCAACATACTAAAGAAGGCCCACGGCGAGAATGACTTTGTGGTGCGATTCTTTGGCACGCACGATCATGGCTGGATTTCGAGGCGCCGCGTATACCTTTACATCGAGGGGGATACGGGCGATGGCCACAAGACCAAGTCGCAGCTGTTTCGGAACTACACCACCGGCGTGGAAGAGGCGTCGCGCTTCCTCAAAATCATCAAAGCCCGCCGGCAGGAACAGGCCATTGGACGGCAGAGCGGTAATAAGCTCCATCCGCCTCCATATGTGAAAATCAAAACCAACAAGGCGGTGCCGCCGGTGCGATTCACACAGAATCTAGAGGATTTGAGTGCTTGTTACTGCCAGCCGGGCGACGATCATCCCTGTGGCCCGGACTCCGGTTGCATTAACCGCATGCTGTTCAATGAATGCAATCCGGAATTCTGCAAGGCGGGCAATCGTTGCGAGAATCAAATGTTTGAGCAGCGCAAGTCGCCACGTCTGGAGGTGGTCTACATGAACGAGCGGGGATTCGGACTCGTCAACCGTGAGCCCATTGCCGAGGGTGACTTTGTCATCGAGTACGTGGGCGAGGTGATCAACCATGCCGAATTCCAGCGACGCATGGAGCAGAAGCAGCGGGATCGGGACGAGAACTACTACTTCCTGGGCGTGGAAAAGGACTTTATTATCGATGCGGGACCAAAGGGCAACTTGGCTCGGTTCATGAACCATTCTTGCGAGCCCAACTGCGAAACCCAAAAGTGGACCGTCAACTGCATCCATCGTGTGGGCTTATTTGCCATCAAAGACATTCCAGTGGTAGGTTTAAATGGCACTGATCCCACAGTAAAAGTATATCTAATGAAACTGGCTTTTCCAGAACACGGAGCTCACCTTCAACTACTTGTGGGACGACCTAATGAACAACAGCAAGAAGGCCTGTTTCTGCGGAGCAACGCGCTGTTCCGGTGAAATCGGTGGCAAACTCAAGGATGGCGCGGTTAAGGTAAGCTGTTCAAAAGAAATACACAACTTGCACAATGCCTAACTAAGCTGTAAATCTATTCTGTTTCTAGGAATCGAATGCGCAGACAGCCAAGGGAAAGGCCAGTGCAAAGCTGAAGCAGATACGGCGGGGAAAAGCATCCGCCGTGCGCATCCACGTAAAGGCTAAGAAGGCTCCCAAGGTTAAACACATAAGTGCGGACGATGAGCCAATGGAGGTGAAGAATGAGTAATTGATGCCAATTAGTTATGTATCGCTTAATCTCTAGCAACTTTTTTTAACATTACATTATTGTTGTATTATGAATCATTATTATTAGCTTGCACCACATGTATTTATTTCCTAAACGTTATGACTATGTTTTTAAGACAATCTAGCGAAGATTGTGCTGCCCAGATTGTACTGAAAGATGTTGTGAAAATAAAGTGAGAAGATTATTGTATAAGCTGTTCTATTATAATGTTATAAAGTTTAATCAATCAGTTCAGTATAGTTGATATTGTTTTCGCATATAGAAAAGGTTTTTTAAATTATACATTAGAAATTTGTTCATATTTCATTGTTTGTCGCTTAGTTACAGTAAAGCTAGCACTTTGGCATATATAAACTCGTATGACTATAAAACTAGACATATCTAAGTCTAAGATCTAGGAGTACGCACTTTAAACTTAAGTGGATATGCACTATACAAGGATAAAAAATGAGTGCCAAAAATAAAGCGAGTGCCCATTGTTAAGGCGTTACAGTAAAGTAACCCGAGTTGAATTTTGGCACAATTGCGTCGACCTTCTTCACGATCGAGTTGAGCGACTCACGAGACATCTCGTAAAGCGTGTTGAGTGAGATCAGGCGCATGCCCTGCTGGTTGCACACCTCGATCACAGACCATTTCTCCAACAGTTTCAGGCAGTTGCGCACGGAGTCAGTTGATATGCTTTCAGCTGCAAGTAAGAATCATGCTCGATTGCATTAAGTGTAACTACTGATTCAAATAGCTTAGTCTTACCATAGATGCAGCTGCCGCGCTTGACTTTACTGCTCAAATCATTGATCACAAAGTTAATAAATTCAGACTCCAGCATGGAGTTTTTGTGCAGTATTTGCAGGGATTGCGCCACCGTCACATACGTCCAGGCGAATGGCGCCAGCACCTCGCAAATGTAGCGCTGCTGCGCCAGGGTTTCTCTGGCGAACAACAGCTTGGGTTCATCAGCTTCGCCGTTGCGCACATCGTCGTCCTCGTCAAGACAGTCGGCCAGGCTATTGGCCAAGCGCCTGCACTCCGCATTTGGCACTTCACCGTGCAGCTATTGAGCATTGAAATCGTATTATAATGAAATAGCGAATAAGGCGGAATGGTTTGTAGAATATACACTACCTTTTCGGACACAATGCAACCACTAATCAAGAGGTCGTCCAACTGTTTGTACAGCAAATGCTCCAGCACCTGAGTCGGTTTGTTCAGAATAAATTCGTAGCGATAGATCTGGCAGTTTTCCAGAGCGGTGTCTATCAGCTTTTTGCGAGTCACCGAGGCGTCTTTCTTGTTCTCCGTTTCCGGAAGCAGGGAGTGGAAGGTGGTCAACAGTATCGAACTGAGGGCAAAGTGCGGGGTCAGCATGTTCGAGTAGTAGGCCAGCTCAATAAAGCTTTCCACTGAATTCACAGCCTTAATCACTAAACGCCCATTCTCATCCCGAGTGCGAGTCACAAGACCTAAACAATACAAATTAAATTAGCCAGGATACCAAACGAAAAACCGACGTTCAGACTACCTGAACCGAGTAGGTCACAGGCATATGCCACAATCTGCGAGGATTCCCCGGAAAAACCGATGTCTTTACAGCCCGATAACGAGTTTCGCAAGTCGTCCAGTGCCTCGGCCAGCATCTGCTCCTCGGCACCGTTTCTAAAGCGGGTAAGCAGCAAGAAGGCTAACGCATTGGTGGACATCACAGACGTGGCTGCGGCGCAGTCAAAGACCACCTGGCGCGAGATGCTCTCAATCAGATTTCGGTGTTCCTCGCACACAACATCGGTGCCGTACAAGGAGGAGGTGGATTGGTTGTGCTGCAGGACCCTGAGATAAAAGAGCAATTGGTATACATCAATATTGAAAAACGTACTCATATTAATTACAAAAGAAGCAAAAATTTGAAACAGATAGTTAAAGCCACAAAAACATACGACTACCCATGTCAAATCATCTTCAGAAGCCTACCTGGCAGATGGTTTGTAGACCTTGGCATTGTTGCCGTCCTCTCGGGCTATCTTGTTGTACGAGCTGACCAGCTCACGTATCGAGTAGGGCTCGTTAAAGTCGATGCGCATGAGGCCGTAGTTCGATTTGAGGGCCTTCCAAATGCCCGAGATGGCCTTGCCGAATGACTCGGGTATTTTCTTTTCGCCCTTCTGCTCGCGCACAAAGTTGCCGTCGACGAGACGCTCGTAGTTCACGGAAACTGGTACCAGCAGTGCGTCTGGTATGCTGCCGTCCATGAAGGCGTTCACAATCACAGAGAGAATGCCGCCCTTGGGCATGCACGGCTTGCCAGTGCGCGTTCGTCCGCCCTCGATGAAGAACTCGACGTTGTGGCCCTGCTTTAAGGCGTGGGTGAGATACAGGTGTAGAGCAGCCCGATAAAGCACGTCCTTCTTGCCCTCTACAGGATCAATCTTGCGTTTGATGAAGAAGGCACCCAATCCACGCAAAAGCCCACCAAAGACGGGTATTTGCAGGTTGTTGCCAGCGGCCACCAGCGGACTGCGTATATCGTTGTTCGTGAGTATCCACGTCACCATGATGTAGTCCAAATGGCTGCGATGCAGCGGCACAAAGATCAGCGGAGTGCCCGGCGAGCGCTCAGTGGCTGTTTTCAGCATCTCGATCTGCTTCGTGTTCGTGACAACGCCGGAGAGGAAGCAGGGTAGCAACTTGTACAGGATCCAGGAGGTAAATGCCAATAAGCCGTTGTTTAGGGTGGAGCCCATGTCCTTCAGGATGCTAATGGCGCGGTGCTCCTGCTTACGCAGAATAGCCTGGTATGATATGCCCCTTTTCTCATCCTCCTCCTCCTGCGACTCCTGATCACCACTAGCACTGCGCGTGAGCAGACGATGACCATTTTTAGCGTACCTCTGCTCCCTCAGCGTCTGCTCGGCAGCCTGTTTAATTGCATGCTTCAGCACAGCATCGTTGTGCACGATCTCGGTGACCTGATGGATGCAGGTCAAAATAAGTACTGGTTTTATGAGCTTTAAGGGGTCACCCACCTGTCGGTACTCGAACTTCTCGCTGCGCACCACCTGGGCAACATATGGGAAGAGCACGCCCCAGTCGAACAGCTTCTTGAAAGGCTTCTGACCCGACTGCGGGGTCAGCTCCAACATATTCTGCGTCCCGATGCCATGAGCCACCGAATTCTGCGTCTTGGGCTCCTGCAAAGAAACGATCGGAACGATTCTGTGATTGTGATGCAACGGGGATGCATATAGACGCCATGTAGATGGCTCAAGTGGTACCTCGAACCAGCCGCGAGCGTGAAACTCCTTCAGGGTCATTATAGCTAAGAGATTCTACTGTTCTACAGCGCTTTCCAATTGTTAATTCGGAATATACGCATTTCCATGCGCCCGGCTTTTTTTTGCAGGAAATCGACGGCCGATAGGTCCTGCTCAGCTTTCAGGATTGTTATCGATTGGCAGGACGAGGTGGCAACGCCGGGAGTACTCAAATTCAAATGGTGCAAACTTTTGGAAAACCCTTTTTTGAACATTTAAAACATAGTTAAAACTGTTTATTCTATAGAGCGATAGAGTTAGGAACCAATGTTATCAACATAAATAAATGTAGTTCAGTTCATTTTTGGCAACTAGATTTATTACTTTACGGACCTTGACTGAATTGCAATACGGACACGGTATTTACAATTCATTGAGTGGAAATGTTTTCTTATCTGCAATAATAGACACTCCCTGCAATTGCGTCACGGCATGTACTATGTGATGGGGTTAACGTTAATGGAGGATGGGTGCCTGATAGGCGGGAAAACTTACATTGGATGATCGCAAAGTGACCAGGAGATCGCTGCGTATGGTGTTGATCTTGCTGAGGTAGCTCGTCCGGTAGCTCAGGTTCAGATTGGGAAACAGGCCAGCGATGATTACCGGTGCCCTGCAATCATAATCGAATCGGGATGGCGTTACAATCAATCATTATCAATAAATAAAATATCAGCAATGCGGGTGGTGCTGCAATCAAATCAGAAGCACGCAATTAACAATACAACACCTCTTCGATTATTATTCGGCTACTTGAGCGGTCGACAGTCCAACTTCGCCAGAGTTCATTAGCCCAACGCGCAGTCATCAGCGTGTATATATTTTTATATGGAAAGTGGTGTATGTTTTTAAGTAGTGCCGCTATTGATAAGTGTTTAGTTGTTCATAAAATATGGCGCAGAATTGAACTTTGAGCGCGCTTTGTATGGCTCTACATACAATTGTATCATCATATTCGCTTCAAAATCAGCTGACATGTTCAGAGGCTAAACATTTCTTCGCTACTGTGTAGAAAACATACCTTTCTCAAATGTAATATGACGAAGCTTCTGGCAGTTGGTTTATAATTCCAAATATTTTTTTAAGTTTTTTAAATACTAAAATGGAGTGGTTAATTGGCTCTTAATCTTTACGTGAACTTGAAATTGAAACCATACTACAACTATCAAAACTAGGCGGATGCCTAAGTAAACAATATAAAATAAATTACATAAGTGTTCGCTTTTACGTTCGCAATACGTTGAAAAGCACGTTTTTCTCTCATCAAGTTTTTAAATACCCCAATCTATTTACGCTGAATTATTTTGTCACGAAACCTTTTCTTGATTAGACAACTACTCAATTGCAAAGAAAATATGTAAACGAAACTCACCATTTATACGAATTATAGGAATTTATAGAATTTTGGAGTCGAATGACAAATTCGTATTGCTATTAAGCATAAACTAAACAATGAAGTGCGTGTTTCCTGCGCCTTTCAAAGCAATAGTTCACTCTCAAGAGTGTTCACTGCATATTAATCAGGGGATAGTGCTGCCAGACGCGCAGCCGCCGAAGTGGCCAGACTGGAAAGGATAAAAACCGTTAGATTACAGACGCTCAAAAGCAGCTGATAAAAGTTCAACAAACTCCGGTTTACAAAGCAAAACAATTGTTGTTCGTTATGTTTCGAATCCACTGCAACAAGTGCTTTCGACGCCGCAACGTTGAGCCAACGGTGATCTTCCACATGACTCAGTGCCAGCACGTCATTTGTGCCTCCTGTCTGACCGAGTCCACACCAGAAAAGAAGTGCCCAGTGTGCAAGCGGGATCTGCGAGCGATCCCTATCGACAGGAACTTGCCTCCCAACGTGGCCAACTACTTCGAGGATCCGCTTCGATTCCAGCAGCTCTACCGCAAGGTCAGCAAGTTCCAGACCGACCAGCGAGCATCGGACAACCTGGGGTTCTATCGCCAGATGCAGGAGCACGAGACGAACGAGCGCCGCCTAAAGGGCTTCTGCAAGATGGAGGCGCAGTTCAACCAGCAGATCCAAATGGAGAAGAAACGGATCGCCGAGTGTCGCGCCTACATAAAGTACCACGAGGAACAAGGTCTCAAGAAGCAGCAACATGCCACCGAAGCTGACAAGTCCTGGGGCCATCCATTACGTCGCCCCCGCCCACGGACACCCTCTGTAAGCACATCGGATAATACCCAGACGGATGAGCACATGGCGACCTTCTGTCTGGACTCGGACATGGATTGCCTTGAAGACGAAACCCACCCATCCGACAAGAAAACCTTCAACGGGGATATGAAAGACTTTCAAATTTGATCAGATCTTTTCCCAATTCGAGGTTTGTATATACAGTCACATTTTTTCATTCTTTAGATCACTGTTTAACCAATATAGTGTAAGACCTTTATATGTACGAAGTGCTTAAGTAATAATATTAGAATAAGTTCCAGCTGGAGAACTTTAGGCAAAGATCGTTGGGACCATAGCGTTAATTTAAATCCAGTATAAGCAATCTATATGCTAATCTACAAGTGGACTTCGCAATCTTCTCGAGGTGTGGAAAATTTCGCGGCTTATCCCAAAATCGAGATCGAATGTGTTGTATGAAGGTCTAGGACAAGTGGATTCCCGCATTGGATTATTTACCTTTATTGCCCAGCGATACGAGATGAATGTCACGCTTTCTTTGTGGCCCCCAAGCTGATCGAAATCCAGCGAGATTACGAGAATAGCCATTGTGAAATCTTAATCAGATAATTGGGTACAAATTTAACAGCGGCAATCGTTCCGATAATTGTTGCCAAGAATGATTGGCGAGCGAAATGTGGGTGGGTGGGGGATTCGGTGGTTATCACTGCGAGTGCACCATCGACAATTGCGCCTTGCAAAGAGAGTGTTCGATGGGAAGTGGGTGGTTGATAGGGGAGCTCCTGGGGGCGGAAGAAAGTGTTTGTGCCGGAGTAAACAACACTATTGACGCCCGGTGACGTCAATGGGCGACCGATGACCCAGGGCAGCCTCCCAGCGTAGGTTAGCACGTGGATGATAGGCGGAAGTCTAGCAATTTGCATTCCACAGAGGGCCAACTGGACAAAGGGGCATTGTGAGTCATGGCCAATGGAGCAACCACCTGTTGTGCGATCGAAACCAAAACAAAACATAACTACGGTGGAGCATCTATAAAGGAAACCACTATGTATGCATACCTTTAACTGCATTAAGTCGCATTTGAATTAAAAGTTAGTTTTATCGCTGTATGTTATAAACAACGGCAATACAAAGTGTTTCTTATCAAGAAAGGTTGTTTTCTGATTACAAAACTATAAGTAGAATCACTAGAGATCGCAGAAGATATCAGTTATATATCTCATCAAATGTTGTCAAAAAAATATATCTTATCAGCTTATCAGAATCACAAGTGTGCACTCAAATTTAATCCTAATCTATAAAGAATATATAAATAATTGATTTGATACATTTTTGTTATTTATGAAGTTGAACCTTGAACTTTAAAGCATGTAATCCATCATTTCGTGCCAATAATATGCAATTAAACTAATCTAAGCCGTAAAAGTTTTAGCCAAATGAACAGCCCATGTAGATAAGGAAAAATACCCAATTGACGACCCAACGAAACTGGGAAAACTTCTGAGCCATGAGCCTCCGACTTAGGCAAGCTCCACTGTTGTTCATTTAGCATGCATTGGATAACTTGCGAGTGCGCCTCTAAAAATAACGGCGCTTCTTCCTCGCCAGCGTTACTTGAACTTGGAGGTTGGGGGCGATACCCACACTAACCGAGAACCATTCACACCACTTGCGATACCTACAGATAGGTGCTCGGCTCGGCTGATGGGATTTATTTGGCTTCCATCTGCGCCCATTTGCACTCACCTCGTCTTGGCGAATATGTAGTAGACAATAAGGGCGACTGATGCAATCTCGATGCCGCCGAGCAAAGAAATCTCGGCGACGCGCTGGGCAAAGTTCAGGACGGTCGTCAACATGTTGATGGTGGCTCGGCGATGATTATGCTGCGACCTGGACCCGGGCACTGGATCGGATCGGATCGGATGGGCTGGACAGCAGTGGCACGGTGCTACTAGTCAGTGGGATGGGTACAGTGATGCTCCGGCATCAGCCGGCGGCCTAGTGATCGGAAGTGGTCTCGGAAACGTACCGACCCCGACGATTAAACAACGCGAGACTAATCAGACGCGAGAGCGACCCTTTTGGTGGCAGCGGCCACTACTACTGCACTGCCATCCACTGTGGTGGCAAAAAAAAATATGAAAAATGGTGGAGGAGATGGAGATGATGGACGCGCATCGAAACGCTCCGCTCCAGCGTTCTCTCTTCGGGATGCTGATGGCAATGGCGCTCTCGCTCTGCTGGCCAATCGGTGGTGGCTATATGGTATTGCGTTCTACCCAATATAACCAGACATCGGTAGCGACCCGCACATAGAAAAATATCGTATGATCCGAGGTTTGAGATTTTGCGCGAGATAGCATCTACACTTTTTTGGCAAGCCCAGCTACACTCGTATCGTACAGCTATAAAGTGGCTTCGAAACCGGTTTATTGCTATAAAACCGTCGCGCAATTACATCGGTTAATTGAATCAAATATATATCCTTTATTCTGGTGCTGCTGTCCGTCTTTGTTTCCCTTTCGCCTTTCCTTTTATTCGCCGCACCACAGAGGGATTCTGATTCGGTTCACTCGGTGTTCGCGCGATACGCAGAACCGCGCCAGTCGACCGTTCGTAGTGGAATAAGAGCGGCGACGACGCTCGACGTTTAATTAAATGCCAATTAACGTGTGACAATAAGTGTATGTGCGGCCCATGGATGTGCGAACGTGTACGAAGACCAAGATCGGCGGCAGCACGACGATAACGAAAGCTACAGCCGCCACATCTGCTGTTATCAGCGCGAGCGGCAGTAGTGTGAGGTATAGTCTGGGTCTGGTATTGTATGGTATGGTGAATGATAAGGGAGAGGAGGATCGCTGCCTCGGGCAAGACGACCAAAAAGAGAGCCAACTAAATGTGCCTAAGACTAAGAGTTTAATGAGCATTACTGTCGCACTCTATGTATTATGAATAAAATTCATACAACGTTTGTGGTTTATTATAATATAAAAGTGTGTCAGCTCTACTCTGGGGAAAGTAAGTTTACTTCTTGGCCGCTGGCTTCTTGGCGGCGACCTTCTTCTTGCGGGCGGCGAGCAGCTTGGCGCGGTTGGCCGCAGCCTTGGTGGCCACATTGGCGAAGTGGGACTTGGCCAGCTCGACGTTCTGCTTCTTGGCCTTGGCCAAAACCTTGGCCACGGTGCGCTTCTCGGCGGCGAGGGCGGCACGACGCTTGAGGACCTCGGCGTATGGGTTCAGCTTGATCAACTGGCGCACGTTGGACAGGGGGTTCAGGCGGCGCACGCTGCGGAACACACGCTTGCGGGGATCGCGCAACACCTTACGGATCTCCTCAGACTTGAGCAGACGCGACAGATCGGTGTTGGCCATCTTGGGCTGGGGCAGGTTGTAGCCCTTCTTCAAGGTGGATGGCTTCTTCCAGGTGCCGAACAGATCGTTCAGGCGGGCGAAGGCCGACTCGGTCCAGATGACGAAGCGACCGACATGACCGCCGGGGGCCAGCTTCAGCAGATTGAGCTTGTCCACGTTGATGGTCTCAATGCCGGGGATGTTGCGGAAGGCCTTGCGCAGACCCTCATCCTTGTCGTAGACCACCAGGGGACCACGGCGAGCGATGCGGCGACGGTCGCGCATGGTACCACGGCCAGCACGGAAACGCTGCGACTTGTACACCTGCGGAATGAGTACCAAATAAGTTAATAGTGTGCATATTTCAGAAATTAGGAGACAAAGTTTTTAGCAAATCTACGCAATCTATCTAAAAGAAATGTTTGAAAGGGTTCAAAAGATGTAGCTCTTCCGTTACCACGATGGAAGCCGTGAAACAAGTTTCAATCGTAACGCCTAGAAGAGCATTTTATCTGGCAACGCAGGATATCCTTGCAAGCATCTGACCACCAGTAGAGTAGCCAGTTGCTTACACGCTGCCGAGTAAGATCTAACCATCCAAAATGTAGGAAGCTAATAAAAAGATAGTACGTAACAATAAACCATCACAACTCCACGTTTTGTTAGACTAAAACGTTGAATCACGCTGGTTTGTCCAATTGCTACGCCAGTATACGCAAGGTTAATGGGTATAAACTTTCACTAAGTGGCCTAACATCTTCTAACATCAAAGGTTACCCACCTTCTGGATGTCAGCCCAGATCTTCAGGCGACGCAGGAAGATGACAGCCTGCTTGGTCTTCTGGACCTTCTGCACCTCATCGGAAACGACCAGGGGGAACTCGGAGACGCCGTCGATGACATGGCCCTTGGACTGGACCAGAGCGGGCACTCCGGAGGCGGCAATGGCCGACACCAGGGCGTAGCGACGCTGGTTGACATTCACCTTGCGGTGCCAGCGACGGAAGGTCTTGGTGGGGGCGAACATGCGTCCACCACGGCACATGTTGCCGAAGGCACCCTGGCCGGAACGGTGAGTACCGCCACCACGCACACGGGGAATACGGGCCACAGCGCGTCCGGTACCCCAGGATTCGGCGGAGGTCTGGTGACCTGCAAATAGGAATTCAAACGGGTTAGACTCACACAAATAAGGAGTTAATCACAGATTACTCACCAGCCAGCTCGCTGACGGCGTAGGCCTGTCGGTTGTTGCGGCGGAGCAGCTGGTGAACCTCGTTGACCACATCCGGACGGATGGGCGCCTTGAACACTGCCGGCAGGCAGATGTTCTTGTCCTTGGCTGGCTCGTTCTTTTCCGTGTACACGGAGACCAATGGCCTGGCGTTGCCTAAGCTCTGAAATTGGATATGGAATTCGTTTATGGTTTAGTTCACTGCTCACTGATCACATCACAAAACACAACAACCGCATTTCGCCACCGCCGCACATTCCAAACACGTGGAGGTTAGGGCGACACTTTTACACTATTTTCGCGTCGTTTCGTGTGTTAAATCCAATGCTTTGGCGTCGCAGGCGGTTGCGGAGTGCTTTGGGCGTCGTTTCTCACCATTTTCGTTGATTTTCAAACCCAATGAAAGGTGTTAAATATTCTGCAAACGCAGATACCGTCCTCTTTTTATTAAGAAGAACGAAGAAAGAAAGAGAGCTGCCGGAAATGGCCGCCAATCGCGTTCCACGGCGCAGGGTTGCATTTGCTAACAGCGGCAAGTGTCAAGTTAGCAGCGTGCCTTTGACGTTAACCAACACTTTTAGCGATATTTATCCCTGTAAGAAAAGTTTTTGTTTATATACTCGTAATTATTTGAATATATATTACAAATTGGAATTATATTACAAAATTAAATTGTGATACTATTTATAAGCTATTTTTTTTTGAGTTGATTAATTACGTAGCAAAATTTTAAAAGAATAAAAATATATTTTATGTTATTCTGTTATTATGCATCATATCTAAATTAATCAAGGCGAAATACTTAATTGAAAACTTATTTTAAAAAAGAACTTACCCAATATTGATTGCTAAATTAACAATGCTGATTTTGTTTTCTTTCATGTAAAAGTTAAACCACAATAATTAAATATAGAAACGGTTTTTTACTAAAATAAAACAGAATTCTGTTACCAAACATTTTAAATTATTATAGCTATAAAATAGCTAGAGCTGTAACACTACTGCGAAGCGGCGATTGTTTTTGTTTACTTGCGGAAAAACTGTGTAAAAACTTACAAATTAATAATAAATTATGGCTGGCGAGGTTATTGTAGATGCTTTACCCTACATAGACCACGGATACGATGATGTGGGCGTCCGTGAATCGGTAAATATACGAAAATTCACGTTACACGTTGAAACACACATTTAATGGCATGTTACTTTTCCCAAGGCGCTCGCCATGGTGGAGGAGGAATGCCGGCGCTATCGGCCCACCAAGAACTACCTCGACCATCTGCCACTGCCCGCCAGCTCGCCCTTTGAGACTCCACTGATGGTCAACGAGTTCGAGCGCATCCAAAACCGCCTGCCCATGGAGACGCTCTCCATGAAGCGCTACGAACTGCCACCGCCGCCATCTGGCAAACTATCCGAGGTGTCCGCCTGGCAGGAGTCCATCGAAAACTCCATGGCCCAGCTGGAGCACCAGTGGGTGCGCTCTCTCAACCTGGAACTGATGCTCGACTACGGCACGGAGGCATGGAAGTCCTATCTGGAGGTCTTCACCGCCATGCAGGCGAAGGCCCAGCTTCAGCTGCAGCAGCTAAAGAAGGACATCCAGGACGTCAACTGGCAGCGAAAGCAGGCGCAAACTCAGGCCGGCGAGAGATTGCGCTCCCTGGAAGCTCACTGGGTGCTGCTCGTCTCTAAGAACTACGAAATCGAAACGGAATGCGTCGAGCTGGAGAAGCTCGTTCATGCCGCCCGCCAGCAGCTGCAGAGCATTGCCCCGCCACCCAGCGCAAATGACACGGCTCCCACACCGGAGCATACGAATGGATTCGACCAGGACGACTTGGCCGAGAGCAACGGCAGTAGTTCCAGCAATCCGGATCAACCAGGCGAAGATGCAGCGGATGCCGATGGTGACAGCAAGGAGGAGGACAAACCCGAGGCCCAGGAGGAATCCTCCAATGAGTCAACGTAGAGTTAGTTCATTAAGGAGCCCCATAAACAAGATAATTAACGAGTAACTAAATAAAAAGGATACAAAAAATATACAGCTTATATACACAATGTAAGATCTTTACTACCGTCTTATGTCAAGGGACTGCTACTATCTTTATTTTATTTAACAAAATTATTTTTTTAAAAATATTTATATTTGGTATGGCAGTAATTTCTGATGAATATTTTCTACATGCATGGTAGTATTTTTCAATGTTGCTGCCACGGTCACACCAATTGGATGTTTACAAATTTTGGTCGTGAATTAATTAAAAGCAAATATATAAAAAATATAGAAAACAGTAAGGATGGCCCACTACAAAGGTGCCGCCAGCGAGGCGGGCCGTGCCGCCCAACTGATGAAGAAGCGGGAGATCCAGCAGCAGGAGATCGAGTTCCGCAAAAAGAAGATCGAGGAGGAGCTGAAGCTGGACAAGATTGAGAACAAGTTCGCCACCCACTACGATGCCGTGGAGCAGCAGCTCAAGTCCTCGACCATTGGTCTGGTCACCCTGGACGAGATGAAGGCCAAGCAGGAGGACATAGTGCGGGAACGGGAGAAAAAGCTAGCCCAAAAGAAGGACGAAAAGGATCGGGAAAAGCAGCGCGCCCTGGAGGCCATTCAGGCGGAGAAGAACAAGCAGAAGCGCCAGATTCAAGCGCTGTCCTTTAACCTGGACGAAGACGATGAGGAGGAGGGCGATGAGGATCACGACGACGAGCAGGTGAAGATTAAACAGGAGGAGAAGGCCAAGCCCAAGTGGACGGAGATCAAGGAAGAGATACTGCCCATAAAGAAAAAGAAAATCTGCAAGAATCCCGACGTGGACACCTCCTTCCTGCCCGATCGCGAACGTGAGGAGCAGGAGAACAGGCTGCGCGAGCAGCTGCGTCAGGAATGGGTCATGCAGCAGGCGGAACTGAAGGACGAGGACATTTCCATCACGTTCAGCTACTGGGATGGCTCCGGCCATCGACGAAACGTCCTGATGAAGAAGGGCAACTCCATCTACCAGTTTCTGCAAAAGTGCCTGGAGCTGCTGCGCAAGGAGTTCATCGAACTCAAGACGGTCATGGCCGACCAGCTGATGTACGTCAAGGAGGATCTGATCCTGCCACATCACTACTCCTTCTACGACTTTATCGTGACCAAGGCTCGCGGCAAATCCGGTCCCCTCTTCCAATTCGACGTGCACGACGATGTGCGCATGATCAGCGACGCCTCCGTGGAGAAGGAGGAGTCCCATGCGGGAAAGGTGCTCCTCCGCTCCTGGTACGAGCGCAACAAGCACATTTTCCCGGCCAGCCGATGGGAACCCTACGACCCCACCAAGTCCTACGACAAGTACACCATCAAGGACAAGGATAAGAGCAAAAAGTAGTCCTTTACCTTAATAATTGTACAATAAAATAAGGATTGATTTAATACCTCTCAACAAAAAATAGCAATTTATGTTTTTTTCCACCAGATCTACAATCAGTTCAAATAAACAATCAAATAACACGAGTTGACTTTCCACTGAAACATAAAAATAAAAGATATTTATAATTATTTATTATTTTATTTATTTAATGCTAAGTTAAAGTTTAAAACTATATGGTAACAAAGATCTAAGTGCATTTGCAGCTATCATCTTTCGCTCGTCTAGGTTGACAAAGAAAACTATAGTTTTATATTTAATTAGGTTGGAGTTTAGAAAAAAGTTTAAAATTTTGTTGATGTTATCGTTTGTTGGTTTGTTTATACAAATTTGCAATTGATTACAAAATGCAGGAATTTTTCAAAACGTTTTTTTTTTTCTGAATACCCCTAATTATGTAGCTAAAAGAATGAATGACTCTGATAACTGTTAACATTTCATGGAACGCCTAACAGCACGTGTGGCTGTACAAATTTCAAAACAAATCTAAACAATATTCGCCTGCAGAAATAAAATAAAAACCGTCACTTAATTCGATCTTTTTATTGTACTAATTAAAAAAAAATCTAACATTTTCTCAACAAAAATTACTTCATATGCACACTTGTTGGACAAAGTCAGATGTGGCGGGAAATAAGACAACTCGCCAGCACTATTGGCAACACACAAATTTTTTCGCCCGCAAACAGCGCGTCTCTTTATAAAAACTTATCTTAGATTGGTACAAACAATGGGTAAATAAAAATAAAAGTAAAATGCGAATTCCCATACGGGACAGCTATCGAGAAGCGAAACGTTTAATGCCATTTGTTAACCTCGAGCAGCAAAATGCATCCGGCGCAGCCGGCAAAGGTGTCGCATGCCGGTAAAGCGGTGTCCGCCGTAAAACATTCACGCCAAGGCCCCGTCCGGCTGAAGCCCATCTCAGTGCCGGTCTTCGAGCTGCCGGAGTACGTTTGCGTGGAGACCAAGTGGGTGACACGTACATACGCGATGGAGAATGGCATTCCAGTGGAGGGACTACATGACCCGATCACCAATGGTGTGGCTACAGAAGCCCCCAAGAAATCCGCGCAGCAGGAAAGACTTAACGAAGTCACTGGAATGTTTACGAGCGAGGCGTCAGTTCCGCGCAGAGAACGCGCCGTTCAAACGGAAGATGCGGGCACTAAGGACGTGGGCATTCAGTGCCGTCGCGATTCGGAGGAGTGGAACCTTCCGGAGGATCGGCCAAAGGATACAACTTCTGAAGACTCCGACTCCGACCATTTTCTCACATACGTCAGCGAGAACACGAGCATGTTTCCCAACGGCATGTTGGAGTGCATGGTGTGCGGCGATATAGCCAATACCTTGCTGGAGCATCAGGCCCACATGACGGTGCACTATGGACCAGGTGCTCTGTGCTTTAACTGTGGGCAGCGTCTGGAGCACAAGAACCTAATGAAGCGTCACAGTCTGAGCTGTCCCGCTCTGGCGCCCAGAAAGTCATCCATGCTTTTTAAATGCCCCCACCCCCTTTGCAATGCCATGTGCCACTCGGAGATGCAGTTGCTCCAGCACCTGCAGAACCATATCGACAGGAAGTGCTACAGATGTCTTCAGTGCAAGCGGTACTTTAACACCACTACCTCCTTGTTAATACATCGAAAAATAAATCAGAGTTGTACCAAGGCGAAAGCCGTCGCCCTCTTTCGGAGACACTCTCGGCTGCCCAAGGGTAGATGTGATCCCAGACGTTGCTCAGTTTGTTTAAAGCGTTTCAGCAGCGAGAGGGTATGCCTGCGTCACCGGAGAAAGTGCATCCTCGGCCATTACAGACGGCTGTCTAAGGTCCTCTTCAAAGAATTATGAATAGATTATACAAATCTTGACCTACTTGGTATTTATTAGTTGATAGAAATCGATAACAATAAAGCGAACAAATCCTACGAAGCCTGTACGCCGTGAGCCTTTTTCAATCCTTGGAACAGCAACAGTTTCTCCCGGTTAACTTCCTTGAGCGTCTGCACCGCCAGCTCCAGCTGCACCTTCTTCAGCGAATGCTCGCTGGCAATGTATTGCTCAATGAACTTCAGACTGATCTCATCGGCGGCGAAATCAGAATCCGTTTTGCCAATGGCCGTATGGATCTCCTGCTCAATGTTTTGCTTATCTTCCTGTCGCCGGAAGACACTTCTTAGCTCCGCCAGAGCACTTTCCGCTGGTGTGGGATGCAGTTTGTCCAGTTCGGTCAGTGTTGACTGATATTCCACTGGGATGCTGTGTAGCTTGTAGCTCAGGGCAATCAACTCCACGGCATTGTGCAGATAATCCCGACGGATCATGTCGTACAGCAGATCGTCGATGCAACGGTGCCATGCATAGAAGAAGGCCATGGGTCCAAAGTGGCGGGTGGAGCGCAGAAGATCGAACTGCTTGGACTCGTTAAGATGCTCAAACACACGCGCTGAAATGTTGTGGAACTCTGGCTCATGTGGTTCGTACTGCACCAAAAGGCGATCCAGGATGAACTCATACTTGTGCTCCGTCAGGCACTTGGCCAGCAGCTCCTCCAGCGCGAACATGCGGGGAGTATATGATTGGCGACCCTCTAGAGGAAAATACAACTGGTTCATGCGCTTGGTGGTGTCCAGAGTGGCGTAGGCCAAGGTTCCGTCCGTCTCCCGGACAAATACCTTGCGCTCCGACTGCCGTCGACCGAAGGTGATATCCGTGAATACGAACTTGGAGTTGGCAAAGTCCTTCAACGCAGGATCCTTGGCTATCACCCGCTCCACATCCTTTTTGATCTGCACAATGGGTGGCATTCGGAGCATGTGCTGAGCCCGCACCACCAAGTCTTGGAACTCGTTGTCCAGCTGCTCATTGCTCATAAACTTCGTTTCGCTGCTGTTGTCCGGCACCGTACGCTTCCGATACACCTTGTCCAAGTTCAGTTGCGTCATGGACTGGAGCAGCCGCTGGGTTTCGGCATCCGTGAAGAGCGGCTGCGGATCCCGCTCGTACTGCAGGGCGGAGGGCTTGGTGGGTGCCGAGGACACCTGGCGGATGGCTTGGCGCACTCCTTGGAGGCCATTCAGCTGGCGCAGGCTCCGCAGCAAGTGCATTTTCAGTCAAAAAATCCGGCACAAAAATACACGAGACGGGTTCAGTAATTAGTGATGGGAGCGCACCGTTTTCCAACACTGCTTGCTAGCGGTGACAGCGGGACTTAAGTTTAAACCTTATTGTTAATGAATTTAATGTATTAATTTTATTTTTATGGTATACACATTGTAAAGCGTACATTCATAATTTGTAGTATTTATTATTTTCACCAGCAAAACTGGAAACTTATTATCTACATAAGACTAAAACAATTATTTTCTACTTGAAACTATTCCCATAATACCGGATGATTAATAAATAATATGCATTATTTGTAACATTTATTAAAAAAATATAATTCCTTAATATTTACATAAGAATAAATTCATTAACTACTGGATATTATTCCCATTTTTCGGGATGACCATGAGCAAATGTCTTTGTATAACTATGAGTAATACCAGCTCAGGCTACCGCTTGCTTACAGTGAAAGGAGCAATTGCTTTTTGTGCCAAATTATAATAATTAGGGAATAAAAGACTTCTAATAGCTGTGAATAAAAGCGTACATTAAAAACTCCCGAAAAATTGGAATAACCACAGTTAGTAAAGCCAGTGGTCTTATCTTTGGTAAAGGAATACCCTTACCAGCGGTTTATCTCGTGATCTGAATGCGGTCACACTGGCTACTAGCATTTTAGCTGGAAAAAAAGCTGCAGGCGAAAATTGGCAATAAAGTGCAGGAGCAGCCCAAGCATGGAACAGGCCGAAGTGGTCAGTGCGTGCCTTGCAGCGCCTAAGCGCCGCTTCCCGGCCAACGAGCGTTGTGGGCGGGAGTCAGCCGCCACGCCCCAGCAGCCACCGCTACCGCAAATCCCGGCCGAAGAGGAGCCGCAGATGAAACAGCGCAAAAAGGAACCAGAGCAGGAAGAGAACCTCGTCCGGGATACGGAGCGTAACCTCCTGGACTTTTGCGATGAGCTGCTCTTCGAGATCTTCCAGTACCTGGACACGTCCTCCATTATGGCGGTGATGCAGTAAGTAGCTCGCAATCAGCTGCTTACATCTCTAGGCCGATGAGATTTCTACATATGTTCTCTGCCTATAAACATTCCGAAATAATAATATTCCGTATTATTCTAGTTGCTCGCCGCGCTTGGAAAACCTCCTACTGGACCATCGCTTTTACCACCACATAGACCTAAGCAACGGGCCACTGCCCATGGGCATCCTAGAAGAGATTCTTGGACGAGCCAACGAAAAGACACATACCATAAAAATTTGCGGACCGCCATCCTCGCAGCATGTAGCCGGCGAGTTCCGCCAGTTCACCCAAACCCTAAGCTCCGTATTTCCCAAGGTTGTCCAGCTGAAAGTGCTGGAGATGCAGGGCGTCAGCCTGGACTTCGAATACGTGAGTGCTTGCCCGAGTGTCCTTGGAGTATTTCAATGTTTATGTTCTTTCAGATAGACATATCCGAGTTTCCATCCACGCTGAAGCGCCTGAAGCTAAAGGACTGCAGCGTTAGGGTTTGCAACTCGACCAAGAGCATATTCCACTCTATAGAGCTGCATCTGGTGGATCTAGAGGTGAGTTTGTGCCAAACGCAACAAAGCGAGCGGCAGTCCAATTAGTAACCTAACTCTGTTTCATCTAGGATCTCAGTATTGAGGACAACAGCTGGTTCGAGCCCTATTACATTATGGGCCTCTCAAAGCTACCTTCCCTGCGACGTCTTAGTCTCAAGGGCTGTCAGACGCTGTGCATGTTTGTGCCCTATGGCAGCATGGCGGCTCGTTTCGGTTTCAAAAAGCTAGAGGTTGGCATTAGTTTTATAAACGAGTATTATTTACAAAAAGCTATTTATTTCAGTCACTAGATCTGCGCCTGACGCCCATCAACAATTCGGATTTGCAGTGCTTCATCGCCATTGAGAACCTCAAGGAACTGCTGCTAGAGTCGCCGATCCTGCCCTCCGAACAAGCCGCTGCTGATAAAACCACCAACGGCAACGCCACTGACGAAGCTGCTGCCCAGCAGCCTGATTCACTGAAAGTGCTTAATGATGACGAGCCGTCCACATCGCGGGCCGCCATGGAGCATCTGCGCGCATGCAAGATTGCGTTCAATTCGGACAACTGCAACGAGAGAAAGGAGGAGCAGTCGCCGGCGCCGGAGGAGCCTCCTTCGAATAGTCAGGGCCCTCAGGTGAAACGAATCCGAGCACCATCAGAATCCGATGATGAGGACACATCATCCACATCGGCCACCTCAGCTTCCTCGTCGGACAGATCCGAGGTTTCATCACAGCCCAGCAATGGTCATAACGGCGCTGCACCCTTGAGCTCACCAGTTTTGGTAATTTCATTGCGAGGCATGGGCGCAGATATGCCGCCACATCCGCCTGCAGCCGATGCAGACAATCCCGAGAATCCCGGACAGGATCCCGGACAGGATCCCGGATTGGATCCCAGACCCACGCCGCGCGCTTACATCTACATGCCCGACGCTAATGACACCTCGCGACAACAGCGTAATATTGTGGCCGTAATTGAACAGAGGGCGGAGCAACTCGGTCGCATGCGCGGTAACAATCCAGCTTGCAGTCATTTTCTACCGCGACGCGACCAGGTTATCTATGTCAATCAACAACGCTCACCCGCAATGAATGTGCTGTTGCCCACACGACGACACCGCACGCATCCGCGTCCGAACTACGATCAGGTGGTTCAGCATCCGATGTTTTGGAACATGCTTGACCCACTGGATCGTGACTACGCTCGCCGAATGCGCCACCGTCCGACGCCCTGTCAGACAGCACCTCAGTACTATGTCACTGACCGGGCTATGTTCAGCTTTGGCCGAGCATCGCGACCGGTGCAACCGAACGTTATATGGATCCGGAACTTTAACCGCTCGCCAGACAACAGACTGGAGCGACTGTCGTTGCGAAACTACCATCTCATCACAAATCTAACCCTGGAGCATCTGGTGCAGTGTTCCCCCCATCTCGTGTATATCGATGTGAGTGGCACAAGCATCACACTGCCGGCAGTTCGGCGCTTCAGAAGCGCCAAACCGGAGTGTGAAGTGGTCGCCAGCCACTTGGTGGAGTATGAGAAACTTGGAGAGCAGGAGCCACAGGAAGAGGATGAGACGGTGGTGCTGCTGCCTAACCAGGAGGATCCACAGCACGACCAACAGCCACCGAGATCACCACCGCCCTCGCACGAGCTGGTGGCTCCTTAGAATATTGTTCGTCGAAGTGGGCCGTGCTGGATTAAATTTTTTAGAAAGAAGACGACATGGCCAAGCCGATGAATCCACAACGCTGGCTACAAGCAAGTGCTGTAGCTCAGTCACCTAGTAATATACGCCAGGCAAAACGCACTGTAAAAATCCAAGAAACCCAGAATCACAATCCAATTCCTGTAGCTAGGCATTAAAGAACAAGAACGCGCGATTTCTTTGGTAAATATGTATAATGAAATGCTTATTTGGTAGGTTTGTAGCATGTAAGGACAGGCCAATAATTCGGTTGTTCGGTGTGTCACGAGTTAAAAATGTATATAAATTATAAAAACGGTGTTAAACTGAGAACAGGCTTCATGTTTACTTGTCATTGCCATACGACGATTCCTCCTCGCCATCCAATTCGTCCTCGGTGTCTTCCGACTCGGTCTCCGAGCCGCTGGAGCTCTGGCAATCTGCAATCTCGCCAGTGAAGAAGATCACCGCCTTGGGTATCACGCGCTCCTTCAGGTAGAAGCCCAGCTCAAAGTCGTTTTGCAGTATGGCCTGTGGGAGATGCATGTTAAGTTGTTTCTGGGCAAACAGTTCCCCAATCCTTAAGCTTACATTGACATCACAGTAGTTGGCATCCTCGGTGTCGTCCGGCAGAAGCGGCGGCGAGAAAAAGTCAAAGAACGACGGCTCTTCAAGATGAGTTTCTGGTCAATGAGTTGATGTAACTAACATATGAATGTTGGTTTATCCAGATAGCTTACCGTTCTTCGCCTGGTCTTTGGACGGCTTCCAGTTGATGACGCAGCCCTCGCACTTGTAGATCTCGGCGCCATCGTAGGCAAGCGGATCCTCCGGATCCGGTAGGCAGTTAAGGAAATATGTCTTGGTTAGCACCTTGTTGGTGAAGTGATCATTGGGATCGAAGTGGAACTCGATGTCGAACTTCACCACAGGATCGTTGTAGAGCCGCGAACGGATGTCGCACAAGCACTGCGAGAAAAATCATTACTATATATTGAAACTCAGTAGGTTGATATACGATGATCCATTACCTCTAATATTTTCTCGTCTTTCTTGCTAATAAACTCGGTGTACGATGCTTTGAGAACCTTCAACCAAAAGTTGGGAACGCTCTGACTGAATTCCGTGTCACCGTGGTTCTGCTTCCTAAACTCACTGCACGATGGAGATTTAGGAATTAAGACCATTCTACCAATATCTGTTGTGACTTACTCAAGGATCTTCTTGCGTTTGTCGAAAATGATATTGTGCTTATCCTCGTACATCTTTTCCATGTTGTAAATGTCGCGTTGCAGAGCCACGTCCAGATTGATGGTCTCCAAGTAGAGCTGCTTCAGGTCGGTAATGGTTTTCTTCTCATTCTCGGTGAACTTGAGATCCGTCTAAGTAAGCACAGATCTGAACCTCTAACAAAATTGCGGAAAACTAATGACTTACAGTCGATGCTTCCGGCTTTGGTGGAGCGGTGTACTTCACCCGAGGGGGGTTCCTGTTACGCACAGTTTCCATTTATGGATCAACAAAATATTCAGGTGAAAAGTAACAAAAAAAAACAATATTATTTGGGGCGATTTTTTTCAAGTATAAAATTTGGTTGCGTGCGTTTTCGATGTGACTGCCGCCTTGGGAATGAGAAATAGCTCTCTGAGTTTCCCAAAACTGCCAGCACAAAAAGCAATGCCTACTTTTCACAAAAGTCTACCTAATAATTTATTGAAAACTTTGAATTATTTACGATGAAAAAGTTCAATTTTGACCCCCTCTTTTTGGGAAGTGCACAAGTCTTATGGCATATTGTTATTGCTTTAAGAACCCTTTCGCTTTAGCTTGGCCATTGAGATGCAGGCCATGTTTATTGGCAATTTAACGCACATTTAATTCCTGCTGTTTTCCTGTTTATATATTTTTGGTTTCCCCAATTTTTTGTTTGCTTCCGCCAACTTTTCATTTGGCATGTAATTAAGTGTGGGCCAGATGTTTGAGACTGGGTGGGCCTGGCCTAAGTGTATGCAAATCACGTGCTGAGTGCCGTGCCGCCAAGGGTTCAGGTTCAGCCAACTCCTTCGCCATCGCCATCGCCATCGCCATCGCCGTTGTCATCGTCAACGCCATCGCCTCCTGGAGTCTGTTAAATGGACCGTGGACCCAGTTTCTGGGCTTTCGGTTGTCTTTTGTCGCTGGTTTTAATAATGTGGGCCAGGCTTAGTGCCATATGTCCGGCTGTGAAAAACAACAGAAACGTACAGCTAAAAAATACAAAAAAAGAGTGAAATTGTCGCTTAGGCAAACATTTCAAAATGAAATTATGAGTGGGGCAGCGGCGGCGGGCGAAAAAAAAGTGTAAACAAATTTAGCCAAGCGGAAGTCCAGACACACACACACACACTCTTTCCACACACACACACATTCGCCGAGGGAAAGCCGCAGAGGAAAAGCGGGAAAATGGGGGATCGCATTGTTGTGCGCTGTTGAATGTTTGCTCACAAATACACATGGCACATAACACATGCCACATGTACGCATGCACTTGTCCAGTCTCCACAGGACATCCAGCCACCACTCGCACTCGCAGCTCACATATTTGATATTATTAAATTTTTTCCCTAAATACCGCTGGGAAATTAAAAAGAAATCATAACGCAAATAGTGTAAGGCAGCCAGCCATCTGATGATGATGGCTCTGGCTGGCCAATTTCCAGATTTGTGCGAGTGTATGCTTACACGGCGCGAAAGAAGTGGTATACATGCTAGTAACTCAGCAGAAATGCAATATGCAAGATATGTTATGATCTTACACTATTTAAGGATTTTTTAAGGTAGATTTAGGAGAGCATTTAAGTAATGATATGAAAAACGATTAATAAGAACTAGTTAAGATTTTCAATCTCTTAGTAACCGGACTCTTTAAGTGCACAACCATTTAAGCTATTCGGGCATTTTCAATTTACATTTCGGTCATTCAATTAGGAGATGCATAAAATGTAGCTACATAAGTAATGGAGCAGCCTCATCATCATCATCATCGGCATCATTTGGAGGAGTGTGGTCCCCCATGGCCATCACCCACGTGATTGCCGCTCGTCGGAGGTCGCCAGTGCCGGGAGCGTCAACATAGTTTGAATTTAATTAAAACCAAAATTAGTAGGGCCCAGAACAGAACGGTTTTTGGAGCAGGGCAGCCCAACCAACCAACCAGCCAGCCAACCAACCAACCGGAGCAACAGTTACTTGGCGCAGGGATTAAAGCTCCTGGTGCAGCTCCTTGCTGGCGAAAGTGCATGTCTGCAGAAAATCGAATCAGGAGCTCAACATCCTCATCCGAGCCCCACGAGCCAGCATCCTGGAACTCCTCCGTTTCAGTCCATCCACCTGGCTCTGAAGCAACGGCGTCATGCCGAAATATCTGCAACAAAAGCATAAGATGTAGTGCGGCATTTGATGATGAAACGACGTGTTAATTAAGGTCATAATAATTCAACTTAAATTGAAAACTTGCCCCGTCCCCGGCAAACGCAACCATGGCAAGGAACTCCACCCATTTTCGGGTGGTTGGGCATCGGGCGAAGGGCATCGCATCCTCGGAATCCTGGCCAGGCTAAGCTGATTGCAACAAATTATTTTGCACCTTGGTTGAACTTTCCTTGAGCTGCAGACAGCATGGCGTTGATAAACGAATTTTGTTAGTTTGCTTTGCTTATTTTAAATGGAACTAGGTGGTGGCCAGGAGTGCCAGGAGTGCCAGGAGTGGCCAGGACTGGCAGGATACGCGAGTGGCTGGTGAATGCTGGATGATGGTGGTGTTCGGAGGGACAGGGGCCACTGTTGCCTTTGGTTTTGCATAAACCAGACAACGCATCTAATAAGTTGCAGCTGTCGGTTGCCACCGGTTGCCACCCTGCCACCATTTCGAGTTGGCCAAAGAAGTTTAAAGTTTTTACTGGGCCCCGCCTAATGCCACAAAGTGCAGAGCTGTGTTTGCCATTAAATGATATTAGTTAAATGATAATTAACAGTTGGAAAACTTGCGAAATATCTCCGACTAATTTGCATAGCCAACTAATTGGCTTAGAGGGTCATTGCTTTTCCCATTTTTCGGCGAGTTATCCTTATTCTGCTGCACAGCGAATATGAACTTAAAACTTGATTGACAGCTTAATAATACAATAACCTAAAGGCTATCCCTTTGAAGTGCTGTAAATTTTAATGTGTATTGCATTTAACTAGGCTTAGCCCTAGTAATAATTTAATAACTTGTTTTAGATACAACTCTATGTACGTACAGCAAATTTGGATTGTTCTCTTAAAGTTAATGAAAGTAAAGATTAAGTTTCAAAGCCTAGATTAAATTATCTTTAAATACAATATAGAGTTTGAAATAGAGCAAATATATATTCATTTTTCCGAGTGCACCGATAAAATGGTAGCTTAGTTGCTCATAATTAACAACCGCACACCTGCATTTCGTCTTGCCCGACATCCTAATTCGAATGCTATTCATAAAGCACACTGACACACTCACACACGCACACGCACGCACACACGTGTGCGCACAAGGACCAGATCCTTGCCAGCCGCAGGATAGTTTGGCAAACGCTTCCTCGGCGCCAGCAACCTCCATCACCTCCGCCGCCCGAAAACTTTTTACTAATTTACATTCATTACACACATTTGCAATAAAACTAGAAACCCAACTCGTACACAAATTCAGACGCCCATATATGTGTGTGTGTACATAAAGGCTTCAAGGAGTGTGCTTGTGTGTGTGTGTGTAGTTGTATGTACGACTACATTGACATTTTACATGCTTCATTAGCGTGTAAGCGCGGTAATAATGAAATTTCCTTATGGCTGCATTTCCCAGGAATACGGGCAAAACTCCTGCATATTGATGCAAAGTTTTCGGTGGCGCAAAACTTGCGGCTATGTTGCCACAAAATTTATGCTCCGTTTTTGGCACCTCTTAAAGCGCGTTTAAGTTGCACATTTGCCGCTGATTGCCAGCCAACACACGAAATGCTAACTGAAAATGAAAATATATAGCAAAAGCAAAGCAGACAATGACAATCGAAATTGCTCAGCATTTCGACAATCAAATCAGCCAAACAAGACAAACACGAAAACATAAAGCGAAGACATACAAATTTGTCAGCAGTCAGTCAAAAATGAGCAGCGGAAATGATGGCAGCCCTGCCGGAAACGGAACGCGACAAGGTGGATGGAAGATGGCGGGGGGTTTGGGGGCATTTATTCTTTCTGGGCGGCCTTCGGTGGGTGGTGGGGGTAGATGCTGCACAGCTGATGCCACATGACCTACCCGTGACTTTTGCCTGCCTGCTGCGCTGCTGCTGCTGCTGCTGCCTGAAATTAAAATTGCATTACGGCCCAGAGCTGGCAACGTATTGGGTTCAGATTTGGTTTGGGTTTTCGCCTTGGATCGCTTCGGTTTGCTGATGGCCATGATGCACAGGAGAAAAACCCACAAGGAATCAATTCTTTGCAGGATTTTAACATATTTTCGTTGTAGTTTCATTCAAACCATGTAGCATTCTCATTTGTTTAGCTGCATAGAGCGAAATGTTTCATGGAAATGCAACAGCTACTGTTGCCTTTTTTCTTCGACTGTAAGATCACGTGTGTTTGTGCTGGTTCCATAAATATTTCAATATTTGTGCACATTTGAAGCTGCTTAGCCACGCCCAGTGCCAACAGCACCGGCGAGCAAGTCAGGCAGGAAATAGTTTAATTAAAATTCCTTTGGCAATGTCATTAAGGACATTACATTTTGTAGATTCTGCTTTTGCTGCTGCTGCTGCTGATGCTGATGCTGCTGATGCTCAAGGTATTTGGAGAGGCCTGCCAGGACGAAGGACATTTCAATAAGACACGAAGCTGCCCGGGCAGCCAAGCCAAGGACCAATGAATTTCATTGTTTTCGCATGCAAATTTGCAATGTGCCAAGCTGAACAAAGCGTGGCCCAAGTCACAAAACACAAAGCAGCAAACAAAAGTTAAACGATGCGATCCTTTAAAGGGCCATAACGGCATGTAAATTCCTTCAGCACGCCCCATCGATATTGTTTCCCATCGCCTCCAACTCCAACTCCCACTCCAACTTGGACTCCAACTCCCACCAATGATGATGAGGAGTGCCGCTGAAAAGCGGGAAAAACAAGGGCATAAAACCTAAATGCAAATAGCCAAAGGTTCGATGTAAAAAAATCGTATACACAATGCATATAAAAGAGCAAATAAAAATGAAACAAAAAAGCGCACAAAAGTCAAAAACAAAAAAAAAAAGCAAAAAACAATTGAAAGAACAAAGAAGCGGCTAGGAAAACAACAAGATTAAAATGAAAACAATCATGACAATCAGGGACCGCAAATGTCAAATTAAATTATCAATAAATTCCCACCAAGGAGCCATGCCGGACGCAAATTCGTCCTTGCTCCTGCCGCCGATGGCACTGGCAATATCAAGTATACGCCACCGTCAGTCCAACCAAAACCATCACCAACACCATCGCCATCACCAGAAACGGCAACGGCAGCGCGTTGGTCATCACCACCCACGCCATCGATGGAGGAGTTTGTAGCACATAATGAAATCATTTACAAAATGAAAACAACAGCAGCAGAAGGAGCAGCGGCAAACCGATGAGCACTGCCCAAAAAAATGGGGGCAGATGTATTCAAATGTTGCACTGAAAACCTGTCAAAAGCAATGAAAATCATATTTCTCCTACGGAAATGAGAAACAGCTTTTGCTTTTGATGACCTGGAAAAATCTCTTGATTAAAACAATTTTGGTATGAATCTGTTGTGGGATCACAGTATCTATAGAAAATTAGATTGTTCAATTGAAACATTAACCAAAAAATCCTGCTTAGATGTACTGAGTATCCTTTTGAAAAATCAAAATGCTTAGATGTACTGAGTATCTTTATGAAAAATCAAAATGCTTAGATGTACTGAGTATTCTTCTGAAAATTAAATTATAGTGCTTTTTTCACCATTTCGCTCTCTGCAGCGATTGAGACAACAAACGATGGCAGGATGCGTATTTAGAATGATTTTGCCCGTGGGTTGCATGGGATGTGGTTGCTTTTTCCGCTGCTCCATGTCCCGTGTCCCGTGTCCAGTGTCCCATGTCCTGTGTCCCATGTCCAATGTACATCTCGATGGCATTCCGGCGCACTCGTCACTGGGGCGAAAACAGAGGACTTTGCACGCCATTGAGCTGACGGGCTTCTGCCGCAGTAGAAGGAGGAACAAAAAAAAAAAAAAGGACGAAAGGCACACTTGCAAATCATAAAACAACAGACGCGAAGAAAATGTTTTTTAAATCTTCATAAATATTCATTATGAGAGTGGGGCATGGCAAATAGTTTGGGGCTGTCGGCAATGGCTAACTGCGCCTGGACACTGCCCAGTCCTGGCGACTCCTGCAGGATAAACAAGGAGCTGGTAACCATTGGCACTCCACTGGCGACCAGTGGCCAACAGTGGCGTCCAGTGGCAGCTAGTGGGCGGTAAGCTTCATTTCGCAGATGGCAGTACAAGAAGTTTGCCAGAAAACAAAAACAGCAACGGCCAAAATAACAATAAACTCGCTCGAGGAGCCTAAGTAAGAAAAGAAAATGAATTGAGGGCGCATTTCGAGTGTGTGCCGGCCTTGAAGCGTGAAGATGAGGCCCCAAAACCGAGTCTAAGTTCATGTCCATGGCCACAATGGCCCAAATGGGCGGAATGGCCAATGGAACGAGACCGGAGGCAGAAAATAAAAAAAGAAACAAACAACTATAAATAACACAGAACTTCGATGGACAGAAGGGCGCACCACAAAGCTGTCAATTAGCAGAGTTTCTTACTTAATTTTGGAATTTTCAAATATTTTGGGGGGAGAAACAAAATAAACTTCATGTCGTGGTCAAGTTTTAAGTGTTTTACTAGAGATCCAGATGAAACACTAAATTGTTGCACATAAGGATTGGTTTTCTAAGTTATTAAAGGGGGACATTATTTGATTTTTTTTAATATTTATAAAATATGAGTTTTAAAAATATAGTTTACCAGTTCGAATTAAGAGAAAAACTCTCTTTTTATCAAGAACATTAAGGTAAATTTCCCACTTAAAACAAAGCTGTGAAAAGCTTTAAGCTTTTGTATCCTTAGGGGGAATTTGACAGCGGTATCTTATTTGAAATTAGGTTAACTAAAGTGAACACAGTTGTTAATGTTAATAAAGGACATTATTAAAGGACTTACAAATATTTAAAAAAAATAAATACATTTTAAAGTACATACATTTTATTAAGTCTATTACTTTAAACATAAATACTGATTCATTTTATTTTTGCTAAAATTTCTTACAAATGTTTGAAACAAGAACATTAGTATTCCCTACCATCTCGCCTTGAATAGGTTCCATAATCCGCCCACTATTTTCTCTTAAGTGCGGCGGGAAATTTTCTCTTCGCTTGTGGCACATTTATTGCGGCGGTCGAACGCAAGCAAAACAAAAAGAGCAACAGCAACAACCACACGGGCGAGAAGAGGCTCTAATACCAATTACATTGTGCGGGTCGTTCGTAAACCACCCCCCTCCCCATCCTGTCGTGCTCGCTCGGCTAACTGTTGAATCAACGAGTGGTTGCCGAAGGGCCGTTCGTCCGTCGTCGTGCGACCTACGACGAACGAATCGTACGGTCTTCAGTCCTATTCGAAACGCGATAGCAAACGGTTGTGCGCTCTCGTCCCACTGCCACCGAAAAAAAAGGTGTTAAAATTGAATTTGCAGAAGTTCAAGTCGAAAATCGAACTCGCGGTACTTGGTTAATAGTAGTGCTGATTTGAAATAACTAGAGCAATCTCTAAAAAATCAACTCTAATATACTTTGCATTAGAAGTGCTGATAAAGTGAATAGAAACATCATTCGGAAAGTAAACAACTATCATATTGCAACTGGCAAACCTTTTCAAACCGGCAAGCAAAATCGCGGTTCGGGATTTCGGTTATCCAAACTGCACCTCTCGCGTCGTCTTTTACCGTTTTTTGGCACCTACGCGCGCTCTCTCGCTTCGCCAAAAAATTGTACGCTCTCTCGCGAAATACCGTTAGGCCCAACAGCGCTGGGCAAGAATCTAGCAGCGCCAGCGTCGCATACACATTGCCATAAATTGTGATTAACCGCAGCGCAACCAAAAGCGACAGCAAGACGAAGATTTTTAATTAAATTAAGAGTGAAAAATACCAGCAGCCGCAACAACAGCAGCAAACGCAAACAATCAGCACTGGCAAATTAAATATTTAAATATTTGCACTCGGAAAATTGTGCGGCATTTTAAATTAGGACTCCACGTCGCATCGCTGGGCATATTAAAGTGACATATCCCACATCCCCAATACCGTGCTCTGCTCCAGTGATCCCAAGCTCCCGCTTCCAAAACACAAGCAAATGCCATAGATGGTGTGTGTGCCAAGCCAAAACAGCCATAAATAAAGCCAGCCAAAAGCAAATAAACAAACGCAACGAAACGAACAATCGGGCCAAAGTGCTTAGTCAGGCTAAAAGACCCAAAAATCCGACAGCAACAATAATCCTTAAATTTTCCCCGTCTGAGGTAAGTACCGTCACCTGTTGAGAGTGGAGTCCTTGATACAATTATTCATATGCACATTCACATTCACATTCACATTCACAATAGAGCGCTGCGTTGACGAGTGGCATTAAGAAAAATAAAGCAATTGCACAATTTAATTGGAGTCATTGTTTTTGTTTCGCCGCTCTTGCTGCATTTTAAATGGCGGTGCGCTGCAATCATTCAGCTGCATAATTAATATAAAATAAAGCTATACGATTGCCATTTTTTTTTTGCTTTGTTGCTCGTATATCTTGTCGTTGCTTTATTGTTTGTATTTTTTAACAATTAATTAAAAATATGTATGATGTGTTTTCGCACTTCAATTGGCTGCCAGAATTCTATTTTATTTCGTTTTGTTGCCAGTTTATCATTTTCCTTTTTTTTTTTCCCCCCTCCATAAATTGCCGTTTGCCATAGGCTTTGGCCATGGCCAATTGCAAATTGCAAAAAAAAAAAAAAGGTATGGAACATTGTAAAAATGCAGTTTATATAGAAAACAATTATGCGCCAGTTGCAAAAACACAGAGCGGATCTGATTGAAATGGCATAAATCCAAAAGGAAAACCAAATCTCTCGATGTGACAATCACAGTTCGTTTACTCGCATAATATGCCAGTCGAGCTTAACCGATTGATATCTGTATAAATTATGAATGCTCGCTGATAATTTTGCGGTTGGGCATTTTGATTTTTTCATCTGTTATGGAATGCAATTTGAAAAAAATGCATTAAAACTCATCAGTGTCAATCGTATTTAAATGGGATTAACTTTGCCTAATACAATTGTCAGAAAGGACAAATTCACAAATAGCTGCGAATGGGTGAAAAATATATTAAATGATTCTATACTTTGTATGAATCCTGGTTTAGTAGCCTAAAATGTTTAAAAAGAAATTTTGTTATGCATTTGACTTAAATTTTAAAGTCCCTTTCCGCTGCTTTTATTCGAAATGTACTCAATAATTTACGGTGCAACTCAATATTTTCCAGCAAGAAAGGGTTGAGGGCAAAGAAGCAGTTTCGATATGTACATATATGTATGTATAAACGTGGTGAAAATGGGGTTTTAAAATAAACGCATGCATATCGTATGTGTATCTTTTCACACGAGCCAATATATAAATGTGTATATCGGCAACTTTAATTTCCGTTTAATACTGCGGGCAGCCGCCGAAGCTTAAAAATGAAAGACATATCAATAAATAAGTGCGTCCCGCCCGCGGAGGAAAATCGAGTAGCCAATATCCCAGCACATTTTCCACAAACGCACACACATGCACGGGCGAACTCACACGCATACGCACACGCACACACTGGCATAAATAAGTCAGCGCACATAATGGTTAAATAATTAAAGACACACGAAAGCCACAGCAATCACATGGCATAATAGTTAAAGACATTCATATTTATATTTATTGAGCTGCATTCATCGATTGGTTCGGCTCCAAAGCCATTATTCAGAGACTGCCAGGACTGCCAGGACCCCCAGGATCCCCAGAATCGAGTGTTCTGTATTCAGTATCCTTGCCTGACCATTTGCCATTAATTCTATGATGGCCCACAAAATGCAATTTAATTTAAGAGCCAGCCAGCTACTCTATTAAGCTCCAATTGTTATTCAAAATTCCAAACGCCAACTAGCGCATACCTCATGTTCATGGGGGCGTGGCAGCTCCTGTTGTGGTAATTGTTTTAAAGCATTCGTACATAAATTTGGCTAATTAAACCAGACCGCACGGGCGCGCACACACACACACAGGAAAATATTCCATAATAATGGAATAATGTAAATAGTAGTAGCTTCGACCGACCACAGACAACTAGCCACCATTTCGGTCCATCTCCAATGTCCTGGCAGGATCCGTGTGCATATACCATATATGCATATGGTCGCTTGTATTGGCCATGTCGATGGCAATAATAACAAAGCATAATTCATAACAATAAAACGAGTCGTACACGCACTGGCTGCAATTGGCTTTAATTCAATTGTCCGTGCATCGATTGGTTCTTGGCTATTACCTGATTTCGAGTCCACAGCTATACTCCATTTCGATTTCGTCCTTTTGCCGTTCCATTGCCAATTGCTGGCAACGAAATTGATAAATGCCGAGCTTGGGTACGTTTTAGTTTAGTTCGCAGCCACGCTGGAATTCATAATTAATTACCGACATTTAATTACAAATTGTATTTGCCGGATGAGAGATTAATAGAGCTGTTGGCAAGGGAATTATTTGGTTACTTAGTGACTAAGTCAGAAGCTCAAGTGGACAGAATTGTGTGGAAGTAAGAGCCTTACACATAATCACTCTCAGATCGTGTGGTTTACTCACATATGTATCTAAATATTGGTCACTTCGGGGCAGCAAATTTTAAGCTGCTTACTTTTTTTTTCATTTTTGGTTTTATGCTTGTGTTGAAGACATAGCAAACATAGGAAACTAATACTTACTTTGTTCTGTTATCCTTTCGGTGTCCTTCGCTTCTCCCTCTTACTAATGTATATGAATTAGCTTTCTTTTCATTTTACAATTCATTTTCCTTGCGATGGTTCATAATTTCGCTCAACCATTTTTCCAACTATTGACTAATTACAAAAATAAACGAAAAGAGAACGAAATCTAGATGCCATAATAAGCAACTATTTTATTTTTGTGCCCTTTCTCTTCGCTTTTATTTTGGTCGATGTTAAAATTTCTGGCTAAATGGCAAAAGGAAAATAAGGAATGTCCATACGGAGTTGCCGCCGCAGTAGATTTCTCGTATTTTTCCAAATGACCCAATAAATTTGAGCTCATTATGACGCCAAGCCACGCTTTCCACTGCCTCCTCCTTTTGTTTCTGGCCAGCTGAAATAGCAAAAAAAAAATATTAAAAAAAAAACAAACAAAAAAATGAGGAAAAAATCAAGCAGGGGAAAAAGTGAAACAGAGCTGGCAGAAGCGGCGAGTAAGTAAAATAAATGTGGCAGCAATCGTAGCTGCGGGAAGGAAAATAAAAATGAGCCAGGATCCCAGGTAATTGCTGTGAGAGGGCCAAAACCAAGGGGCCAGGACCGAAGGGCCAACAATCGGGGCAATGAGCATTGCCTGGCGCATAATGAGCGTGAAAATAGTGAAAATATGAAAGCGTCTACGGGCGTAGAATTACTGGAGGGGCAAACGCAATCTTTGATTTGCTAATGGCTAATTCTGCTGCCGGTGCAGAACAGTATGCTACGATTTTTGTTATTGCCATTATTTTTGCAAGGCGTTGCGTTAGCCAAGTAAACGCGTCAAGCAAAGGTCCTTTGGCTTTTGTATAAATAGTTCATATTTGCGTTGGGTTAGAAACTATTCAACGGGAAAAGCAATTATTTGAGGAAGAACCATCAGCTACGGGATGCTTGCCTAAGGTCAGATCCCTATAAATTTATTCCGCTTGATGCTTGATTTCAATGTATTCGGCCGGACTTTGAATTATCCTGCTGTTTTGGTTAGTGCCAGTGCCGCCTGCATTCGGTTGAAATCCATGCTTAGGCGCTTTATTACGGCTAATTAGGATGCCGTTGCTGTTGCAGCAGCAAATGCAGTTGCAGATTGGCTCAGTTGCTGCATTTGGGCCTGGCTAATGCTAGGCTCACACTCACACACACACACACACACCATACACACACGCATACAGGCGCACACACATGCGTCGTTTGTTTAGCCATTCAAGTGTGCACATTTGAATAATTAATTTGTGCAGTGGTAATTTACACGTTGGTTGACTGGCTTTTTGGTTGGCATTCGGTTGTGTGGGCTGTGAATCGCTCTTGGCACCGTGGCAGCATGTTATTTGATTATTTTACTTGGGCAATTGCATTCGTTTGCGGCTACTGATGTGAGTGTGAATGTGAGTGTGAATGTGAGTGTGAGTGTGATTGTGGGTGTGAGTGCGAGTGCGAGTGTGAGTGTGGGCTGCAGTGGTGCCGTATGTCATGGCATATTTATGACACTGGTAATTAAATTTAATTGTTGCACTTCTCTGCCAACGCCCCCTTAATTCGCGTTTCGTTGCGGTCGTGGGCCCATAACTTAGCCCACTAACGTCCGTCCTGCACGCATCCTCGTTTTGGTTATCCTTACGCCTTAAAACAAAAAAAAAGTGGACAGTATATTGTACTATATGTATGTATATGAGTGTATAAAAATATAGTTTATATTTTTACCCCAGCTTGTTGGCCTTGGCGACCTGTCAACGGGCATTGGCTTTTGCTTTATTCGCAGGCATTTGCTTTCTTCGCGGTTTAGATTGTCGCCCTTGTCCATTATGGCTTGACACACATTCTACTTAAGGCCGCTTTGCGTGCTGCTCCTGATATGATAAGGTTGGCTACATGGAGCCACCAGTCAACCAGTCCACCATCCACCAGGATATCCCTCGTTTTGGCCCGACGACCAGTTGTCGGCTTAATTGCAATGCTAAACGCTAAATCATAGCCTCACGTGCACCACGTAATTAGCTTAAATTGTAAGCTGTTGTTATAGGATTGAGCTTGCCCCTGTGTGTGTGAATATATGAGTGTGTGTGTGTGCGACTGCATGTGTGTGCGTGTCGCTAATTAGCCAAGAGGTCAGTTGCAGCACACGAAACACAGATTTTCTTCTTACCTGATTTTCCATAATATTTAATTTCACTTTCCAATTTTACAGATATGACATTTCGTGATGTAAGCTATTTAAGCACCTTTTATTAAGCCAATATTAACGAGTTTCGCTGTATTTAAAACATTTCTATTATATATTTCTATAGGGTAGTTTTTATTGGTTTTTTTTAGTTATTTAAAATGGCAATTTCAAGTATTTGTCCGTGTTAAAGATGAATAATTACACATCACAAGCAGAAACCATAGCCTAATAAATCCAAAATTTATTAAATAGCTTCTGTGACAAGTAATAACCAATATTTGATTCGAGGCATTTGTATTGACATTTGTGGCTGGCCATTTACCTGCAACACAGATGATGGCATTTACGTTTATTTAGTCAGTTTCGTGTGGAATGTTTGTGCTCTTTAAATCTTCAAAATTAATGACAGAGGAGTTATTAAAAATATATATTCCCCAGTAAGCCAATCACAATTATTTGCAAAGGAGAAGCATCATGTTTGATATGCCCACAGGCGTTTTGATATGAATATTATTTCACAAAGAAGAAATAACTTTATCTTCCGAAAAGATAAGATATCAATTGCCTGTACTAATGCGTTCATCTTTGGCCTTTAATTATCTGGCTTTTAATTTGCTTGTGTAAATGAAGCACAATTGGAAGCCCGTTGTCTTACCTTCTAATTATTTTCGTTTGTTATTTAAATTTAAAGTGGCTTTTGTGGCAGAAAATCCCAAACAGTGTTTAGTCTAATTGCCTAAGATACACATAAGCAAATAAACAAACAATTTTGGGCTGTTATTAAATTCGGCTTAATTAAGTGAACAAATCGAATAATAAACGAGTGAGTCCATGGCCGATAAAGGCACATATAAATTTAAATTTAAATGGAAAGAGCGAATCGAGGCCTAAATTGTATGCCTATGTTTGTTCACTTGAAAGTCCAAAGCTGAAAGGGAGTACAAATAAAAGCGACAACACTTCCTTTATTATTTTATTTTCGACTTTAGGCTTGAGAACGGGTATTTGCCCGCAGGAACCCAAATAATTAAATCCAGAAAAAAGTTGAGAAAAGAAAAAAGAAAGCTCAACAACATTAGAATGAAACAGTCGACAGACGACGGCGAAGCGATTGCAAGGACAAGTGAAATCGAAAGTGAGGTAATGCCCGCCAGCAGTTTTTGACAGTATCCTTGACTTTTGTTGGGCTTTTACCCGCCGCTTTTAAAAGCCACCCGCCCACTTAGGAACAACCTCCACCCATCGATGGTAATGAAAAACGCGCCCTTTGTGGGCTCCCTTAATGGGCGCGGGCGCCTTGCCAGAAATGCTTGTCGTGCCCCGGTGTCCCAGTTTGTGGATACCTTGTTTTGCCTTTCATTTTGCGCCATGCGCCGGCACAAAACTTTTTGAGTAAATGTCTTTGTCAGCAGGTGTAGGTGTAGCTATAGGTGTAGCACCAGGCTGCTTTTCCTTCCTGGTGTTTTCCACCTTCCACCCGTTGGGTTTTTCCCCGTGTCCTTGCTGCTGCTGCCGGCGGCGGCTTCTTGCAGTTTCATTACCCCAAAACAAGAGATTTTTGTTTAAACTTCGTTTGGGCGAGGGCAAAAAAGAATACTTTGCATCATTTATGCGGTCTTTTGCCGTTTGAGCCTTTTTTGTTAATGCCAAAAGTTGTGGCTGTGCGCCCTTTGGCTGACTGACTTCTTGGCTCGGCGTCGACCTGTTAAATGTGTTTATTCGAAACACTTGAATTATTTAGACACATCTGACTGGCAATGCCTTTTGATTAGGCCATACATATTCCATGCATTCATAAAACCTGCTGCTCAAACAGATTTCTCGACTACGAGTTTTATGGCCTAGGTGGATGGATGAAAGGCGAAGGCCTTTGTGTTTTTGGCCAGAGTCAGCATAAAATTTAGCACGCAATTACCAGCTGGCAGATAAGTCGATAAGCCGCTGATGAAATGGAATGGCATGGCCATGGTGCCGCGCGGAATGAAGCTCATTAAAATGCAACGAAATGTCACCTATCTGAAATTGAAGCGCAATCTTAACGGACCTAACAGCCAATTATAGCTGGTGGGGACACGGCACAAATTCCACGATAAACATCCTGCCTGCGACACCGGGGGTCCTGCAGGAAAAGGAATGGCCACAATGGGAGTCGCCTAAATTAGAGTGCAAGCTTGTTAACGATAAAAGATGGCTCATACAAGGAAAATACGAGTGTAGACAAGTGCACTGAGGCAAAAACTACACACAAACTGCACAAGCAATAATCAAACATTTTTTATAAGTTACATTCAACTTCTAAATGGAATGGTACTACTTAATAGACTTGTCAGTTTATTAAAAAACGTACCATGAATTAGTTTATGTTAGTTGTGTTTTCGCAGTGTACTAATACCCGAAAAGTACCAATATATTCGCCACTATTTATGTATATGTGCTGGCTTTTGGGTCATTGGAGGTCACTGCTCTGGCTAAGACGTTTGCATAATATGGGCAAGATTTCTCCGCTTTGGCCTTGTATTTTTCGGTGGGCCGCTGCGTAAGTAGAGTCATATTAAATGTCAGTAAATGGGAAACGAAATGCTACCGCCGCTCCCATCCGCATTGGGCTTAGTTGGGTCTTGGACTTGGTCGTGGTCCTCGCTGGTTAACTGCAGAACATAAGCCCTGGCATAGAAAGCGATAAAAATGGCTTGGCCATTGTGTTGCCGCTTTCTGCACCATATTGCCAAGTGTTCCTTTCATACGGCCTCGCATTGTCTGGCCCCCGATGCGTAAAGTGAACAAAAATTGTGGGAAAATTACATTTCGAGGAGCCCGGCCCGAGTGTGGTGCGTCGTCCAGAGAAATCCCGACTTAGCCTATTAGCATTCATATTAAAACGAAAGTGGAGCCATATTGCGTATACGCAGTGTGTACATTTGCCAGAATGTGCGTAATTCTCGTTCTTTCAAGCTTCCTGGTTGTGAATTTGTGTGCGTGCTACTTTCGCCTAGAATCTGTTATTTTTGCCTTTTGTTGTTGTTGTTGTTGTTTTTGGCAGACAGCTCAGCACTTGGGCAGATTTTGGGATTAACGTGAGCTCATCTGCCCAAGGAAGCACTTCCCTCGTTCCACGCAAATGGAATACTTTGTGGCGGAATGGATAGGAAAAGTTAATTCCTTTTTGAGTAATACGCGTTGTCCTTTTGAATAGGCACGAAAATTGCATTCTTTCCGGCCCCAATTTTATGTCATTTGGGGGTTGGGGCTTGCAAACTAAGCTCGGTTGTTTACTTTTATTAAAACCCAGAACAGAAATTGTTTAGCCATATGAATCGTGCATAAATTGAGAGGGACACGCCAAATTACCATAGATTTAAAAGCAATACTTAAGACTTCCCCGTCTTGTTTACTAAAGTTGGCGAAGTACATAAACTTTACACTATTAAATTGGATAGTTAATGTAAATAGAATGTGTGTTTAATTATTATTTTTTCATAGGAATGATATGATTTTTTTAGAAATCCCCATTTAATAATCCCCAATACAAATATAACCTTAAACCAAATGAATGATTAATTTGGTTGCTTGTCGTTGTCCTTTAACTTCGAGATTATCCGCAGGCAACTACTTAATCGCGCTGACTTTGTTCGAACCGAGTACTAACCGCAGACATGGGGCGGATCCGAGTCCGAGCCGAGTTTTGGCATATCAATGGAGGCGCCTCTCACGCCAAATGGCCAGGACAACAGGCACTTGGCCTGACTTGGTTGTTTGCGTGTTTTGCTTAGGTGTCGTCGCTTATGTGGCCTGCCCAGGACACTTAAGGGCACTTTAGATGTGTGTGTGTGTGTGTGTATGTGTGGGTGTCCTCGATAGAGGAATAGTGGTGAAAAGGGACGAGCATATGGTAACACAAGGATACAAAGTGGTCAGCGGAGCCATTACAGCGTCAAAAGTGCTTATCTACACAGTTGTTCAGTTGCGGTTGTTGTTGTTGTGCGGGTGTTGCCATTGTGTCCAAAGCTAAATAATGCGCTTAATAGCGCTTACCCACCTCTAAAGCCAGGACCAACAAACACACAACAGCGTCCATGTCCAGGACATCACGCTCTGCGTTTTTGCCATTTGTGCGCCGAGCTTTTGTCTTTATGCCATTAGGCGTGCAAACACTCACACACACACACGCACATGCACACGCACACACACACACATAGAAACGGGCTAGCGTAGTCGGTTTTTGCCCAGCGATTTGCTGTCTTTGCTGTTGGTGTTTTTTTGGTGTTGTTGCCAGCTCGATTAGCATATCAATATGCAGTGTGTGCACCGAACTTCAAACTCCGCTCGCTGCCAGCACAGATGGGCCATCCTCACATCCTCACAACCTCACATCCTCAGGTTCCTGGCTCTCTATTCAGTGCCACGCACAAGTGACACATCGTTATGCGGCCTGATAAACATGGGTCTCCGGCTCCACCTACTTACAACCTCACACACACACATATTGCGCATACGGCACGTTGTCAACGTCAAGTGCTTGAGTGCGACAAGAAACTTAATGAAATGAGCGAATTGAATAGTTCACATGCAGACATCCATACATGCACACACGCATACTCCTTTCTCGGCAGGATATTGGGTTTTATTTTATTATATTTCTCCTGCCCAGCCATACTTTGCTTATTCTCTCTATCAGCCGAGCATTCGAGTATTCCGATTCAGTTTCTGCCATTGTGTGCACCATCCAGGCGGCACATGCCGCCATTTGGCAGAGTAATATCAAATTACAATGACTACCCATGTGGATCATGTGCCAGTGTGCGTGTGTGCATGTGTGCATGTGTGTGGCTGTACGTGTGTATGTGTGCATGGGTTGATGGTGGGCGAACACACACCTTGTTTGTGTGTTGGTAAACTACTTAATGGCGTGTAAATTTGCCGACGCGCTTCGACGCTGTTCGGTTTCAATTTTGCGGCTGAGAAAAATTAATTTTGCTACTCCCTTTGTGGGCCAGACCACTCCACTATCCATGTCCTGGTGGCAGACGCTGCGTATGCGTAATGGATTTGTGCAATTAAACTGAAAACAAGAGAAATGCACATCACACGCACACGCACATGCAAACGAATTTGATCACAACCAATGGTTTGGTAAGCAGAAAACAAACATTCAGACAGTTAGACAATCACTCAGTGAGTCAATGTCTAACCTGTTGGCTTAGTTGGTAAAGTTGCCAGTAGTTGCACCACCCGTTCCTTCTCCAATCTTACCATCCTCATTCCAAACCACCATTGCATGCATTATTAGCAAGTTCGGCTTACCCACACTCCACTGTGGTTGAGAATGGAATTCAATTTCAGCCTGACATAGGAATTACAAGCAATCCAAGTTGACTCCACCAGCAGTACAGTAGCAGACAATACAGAAGCCAAAGGCAGAACAGCAGAGAACAGCACAGCTATCCGGAAGATATACCCCAACGCCTCCCAGTATCTCCCAGTATATATTCCTGTGTGCCCTTGCCAAAAAACTGTTTACGTACCAAATAAATTTGCCATTAGATGAAGGGGAGAATTTACACGACTTCAGCCAGGCCAGAGCACATAAACAATGCAGCTGCAAGTCGGCCAAGAAGAGTGACACTCAGGACCAACTCCTGCGGCACAAAATTGAACCGAACCAAACCGAACCGAACTGAACTGAAGGAAAACTGACTGACTTGTGTTGGTTGCAGTTGAAATACCCTTGAGTTTATTGAAGCAAGTCAAGGGATCTTTAATGAAACATGCTTCTGAATGGGCAAAGTTATAACTGAAAATGCTCTAAGGCTTCAAACATTTTTGTACATTGATTAAAACGAGAGTAAATAGTTCTATGGTCCTCGAACAAAAGGGGTAAATACCTTTTGGGAAGGGTATAAGGATTTACAGTAAGGGCCACCAAGGATGCCTGTGTCGATAACGCTTGGCGGAAATTTACGATGAGCACACAGTGAAATTGTCACATCGAATCGGAAAACAGCAGCAGGCTACAGAATACACCTGGCTGAAATCCTGTTGTGAATCTCCCATGCTATAGTAGATGCAGCTAATGAAATCTCATAGCCATGGATCGGAAAAAAATCCCCTACAGTGGCGGATGTCGAAAATTGAATATGTTGCCGTGCGCTCATTGGCCATAAATTATCACTTTCAGGCTGTAAGTGTCCCACTACTGAGATACTTTATATAACTATTTCTTAGCCTGCAGCTAGGAACTACGAATAACAACAAATCAAAGAGCCTTCTGCACTGTAAGTGTACACATTTATTTCGCCAAAAATACGGAGTATATATTCCAGTTTGAGACACTGCAAGAGGATCGTTTATAATCAGAAAACCAGAAAATTCCTTATTGCCTCAATGGCCACGACATGTGCACACAGATTTCATTGTGTCTGGGGCAAAAATCTTTGAACTATGAAAAATTGATATTAGCTAAAAATACTTTGAGTCCTTGTGGCCGCCTGGCCAATGTCCTTACCAGTCCTTTTGTGTGCGCTGTTTGCCCCTTTTTCTCGATTGGCCCAATACCACTGCCATAGCCACTGCCACTGCTACCAAAAGCCTTTCTCACAGCCAGTTGGAGTGTGTGCACAATGATTAGACGACGGGTCCGAACACTGGCCACATTGTACAATTTACTCTGATTCTTCCTGCCCTCCAGGGACTCATCCCTCGCTCCCTTCTCGGTCCCCCAGGATGTGTGGGGATACTTTCTCTTCTATTTTTTTTTTCGGTTTGCTTATTTTGGCTGAACTTTATTTAATAAAGCAATTTGCGCTTGGCTGACATTAGTTATTGTTTGAGCCCCAGGCCGCAGTGTCTGGCCCGGCGCAGATAATTTGTGGAGGGTTTCTGTTACTTTCGTGGTAAATGGTAAATGGTCAATGGTGAGTGGGAAGTGGGAAGTGGGGAGTGTTTGCCGACCAATTGCCACAACTTGTTAAGCAATTAAATTTAATTTGCATGATAAAAAATAAATGAAGACTGGCTGGGCGCGCAGGGTATACTTAAACGTATATATATATAGCTTCTGACATCTGCTGAAATGCCACTGCCCTTGATTAATGGTGATTAATGGTCGGCAAAAGTTGACAATGTCGGGCCCGCAGGTACCGTGTACTACAAAAGCAGATCAATCAAGCGAACGAAGCGATTTTTGGACTCTAGGAATTGTAGGTATTTTGGTATTTTGGCAAGTCATGCCAAAATCCTGGGGAATCACGCACCGCCAATCAAGTCAATTAGTTGCCGGTGGGAGATGTGCCAAAAATTTAAAGAATTTCTCACGGCATCGCGTTCGAATTGAATGCTAATCTAAACCCTCTTCCCTTTTTGGATACCCCCCAACTCCCCTGCCAATTTTTTTTGCTGCCACATTCAACGCCTCTGGTGAGGCCTGCACCTTTCTGCATAACAAATCAATGGAGGAAGCATTTTTTCACGTTGCCTGCAACGGTTTTAAGCGCACATCCGCAGCGGTAACGCCTGCGGCTCTACACTTTTCGGCTTTTTGCTTTTATTGTTGCTCCATGTGTGTGTATGCGTTTTACCAAACTGTCAATCAATAGAATTGTTCGCCAATTTTTTCTAGTTTTTTTCATTTTTCTTTTTTTTTTTGAATTTGGATGGATGTAGGCCCGCCGCAAGGACGAGCCGGCAAAACGAAATCCAGATCGAGCCGAATGCAACCGAATGGAGTCGGAAAACATTGTTGCCTTGCATGTGGCGTCCATGGGCCGTCAAAGGCAACGTGCATCACGATGGGGCAATGTTATTTTGCGCTTTGTGGCTGCGCTTGGCCCGTTACGACATTTGCAAGCTGCACGCTGCACACCAACACCGTTAACACACACACGCACACTACAGCAGCAACTAGAAAAAAAGCCGAGCAAAAATGCCGAGCTGGCGAAAAAAACTGGCCAACAAGTGCCGTTGATCTATGAGGGGTCAGCGCGGGACAGTTGGCCGAGCAGTGTGCGCTCAAGTTTAGGCTTTAAGCCGACTTTTGGCCGGGCCATTTAAGGCAGCAACAAAGAGGTCCAAGAACTGTGACAAAAAACCAAACTTGTTCAAGGTTTTAAAACGAAAGTGTGCCTAAGAAAATCCCATTTTCCTCATACAACACATCAAGTGTAATAAGGAAAGTACAAGCTATGGAATTTTCACACAACAGATGCATTTGGGAAATGGGCCCATGTTACATGTTACATTTTCTCCCGGTGCAGTGCAGTATCTTGCTGCTCTGCGAGCCATCAAACTGCTCGTTAACGCTCCGGCAAAGGAGCCAGCCACTGATAGAGACGGAAAGTGAGATGAAGGATGCAGGACGAAGGAGTTGAGGTGCCGAGGAGGCAGGATGAAGGATCCTTCCTTGAGGCCGCAGGCTGCGTTCTGCATGCGGCTTTGATTTTTGTCTTTGTTCACGTTTTTGGCCATGTACGTTGTGTGTGTTGGCCCGAAAGGCAAAATCAATATATCCCTGTGGCTTGACGGTATTTCCCTCTTTTTTTTCCCATTTCTGTTTTTTTTTTTTTGTGGGTTTTTGGTGTGTGTTTTTGGCCGTGATTTGCCTGCGCCTTGGCTTTTAGCCTGCCTCTCTACCTCGTTCGGAAGTTGGCCGTCTGTTGGTCGGTTGTTCCTCGGCATGCAGGCATTTATTCAGGCACTCCAATAACCAATACCCAGCCCCTTGCAATTGCCCTCCCCCCTCTCCATCGTGCAACCATCATACCATCATACAGCTGACTGGGCTTTGTGTGAATCGGCCGTGATTATGTCTAATAGCTGTCCAAGTCGATCGATGTTCCGTGTGCCTGACAGTTCAGTTGAGCCGAGCAAAAGGCACTTGGGGTGTGTGTGTGTGTGTGTGTGTGTACATGGCCTTCAGCTACCCTTGACTCACAATCGTAATCGCAGTGTAACTACATTCGATCTCTGGCATTTGAAGTGGGCTCTGATGCATAATAAATGAGCCAGCCGCACTTTCGCCTAATCATATAATAATAACTTAAGTAATGGCCAGCATAAATAAATGAATCACTAATGAGCTGAAACTGTTTCCCTTTTTGGCAGCCACAGAAACGAGCTGCGACGCACTAAAAATGCGCCATTTACGGCAATCAAAATGATTAAGTGCGTTCCGGGTGTAGCAATGCGAATATTGCGCATACGACGCGTTGCCATCGCCCCAAAAACCGGGCCATAAACGCCTGGCCAAAAGAAATGGGGCGGCGTGCGAAGAATTATGTTTCGCCATTGGGTCGAAGCTTAAAGCAATTTAAAGCGCTTCACGTCGGACGCAATTTTGTTAATATTTCCGAGGAGGCGTCCAACAAAAAAAACAAAAAAAAAAATACAAAAACAAAGAATGAAGTTAAAAATACGCTTTAACTGCTACAACAAGTCCCCGGGGAGTGATTAAAATATAATAAATTTCACTTGAAAAACGAACCAAGACAGAAGCGGCATAAACCGAAAGGAGATTAAGTGGTTGGCCAGCATAAAAACCGCACATGCAAACCCACTGCTTGCCACATCCACCCAACACTCACACTCACACACCCACCCCCACTCCCCACCCATATGGACATGGACTCCGCCGTAGTTGTTGGTCTGTAGTCCGTAGTCGGTAGTCGGTATTCTGTAGTCCGTGTCCGGATTCGGGGTTTTTTGGGTCCGACCAGTGGAGCCCACAAAAGTGTGAACATAATTTAACATGCAGCGGCGCGCCAGTTTTTGGGTTTTTCGGTTTAGACAATGTTCAAGGATTGCCTCGTTTCTTTTCAGTGGAAGCGCAGCTAACTTTTTAGCCCCCTCCACCAAAATTCAAACGACGCCTCTGTCCGTCAGTTTTGTCGGCGCTTTGAGCCAGGCGTTTGAGTGTTTTGAAGCCTTATGTGAATTTGATTTGCGGCATTTTAATTTATGAACATGTGAAAGAGCCGCCGTCGAGTTACCAAACATTTTGCCAAAACATTTCCTGAAACAAGTTGCGGTTACAGGGGTGTGCAGAGGGGCGCAGAGTGGAGCCTTTTCCGCCGGGTCCAAAGCCCCCTAGCCAGTCAGACAGACAGTGGGGCTTTCTCCATGGAGGAGGAGCCCCAGCTGACGTAGTCGCTTTTTGTGCTGAATGCCAAATCAAGCAGCTGCCTTATGTGCTTTAATTTTGCCGTTTTTTTTTTTAACATCTTTTCATTTGACTACCCGACTTGAGCAATTTTTGGTATTCTGGTTTTTGAATTTTTTTTTGTTTTGTTTCGTTTTATTTTTATTTTCAATTTTTATTTTTTTTTTCTGGTTTACTTATCCAGAATCCAGGCAGTGTGTCTATGGATGTGGGCGTTTCGTCGGGTTATCAGTGCTCGCATAAATCTTTTATCAACCAGTCGCAGCTGTGCGGCAACGTAGGGGATTTTTGGGGGTCCAGGGGGGTGGGGCTCTATGCCCCCCTGTTGCTGCTTCCTAATGAATACGCACAAAGTTGCTAATGAAGCTGCGGAATGGGAAGACGAAGAAGTTGGGCATACGAGTATGAATGCATATACATATAGGCAGGAGGCATTCATACATATGTACATAAAGCCAGATGGAGACATCGGGGGCGTGTCCCAGGCCTTATAGCTGATCTCATGAATATGCGACAGATAGAATAATTATACACTAGGGGCTGAAATGGGATTAGAGTGGGCTGGGCACCTCCAGAGCCTTGGAGCTGTGAAGCTGTAGATCTGTGGGGCTGTGGGGCTGCAAACTTTGTCTTCAATGTCTTAAGTGTGGCCTGCTAAAAAATGCTAATGCGATAAATCCACACACACGACATTAAATAAAGCAAATGTAGCTTTTTGTATACAACAAATATTAAAGTCTAACGACTTGTGCGAGCTAAAGTTTTACAAAATTGTTTAGGAATTTAATTCTATAACTCTATAAAAACATAATTCATTGTAGCTTGCAAAATACGGTTATATGCTAACTCATAATTAATTATTGAAGACAATGCCTTTGTCCTGGTTTTGTATATTTCTCAAAAATGTTTACATGAGAACCATAAAAATTTTAAAAATATATCATACATAGTTTCTAGTTGTATGTAGATAGATCAGTATTTGCTTTTATAGCCAACATTTTATATGAACTTTCATCAGTTTGGACATTTGTTCCTCAAACTTGTTTCTCCGTTCAGCTACATAGCTTTGCCGTAGCCGAAACTTAACTTAATTGAGAGCCATTTGAATAAGTTTTTTACTTTTTCAACTTTGCTGCGGCATAATTGCTTGGCTAGGTGAATTGAATTCGTTTTTGTTCTACATTTTTTTATTAAACTTTGTGCCTGCTTATGGGCAGCGATTACCCTCAAGGCTGCAAAAGGGGAAGCCGCAGGAAATAAAGGCGAGCGCAAGTAACTGGGCCAGAATGCTTATTGTGTGGGGCCGTTACTGAGTCCGAGGAAAGTCAGGTCCTTGCTGCTGGCGAAAAGGAGAGAGGTGAAAGTCAGCTAATGGTAAATAACGATAAATAGCAAAAAAGGAGTGGAAAAGCGCCTTCGGCCAGAGGCAAAGTCAATGACGCACTCCGGGCACTTCAAGGCAGCAGCCTCATTGGTAGCTACAGCAAAAGCAAATTCTAGTGTGCTTAAAGCGTAAAATTGTTTGTTATAAAATTCAATTGCAGCTGCATTTTCCTTGTGCTGTTGTTCTTGTTGCCGTTGTTGCTGTAGTTGCTGCAGTTGCTGCAGTTGCTCTTGGCCAAATGCAATCAGCTGCATAAGAAATGCCAAAAGCTGCAACAGAAACAGCACGAAAAAAATAAGAGGAAAGTTTCCAAGTTGAGTTGGCTACTTTTGTCTTGAACTGAGATTTGCCAAAGTATAAACTATAAGTATATCGGAGCCTTGGAAAAAACTTATGCACTTTTTTTGCTGCATATCAAATGCTAAAATGCAATGAACAGCAGCAAAATATGAAATAAGCATATCGCACTTTCACAGAAAATTTCCAGCTTTAAATGTGAGTTCTCAGCTAACCAAAAATATGCGTTATCATAATTAAATTTCATAGTTGACATAATTGGAAAGTTGATAACCAATTTAAGACATTCAATTACGAACTAGGTGTCGAAATCTATGAAATGAAAAGAGAAATGAAACATAGTAGAGCATACTAGTTATTTCTACGGCCCCTTTTTTTAAGGTTTTGAATCAGAATATTCAGGGGTCTATGACCTACCGAATATGTCTCCCCTTTGAATATGTTATGGCAATCCGCAGAAAACATGTGAGTGCGTTCCATCAGCGACTCATGTGGCATATTACCTTTAATGGGGACTACTTTGAGGTTGTTTTTACCGGGTTGGGCTGAGACACACACACGCAATCCACTCGAAGCCCACCCGCTGGCGTCATAAAAGTGCGTAACAAGCGGCAACAGGTTGCCAAGCTCCCTCGTCCTTCGTCCTTCGTTCTGAGTTCTTAGTCCTTCGTCCTCGCAACAAATTGCGCATATCAAATTTACGGAATTGTCGCAGCTCTTCCACCTCTTCTTCGTGTTCTACTGGAATTCCCGCCAAGCCTTGGCAAACTAATAGATTTCGTTGCCTTGGCGGCGCACTGGGGCACACACTCGACTTTATGGCCAAAGTGTTGGGTAATGGGCTCAAATGGTAGGCGTTGTCAATGGTTCTCTATAGTCTATAGGCAGCTAATGCCGCATTTCAGGGCTCGTTGTCTATGCTTTTTTTTTTTGCGTTTTTTTTTATAAGCGTTTCGCGTGACAGCGCCTGCATTTACATATCCTCGACATTAGAGCCGCCATATTAATGATTTTATAGTGTAATAACGCGTTATCACGCCGTCACTCACACTCGTGGGCTTATATGGCCAGGCGCATAGATATGGCTAATTCATTTGTTACTAGCTGTTTGCTTTTATTTCTCCCTCTCTCTCTCTATTTTTTTTTTTTTTTATATTTTCCAAAAGCTTCATTTTGACAGTTTGCATTTTGATTGAGTTGTTTTCACATAATTCATGAGGACAGGCCAACGGAGCGTGTTTGCAAAATGCAAAACGATATGGTTATGGATATGGATTTTGTATGTGGCCTCGTTGTGGATTTCTGTGTCCATGTCTGGGCATTAATAAACATTTGATTTGTGATTTGTTGCGCTGCATTATGCAAATTGTTGTCGTGCATAAATTGCGCAAATTATTTTCAGTCTGCCGACTTAATTAAATGACAAATTCATTTTTTTTGGCAAAGAAAACAAAGGACGACAATGCAGCGCCATTGGAGCTCTAATAAAGGCCATGAAATGAATAGAACTTAATGAGCCCGGTCGGCTTGCTTTTGAATACTGGACGAAATTTAATAAATCAATACAAAGTTAATATCTGGAATTTATATAAATACGCAGTAAACAGCTGTGAGAACACTTTCAGCCGTTGGTAATTGCAAATCGAATGGTCATGGAATATACCTATATATATTGACATCATTTAAATATTTGGAACAATCAGCTAATTACGCGTGTGCTCCAAATATATGGACTTGATTTCAGATTAAATGCCAAAATAATTTGTTAGTATAATAAATGGACTTAATTACCGCTACGCCTGGAATAGTTTGTTAATTACTGCTGCGTACTAGCCATAAAAACTATTAATAAACATATTTATCTCAATTTTTCATAAGAAAAGCACAGGACATGTGTCATTGTCTCTAATGGGATTTTATCTATTGAAGGAACTAAGGCTGTCGATTTTTCACGTTGTCATGACATTTGTTTTAATCATCATTAAATCTGCTTTTAATTGCACTTTTGAATTGAAGGTTATACATTCATTCAGCGCCCAGTCTTCGCAGCAAATTTGTTGCAAAACATGAAGAACTAGTTTGTGGAAAAGATAAACATCCTTTCATGGCATCCCTATCTCCATTCAATGGGTTCCAAAGGTCCACTTTCTCCTCTTTTGCGGCGTTGCCTGGATACGATTGTCTGGATTGTTGCCTAATTCTTTTGGCTCCATTCAGTTGAGTCCGCTAATTGCTATAACTTCCACTTTCTGTCCGCTGCTCTCTCTCTCTCTCTCTCTCTGTGTGTATGTGTGTGTAAGTGAGGGTATCTGTGTGTGTAAGAGAGTATCTGTGTGTGTGAGAGAGTATCTGTGTGTGTTGATTGCGCTAAAATAAATGAGTTTTCATGCTAACCGAGCAAAAGTTGTGCCAATTATAGTGGCTCAAGGCCCGAGGCTGAGTTTCCCGGTATCGGTTTGAGTTTGCGGAAGGAGCAGCAGGATGAGGATACAACTCTCGCCGCTTGAAAAGTTTTCGCTTTTGTCTAATTTATATAATGCCATTGCCATTTAGCATAAGAAGCGAGTGAATTGCTTTACAAATTGAATGCAAATTTCCTCCTCTTCATTATACGTAATCATTCAGCCAAAACAAAAAATTCGCCTATCCCAAATAAGACGCGGCTTTTGAAGGGGGGGGCGCACAGAATACAGAATATTCGGGTTAGCAAAAGTGTAGTGAGTACTTGCAATTTTGATGCATGAATTTTGTGATTCGCGATTTTAGCATTAGTAAGACAGAGCTTGATTCGGAAGCTTGGCTGCGGGATTATTACGAAACATTTCTCGCTTTTAATCAGAATCTCGGCTGGCAGGATGATAAATGTTCGCTGGCACCCGGGGAAATTCAGGTCGGGGTCGAGGTAAAGAAATATTCATAATTCAATGTTTAAACCGCAATTCATGCTCTGTTTTTTTGGCATCCCCTTACACTTTTCCACCGGTTTTAGTATGACTCTCGGTTTGGGTTTCGGCTTCTTTTTTCCCCTTTTTTTAAACATTTTTTTTTTGCTTGGCAGCCATTCACATTAATATCGCTCTGCAGCTGGTGGCGATGGTGCTGCTGTGCAGCTTACCTGGGGTAAACCTTAAAAACGCTTTTGCATTTTCATAAATGTTTGGCTTTTGCCTGGAAATACTCTCCTCCGCACTTCACTTCGCTGTTCGCCCCTTGACAGGCGAGTTGATCTGCATATTTCTGTTCAGCTCAGTTCAGTGCGGTTTTGTTTTCTGCGCGGCGGCCGACCGTTGACTGCTCTCCATCTACTTCCTGCAGGACATCCATCCTTTCATCCTTCGCTGCAATAAAATTGAAATTAATTTTTAGTGACTGCGGACGGTGGTCGTTGCTCCAGCATAGCGTGGTTTTTTCCAACACAGCCCCGCGCTATTGAATTGCAATTCTTCTTGACACCAAATATAAAATAAAGGGTTGTGCCTCCACCATTCATAACATGCCATCACTTGCACACTTGCACACTAGCACTCAATTATTTATTTAATAATTGTACATGATATTTAACCTCTTTGTCGTTTTTAGGCCACATGCCCTTGTCGTCGCATCGATTGGAATTAAAACGGACGTCGGCCAAAACAAATAGCCATCAGGTAATTGAATTTTCGTTAATTTATTTACTTTTTACTATCAATTATTACACGCGACCATTTTCGACATTCAAATTGGGGGGGACATAATGAAGCGTTCTGCACTTAATGTTCGCCGAATTAAAAGTGCATAGGCTTGGTGTTAATAATATACCACAAATATACAAGTATACATATGTGTTCATATCTAGATATGAATATATGTGCGCACATTTGTGTTTCTGACGTTTGTGACTGACAAATAGGAGGTCGGGAATATTAACATGCTGCCATATTAAGTGTCTGCAAATCCATCCGTGTGTGTTTATACAAAAGTGAATATTCATGTCAATGTCTGGTTTGTCATTGAGCCGATACCAAATGGATGCTGAGAGAAGAGAGCTGTCAGCTTACAAGGAAATACCATTTAATAAACTCATAAAATTCGATATGAAAACTGTGAAACTGTGAAGCTGTTTGGAGCCTTCTGCCCCAAAAACTAATTGAATGATGGACTATCGACGTAATCAAAATCAATATCGATGGCATTGATTCCATCCATCTATCGAATGGCCCTTGGCAATGGTTAACCTTACCCTACTTGTATATGTATATGGAAAGCTATTTTTTCGCAATTAGCTCAATTAGCCGACCACAAAACTTGGCCACAAGCCCTTCGACTTGGGCTTTGAAGTACTTAGTCCACTGACTTATAAATGGCATTTTGCTCGGCCAACGGCTCTTGGACACTTGCCATTATTCATGGGGTCAGGAAATTGAAATGTTATGTGGCCTCTAAAGTATGCCCCAAAAATACCCCAAAAACGTGCTGGCCAAAAGGCTTGGAGGACTGGCCCAAATAAATTGCCAAAAGTGTCGTTTATCTTGCAAAACTGGTTTAGCGACGTGGCCCCAAACATGCCCCTCGTCTTCACAGCTCTTAAGTGTAAAATGCTGAAATTTTCGGCTTTAATTAGGAGCAGCTGGTGGGTGAGCTGAACAGCTAACGCTAAAGTTTGGCCAAGTTTTTATCTCGTGTTTGCGCTTTTGACCAAAAAGGTCGTGAGCTTGGTTGATTGGCCAGTTGTTATTTCGCTGCTAATTGAAAACGTTTCCTTGAAAACCTAATTATGATTGCCGTTTAGCTTTTGATCTACTGTCAATTTCGCCATTGACTCTTCGTTTTCAATGCGTTTATAACGAACTTACCCAAAAAGGAAAAATCGATTGCAATCGATTTAAGCCAAATTGGAACAGGCAGCGGCTGTCGTTTGTCCGGCAATTAATAAAATCTATGCAAATATTTTACTCCTTTGTCCGAGACACTTGAACAACAATCGGGCAAACAATCAATCAATCAATCATACAATCAATCCATCGATCAAGTGGGAGCGGCGGCGGCAGCAGAAATGAAATTTGGTCAAACACAAACAAGCCAGAAAACGTTGCTAAAGTGCAATTAAGGTTGAAAACTCAAGAGACGCTTAGAGAACACAGCAATTGAAAGTGGAGTCCAATTACTCGACGATGGCAAAAAAGACTCCCGACAATGTAAACTTCAATTCGCAATTGTATGAAATGCGATCCGATGCTTTAGAATGGCACAAAAAAAAAGGGGAAAAAACTGTATGCATTCGGGTACATTGACTTCCATTGTGGATGGGGAAAAAGTGCGGATAAAAAGAGCGCAATGCTAATGAATTCAAAAGAATCGCACTCGGATCCCCCTGCTTATATGTATTTATGGAATCGCTCTGCTTAAGTGCCGCAATTATAATTCATGACAATCTCTTTAATTAGGAGCGCTGGATAAGTATAAATGTATAAATGTAGAAATGTTCATGGCGCAAGAAAACTAATGTCAAATGTCAGTTGCCATTTGTTCTGCTGCCCCTGGGGGAAAAACTATTTACCATCTTTCTCATTTATTTTCACCTTCCGTTAGCTGCTTTCCTTTTGGCCTCAGGTACTGCAAGAAACGACGGGTATATGCTTTTTGTTAAGTACTTAAAGGACCTAAATTAGAACATAAGATAAATACTCAGTAAATGCAGTACTCCAATTGTATCTTGTATCTGTTCTGTGCATATATTTACTATGAAATATTTAAACTGGGTATCCTGTAGTCTTATATAGCACTTCCTTCCGCTTTCCGATGCTCTTCTCACTCACCTTTGTTTAAATGTGTTTTACAGTTTTACAGTTTTACAGTTTTCCAGTTGATTTAGTACGCCGCAATGTTTTTATTAGTTGCGAAATATTTTCAGCTTGTGTTTTTTGCACTTTTCCATTGCCATTTCCATTTCTCTTCCGCTCTTCCTTTTCATTGGTCGCTTTGCTATTGTCGTTTGCGGTGCAATTAGTTGTTGTTTCTGTGGTTATTTATTTAATTTCTTATTTTGCCAGTATTTGTGGCAACCATTAATGCCGATTCCAGTTGGTTTGCTGCGTTTTTTGTTGCCATTTGCTGTTTGCACTAATTAAGCTTAGCATTTGACCATTAATCAAATTAGATTTGTGCGTTTTTCCCGCTCGCCTCCTGTTGCTCTCATAATTTTTGGGGTTCGTGGGACTCTGCCGAATGCCAGGATGTCTGAGGAGTTGTCTGAGTGGGATGGCAGACACTTAATTAAAAGATTACTTGTTAAAACTTTTTGGCAGAAAACTTAATGTGAGAACACAGCCGTCTGAGTGGCGGAGAGGGGCAGTTGCTACAGAGAGCGCAATGTTTGCTAAAGAACTTTAAATAAATAAAAGGAAATTGCAAAGCAAACACATTTGGGCACAAACACTCACGCAAGCATAGACTTTCACTCACAAACTCTCACACACTCGCTTTTGAACACTTTTGCACATTGTAGACAAAATGGCAAACGTTGAACTTTGATGATTTATAGCCGGAGCATGGGCTACATACAAATATAGTATGCCTTATATATATATATACATATGTACATATACATATGTAGCTATGCTCAACAGCATTCTTTGTAGCCACTCAAACTCCGACTTCGCACACAAACACTAAACTCTCAGTTAGCTACACTCTGCTACAGAGTTTCGCATTTAATTTACTACGTGTCACGCATACGCTTGCAACTTGACAAATACATGTAGTGGGTGGAGTGGAAGTGGAAAAGCTGTGGCGGAAAAATCTAGAAAAATCCCACTACATTCGCACAGCAGTCGTGGAGTTGTTGACTAGGTAGGATGCTCGATTACGACCAACTCTGCGGCTTTATTTGAAGTCTTTGATTATGTTTTGAGAGTGAGCCGCAAATTACGGTAAACACAAACAAGCCTTTGGTCTTCACTTCCGGTTCCTGCCCCACAACCACCCGCTTTTAATGCACTTCACAGGCACTCTGAAAGTTACTCCTGTAGGTTCTTTTGAATCCTTTTTTGGGGCCGTCTGGTTGGGGGGGCAAACAAAATTCCAAAGTTTAATTTAACGTTAATAATGTTATTTGTGAATTTTTATTTATTCTCTTGCTATGCATATATATATTTTTTAATACCGTCGTGTCGCATGTGTCATTATACCAAAGAGCACACATGCACATACACATACAGAGAAAATAAAGAAAAAAATTATGTGCACAGAGTTTTAGCTGGCTGCCAACTTTGAACTCAAAGCCACTCACACAGATTCATTTAATTATCAACTTTACTTTGTGCCACCCGTGTGTGTGTGCTCGCGTTTGAGTGTGTGGATTTAATTGGTTTTTGATAAAAGTCACCTAAGCATGTTAATTAATGTGGCTTTGACTTTGAATGCATTTAGCCCCGGAATGCAGGTGGCATGGGTATTAACTTCTGTTCAGCTCAAATTCGCCCATGTTCCTACTTTTTCGCCCCCCCCTGCCGCTCATCCTCTTGAGAATCCAGGACTTCTAATCGGATACGAGCAATGGCAAACAACGCGAAGTGTACAAATATTTTTTTATTTTCCCGTTCTCAAACGCAAACATACGGCAAAAAGTTTTTCCCCCGCTTTCTCACACCCCAAAAGTCGGGCTTGCTACTCAGCTCAACTTAAATAAATAAATTGTTTGGCTGCATCAAGGATACGTATACGCAGTGTGGCAGCATGTCAACACAATAAATGCGAATGAAAATTGCAGCAAAGTTTTGCTATTTTTGGCACATGATTCCCGACAGGAAGTGGCGGTCTGCGGGGATGGGAATGGGATGTGGGGTGTGGGGCATGTAATGCACAAAAAATAAGACCCCCGTGACCAAGTTGCACCACTGAAACAGCAACTGCAAAATAATTAAATTCCAACAAGCAAGTTATAGACCCAAGTCTTTTTGCCTGGTTCTTGTTGTGTCTTACGACTCTAATTTCATGCAAAATGCTCTGAGCCTCTCGCCCTTTTATCCAGGGGCGTACTTCTGATTTTTCAAAGGGGCTCACAAAATATCCTCTATTTAATAATTATTATATAGAATAGAGTTGAATATTGCCAAGAATATTATTAATAAGAAAGCAAAAGATTTTGCATGCGCAAAAGTTAAGAAGTTAATGTTAAGAGCGGTTGCATCTCCTTGTGGACTTAAATAACCCCTCTTTTGCACGCCACTGGAGGGCGTGTTCCTGAAGGCACTGAAAGTTATGCCCTCAACTTATTGCCGCTTTCCGCATTGCTTTTGTTTCGCCAGCGAGCCGTGTGTTTGTAGTTCGGTTGGGTTTCTTACGGCTTACGGCTTGTCAGTGGCTCAGTGGCTCACTGGAGCACTGCTGGGAATCATTTCGTTTGGTCCTGGTCCTTCTGCTCCTGCTGCTCCTGCTTCTGCTGCTGCAGTTTTCTTGCGCATGCCGGAAGGAAATGAGCAAAAATGACAAAGTTAACGGATGTGCACAAAACACAACGCACTAGGACTCACACACACACACACACACATACTCAGCTGCACTCCGCCCACCAATATATACCGTCCTTCCTATATTGTCCTTCTTCGTTCGTCCTTTCCTCCGACGCTTGTCCTGCTTTGGGCCTGCCCAATGCACTTGCACAGGATCAGGATATGTGTGCGGAAAGTACGACAATTTTACATGCATTTGATTTATGTTTCGCCAGCTCTCTGACTCTTGCAACTTTTGCCATGCCACACCGCCCTTGTCATTGGTCCAACTCCCCTGGTGAAAATGCCCCCTCCCATTTTCACTGCCAGCCCCACAAGTAAGCAAATCATAGCCTACATTTCCGCTGTTGTTTATTCGAGAACATTTCTCTTTCTCCTGCTGCTGAAGCTGCCGGCTCCTTTTTGGCCGCTTTGGGGAGTTCACTTCACTTCGCATCGCATCTCTATCTCCATCTCCATCTGGAGTCGAAAGTTTTTTGTCTTTGCAACATTTTTCCATAAATTTCACCGAAAAGGCGAAACGATGTCATGTTTGGCTAATATGCAATTGTCGCAACAAAGCTGGCAAAATTTATGCCACTCGAGAGAGTTGTCCGCCCATCCAGCAATTGACTTGCCATGCTATCGATCACATTTTCCTTTTAAGAAATTAGCCATTTTTTTTTTGCTCAATCAATGCTTAACCAAAGCTAGTTAGAAGAGGGCTGAGCACCTTTTGAAAAGCGAACAAATTGAATTATATTATATTAGCCGCCCACTTTTTTCCGCTTGTTTTGTGTTCGGTTTGCTTTCGTTTGTTTTTGTCCCCTTTTGTTGGTTCACGTTTTGAAAATTTCATTTATCAACGCTATTTCCATTGCTCGATCCCAGTTGGCGTTCCGAAACGAAACCCCAATGCTACCCGTACCTTCTAACCGGCGGCTGCCCCTCGGCCATCCCGTGTCAACAGGCAATTATTATAAAAGCCTGGAGTGGGTGGGTGGCTAGCCGGTTATGGGACTACTCTTGGGTACTTGGCCACTTGGGCACTTGGGTCCGAGTTCCATGGGTTTGGCTTAGGGTCCGGTTCGGTCAGGTACTACGCTAAATGCTTCGCCACTGAAAAATGTGGCTTTAAATTGCATGAAATCATCGCCACATTCCACAAGTAATGAAATTAGTGCAAACAAAGCAACAAATGCGTGGCGGGGCAACGACTCTGGCACTCAACAAGCGCTATCGAGGCCAATTAGATTAGCTGGGCCAAAACGAAATGAAAAACGCCACAAATAAACGGCGGAGCAACAGAAAATAAAATAATAAAATGTTGCTGCCAAGCGGTTGAACGGATACTGTGCTGTTGCGGTGTACCATTTCGTAAAGTCACGGGAAAATCCATTCCACAAATGGGTAACATGAATAAAGCATATACGGAGCAAGCAGTGTGCCCAAAGCGGCATGATATTGTAATCCAGATAAGTTGGTCACACTAACTGAATTGGGTTTTCTTAATAACTTGTACATTGCTGCTACGTCCTTTGCCATCTGCACCCAAATTCAAAGCACAATCGAAGAGAACGAAAACGTTTTCCGTTTTTCCTTTTCAATACAACCTTAGATGGCAAATTTGATTTTACTGTCAATGAGTTGAACAAAATTTCTGGTTACCATTATGAGCTTCCCCTTTCGTGTGGTGAACTTTGTGCTGCAGTTGCTAACGGCGGTGACTACTACAACTGACTACTTGCAGTGCAATGGGGTAACGTGGTAACATCTCTCTGCCTTTGTCCATCAGGTCCTGGAGGTTGTGGCCCTAGGTCTGCTCATCCGTATCCTATCCACGCACTGTGTCCTGGGCGAGGAGTACGGCATATCGGTGTGGATGTACACCTTCATCCTGCCCGCCGCCGCCTGTCAGAGCGTGGTGCTCGTCATATTCCGGCTGTGCTGCACCACCGTGGGCCTCGATCCAATTGTGCGTACACATACATTTTCTGGTTTGAGCTGGGGCTGGGGCTATTCTCGTTTTCGGGAGCGTTTTTGGGGCGATGATGAATGCTCAACGAGTGTGTTTTACAGGCGATGACGTTCAATTTCGCCAGCGGCATCCTGTGCCTAGGAAGCGCACTTACCCTCCTCGTTTCGATGTTCGAGCATTGCGGCAACGAATTCGCATTCATATTCTATATATCGAGCGCCTTTGGCGTAATTGCTGGGGTCCTGCATTTGCTGAATGCCTGCGTGTGCAACGTTTACATACCCCTCGGCGAATGGTATTTATTGATTAATAGCATGTCGGACTTGGCCGATTGGCCCAATACTTCTCAATACTTGTCCCGAATCCACACCCACAGGTCATATCTGAAACCCTCGAAGCGGGCAAGGAGAAAGGATTTAAAAAACCCTCGTCGCAGAAGCTAAAGTAATGTTCACTGGATGTTTGTGCATATCTTAAGTATTTCTTATATTGGTTATATTGCTACATTTGTATTTAGCTACTTACTGCTCATCGATTATTAAATTTATTGTTGCTTACTAAGAAAGGACTAAAGTTTAATGCACTCAATACTTATGGGAAATTGTAATAGCATGCGATTGTATTAATTGACAACTTGCTGTCAGTTGGCTTGAACTCAAGTCGACTTTTATTCCTCCTCAAGCGACTGCGACTGCCAGACAGTGAAAAGGAAAACAGTTTAGCCGTACAAACGCCGAATTTCCCCCAGACAAACCCAAAAAACCCACCGAAGTTCAACAGGACTCTTTGTGTCGATTGTTTGTTTGTTATTGTTATTTGTTATCGTTTCGCTGGGCGGGTCGGTCTTGGCCCTTTTCGTCTGGCCAGCGGTCATAATCAATGGCATTTGGCGACCTTTGCGTGTTAATGGCTTAAATGCTTAGGCCAGTGTCGACAGCATTCACAATGCCATGAGAAAACTGTTTGATTGGTATTCGGAATCGTAATGAGGGTCGTTGCTTTGGGCGACTTCCATTTGCTCAGCCAGAAATCAATAAATTGCCCTCAAAGCGCGCAAAGTCCTTTTGAGTAGTATCGATACTAGTTGCATTCGCATAATGAAGAGGATGTGTACATGAATGTGTATATATAGCAGGACTCACACTTCAATCAATGCGGTGTGACAAACATGGAATTTTATTCGCTATGCGCATATTCATAAGCATAAGAGATTTACGTGTTGCAATGGCAATCAAATGGAGAGACAGCCCCCTTTGCTGCCACCCCCCCTCTTTTGGCCAACTGACAATCACTAATACAAGCAATCAAAAGGACTGCCAGCAAATGAATAGCGAACGAACTGCAACTGCTGTCATGTAAATCTTTGAGATGAGAATGCTGTTGCCACTGCTGCTGCTGCTGATGATGATGATAGTGGAATATGGGTACGGTGTCACTCAATTGCCGGCATTGCTGCTGATGAATGCAAACTAGCTGACAACTTTACACCCAGAGCGCACAGATTCAGATTCACAATCTGATTCAGAGCTATATGTATAGAGTGTATCTTTAGAGTGACGTGGGATTGCCAGGGCTGCTCGTTTCATTTGATGACTTTGATGGGCCGGGAAAAGCGCATAAATGTTATAGCGATACAACCCACTACCCCCACCACCCAACACCACCCAACTTGCTTATCAATCCCACCCACCTGCATCCTCCCCCGTGAAGAGAATCACGTGAAATGCCAGCAAAAGATTTTACGGCGCAAGGACCATAATGAAGCCCATCGCATGCACAACCATTTGCCGCACTTAATTAAATACTTGCTCGCTTGATTAACTGCTGCGCTTCTCACCTGGCTGATTGGTGGCACTTGGTGGCTTAATTAGAGTGCCGTCGGATGTCATAAATGCCGAAGCAGCTCGATATCCAGTATCCAGTACTGCCAGCAAAGCAAAGCGCTTTTCTCTGCTAGATAAAATGTTTGCTAAAACAAATGACAATGGGTAGCGGGTATATACAAATGTAAAAATATTTGGCACTCCAAAGTGCTGCCAGACAAATACGACAAACGTTGAAGAGTCATTTACTACGAGTGCCGGAGCAATGCAGCAGCAACAAAAGCAGTAGTTTTACAAACAATAAAAACAAAAAAAAAAAACGAAAACGAAAACACTCTGTTGAAAAATGGCGGCAAATGCAGGCGGCTAACGAAAGCAAACGAAGGCAAACGCAGGCAGCATTACGTATACGCCGTGTGTGCCAGCGTCGTCCAAACAAAGAACTGCTGGATGATGAGCAGGCAATCGGAATGAAACCAAGCACTAGAAGTGACTAACAGAAGGAGTGATTCAGGGGGCAAAAGCCGGGAGATGGACTGACTGTCAGCTCAACTGGAGATGGAGATGGTGAGATGGTGATGGCGAGATGGTGATGGGGAGATGGCAATGGCGATGGCGATGCGGAATGAAAAAGGGAACCCAAAGCGGCACAGAATGGGGTTGACTTCTCGCTGGCGTTGACGACAATTGCACAATTCATAATAGCCAACATGACACCACACCAGTGCACACCCACCCACACTCGTTCGCATGTGTGTGTTAACCATACGGAGTGTGAGGGGGGGCTTCTCGTAGATCGCCATTAAATAGTGGAAACTGTTGCTTGTCGCACTGGGAAAATTGCTACTTTTTGTGTGGTAATTGTTTACATTTGTACAAAGAAGTAAGACAATAGAATGAGGAGCTCAACGCAAACTTCCATTAAATAAACTAATTCATTTGTAAACCAATCATTAAATCAAGCTTGCTAATTTTTACATTAAATGTAATTTTTCTATACTAATGAAGTGCCCTAGATAACGGCTAATTTCTTTAAGTGTAAGCCAGTGGAATTGCGCAATGTTCTCTTGCTTATTCTCTCACTGCACCGAACACTTTCACTAATGTGCGGGAGTAGAGTGCGTGTGCCTGCAGATTGCATATTGCATTCCTGGGCAAGCAGCACTTCCACTTCCACTGCAAGGGAGGGGCACCGCATCTTCACTGGACCAGGCCTAGGATATGGGGAACATGGCCAAGTGCTGTAAATGATTGCGGTAATAAGCATTATGCACAGACTGGCATGTCAGTCATTCAGTTGGTTAGTCGGTTGGACGGACAGGCAGACAGTCGGAAAAACAGACAGTCGGACATACAGTTTCTCCTTTCTCGTTTCTCGTCAGCGTCAAATTAGGTTGGACACTGAGCATTAGCCGGCTGCCTTTGGACCTTTGCTCTTTGCCCTTTTGCCCTTTCCCTTTCCCTTTTGCACAGTGACAGCAGCTCAACTATTTGCTTTGATGGCAGCTACTGCTCCTCCTGTTCCTACTGCTCCTGCTACGACTGGGTTTTGATTAAAATCGTAAATTGGTTTGGTCAGCGAAAGGTAAATAAATTGTGGTCGAGATTATCTTTGTTTGCCATCCTTTGAAGTGACCCACCAGTTAGCCAAGTCGTGAACAAGAAACAAGAAACGAAAAACCCCCGCCCAAAACAAAACAGAATCACATAAAACAGCCAGCCAAGTGTCTCTAATGTGTCCTTAAAGGGTTACGTCTCAAATAGGACTTTTACGATGATTGATATGGGGGTGTTATTTCTCATAAATGGAGCAATTGGCAGCCGGGAAATTATAATTAATAAAAGAGGCTGGCTGGCTCATTCCTTTTCCCTATTGTAATTGCTGGAAATTAGTTGAGTAAAGTTGAGCCACTACACAGAAATTGCTTGTGAGGAATGCTGACCAGTGAGTGGCACTGGGTCAGGTCCAAGGGCCAGCAAATAAAAAGGCAATAAAAAGATCGTAAAAGCGGCGTTAAAACCTCCGAGCAACAACTCGAATATTAGCTTAAATGCAATACACATTAAATTACTCGTAGCAACAATAAAAGCGAACGAATGAAACAGATTTTCTGCTAGTAAAACAATAAAAACGAGAAAGGAAGCTATGCTTGCCAAAACCGAAGCATATATACCCTTGCAGTTATTAAATGTATTAAAAAACGATTCCCAATTATGAAACTTCAAATTGCTGCGGGCTCTGGGCTGTGGATCAGCGAATCTGTGGCTCTGAAATGAAGGAAAACAACGATGAGAGGCTGGCAAGGATGAATGGTGCTTAAGTCAGGACTGGCTGGCAAGGATAGATGGTGTTTTAGTCAGGACACGAGCCCAAATCATTGGCGACTGGCTGCGAGAAATATGGGACATGGGTTGCCGCGCCACAAGGAGCAAGCACAAATTGAGCAAAGATGAGTTTTTAATTCGATTTCCCGTACTGACTTTGGAGAAGGGATGGACTTGGGACATGTTCTCAGTTCTTTTCAATATAGCCCAAAAATGTCAAAGCAAATTTAAAAGCGACGAAATAGTCAACGGCCAACGGCTCTGAAATATGAGCGCCAATATACAAAAATACAAATATACGAAAATTGTATTTGGTAGACAGACAAGTGGCATCATAAACATATCGCCTCGGCCTTATTTTGAATTCTTGGGCACCGTCCATGACCGAGGGTGAAATTCAATTTGATAAAAGGGAAAACAGGACGGAAAAAGGACACTGACATACATACAAACTCGTGTACAGTGGACTCTCGTCCTTTTTTTGGCACCGTCTTCGTGTCTTCTTGCTGTCCCGCGAATAAAGTGAATTTTAAGTTTTTCCTCACTTTCGTCCTGGCAAAGTCTATGGTTATGGTTACGTCGCCGTTTACGGCTACGGTTTTTTGTATCGTGTTCGTGTTTGTGTTCTGCTGTGTTATTTTGCGTAAAAGTTTAGTTAACAACATTTTTTGGGGCTCTGCAAGTGAACCTGGTGGAGTGGTCGGCCACACAATGACGTTAATATTGTTCGTGATGAAGCCTGAAATGGAGACACAACGCACCAACCGTCTTGATGATGATGGCCAACTTGATGGAGATGAGACGTGCTCCATGGACAGACTGAAACAAAATATGGCAAACTCTTAATTAAATTTCAGTTCATTTATAATAAGCGTTTGAGCTGGCAGCAGGCTGACAGGCAGGCCCTTGCCACAAAACTGCCAAAAATCTGGGCAATGTACTGTGAAAAAAATGTGCTGCGCTTTAAAACAACATAATAAACTTATGCGGTTATAATTTACATAATTCTAATGCTTCCATCTATGATTATCCATTTTTTTTGATTTTACCAATGCTTGATTTTAGTTTATAATACTAACCTATAATGAAAGTATACCTCATTTTTATTTCGAGTGTGCTCAATAAGAAAGGTCTGTCAATACATTTTCTTTAATAGGTCCACACATGGTGGGATTTTCCATGGGGTGATGAGGTTGATTGCAGCCGATAAACTTTGTAATTGTTTCATTTCCTGGATTTAAATTGCAAATATGAGTTTTGTGTCTTTGGCGGCCGGCGGCATACTAAATTATGCCAAATGGCGAACACGCGTTCCGGGTGTCGCCTCCCCGAAGGACCGACTTCATTACGGGTCCCCGCAAAAGGGTGCGTATGCAAGGTGGTGGCACAGAGGGGGCAGGGGGGCAAGGAGGTAAATCCTGGGGCCCAACCCAAGAACACGGCGTCGCACAGTAGATTTAACCTAATTAAGAATGTTCAACAGGACACAATGCTTCGAATACAAATGAAATGGCAGGAATGGGGTGGGCAGGGTGTTGGGCGTTTTTTGAGGGGGGTGATTTTCCGGGAGGTCCTTCGCCCATCGTTGTGTAGGCGGATGGGCTGATGGGCGTGGGGCTGTGTAGGATCTAAGCACCAGACAGGCTGCGCAAAATGAATGAGCTGCCGAGCAAATCTGCTGTCGTGTTTTCGCTTTCAGTGAAAGGTTGGCTGCAGGGTTACAGAGCTTTGTTGCTTGTGCTTTGCTTTCGCTATGCTTTTGCTATGCTTTTTTCGTAGCTGCTGGCAAGACGAATGTTAATTCTATTTAAGCATATACACACACACACACAGGCACACCCATTTTTGTTGAAGACAAGCTGCTGCTACCGCCTTTGGCATTCAAAGTCACTGAGATTGTCAGCGTTTTCATTTTAATTCAAACAAATGTTACTAATGTTGTCCTTGTTGTTGTTGCCGCTTTCCCAGCTCGCTTGTTGAATATTTTATCGTTTGACTTGACGCCTTGGCAACATTTGGCTCCATCATTTCAAACCCGTCGACGAAAATCCTTTCTCGTCACTCGCTAATGGGCTTACGGTTCTGATGGCAGCGGATGGCGGACTCTAGATTTCGAGTCCTGAATCCTGGCATCCAGAAACTCACCCGCTTGCAATTTGCATATTTGGCCATATTTTGATGGCTTGATTAAAATCCAGTTTGCGAGAAATATGGTTGCTCTATCTGCGATATCTGCGGCACTGTCGATCCATCGATGGTTTAAAAATATTTATGCATCTGCAAAATGGTCTGAATTAAAAGTGTGAAAACAATAATACCGATGGGTCAACACAACAACGTGCAACAACTGCCTGCGAAAATATTATCTCCACCGCTATTTGTATTATTTGTATTTCCTCTGCTACTGCGGTGCGTGATGATTTTTTATGTTTTGATATACCTTAACCCCCCTCTGTTTTATTTATTTTCCTCCCTCTTTTTTGGCGTATTTCATACACCTGGATCGTGGGAAACTTTTGCACAGGTACAGCGACAATTCTGGATTTTTTTTTTTGGGTTTACTTTCTGTTTTGCGTGCTGTTATCCTCGCCAGCTTTTTCCAGCATTTGCTTAAACAGCGCCAGCAATTTGCACACTATTGCCATTGTCCTGGCTGTCCAGCAAAGGATATCTTTCATCTTTGGCATGAATTTAAATTGCTTTATGAGTGCAAATTGTGTTCGGCTAGTGGGCGAATGGAGACTATGAAAATTATGCAGATCAGGGAAAAGTGAAAAGGCGACAGCCTTGGGAGAAAATTAACTTTGCTCGAGTATCGAGGGGTCAGCTAATGAATAAGTGGTGTAAATTCAACAGTCTATCCAGAGTCTTCTTAAAAAGATTTCCTATATTTTATATTACATTTTTAGGCTTTAAAAACTGCCAAGTGTTGTTTCCCGAAATATGAAAGCCCATATTTATCCCGCATTCTGTGAAATCCTTTGCCCCCCGCCACGGAATTCACTCCCTTATCGGCAGGCATACATTGCCACTTTTGGAGAGGGGCAAACTTCGATTGAATGAAATCCAATTAGCTTTTTCTGTGCTTATCAAGGCGTTTACAGTAGCTCCGGGCAACAATGACCGTGGCAGTTGTAGTAGTCCTCGAAATACTATCCGCCTCTTGATCTTTCCGCCGTTTTTCTCGGACACGTGATGAACCGGGTTGAGCAGGAAAAACAAGCATACGCACTGTGAACAAGTCTGTTGGCGCGCACAAAAAGAGAGAAACAATCGACAAAAAAGCGAATAAATGTTTCGCCATCATTCTCGGCTTTCAGACAACTGAACATGCGGCACTCCATGGCCCATCTATATGTGTGTGAGTGTTGTCTGCGACTGTCAGTGTCATCGCAACTTCCCAGTAACTGTTACTGCAACCAACTGTGGCCAACGGACACACACACACACTCGCACACTCGTACACTCATACCAGGATAGTGCCGCTTCCGGCTGGATATCTCTTCACGCTTCGTTTATTTAGTTTTGGGCGCCATTTTTCTGCTTCATTTTTTCGCACTGCGTGTACCTATTATTGTGAAATTTTCAGCATTTCAACTTTTTATTTGCTTTGGCTTTTTTTTTGCCGCCAACAACATTAGCAAGTCAAACAAATTTTGTTTGCCAAGCAGAGGCAGCTGGCTGGTTAACAAAAACGGCAGCAACCAAAAAAAAAAAAAAAAGCAGCGAAATAATTTGAAGCAAATTTTAATTAATGCCGGCAGCAGTGCCGGCGGATACAGACATACCAACCGAGTTAACCGCATAGCGAATTTTGGCGGAAGGACGAGGATGGGAACAAGGACATCGTCAGCAGTCAGCCGACAGCCGCCAGACCGCAGCACCGTGTAAATCCCTTTATCAAATTAATGAGCTCATTAAAATTCGTTTAGCAATTACAGTTGTAACAATTTCCGGTCCCTGCCGCCCTCCCAAAAAATCGTGGCCAACTTCAATATGCTTGGTGGTGACCGAAATGGGAGCTGGAAATATGCTGAATCGCACAGGTGGCGACTTCAGGACGCCAGGACGACAGGCCTTCAGTATTCCACTCCAGGCAGGACCTGCACGTGCGCAGTCTTTTATTTTGTATATATTTTTTTTTTGTTTTTGGGGGAAGAACCTGTTCGGCCTATATTATATCCATAAAAAATCATAATAAACTCTGAAGTGAAATTTTTCGCTGCCAAGATTGTTATATACTTCAACGAGGAGTTTGTGCGTTAATAGGAATATCGTGTGGCTGGGAAATAAAAGGGCATAAAAATGCTTTAAAAGTAATAATAATTGCGTTTAGCCTTGTTTCGGCCACCATCTCAGACCAGCTTCTCTGCTGCTAGGTGAAATTTCCAGCTGCTCAATCGCGGGTGAAACAATAAAAACGAAATAGCAATGTAATAATTTATGATGCCATCATTAAAAGCAACAAACGGTGAGCTGCCGAGCTGCGGAGCTGCAAAACTTTTGCCATTCGAAAGTATTAGAAGCTGTTGCCAATGGCTGGGTTTTCACTGGGTTTCCTTTTTGGGCATTTTGTGGAGTCTTGGGACTTGGACTTTTTGGGATGGCGGAGGAGTTCGTCTTCGACAGCATTTTGGGCAACGCTCCACTGCCTTTTACTTCGACTGCAATGTAATAAAAATGTTATTATTTCCTCTTATTTATTATGCTTTTTACGGAATTTATGACGTGCGCATGTTTTGATTCATTTTGCAAAAACTGCTTGTAATTTTCATAAAATGTTTGGTCTCGTGTATTGGACCAATGCTAATCTGCTGACGGGATGATGAAAAAAGAATACTCAACGCCCATCCATACGGGGAATGATTAATTGGATTTTATGGCAAATGCACATAAACCATAACTGACAAATTTCATTTTTATTTGGCATCCGGCTTGGATACAAAAGTGCTACACGCAGTCGATGTCCTTGTCTTTGTGCGTCTTTCCCTTCTCTGTGTGTGTGTGTGTGTGCGTTTGTGTGTAGGGTCCTTTTCATTTTCATTGTTCCTTTGTTACTCGGGGCTATTGATTTTTCATCCCTTTTTGCCGCGGTTGGTCCTGCTGCTCACTGCCTTTTGTATTATTTTGCCATTTATTGTACATTATGCAGGCGACTAATATTGACATTATCTGTTCAACGGAGTCCTGTTCCTTTTGTCGCTCTGTCACTTGAATCAAAGGCGTAAATCCGTTTTTTATCGTCCTCCGGCTCCTGTGATTTCCATGCCCTTGAAAGGAATACTACGAGCTAAGGCAAACGAGTTCAGAGCCGTGTATATTACTGCTCTCTATGTCCATTTAAATGAGCTGTCTGCAAGGGTATTTAATCTTAAACTTTGCCCAAGTTTCCATGCTGGCAATTTTCTATAATATGCCTTGCTTTCGCAATCAATAAATTCTGCAAATAGTTGAAGCCCTTTTTGGTACAAAAAATATATATAGAAAGGAGCGTTGAGCCTTGCTCCTTAACGGCAGTCAACCAGCCATTGGGCAGAGAGAATGTTGATTGTTTCCTGCCTCGGGACAGGAGATCCTGGCTCGCTTACTCACTTACTCAACACCCAGCATTCCGTTTCCATTTCCCTGCGCCCTCACCCAGATCCACCCAGATCCTATGGGCCAGCAATTTATGATATTTATTTGATGCCCTGACATATGGCCAGCGTTTTGTATGCTCATCTATTCAGCAATTCCCTGGCTGTTGACCCCGCCCATTTGCCCATTTGCCCATGTGCCCACTGTTTGGCCCACTGTGGGTCATACATCAACTGTCTGCTGGGTGCGTAGATTGCACTCGGACCTGTTGTGTGTGTGTGTGTGTTTACGTCGGTGTATGTGTTGATGTCACCAACACCGGCAGATAGAGCAGGAGCGGCAAAAAATTGCATTATTTGTTTTTCCACGTTGTTAGGTATACATGGGACACTCTGTGTGCTGCTTTTGTCTGGGGCGCTGACACCGCATGACTATGCATTTCATTTCATATGACGATGCTGCTCCAGAGCAGCTCGGCCACGCCTCCTTTTCGCACAGCCACAATGATGAATTATTGTGCCAAAGGTGACTTTCATTATTCCCTTTGCATTTTTCATATCGCACACAGCAGCAGCGCTGCTGCTGTTGCGTATCTATGCAGAAAATTAAATTCCAGATATCCTGATATCCTGAAGTCCCTTGGCGGTAATACGCCCTGTCATCCCGTACAGCAATTTAGGTCTGCAAATTGATTGTATGGATTTAATATTAAGGATTAGACATCAACGCACAGCTGAGCAGCAAATGGCAATCCATGGCACTCCATTGGGGTCATGCATCACTCGATTGGATGTGTGGTGGTGGTGTTGGTGGTGCTGGTGGGCGGAGGCAGGTGGGGGGCGTGGCCTGGCGTGTTTTGGCAAATAAATGAAATTGTGCTTTTCGTCTATACATACATATATCACAGCAATGGAGCGTGGTGCAGCCCAACAAAAATGTATGTTTCTCTCTCAATTTCAAGTTGATGAGCATAAATTGCATTTTGTGCCATATTCCATTTCCATTTTTGTTGAAAAATTGAAAAGCAGGGCTCGAAAAGCCACCTAGGCCATGTTTTTTTATTGCCATTGCATGGGTTTATTTTTATAGTTTATTCCTGGTTTACTTTTGTTGATATTTTTGTTTTCACATTTGCTCCTTGCACCGAGCATAGCCGCAGAAAGGCAATTTTCTCTGGCTCTCCAGCAGGAGGTTGCAACATTTATGGCAAAGACATAGACTCACATGGACCCAGTCAAACCGCTTAGATGCTGGGGGGAAAATTGAATTTTTAAAAATTGTCCTGGCAGCAGACTAAGGCAAGGCGGAAATATGAAAGCTTCCAGTCAAACCGGATACCACGGACTAGCTGAAACGCTTTGCTGCACTGAATCCAAGAAGGAAGAAACACACATGTTGCTGGCTGCTCCATCATCCGCTAAAAATCGATCCAGTTGCCAGGACCTTCCTCCCTTCTCCTCTCTCCCACTTCGACCATTTCATTTTTAGTTTGTTGTCTGCGCTGTTTCGCAGTTTATTTGGTTTGCACATCCCAATCTTGCCAGGCATATCCACACACATATATCCACATTCGTTTCTAGTTTTCAGTTGGATTTTTTTTTTAATTCGTTGTCAGAAATATGGGTCCATTGTCTGTTGCCGCTGCATTAGACTTCGCCTCTAATATTCGCAGCAATTTGTTAACCAAGTTCCCTCTCATTTCCAATTTTCCATTTTCCCTTTGCCATCTAAATATATATATTGTGTGTGTGTGTTTTTTTTCTGGATTTTCCCCGTTGTGTTTTGCACTTTTTCAATTTATTCTCATGCTGCACGCTCGCTTTTGTTGCATATTTCATTTGCCGCCTTTTAGTTATAGCCATTGTTGTGCTCTATGTAAAATATTCAACATATTTCGCAAGTTGATTTTGTTTTTATATCCTTTCGAGCAGCGACGTCGGCAGAAACAATAAAATGAGTGATAATAAAAAATGAATTGCACATGCGGGGTTAGGAAAAGTTAGGATGGGCGATGGTAGTTTAGTTGTGGGCGTGTTTTTTGGGCGGGATAAACAACTCGAACTGTTGAAACAATACTTTTTGGACGCTGTCAAAACATCCTGCTGTTACAGTAAATATTATTGATTCTTAAGCTCTGATCGTTTTAACTAAAAAGTATAAGGTGCTAATTTTGTTTATTTAGAGAGAAAAGTTCAAAAACTTAAAGTAGGCGTTTAGTAAAATATTTGCCATTGCTCAGAATATCCATTTACAAAGCAAAATAAATCCCCTAGCCTAAATTTTCATCACATCATAGTTTGCAAACATTATTTGCATATTCCCATGTTAATACTTCACCCCATTGCAGCACAATGCCTCGAGGACACAGTGAAAAATTGAGTGTAACTCATCTGGCCAGGGCAATCCTGCTTTGTCAAACCTGCTATGGCAGCCCTTACTCAATTATGCTTCAAGTTCCGTTTCATTAAATACGCTTTTGTGCACTCCAGCCCCAAAACAAAGTGCTAGCACACACATGCAAAGGCTTTGTAAAAGTTGGCCAACACAACAAGTCAGCAGCTGCTGCCGGCTAACTACCAAACATTCGAGCCTATGCCTGGTCCACACAAACACACACACTCAGCGCCAAGTCCTTAAACCGTCTTTAACCCTATACACACAAACACACTCACACTTACGCTCACACGCAGGCTCACAAACACACGAGCACATGCATTTAAAATGCAAACGGGCGTAAAATTTTAATTGAGCCTTATACACTTTGCCCTCATAAGTATGCAATGGTTTATTTTTTGTTTGTTTCTGCTGCCGCCTATGTGTGTGCCTCTCTATTTATGTGTGTGTGTGTGTGTGTGTGTGGGTGTGTGTGGGCACTTAATGCGACTGCAACCTTGAAACGGGCTACAACCACTGCACATATGTATGCATTCTGACCCAATAGAAACCAATTTGCGAGAACAACAAGAACAATGGTAGCAACAGCCAAAAGGACATCAATCAGTGGCCAAGGGAAGGCGCACAAGGACCTGCTTTTGCAGCGTACCAACCTACAGTTGTGGTCAGCTTAAAAGCTCAATTGAAAATTTAAAAGTTTTACATTGTTTTTTGAGTATTTTAAGCGGGTCGCTACTGAGATAGAAATGAGTAAATATCATGATATTGATATGAACAAATAATATATGCAAGCATTCATGCTTTCGATTTGAAATATCAATTCGATAATAAATTTGTACTTTTTATTAAAACTCAATAACAATATAAATCTATTTGCAATTGATAATCTAATCTGCTGTTTGCAACTGTTCATATATGCATTTAGAGTAGTATGCAAAACTGTTATGCCATTGTGGCAGCTGGCATTGCAACGCCATTGTTTTTATCGTCGCTGTCGTCAGAGTTGCACCCACAACCGGAAAAAAGTGCACATCAATTATTTATATTGCATATTGCGCTTCGATTAGACTACATTCAATTGACATATTCAGGGCCGACCACCGATCCTTCGATGCACGAAGGGCCAAGTGGGCCAAGAACGCGGACAAGGACCCGTGCAATTGGGCTCTAATGAAAGACCCTGTGCCAGCCATCAGTTACCACACTTTCCCTTTTGTTCCGGACTCGCACTTGAAGTGAGCTTGTTATTGCTTTCAGCAAATATTTGTGGCAGGTGCTGGTGGTGCTGGTGGTGGTGTTGGTGGTGCTGGTGGTAATGGTTCAAGTGGTTTGGTTGGGGCTTTCGCTGGGCGACAAAGAAGAAGAGTTCTCAGACCCTCTGCGTCATATGTCTTTCAGCATAAATGTCATTTCGATACTTTGCACAAAGGATTCTCGTTTGGATGCTTTTGTCGCATTTTTTATTTGCCATTGCCACCCTCTCCTCTATTTGCCTGGCTATGTGTGCTGGTATGTGTATTTGTGCTATGTGTATGTGTGCTATGTGTGCTGGCATGTGGGTTGTGTGTGTGGGTGTGGGTACGTGGGTGTCCTTGTCAGGTTCACGCATGAATTGCTACTTGCTGGCCAGGATTTCGCTGCATTGCAGGATGCGTAAATTGAATTTTGTGGTAAAGTGCAAATTGGCTAGTGCTTTGCACAAAGTCAACGATCGTGCTTTAGTGGGCAAAAGTTGATGCAGAATTTTTCGCAATTACAGGCAGTGTGAAATTTAAGACGCTCCTTGTCTGCAGCGTTGCATTCAATTTGGCGGCGTATTAAGTTTTCAAGCTGCAGCTTGAAACTTGATAAATAAATTACTTGGCAGTCCGACAGTCCAACAGTCCGGCCTTACACTTTGCACATTTTCCAGAATTATTGCAGTCAATTGACGCGCTCCGCTTGCAGAGACTCCAGACACTTGCATTCGCTGCGATTTGCAGTTTTCCCTCTGTTCATTGGGTCTGCTTTTTTATGCTTCCCCATCGTCTGCCTGTATTTTCAACTCCTCTTCTCTCTGCTATTTCCCCTTTTGCAATTGCAAGAAAATATTTTCATTTCTTAGCAGCTCTGGCTGCTGCTGCTGAGCTCTGTCCGTAGACTACAGGTCGATGCGTCACAGCGTGTGCCGTGACTGGCCCCGGACTGGTTCGTCCTGGACTGGCGGACTGTGGAGCGGAGCCATCACTTGGCCGTACTTTATTGGCCTGGCAAAAGTTTTGCGCCGTCACTTGAGTCGTGGAGTCTGAGACGATTTAAGTTGCTGCCGCCGTTGCCGTGCTCAACTGCAGCTGCAGTTGTGTGAGCTAGTGCTCCTAAGGTACAGCTCCAGTGCTGCTGGATGAGCTCAGCCAGCTGGCTGACTTTGAGTGACGGGAGCGGCTAATGCTAATGCGCCGTCTGAAGACTGAAGACTGAAGTCTGAAGTCAAATGACGGGGCCAATGGTCTGGCGCAATAGTTGCGCCATTGATTTAACTAAAAGAAAATTGATTTAATGCCATAATTCAGTGTCCGACCCGGCTAGAATGTGCCAACTGACTTTCAATCAAATTGACGCATAATTCCTGATGGATTTAATCGTAATTGATGATGGATTGGGGCTCTCAAGCGGTACAGCGTTGCGTATGCGTAACGTAGCACTTTTGGCCGTCGTTCCAGTCGTACCTAATACCATGTAATTTATATTCGCTAAGCTTAATCAAACGATCAGCGCTGTTCCACCTGGACCAGCTGATACAACTGGCAATGGTCTTTTCATTAAGTTGGCTCACATAAATCAATGTCAGGTGACGGGAACGGGAACGGGGAAGGAGATTTAGGTTTTGGAAAAGAGATGCAGATAATGGAAGCCAAAGGAGCGCTGAATATCCCGCTGATATCGCACTGTGGTCTACATCAAAGCCTTGGCTTGGTCCGAGTATTTTTAATTTTAATCAAATGCATGACACAAACCCCACCCCTGTTCTTCACCCATTCCAATGCCCACTGCAAATGTCTGGCTGCCTTTTATTTGACTTGGCCATTTCAATTGCCGAGCAATTCCTTAATGGCTTACTTGCGCCCCCTTCCCTTTTGGCCACGCTGTGCTGTCCTTAGATGTAAATAAAAATGCATTGCGCTGCCATTTCCTGTGAAAGCCAAAAGCATTTGATGTAACTCATTTCAGCTTATGCAGCGGCCACGTGACGACAACATTTTCCACCACCGCCCCATTTCCGCCCCCCCCCCTCTCTCATTTGTAGCGCTATTTGTATTTGCATTTGTGTTTGTGTGCAGCATTTTTTTTTATTACAGGTATTTGCAGTGCTCACGGGTATATTTGTGCAAATTTGTGTGATGGCAAGAGGAAACAAATGCAGACCACATATGAAAATATCATATAACGAATTTTAATTCTATAATATAACCATCACAATCTGCTGCTCGTTTTATAATATAAACCATCAAATGGATTTCCTTTTATTTTGAGCTTTGCACCAAATATTAAGTTTCGATAACTTTATCAAAAAAAAAGAAACACAAAACATTTATTAAAACACGATTTTCCCTATACAATGTAATACAATATTCACCACATACAATTTATTCTCTTAATTTCTATCGTTTGTTTTTCATTCTAGTTGCAATTAATACAGTACAACGTTTTTTCCTACGGTAACTCCCTGTCGGTACACTGGACCATATGATTATTTCTTTTTTAAATTGTTAGGCTTCCCTGTTTCTTTTTGTGTGTGGCACTGCATCGGCTTTTACGTGTTTTTCTTCGCCAAAGCTGTGTGAAATCAATGGAAGCTGTTTCACTCAGCCGTCGCCAGGCATTCTGGTCCTGCTCTCGGGTGGAAAACTGACTCTCCCTCCCCCCAAATGGCCCCCAACTGGCCCCTCCATCGCCTGTGATTGCGCAAAGTGCGGCGTTGTCCTGCGAAAGCGTTTTATTTAAATATGTACGTGTGCATGCAAATATATATACATATATATCGTATATATATATATATATATGCATATATATGTGCATATATGTGTTTACAGGAGCACAGCGGTGTGGTGGCAGGTAAACCGTAACGGTTTAAATCTGCTTGTCCAACACTCGGCTTCCGCCCTTCAGTCCTTTGGTCCTTCGGCACTTCAGCGGCCCCGTATTTGTGTCAGTTTCGTGCGGATCGCTTACAGTTGGCATAAAAAGGGATGCCAACAAAAACAGGAGCAGCAGCAGCAGCAGCGGCAGGACATGTTAAAAACAGTTTTATGCACTGCCAGAACGAGCTGGAATAAAATAAATATGCTGGCTGGCTGACTGCCTCAGTGGGTGTGGCCCTTTTTGGTTTCGTCCTGGAAAACGCAAAAGTGCCCACGCTTCAATGCGTGTATCTGTCGCTTTACCCGGCCGAAATGCTTTAAAAAGTGATTTTTACAAGCCTGTGCCTGTAAAAAGAAACGAACAAATCGTCGTAAACTACAGTGAAAAAGTCAAAACGTTTTTTTTTTTATTTTTCATTCCTTTGCCTTTCTTTGCCACCGCTGAATAGTCAAGTAAGCTAAGCCGACCTGAATTGAACCGAACTGAGCTGAACTGAACTGCCGATTTGCAATTTTCGGCTTTTGGGCCAAAAGGGCTTTGCAGCGGGTTAATGAATGAGCCGCAAACGGTGTGCTATATTTTTCTACCACGTTGGATTTTGTTTGTTTATGCTGCTTGCTCCGCCTGCAATTGATGGTGATTGAATTTTTTTTTGATTGATCGTCGGATTGATTGAACGGGTTGCTGTTGGTCGATCCGCCAGCCGATGATGGCGTTTGCACTACATACCGCTCTAGTGCCCTACGGTTAAAAACTAATAAAAAACTAACAGCAAAGCGGCGTAATTGAAAAGCGGAGTGGGTCGGCGGCGAGCACGGCCTAAAAACGAAGGAGGCACTGGGGAGGCGTTTTGGACCCAACTTCGGGGAATACACGCAATTACGCTAAAAGCAATTCCCGGCGAAAAACTCCAAAGAGTTAGCCGGCAAGTCAACCCTTAGCCTTTGGCTTACAAACAGAAAGAAAACCAACAAACAAATACATTTGCCACCTCTAAGACAGGCCCACAAATTTTTATTTAAAGCACTTTACCAGGATCGAGTTTCCCACCTCTCCTACCTTTTCCTCTCACTTGCTTCACCTATCTGTGTGTGTGTGTGTGTGTGTGTTGTTTGTGTGAGTCTGTCGTACAATCAACTTAAACTAAGATTACAAGCACCGCCCGCTAAGCTGCGGAAAAATGTGTGCCACCGACCAGCGAGCAGGAGCTACAGGAGCTCCAGGAGTGGCAGGATGCGGCGGTGGAGTCCTTGTTGGTGGGGCGGGAAATCCGCAAAACCACTCACGGCAGGCAGACACACAAACAGACAGACTCCTGCATTCGCTGGCCCCCGAGGAGTACGCATGCTATTTGTATTTAAAATGGGATTTACCTGGGGTTTTGTCACTTCTTTTAGCGGCGCTTTTAATTTGATTTAATGCGTCTACGCGTGCCGCGTCTGTGCCACAAAAAAAAATAAAACCGAAAAAAAAGGAAAAACAACGAAGAAACCAACGTCGCATCCTTTCTGCCGCCGACTGAAGGCAAGGACTCTAGAAAGTGGGAAAAACTGGGCTACGCCTACTGTTGTTGCTCTCGTTTTTTGGCCATTTGTGAGAATTAAGTTTGGTAGAGCCGCCACCGGGAATGCCACCTCAAATGCCACCTCAAATGCCCCAGTGAATTGGGCAAGTGAAAACTTGTGTTGCCGAAAACTTGCCGTGCGCCATGAAACTATGTACAAACTCAATTGCAAATGTATGCCAGCACGTTGTTTTGTGGCGGGGGCGGGAGGAGGGGGTAAAAATGCAAATTAATTTTCCGCAGGCCTTTTTGCTGCGGTGCCCATTAAATATGAGCGCTCTGCATTTCGTAGCCCGTTTCGTTGCCTTTTGCCTTGGCCTCCATTTTTGGTTTATGTAAATCTCGTTGAATCCGCCGTGGCTTCATCTCCAGACAGTTTTCCAAACCGACGACCGACTCTGCTCTGCGCTGCACATCAAAGACGGCCCAGGAACATTTTCGCTAGCGGCTAGACTTTGAACTCGCTGCTGAAGGAATGAAGGAAGGAATGGATTTTCAGGGAGATGGGGGGGGCGGCGTTTAGAGTTTAAAGTCTGGAGTCCTTGCCCAAGGCGCAACCGCAATTAAAACAGATTTCTTGTTTACGATGTCCTTGGCGAATTTGTAAATCAATTCTATGCGTATTTTAAGCAATTAATTTTCCTGAATTTTAATTGACTTTACCATCTGCCCCAGCGTCTTTTGGCCTCACTGTTTATTTGCTTGTTTATTTACTTGTTTTTCCACACCCCCCCAAACTTTCTCCTACAGACAGGCCACAAAATTTGAAAGCCGTTGTTGTTATCTGTATATGTTTCCTTTTGCGGTTAGGCCAAATTGATTTTAGAGCTAAGCAGAGTGCATGTGTACTTAGGTCACTTATGTTGGTAGTTGCTTCTAATCCCCCTTCAACTTGTCAGCTTCCGGAATTTTGGCTTGCAGCAGTGACCACAGAAGTAGCTGGGAAAGGAATTTTTTATTTGGCCCAAGGAAAAGAATTAATGGAAAATAATTAAACTAATAGCGCACTAAATTTGACAGAGTTATTTTCTGCAATGCTGCAAATTACTATTGGATTCTTTACTTTGTGCAATAATTATTTCTATGTCAATCTGTCAGCCAGGTTCAGTTGATTGACAAAGGTAACCACCGAAAACGCCAGCTTAGCCACCTGAGAAATACAAATAAACTAATAATGCTTTTAATTTGTAAAACTTTAAGAAATTTACCTTAATATTCGATCGTGTGGAGATGGGAAAAACAGAGCCGGCTGTAAAAGCAATTGATTTTTGGGAGTTCTTCAGGAAATAAATCAGTGTGGATTTGTAACTGCGACTAGAATGAATCCAGTTGGAATGGAATATGGCCGAAACCAGAAGTTCACAATCCGTTCTGAGCAGATCACACACAAAGCAAAATGGAAATGTCTGCACCATTAGACCATTAATATAGGCCACTGTGGCCAATCCTGTCCAGATGTCCGAAAAGAAGAGCAAATTGATCATGGAAAGGCCAAGGCAAATTCCAATCAATAGGAATTGGATTAAGATTGTGCATGAGATCGCTGGTCGTATTGCTGCAGCATACCTGAAAATAAATATTCTTATACAAATTGTTCTTTGAAATTATGGCTGTTTTTAGCTACTCAAAAATAAGCTTATGATCCTTGATGCACTTAATCAAATCTTGCTCGTTTTCAGCATCGCTTTTTCCGGGCTCAGTGCAAAGTTTCTCCACCCTCAGGCGCAAAAGTTTGATGTGAACTCTCAGGATCAAACCATATAGCAGTGGATATATGTCGCTCATTAGGGTTTGGGTCACAGCAAATAGCATGAGTGCTGTCTCGTTGAGGGCAGCGTTCCAAAAACTGGAACGACTTGCTCGCCAATCAACAAACGGATTATAGATGCGCCATGGCAACTTTCCACTTAGGGCGGCCGATAGAAAAGTGGAAATAGTGTAGGCGGTATAGATGAACTGGTAAATAAGGTAGGCTTTGTTGCAAGAGACCACACTTCGATGCACCTCCACTCGCTCCTTCATAGTAGTGCAACGTTTGTCCATTTCGCTCAGTAGCTTTTTGGCCTTGTAAAATCCCGAAATATACACATTGAAGAATATAACCTTGAATGGCATTCCCACTGAATTGAAAAATAATTGCAAAACTGTCAGCAGTTCATTCGGCGTGAAAGTGTTTATATCCTTTTTGCAACTAATGATGATTCCGATGGGCAAGTATACTGCACACCAAGCGAAAAGCAAACTGGATGTTATGTAGTAAAGAATCTTATAGGTTGCTGGACTTTTCCATCCCATGCAAAACATTGCATATTCGAAGTATCTAAATGCGTCTGGAGAGCCCAAGAGGTTCTTCGGATTCGGTTTTCGCAGATAGTTGAACAACATTGTTGCACTTCTCGGTCTCGATGTCTGTTCTAAACTGTTGGGGGTTATTTTAGACCTACTGTATTTATACTACCAATTGTCTATGTTTTTACCCAAAACACACCCAAAATAAAAAGTGCTTCATCTAAAATGCAAATTTGATTTGCAATGGCTACCAAAATCATATTTTGTTTTTGAACCCTGTAATCTGGGGTAATCACTGAAAATTTGGAATTTCTAAGGCTGTAATTATCTCCTATAGTCCTAAGCACACACCATATGTGAACTTGAAAGGTGGTCCGAAAGAGTAGGCAAAGTGCGGTAAAACATTGATTATAGATTACTGGGATTAAAGATTTCATATCCATATTAAAGCTGCTTAGAATGTTGATTTCCATATAACAAAAGGGACCATGAATTTATGAGTAAATAGTAGTAGTTTCCGGCCTTAAAAAAAGTTGCATAGTCAAATTTTTTTAAAACTTCCCATTGAGAGACAGATTCTTTTTTTCGGTCTTTGATTTCAACTAGTTTGGCTTTTATTTTTATTCAACAGGACTAATATTTTCTAATTTTAACAATTAAATGTGATGTTCTTAGAGTATAATGAATAAAACTATTAATTTTATAATTTCTACAATATCATTGCTGCCATTATATGTCTTATGTTCTAATTTTTTGCTAATCGTTCAGTAATGTTTAGATGGTTGACAAAAGTAACCACCGAAAAAGCCAACTTAGCCACCTGAAAAAAATTAAATTGTTTTAAAGCTGGGAAAGGTATTTTATTTAATACCTGAATATTTGAACTGGTGGATATCGGGAAAACTGAGCCAGCTGTAAATGCAATCGGGTTTTGGCAGTTCTGCAAGAAGAAAATCAGTGAAAGTTTGTATCTCCGGCTGGTGTTAAGCCAATTGGAGTGAAATATGGCCATCTCGAGATGAGCACAGTCCGACTTAATGAGATCACAGACAAAACAGAACGGAAACGTTTGGATCATCAGTCCATTGATATAAACAACTGTAGCCAAACCAGCCCAAAAGTCTGCAAAGAAAACCACATTTATTATGGACAAGCCCAAAGAAACGCCAATGAGAAGGAATTGTGTAAAGATAGTGCGGGCGATGATTGGATGTATCAACTTGGCAAATCTGAAATAATGGCAAGCATTTAAAAATATCTTTTTTCCTACCATAAATCGTTATATTTACTCTTGGATCAGTTGGTGATCTTTGATACATTCAACCAAATCTTCCTGATTTTCTTCATCGTTTTTTTCGGGATTCGAGCACAATTTTTCGACCCTTTGCTTTAGTAGTTGGATATGGGCTCTCAACATGAATCCATAGATAAGCGGATAAAAGTCGGTCAAAAGAGCTTGTGAGACGGAAAACATCATGAGCAGCATCTCATTGAGGATTGACTTCCAGAAGTTTTGTCTACTTTCGCGCCAATCGACAAATGGATTGTAGATGCGCCATGGCGGCACTTCCGAAATGGCGGCCGATAGGAAAGTGAATAAAATGTAGGATATATAAAAGCACTGATAGATGAGGTAAGCCCCATTGCAGCGAACCACCCATCGATGGACCACAATGCGTTCCGCAATATCAGTGCATCGTTTGTCCATTTCGCCCAGCAGATTACGTGCTTTAAGAAATCGCCAAAAATGCATCTTACAGAACAAGACCTTAATGGGTGTACCGACCGAGTTGAAAAAGAGCTGCAGAACAGTTAGGAGTTCGCTGGGATTGAAGGTATTGATGTCCTTAACACAAGTAATGATAATTCCAATGGGCAGATAGGCAGTGCACCAGGCCATAAGTATGCCAGCTATTATGTGGTACAACAACTTGTTCTTTGCAGGAGCCAACCATCCCATCCAATACATGCCATACTCAAAGTAGCGCAATGCGTCTGGCGAAGTCAGTAAATCCTTTGGGATGGGTTTTCGCAAGTACCTAAACAACATTGCTTTACTTGTCTGTCTACCAATCTGACATAAACTGCTGAAGAATGCTCGACAAGCGCTTTTATATTGAAAGGCGATTGCAATTTATTTTATTTTTCCCATAAGACTCTTAGGCAAAACGTTCCCACGATTCCCACTGGCTACGCACAATAATCAATTATTGCCTAACTATCGGTTGCTGAACTTGTAGTTCTTTGTGACCGCAACAAAGGATGTTATTTTGTTGAATTGCTGATACTGTAATCACCTGCAATACGCTGCCCAGCTTGAATTTCTAATTTGTTTTGCTTTCCACACTTTTTCCCCCCCAGGGTATTCCATATCATTAAGTAGGCAACAGTTTTACCCGCAATCGGACATTCAGCTCTGGCCGGCCATACAGATGTAAATGTCTTTGCCGCATGATTAATATATGTCTATGTGCTTTTATCATATATATACCTATGTATGTGTGGCTACACATTGCGTAGCCGACATGTGGGCCATGCTGCACAACTACCAAGGCCGAGGAGTCCTGCGATTTCCCAGTCTATTGTCTGTCTGACTGGCATTGTCGGCAGACGCGTGTGTTCGAGTTAATTTATAGACTTATCAACACTTAATCACCGGAAAAATGGCATGGCGCATGTGTAAACCGCACACAGTGCCACGCATGTTGATTATGCCCGATGTCTTATGGCCGTATTTCACCCGGAGACGAAGTCAGATTCAGAGTAAGAGTCAAAGGCAGAGTCAGAGGCAGAAAGACAGTGGAACACACACAGAGGCTTAATAGTTGTTAGTTAGTTGTGCGTGCGGACTGTTGCCTTACACTGTGCGTTACACATTTGCCTGTAATTTATACTTTATAGCCCGGCCAGATATGAAAAGTCTCTCGCACACACGCACACTCGCACACTCGCACACTATATGTGGCTATATTTTTTGCAGGCTCTGTTCAACATGTTGACTTTTATGCCATTTTCTGCGGTTTCCAAGTCAACTGTGGTCAGACGCTGGGCCCTGATATTTATGCGTGCATATAAATAACAAGGTCTCTGACTTTTCCACATATTGCGTATAAAGTTGGGAGCTGGAAAAGCGAGGCTTATGTTATTAGATTTACTGCCGCCAGAGGGCGCTACGCTGATGCTGATGCGAGGACCATAAAATGGCTGACATTCAAATAAACCCCGCAAAGAGTTGACTGCATAATTAAAGGCGAACACACCAATCATGTTTTGGCTGCATCTTCGCAAGTTGATTAAACTGACTTCGCCAGCCATTCAATAGGCCGTGGCAATTGGCCGGGACAATTGTTAACCATTTGAGCGGCATATACAGCGTATATGAGCCACGTTTGCTGATTCCAAACACACTCTGCCCCTATTCCTCTAATGATTGCAACAACGTGACGCATCAACATTTTCCATCTGTTTGGTGTATTTATTTTTTTTTTATTTTTTTTGTTCTACGCTCTTCTTGATCTGAGCTTTATTGTTTGGGCCATTTGGGCCATATGTGCGTGCGTACATGCGAGTTGGCTAAGTGAAAGGCGCCGCCTGATGAAGTATTGTTTCTGGATCATAAACTGATTTGCTTAAAAGCGAGTGTGTTTTTGCCTACGTGTTCAGCATTCTATGCCTACGCCTACTGTATCTATAGATTTGACTGGCGGGCACCTTATTACATTTTTTTTTTTCTTTTTATCCTAAACGTGTGCTAATTGGTTTTTGTGCAGCACAACCTCATAACGAGAGTCCACTCATCCGAAAGAGCCGAGTTATGGGCCTCGGTTTAGTCCGCCAGCCAGAGCCATTAAAAATTGATTTATTTTTAATTATCAGTGACGTGCGGCGCAATAATAAATAAACGTGAAAATTTATTGCAACGTCAAAAGCGACGGCCTGCAAAGCGTCGACCTCAACAATGGCGTGTGTGTATACGAATATTTGTACATATATCCACATGCCCATGTAGCCGCATATATGTATGTTTTAGGCTATTCGCAAAATATTTTGAATGCTGGAATGGAAATGTGGGCGGTGGACGGTGGAGGGGCGGGGGCAGAGCGTTGAGCTCACTGCAACAAGCAGGAAAATCGAGTTGCTGGCATATTTTACAAACACTTTGCTAATGTTGGCGCTTGTCTAACATATTTTTAGTTGCTCCCGATGATGGTGATGATGATGTTGTATAGAGTGACTAGTGCTGCCTTTGCTGTTTCTGCAGCTCCTATTATAATTATTATTATTATTGCAGCTGTCGCTCATAAAAGGCAAAAATGCGTGGAAAATGCTGTAAAAATTGTATTATCACAGGCCAACGGCGTGCGCCGGCCGTTTGACAACCGCTCGACCAACAACATTGTCACCGGGAACATTTTACTAATTTATTAACTAAACCAATGCCGCTGGACGAATGCAGAATGCGGAATGCAGAAAATGAGGCAAATATTTGCCGGACTGCTGGCAACCGCATTTTGCTAATTTGAGCCATCGGCTTGTGCTCCTTGTGCGCTCTGTTTGAAATTGAATTTTCGTGAAATTTGAGATTTCTAATGCCCGTTTACCCCACCGTTTACCGCCGCAGTGCTTCCATTAAAATGGCTCGTTTTTGGCCATTTGCAATTGCAATCTAGTACGAAGGACCGCACCCATTGTGGTTGCCCCCTTTTTGTGGCCTGACGCGTTTAATGAATTTTTCATGTCATCAACGTGGTACCATTGACCAATGCCCACTTTCAATTATTCACCATTCACCTCGCCATTCATTCTCCCCATTCAACTGTACTTACCGCATGCCCATTCAAATCAATTTTTGATTTGGCAGATTTACATTCTTTATTCATACGGCCAAGGCAAATGCTGTTTTTATTTGCGAAAAATTGTAAATTTATTTGGTAGATGGGCAGGAAATATTTTGTTTTTAATTCATCCACGGCATGCTGTGTAGTAGGGTATACAAGTTGGGGTTATTATGACGCGGAAGTATTATATGTTGTATAGCAATTATGGCAAACGTCCTAAAAAAAAAAATGGCCAATAAATGAATCAGCTTCCCAGATCTCGAGCTTAACAGGCGAATAACGAATACCTATTGAGAAGCGTTACTACAAAATGTGTATTTAAAAAAATTGCAATGGCGGAATAAAGTCGAGACTCTCGATTGGAGTGCATTTATTCACTATTTGTTCGCTGCTATCTGTAGTAAATATCATTCGCTGATGAGCGACGCACAGCGAGGCAATATATTTTATTCACATGCCAGTTTTTGCTGCGATGCGGTAATTGATACGCTAAACTGCATAACGCAGATTATGACGTTAACATGGAAACACTAAAATGAATCGCTAGCACTGAATGGTCAGTCGAATGAATGGAAAATTGTAGGGAAATGGTTGGGAAATGAACGGAAGGAGCGGGAAAACAAAATGCGCGGAGCAACAAAGGAAGCATTTAAATATTCAATGGAAGAAAAAAGGAACTATGATGATTATTATTATTATTGTAATTCGTATTAAATTTGCATGCTATCATGTTGCTATGCATTTGTTGAAATTTAATTATTCACATTATCTACTAATTTTTTAAATAATTCTGTTTATTTTATGCTCTTTTTGCTGGCGCAGTGGAATTTAATATTTCAACTGCCGCATATGCATATGCATATGTAGGTGATAGTAAAATGTGTGTGCGGCGTGTAAAAAGTTTGAAAAGCAATTTAAAAATGAAATTTATGAATCGAGCGTAGAAATGGCAATTGCTTTCTATGGCCAGAAGGTAATTAGAATTCATGACACGCCTATGAAATATCACACATACGCAGTGTGGCAAAGATTTCCTACTTTCTCCTTCTACTTCTTCTCCTCCTTCTTGTTCTCTCACCCCCCTTTTGATTTACGATTTTCAAATACACACACGCAGGCACACACACACATATATACTCAAAACGGAACAAACGGCAATGCAAAGTAATTTATGACAATTTCTTGGCCACAAAAACTGCGAATTGCAATCAAAGCCAAAAACGGCTAAGACCCGGCCAGAAGCTCATATAAATGTCATCCGGACTAACGATGGATGCGCTCCAGCCGGGAGCAGCTCTGCAGATGCATTAGTTGGCCACTTGGCTTGCTCTTCATATCTACGGCTTCATCTCGGTTTTCTACTCCTCCTTGAGCTCCTTTTTCCCCACCACATTCTTGGAGTCCTTTCAGGCTAGCACAAAGCTCGAATCCAATGAACTTTTGCATATAAAATGGTTTCGCTATGTAGGTTGCGCCGTGTTTTTTAATGGCGTGAAGTCAGCGGCGCGTAAATAATAAAAAAAAAAAAAAATACATAAAACACAGAACGTAGAACGTGGAAACATCATGAGGCATCTTAATAAATTACTTTGGGGATTTTGGTGCACAATTTTTAATATTGCCAGGCCGTCGCCCAGACAGCCACATCGTTGATATAGCGCCGGGGGCCAAAAACACACCCCCGCCGCCAGCGAGGGGTTAAAAGGGCTGCGATTGCTACTGCGACTGCGACGCTGCCGGGGAGGTGTGTTTTCACACCCGACAGTTGCTTGACATTTCGAGTTTAATGAAATTTATGCAATTTTTCTTATTTGCCAAATGCACTGCGGCATTCGCAGCTCGCCCGCGGCGTCAGCAACACGCCAAAGTGCAATGCATCAAGCGGGTGCACTTTATAAGGGGCACAACTGCCACTGCAGCTGGGTGGTGATAGTTGTGAGCTGCTTAGATATATAGACGGCTGCCTGACAGCTCCCGTTATATGTGCACTGCGGGAAAAGGGGCGTGCGAAGTCCAGGGAATTGCTTGTAATCAGTGGGCGAGGGGTGCAGTTTTCATTCAGCTATACCTTACATATCTATCACCTGCTTATTTATAATTTGCTTACATTTGATCTCACAAAAGTTGTTGAAATCAAAGTTGCCTTACAACCAAAATATTTTGCCAGTGCCATTGCCATGTGTGACTCATCATTCGCAGAAGTGGGGATAAACTATTTGCACAACACTCATATCGCCGGTAAAGTTTGCCATTGTTTGGCTCGCGAGAAATAATTCAATTTAGGCATGAAACTCAATACGTTGGCTTCCATTTCCCCTTCTCGCCGAAAAGAGAGGATTGTCCAAGTTAGTTAGTTGGCGGTAGAAACTTTCGTGGTGGGTTGAATTTAAAGCATAAGTACGTACTTGTTGCCAAAGTTCATAAAGGTGGCCTCCGTGCCTAATGATGATTATTTCTAGTTCATTTTCATTTAGCGCCATTCTTTTTTTTTTTTTTTGCCCCGACAATAAGGGCCTGGAAATGTGGTGGGTGGGATTGGGGCGTTAGATGGCCCGACGACATTATATTTTCATTGTTGGTCAGCCAAGCGCGAAGACTTTGGGGGGCAAAGAGGAGAATGGTGAAAGGAGCGAGCTGTTTCCTCAGCTCAATCCCGCTGCCTCTATTTTCTGGCTTATGCTTTCAACGGATTTTGGCTTGGCTGCCGCACAAAATGAAACAAAATGTCGTCAGAGTGTCATTTGGCTTCGAAAGGACGACCGGCAGAGGGACCAAGGACCAAGGACCATGGACCTGGAACAGGAAAGAAGGGAAATGCTGCAGCTTTGCTTTCAGCTAACGGTGGGGGATATCGGCGGACATAGAAGCGCCTAATGTGCTCCGAGCTGCTAAAGACTCGGCAGTCGAGTTAATGAAACCAATAAATTAATTTTAATGATTGCATACAACCACACTCACTCACACATACAGAGCCGTATAGAGACACACACACAGGATACAGGATACAGTGAAGCGTGCAGTTTGCTGCGTCAGGACCTTCTACTTTTCCTTCTCTCTCCTTCTTTCACTGGGCGTGGCACTCGCCATAAGTAATTGACAAAATCTTAATTAGTCCTTGGCATGTCCATTGAATGGCTTCTGTTGGTTGTCGAGTTTAATTAGCGTTAAATATTTGCAGCGTCTTGAGTTTAATCAAATTAAAAATACCATCCTCTCTCTCGCCAAGTAAAAATCAATGCCCTCGCACGCTAGACCGCTAATCAATTAGTTGTTTAATCAAATTTTCATTAACCTTCCGGTGGCTTTCCGATTACCGGGGGCCAATTAAAAAGCCTATTTCGATTGTTTGCCAGTGTGTCAACTTAATCATTTCAGCGCATTATCTCTCCACACACACACACACATACTCTCATATCCTGTCCGTTATCCTTGCCGGGGGGCGGCAGTCCTCGATGCGATCCAGAGTGTTGCTTGCATGGAAAACAAACCGTAATCAGTTGAAGAGCCGAGTGCGCTCAAGAATTTCCACTTGCACTTGCCAACGGCCACTTGGAGCTATAAACTGTGAAGAGCTCTTCCGGCTACCAGCAGTCGGCATCCGGACACCGATGAGGATGCGGATGAGCATGAGCATGGGGATAGGGCAGCTGCCCCATCGAGTGTCCTTGAAATCGAATACAGCTGCAGCAGCTGCTCTTCGTCCTGCTGCACAGAGGGAAAATCAAATTGTCTAATTCTTTGGTGGAAATCGATGGGTTGAATATAAAGCAAATTAATATTTTAAAGAAATACATGAATTTCGTTTAAAAAACATTATTTATACAATTATGAGATATTTAGTTTAAAGACTAAGCACACATAAAACTTCAAATTACAGCTGCTAGTTAATGTGCTCAGTGTAAGTCCGTGTTTGTGTACAAGTACCTAGTCTACTTTACTCTATGCGACTGTCGAAAAATTTTGCATAATTCGCAGAGCATGTGCATCGACATTTATGCGTCAGGACGAGGTCGGTTTAATTAAAGTTTAACTTCAGCTGGTCGAAAGATAAATGCGACCCGGATTGTCCTGGCAACCTAGCAACCTTTGGCCCGCTTATCGAGCAGGCAAACACTTTGCTACCTTTTCGCTACTCTTGTACTGCTGTACTGTTGCTATAGATATCAGCTACTGATGTATTCATCTCTGGGTCAAAAGCTTTGCGTTGTCAAAGTGTCAAAGTGTAATCATGGTTTGTGCGAAAGGCTTAAATTAAATTAATTGACGGCCACTTGAAGTAAATTAAACTGGGCCCGAAATGCGTGTATTTCACCTGTTGTTACTGCTGTTGCCTTTTTCACGTTTTCCCTTCAGTCCTGTGGCCATCGTCAATGCCCTGCCATTAAAGAGATTACAAAAGGGTCAAAGGGATCGCTGCGATTGCTCATAATTGCGCGACGCCTGCGGCCATCGAATGTCCTTAACTCCCGTTTCAGATTTTTTTTTTGTTCAGTTCCTTGTCCTTGTTGCAAAAGTGTCATTTGCGTTGACTACCGAACGAGAGAGATGGCAGATACTGTGTCAGAGCATTTGGATGGCAAACTAATTAAATTTTGCCAGCCTGAGTCGGCGTTGGCGGATATGGGTAGCCAAATTGGCGCCGCAAATTGGTAATTACCCCGGCTGAAGTGCATGTCAAACACGTAAAAAGGCAACGGAGTGCGGCAAAGAAAGCTAACGCTTTCTAGCTGCCAGCAACCGTCTCTGAACAATGTGCAATTAGCCAACGACAACTGAAACTGCAGCAGCATCTACAAATATAATTACACTGCTCCAAAAAAAAAAAAACACTAATTGCTCCCATTACATGATTGAAAAGAATAATTTAGCGAGACTTGAATCATTGCATTTTTCACAAAAGTTTAATGTATTACTTCTGCACTAATATCGTTTTAAGATATTTTTCTGATACAGACAGTTGAATGTTCAAGGAATTGTTCTCTCTGTACTTACACACATACAGTTGCATCCACATTCCACAGTGGCGATGACAATCAAGCAGCCACGCAAAGCAGCTGACGACGCGTGTCCTGAGTGTCCTTGTTTTCGCTGTGTGTGTGCTATCGTGTGTGTGTGAGTCTGTGTGCGGATAGCCTTTGGTCGCCTTGTGGGCGGGTGGGCGTGGTCAGCTGCAGTTGAGCTGCCTAATTACTTGTAAGTTGGCGAATTTGCGGCATGGCGTTTTCGGGGGCCCGGCAACTAAATTGAATTTGACGTGCCAGCAAGCGGTCAATTGCTAACGAGTCGCACCGCCATCCTGCACCACCAAATGTGGACCAGCACCGCCAGAAGGTTACACAAACGGACGGACAGGCGAACGGACAGACTAACGGACGGACAGACGAACGGATGACGTCGCGTGTCCGTCGTTTCCGGTTTCCTGAGCCAGCGCAACTTGCTGATTGCCGGCGTGTAATTATTTTTTAAGCACTTTGTCTGCCCGAGAAATTAGACCTAACTAAGCCAATCTCTTTTATTTCATTTCGGTTATTTTTTTTTTTTTTGGTTGGTTCCCTTTTCTTTTTGTTGTGCATTTGAATAGCGCTGGCAGTGGAGTGGGTCCAAAAGGATCTGGCAGTGGGATTTGGCTTTTGGGTCACACACGACGGTCGGGAATCCTTGGCGCGTATATCCTCTTGTTGCTCGGATTTCATTTTTCGGTTGCTTTGTCCAATTAGCAACTGTTTCGGGGGCTACGATTTCATTTCTTTTATTGTGCTCGTTATCCTTTTTATTTTGTTTCGCTGTTGCTTTTGCTGTTGTTGTCGCTGTCGCGGTCTGCGCTTCGGTTTCAACTTGTGCAAATTTGATATCCTTGTTACGGCAAATTGTTGTGCAATTATTCTGGATTCGCTTCCCCGTCTGTCTGCACCCCTGCCTGCCACTTTTCAACCACCTTAATTCAAGTCGAATCTATTCGAATCGAAACGAAACGTATCGACGGTTATTTATATGCTCCACAAAACGTCACAGTGCCCCCCTCATTGTCATTGTCCTGCGCCAATATTGTCGCCCTTTCGATTATTTATGATCTTTACTTTCCAGCGAGTGCTCCCCACGGGCCTGTGGCCAAGTTTTAGTAGTCATCGTCCTCGGCTCGGTAATAAATTTATGCTTTTTTATTTCCTCCTGTCATAATTTTACCCTCAAACGCACACACACACACACACATACTCACATACATATATAGAAGAGTATGCATGCTCCAAGGACGAGATGAAGGGTGGCGATAGCAAAATACTTGGGCCTTTTTCCCTTACATTCTCGAGTTCCGCCCTTTGGGTCTCCTTACTCCATTCAGGACTCTCGTCACCCCACCACCACTCTCAGTCTGCGTAGAAATTTTCCAATTGATAAATTATTTTATGGCAAATACACAAATTTTCTCATACGCACCCGACTCTTAACTCTTTTGCGTGTGGTTCCGGTTGTTGCTTTTGTGGCCTGGTTTTTCGATTTTCATTTGGTGGCTTTTTTTTTTGGAAGCCAGGATACTTGAACTCTTATCCTTGTGTCCTGCACATAAAAGCCGTATATTCGTATTGCTTTGGGTACGTAATATCCTTGTGTATTTTTGCGTATTTCCTGTCCAAGCTTCTTGACCATTGCTCGTCTGCTCGTCATCATCATTTTCCCCGGCTGCTCCTTTATTTTTTGCTGTCGTCTTTTTTTGGTTTTTCGGCCTGGTCCAAACACATAAAATCAATCATCTTTCTTCTGGGCCTTCTTTATCAATATTTTTTGCGATGGCTTTCATCATCAAAAATTTGTTGCTTCGCTTGTTTTTTGCTACCTATCCTGGCTATCTGGCCACAGTCTTTGGCCGAAAGGAAAACAAATTCGAGTCGATTTATAAAGCATTTAAGTTGCTTTTCCTTTCACTTTGTGCGACGACGACGGCGACGACGACTCCGGTTCCTTATAAATATGCTACATTTATTTTAATAGAATTGTTTATGAGCCCCATATTGGCATCGCCGGCATTCATTCGGCCTCATGTACTCCATTTTGCTGGTTTCAGCCAGTGCAACTGCCAAAACATGTTAAGTATAGAGATTGTAATGGAAATGCAAAAGAAAAAAACAAAACGCTGGCGAGTTTCACACACACGGGGATATGGTGAAAAAAACCGCGCCAAATCAAAGACAACAAATCCAAAATGCGCACACAATATTTTTCGGGATTATTTCAGTTGGCTTGCTGTCACTGCCAGTGGAGTGGAGTGAGCAGGAGTTAAGGGGGCCAAAGTCCTGCTCCTGTGCACTATCCTGCGGAGACTAAAAGTTCGGGCTTGGATCCAAATTTCTGTTAATTTGGCAGCTTGTCCTGCGTTGGCATTTTGTTTTTTTGCCTGCCGGCCTGCCTCTGCCGTCGTTTATATTTTTTTACGCTCTGCTTGAGTTTTATTCGCCTGTGGAAAAAACGTCACTGAAGACTCGAATATATACGAATGTTCGTATGTGCACTGAAAAAAGTGTTTTTTTTTTTTGTGCATACAACAAATAATTTACACTTTGGTTTGGCTCAAATCAAAGCACTCATAAATGGTGGGGTATAAAAAGTATCTAACAAATAGTTGTTGAGTTTTATGTATTTCAAATCTTTCCAGATCTTTGAGAACTGCTTAGTGCATTACCAAATCAATGCTATTTTTTGGTATGCATATATTGATAAAAGTCCTGTTTTATTTCGAGTGTACCAGGGTATCTCGCTCTAGGTCGCCTCTATGCTGTGTGCAGATATGCAAAACGCTGTGCGCACATAAATTTTAGTGTTGGGCCACGCTTATTTGCATAGGAATTATGTATTTGGGCACGGCGGCTTAGCTGCATTACACAGGACACCCGGAATATAGATCCCTACAAACATATATACACCACGACACGCTCGCACACACACACACAGACACGCACACACGAAGGACTCTCTGTGGTCATGCAGAAAACTAACGCATATCGTTTTCCTTGTATTTTGCAGCTATAAATTTACAAACGCCCCAGGAAAATGCATTGCAGCAAAACAAGCAATTAAAGCAGTGCAGCCCCGCAACCACGAACCGAACCTGTAGTACTTTATCCCCAGTACCCAGCAGTATCCTGGTAGCGTCGTATCCTGCCGCCGCCTGCTGTGCTAAAAACCTATTTTGAATAATTAAAATTCCGTAAGTGCTGCAGTCGAAGACGTCGACAAAGGCGAGTGCTTGTGCAAGTTCTGGAGCAAAGTGGAAGCAGAAGAAATCGCAGGACAACGGCAAGGAGCTACCATTGCTCGCAAAACACAATCTGCGGCCTCCAAATTCGTGTGCAGCAATGAAATAATTAATTCAATGCACCTGACTAAGTCGCCGAACAGAAGTAGCAGCAGCAGTAGCAACAGCAGCAGCAGTAGAATTGCTTACAAATTCGAGTGCCACAGCAAAAGCAAGCAGAACAGCAACACCGGCAAAATGGCCGCAGAAGCGAGGACAATTAGCCAGCCAGGACATATCCGCGATCGCCGGGTGAGGAGCCTGCCCCACATCCTGCTCCTGGCCTTCGCAGTGGTGTCCCTGCACTTCGAGAGCGGTAAGTTGAGAACACGATTGATATCACTCCATCCTATGCAGCTAGTGCTGCCTACTTGGCTATTTTAAAGCTAAATGATAAATGTGTAAACTGAAGATTTTGGCGTGACATATACTCAGACTCTATATGATAAGTAGTCGAGTCGATTTAGCCATACTCGTTAGTCATTTCCTTCCTCTGTCCGTTAGTTTGTCCGTCCGTATGAGCATCGTGATCTCTGTAACTTTAAGAGCAAGTAATATATAATATAAGCTTACCATATCCCACGTTGTTTCTTTATCACCATGCATAATTCTTGGCTTTGAAATTTGCAGCCAGCCATAATTGGCACCACTGATCCCAGGTTGGCGGGCTGGGCCCTTGGCAATTGCAAATTCAATCGCGTGCAAGAGGGCCAAGTCAATCAGCTTGCGCGGCCGCAAAGCCATTCAATTGAGAAAGCCACAAATTGCGGGTCAGCGGAGGCATAAGTTAGGGGAAAGGGCAATGCTCGATGACGGAGCTTTGTCGGCCGGCGAATTAATCTCACGGATGAATATTTCAAAGCGAAACTTGAGCAATTAATTTCGCTAATTGCTTTTCTTCGCCACGTTTTTGTCTCAGGACCAGTCGCGGCGAGTCGGCGAGTCTCAGGACTTTTTGCATTTAAACTTGCCCCGCAGTGGGTGCATTTCAAGGACTCAACTTTTGCCTGTGCATAAACTCAATCTGGCATTTATGCGAATGTCCACGGAATCAAATAAGAGTAATGACATTGCCAGCCAAAGGAGCCTGTGATCCTGGGAGCAGGAAGCAGGCAGCATGGAGCAGGAGGCAGAGAAACCCTCAGCGTCTTGGGATCTGGCCGAGTTCCTTGACAGAGAATCTAGGGATGCGGCGGTGCAATGTCCTTTGGCTACTCAAACATTCCAGTGGCTATTAGTATTCATATCTTGACTGAACTAAACTGAAAGCTTAAATTCCTCTGGCCATTCGCTCCTACTACAGTTCCCCCTTCGTCCTTTTCGTCCTGCTGCAAAGGGACTGGTTTTTGGGATTCCGTTTTTATCTGCCAACGTTTGCATGAATTTTCATTTCGTGCTAGAATTGTTGAAAAAGATGCAATTAAATTTTAGGACCAGGGGTGTCGCTTGGAGAAGAGCACAAAAAATGGGAAGGAGATGTAGATGGACGTGGTCATGGACTTCGAGACGAATGCGGGAATCGAAAGACGAGTCAAATATAAAGTGCACATATATATGTATATATACGTAATATCTATATAGATATATAGAGCGTGAGAGCAAAAGAAAAAAAAAGAAGCTTGGCACGAATTTTCCAAGTCCCTGACAGTGTCTCAGCGAACGGACACTCGCCTGAATTTTCCTTCTGGTGCGGTTGCAGCTGCCGTCAGTGGCAAGAACGCATTATTAATTTATTTTTCAACTTGTTAGATGAATAAGCAAAGAGCAAAAATGCTCCTCTATTGCTGCTTTGCTGCTTTGAATGCATCCAAGCAAAATTTCCCAATTTAAACGTCGTCGTCGTCTCCTCGTCTCGTCGTCCTGGTTCGAATCCCTGAATCCTCGATGCAGTTGGCTGAACAGCAGCGGTTCATTGTCAGGTCATTTTGCATGCAGCTTTTGAGACAAAGGGTACGGGTTTGATGGTTCAGCAGAAGGGCAACGTGTCTCGACCGAACTTCAATCTGCTGTCCATCACTGTCTTCGATCGTGCTCCGCCCGGCACCACAAGGAAATAAAATCCAAAAGTGAATAATGAACCGCAAATAACTTGACTTTGTCTGCGAGCGGGTGCTCCGCTTCAGAATTTCAGTACTCACCGATTTCCGGATGTTTTTCAATTGCTGCAGGACGTTTGTCTGGCGCTTTGGCAAACTGCGAGTGTCAGTAACAATTAGTTTTGGCTTTTTGGTCAGTAGTCTGCAGTTAACAGACATCGCAGCTCCGCTCTCAAATATTTGCATTTGCGGTTGTCAGCGTGTCGAATAGCATGAAAGTCGCCTTGCTTTTTGGTTTTTTATTTTGGCATTTTTTCACAATTAATGAAGTGCAAAACGCTGCGGCAGATTGAGTTTGCATTTGCCAAACGCAAATCTCATCTTCATCTTCATTAATGTTGAATATATATTGTGACATAAATCACACAATCAAATTATCTGCATATCCCAATCGCCTCGGGGGAAAAACCGAAACGAATCGGAACAGATTTGGATTCAGCTGTCGGACTCAACTAATCAATTTGACATAGGTAAGTTGCCGCAGTGGCAAACTTTTGGCCCCAAAAACTTTGGATACTCACTTTTCGGAAAAGTTGTTTTCCACCCAGTTTACCCAGTTAGATAACACTTTGCACATATGTATTCACCGTGTGTGTGTATGAGTGTGTTTGTGCTAGTCCGTAAGTGAAATTTATTAACTGCATGGACCACAAGCCAAATGCAAATAAATCAGACATCAGGCAGTGCAAAACTTGGCTCAAACAAACGATAATAGGTGAAATGCCGGCGGCAGATGAGGCGGAAAAGTTGCCAATGCCTTTTTTGCTTTTCCGGAGCGGGGCGGGAAAAGCAAAACAAGGAAAAACCACAAAAAGGATATTGACGTGTGACGGGGAGCAGGACGACGACGAGGACGCATCGAGAGGCTCTTGAGGCCCACGCGTTGATGGCATTGCAAGACCGAATGGGACTGGGTGTGGAAGTGGGTTGGCTGCTCGTTCATCAGTCCCTGGCCACCTCTTTTCCACCCATTTGCCATTTCCCAACACCCACCGCCCAACACCCCACACTTTTCCACCAGTTTAGGTGCGGCGGTGTCAAGTATTTGCACTTGAATTGCGCGCTAAGCAAAATTTACGCGCATTTGTTTGTGCGACTCCAGAGAATTTCCTCGTCGCGTTTAAGGCTCAAGTGAAAATCGATGAGGCGATGCCTGCATGTACACGGAGAAATAATCAATCATATTCAGGAGCCAATATTTCAGTGCGTAAAAGGTTTTTGCATCATTTCTACGAAATTTATGATTTGTGGTGGAAAGAAAGCGCTCCTTTGAATATCAAAAAATGGATTTACCATATTAAGTATTCTTGAATTTAAGAACCTAATCCGTATATTCAATATGAAAAGGAATATAGTAGTTACTTTAGCTTGCAAGTTGCTAGAAAGTCCTTTAAAACTTGTGTTTAAATAGTTAAGTTGTGTTTAATAGTTAGTGGCGAAAAAGCAAAGTTTGTTTTTACCATTAATGCCTGGAGATTAATAATATCCTTCTCATTTTTCCGTGTATCCTGCGGGACGTTGGCATTGCCGTTTTGGCCACAATGTTTTCTTTTCCGCCTCCGCTCCGCTTCGCTTGGCTTTTTATTGGTTTCCTTCGCCTTCTTTTTTTGGCTTGTTTGATTTGGCTGTTGTCCTGCTTCTGGTGTCATGAGCAAAGGAGCAGCATTTGAGCAAACAGACTAGACCTGCCAGCACACACACACACACACACACACACATATACATATGTGGCGAGCCAGGACGAGGCACTCAAAGCCTTTAGCCCGGGCACATATTGCTTCATCTCTCTACGTGAGTCTGCCGGCAGAGGCATCAAAACTGTCGACAATATCAACGTCAACGCCATCATCTCCGCTCCAGCCCCAGCACCAGCACCAGCTCCAGCTTCCGAGCTTCCCAGCTCCATATCCAACTGATTCCCAGTTTGCCAGCATCCCATGTTCCCATCTTTCCATCTCCATATCCCTCCACTTGCTCCGTCATTATGGGCTTCGGCTGCCACTTCACAAAAATGCACACAAAATCCTCAACTTTATCTCGTCAATAACTTAAGTGCCAGCCAGGGCTCTCAGTTCCTGTGGCACCCTACAGTTTTATCCTGTTATTTGGTCTCTGTGCTACACACAAAGAAATACTTACAGGACCTGCTTTTGTTCTCCACTTGATGAATAAATAATAATGTGTGTTCGAGTAATGCCACTTTTCATGAAGGCTTCTTCTGAGATACGACTAAAAGTTATTGTTGAAATTGCTCAACAAAGTGAAATGGATAGGAGATAGTAATATAATAAATGCACATATTTTTAAAGTGATTTGACTTAATTTTTTAGAGTTTTTACCTATTTTAAGTGTACCATTTTGCTGGCTGTGGCTTCGATATGCCCATTTCCCTTTTTGCCACATTCGTTTATTGGTAAAAATTTGCCTCAACTTCGTTTGGCACGTACTGCGGTTGCAGTGGCAAAATGCTTGCAAATGATTATTTTATTGACAATTAAATCATAAACATAAACCCAAGCCGCACAAATCTACCGAGTGTGAGTTCGAGTTTGAGGGGTGGAGAGCTTGACATGTTGTAAGGAGTGAAATTTTATTGCCATGAATGCCAGGAGCTGACATTAGTCACAGCCGAGTTGCCCAAGCCCGCAGTGAAAGCGATTCCAGTTTATTGCAGTATTTAAGGCCAGAGATGGAATCGCACTTAAACGCAGAGCATGGGGCAATGTGCCGCTTATTGCCCATCGAGTGCATGTGTGTGTGGCAGTACTACTCCCGAGTGTCCTTGCCACCGATGGGGAAGTGAACTTGTTGAGCGAACAAGACTTTGGGCTGTCAGCAGAGGTTATCAACCGCATTTTCAGCATAATAATCTTCGATCGAGGTGATATTAAAAAGTCAAATCTCCGGCAAATGAAGAAATTGTGTGTGTGTGGCCCCCGTTTAAGGTGTCTGCTAAGTTGGCTTTGAGCTGCTAAGTTGGCTCTGATTGAATTGGCAGCAGAAAGGAAAGCACTTTGCTGCTGCTGCTGCAGTAGCGCACCATATTTAATTTGTGTGCAAATGCTTGGCAAACGGGTTTCTAATAAAATAAAGTGACTCACCGTCTGGCTGGGCACCCTACATACTAGTTAGCTCCTTGCTACGAGAGCTACGAGAACTTCATTAAAATCTCGGGCTGTGGCCCTTTCATTTTGTGCCCGGCTTTCACCGGAAAGCCATTTCATTATGGCAAAAACGGCTGGGCAATTTTAATTTGCAACGCGTTTGGCATTGGCTTTCTCAGCTTTCTCGAGCGGAGGAGCACTTCAAGCAAATTGACATGGACTTGCAGCTGGGCATGGACTTGTAGCTGGACATGGACTTGCACCTGGCTGATGGCATTGTATGCCACTGGTTTCTTTCTTTTTTTCTTCTTTTTTTTGTCTTTTTGGGCCGCAAATAAAATATGAAAACAGACACAACAGACAAAAGCATAGCTTAGTGTAGGTGAAACAGTGCTGCCTCAGCTTCATCATCATCATTATCATCTTGGTAGTTATCACCAGGATTGGCAACAATGAGCAGGCACTGCGGGCTACTTGTAGCTGGTGGTGGTGCTGGCGCTGGGATCGGATTGCCCGGCTTGGGTGTTACCCAGTGTCGTCCTCCGACGACATCCGACATGCTGCCAAAGGAGGTTAAAATATTTTTGCAGCTTTATCTTCAGACATTTGTCGGGCAGAAAAAAAAAAGAAGAGTGGTAGGGTTGTCGTAATGCAGCGCAGGGATTTAACTGACAGTGAGTGCAGCAGGGCAGCACTCAGTCCTGCCCGTTGGGCAAACAGATGGCCTCCTTTCCTTCTCCTTTCCAGCATGCAGCGTGGAGCATGGAGCATGGAGCAGGGATTCCTGGTGTGGCCCATGGGATGTGGCCATTTTACGGCTGCCCTGCAGTTGGCTGGGAACCATTCAGCTGCACTTTGCCGTTGGGTGATGGTGGGTGGTTTCCAGCAGCAGCAAATGCTTCAAATTAATTTCACCGCATGGGGAAATTGCCGGGCATTGTTTGGCACTGGCATCAGGAAGCCGTAAATCAGGATGCCGGCACAAAGAGGCACGGATCCGGATCCGGGCAGTTGGGCGATCTCAAAATGCACGGGGTCTTTTCGTATATATGTGTGTACGGGCCTTTCTCATTTGCCTGCTGTTTGCTCTCAACTGCGCTTATCGGCGTCTAATCTCTTTATGATAAAATGTTTATATTGGCGACAATATCAAAAGCTTCTTGGCCGTGTTGGGTGGTTGGTTGGTTGGTTGGTTGGTTGGTGGTTGTTGCAATAATAAATTCAGAGTGCCACCGCAAACAGTGCGGGAAATGGAGGCCAAAGTTTCCACATTGCCATATGAAAGATAAATTCACGGATAAGAACTTTGGCCGGGCGCTGTGAAAAGCGGATTGTATGTACAAGCTAATTTAAGTTCGACGCCAGCTGTGCGTTTTGCTTGGGCTTCCACATTCACATCCTTATCCTTATCCCAGCTACCAAGTGGATGGCCGTGTCCTGGCCCCAAAGCAAAAGTGCTGGCAAAAGCCAGAGGAGCGCAGCTGTTGTCCAACCGCACCAGGCGAAGCGACTTTATTATTATTATCCTCGGCACAAAGTGGCAATGGGCCGGCTCAAGTTGGCCAGAACCAGGAGCAGTAGCAGGAGCAGGAACAGCAGCAGGAGCAGGAGCAGGATGAAGTAGGGCCGAGTTTTCGCCGGCGACATTTGTCCAGCTGCTTCATTTTATATTCAGGAGATACTTTTTCCATCATTACGATTCGCGAGGCGAGAAATCACAAAAGTGTGTGCCTTGCGCCGCGTTGCAAGGTCCTTGGACTTTTCCATAAATTTCGCTCGCTTCAAAGGGAAATTCTCACTTTAGGACCGAAAAAAAAGGGCATTCGGCCTTCGGCAAAGTGTTGTCTCTTGTTTTAAAACATTCCTTTTTGTTGTTTTTTGGTCCACAGTTTCTCAGTTATTTTTCATTTTTCTTTATGCTCGCAAAGTTGCGACTGGTGGAAAATAAAGATGAAAAAATGGAAAACAAAAACATTAAAAAAAAAACGAACAACACAAAAGGCGAGCGCAAAGTTTTTCGGCCTCGCAGGCTGCTGAAGCTTCTGAAGAACTGGCGAAGTCGGACTTCGACTTTGGTTGACAGATGATAACGCTGGGGTAGGGGTTTATAATACAGATATATATGTATATATACAGATATATGTATATATAGCCAGTGGACAAGGGCGCACGCCTCATCAGCAGCTCATCAACGATGGCGTCTAAAATATCGCAATTTTTCCTTCTTTCCATTTCTTGCCACTTTACCAGCCCATGGCAACTGCTGCGCGTCTGTGCTTAAATGACTTTAAGAATACATAACAAAGTTTTTAAATTATTTCTCAAGTTGAGGCTAAAATGAAATTATAAAGGGATTTTCGCCAGCGGACTGCAGCTGACGTCCTGCCCATTTTAGCTCTTCTCTCAGCTTATTAACATTGGAAACTCATTAATATTGTATTTTCCTCGTATTTTTAGCGCTTCCTCCACCATTTCTTCCTTCATCTGGCCCAACTCTGGCCAAGTGGACTTAACTCGTTCATAAAAGTTTGGCAAATTTCATTGCATTAATTTGGCGCGCAGGTGTCAGCTCGCCGGTGTCAGGATACAAACGCACAAAGTGTCAAATAAATCAAACAGTTTTGTGTCCAGCGCCTGGGTTTCCCAGGGTTTCCAGCGCCATCGGGTTAGGCACGGCATTGAATCCGATGGGCGGGGTCTGCAAGTTTAATGAGTCGTGCCCGGGCATACCCGGAGCTGATGGGTGGAGAGCTAAGGTCCTGGAGCTGGAATCGGTCACACTCCTGGGCTGCGAACAATTGCAACAGATTTGACAAATACGACGCATGTTTTATTTATTTGTCTGCGCTTCGACATGGACTGGGTACCATAAACACTGGGGAAAATCGGGGGTTTGAAATAAGGATTTCTTTTAGTTCCAAATGTTGCAAAAAAAATCTAAAAATATCTGTAATTCTTGTGATAACCTACAAAGCAATTTAAAATATATCCTTGCTGCACCACTTAGTTATATAACTCTTTGATTTCCCCGATTAAAACCTAATTTCTTAAAGTTTAGAAATCAGATATATATATTTTTCTATGTGCCGGATTCCGAGTGCTGTGTTTGGTTTACTAATTTCCTGCTGCAAATATTTACCGAGCGTCCGAGCCGGGTGACAATTGCTGCATTCGAGTGCCGTTGGCGGGAGATCTCCCCATATGGCGGCACTTCATGATATTGACATTAAGTGCAAGGCGTATTGCAACCCCTAAGCCTCCGGGCTCGATTCGCAAACCTCACCCTCATCCTCATTCCCATCCCAATCCTCATCGCTATGCCATTCGTCTTGGGTCTGAGAGCTCAATGTCATCGTGGGCGCTGATGTGACAGGGCTGTGCTGAAATGATATACGCTTCTATTGTGTGTGGAATACCCCATTCTCGCAGTCATTCTCGTTCGGTGGAAATCTGTGGTACCTCAGCACCTAAGCAAACCGCTTGGCAATCGGCGGGCCTAATGAACCATAACGCTTTATCGCCGTTTGTCGTGTCGTCGCGAGGTCCTTGTCTCTCGTCCTTGCCGCCTAAGTGTGCGATTGGGATTTAATTTGATTGCTTCGATGCCCCAGCGAGTGTGTGTGTGTGTGCGAGTGTGTGCGAATGCGGCATTATCCTGTGATTTACTGTGTTATTCGGGCTTACTTTGTTTTACCTCTTATTGCTTATTACGATTTTCCCCACTCGAATCGGGCGTGTCTGGGCCCGGATTTATTGTTACTTTATTTCTTTCCACTTTTTTTTTTTGTTTGTTTTTTGCAACCCTCTGTCATGCATTAACTAGGCGATGACAAAAAACTCCAGCTAAATCCTTTCTGCATTGATTGATAAAGTGCCTTATGCGAGGATTAAGGCGACATTGATTTACTATGCCTACGGCTTACTCGCACTCTTTGTTGCAATCTTCTATTGAAGAGAAGGGTTTCTGCACATTTAAGCTAATTGCACAACAATCTGGTGTGATTCCCCTCCTGCGTGTTTGTCTCATTAAAGTTGTCCAAGGGGGGTCTGTGCACAACTTTTGACCTCAATAGAACAAAAAGTTTTTTGGGGGGGGTGGCACACCTGCAAGAGGTGTTACATTTTATTTAAAAACTTTGCCCGTTTCGCCAGCATAAATATTGTCAGCTCTTTGAGCATTGTTGTGTCGACCCTGGGTCATTGGATTGCGAAACCGAGTTGGTTAGGTCCAGACACAGACTTTGGTCCTTCTCTCTTTGAGTTTCGCCTCTGTTTTGTGGCAGTGTCAATTAACGCCTAAGTTGTAAACAAATTTCGCCCAGTGGCCCGCTGCACTCATAAATTGCAGTTAGAAGATGGCAGTGAAAGTTTTGCCCGAGTGGAGCCCACTGAAGCCCACTGGAGCATGCCATTCAGTTCAGTTCAGGCCGGAGTCCTTGGTCCGTAGTCCTTAGTCCTTGTTCCGCAGGAAGAAACTTGGCAAGTGTTAGCCAAAGTATGCTTTAGCTAAATGCTCTTAGGTGGCAGTTGCTGTTTACTTGCGACTTGGCGTTGGCGCTGATTAATTAGCAAGAGGTCCTCGACAAATTTCAAGTTTGCACTGCAAATTGAGCGGGATTTTGTGCCAGCTAGCTTGGATCGCTCGTAGCACGTGGCGCTTATCATATTTTTCTTGTTTGCCGTGGTGGCCCAATCAGTAGCCCCTAAGCCAAAGCAAATCCACTCGCCACTTACAACTTGCCACTTGCCACTTGATCCCTCGACCAGCTATCGCTATCTCATTTATACTCTGGGCTGCAGCTTGCCACAGAAATGACCAATTAACTAAGGATGCTCTGCCTTATCCCCAGCTCAAGCAAATGGGTTTCAAGAACCCTAGCTAGCCCCCCTTCCACTTTCCACTCACTTTATCCTGCAAAATGGCCAGGAGTCACAAAACTTTGACACTGGCTGCGAGAATTTTAAATCAAATCGGAAGAGAGATTATATTGCAAATAATACTTATGAACTTATTATCTTGTTTGTGTTTTCTGCCACGCCCAGCAGCAGCAGCAGCAATTTTGACCCCTGAACTCAAGCTCAACATCTTTATAGATATACACAGATATACCCGCTTGGCATGCAGAACACGATTCAGCTATCCGTGCTCGCTGCGAGCTGGGATAGAAATTTAAGCCATAACTTGCCCAAGCGCCGAGTTTGGCTTCGATATTGGTCTTGGATTTTGATTTTGTTGCTGCGGATAGCCAGCCATTCAGCCAGCCATTGTGCCAACTTGAATGTTTATACTGTGTGGCACAAAACTCCGTAAATAAATTCCAACAAAATTGTATAACAATACACCAAACGGGCCTCCAGGGCAAATACGAGCTTGTGGTACAAAAACACTCGCCAGACGAGACCATGTTCGCATATGGGCTGGTGGAGTTCTGCCCCTTTGAACCAATAGTATTTGCAAGTTGACGTGGCCATAACAACGAAATCCGGCGAAAGGGTAAGCCTGTCTGACATTTGGCAGATGGACAAACATTTCAGCAGCATTCAGCTTTAAGTTTGCGAGCGGGTCGTGGTCTCGACCCAATCTTGGGCAGAAATTATCAAAGAGCCGCTGGTAATTGTGAGTGGAGGATAGAGTTCCTGAAACAGCCGTTTCTCGCTCGCTGTCTACTTAATCCAATAAGGCAAGAACAGTTTTCTTAAGTAATTTGTTGCCCCTGCAGGACGAAAGAAGGCCCCCCTCCCCCCCTTACACAACCAAAACGCTTTGTTGGGCCGTTTAGTCTGGCAAATAGCAAACAATTTTACTCAACTGCCCGCTTGGTCGGCCGGGGAGTTATCCACTTTTGCAGCTCGGGAACTCTTGGCATTGTTGCTTCAAGTATTTTTGCAGCCTTTGTTTGTACGGACGGCTGGCGGTTGCCATTGTTGGATGTTGGATTCGATGGGGCGGGGGTCCTGGGGATCCTGGTGGTCCTGGGAGTCCTGTTCTATCGAGCGGTTCTATCGAAACCGCATCGCTCTGCTGCATCGAGTTCGCCTTAAAGCGAATCAAGCAAATGTCGGTTTTAATATAAAATGTTAATTGGAAAATTTGAAGCAGCAAACTTTTTCCAACTCTCATTAAGAAATTATTCAATTTTTCCGAGCTTACTCCAGCTTTTTCGCGGCATGGCAAGGGGGTGGTGGTTGGAAAATTCACATAAAAGTGAAGTGCAAGAGGAAAGACAACAAATTGTTTTCAGTTATCGAAGGACTACCCCGACTCGACTCGCCTCGGCTCAACTCGACTTTTATTATTGCCTTTTTATTGCGTATTAATTTTGCGTGCTTAATTTGCCAGTTCGACGAGGTCGCCACGGGGCTAGGGCGTTGGCGGGGGCGTGGCTGAGGCGTAGGCGTGCTGCCACGCCCCCAATTCCTGTGTTGTTCCTCGCGCGGTTTTCCTGGCCCGCCAAGGGCTTGGCTTGTAATTGGCGTTGTTGCCCAGCCTCCTCCACTGGCGGCTGCTCATTTTAATGGCAAGAAATTGAATTTTAATTAGTAACGAGGAATCTGTTACGCATCAGTTTGTATTTAATTTAATTTCTTAATTAAAATGCGTAAGCATGTCGGCATAAAAACCAATGGCAGCCGTCCTGTCCCCTTCTGGCATTGAGAAAAGTGTGCAAAATATTTCCATTTTAATGTTGAGCCGAGACACAAGTGTTATGTTTTTTCTTATAATATCCTTGACTTGCCTGTCAAGCTGCCTAATTGTTGGCTTTCAATTGGTTCGGGGCGAGGGGCCTGAAAATACATTAAATATTTAGGCGAACAAGGCCAAAACTTGTTAAATTTTTAATGGAATTTAGCCTAGAACGAAGCACGAAAGGTGCCGCCATATTTATAGAAACACCCTATTTTCAGTTGCTTAGCCAAAGACCAAGGACCAAGGACCAAGTGCCCAGGAACAAGGACCAAAAACGAGCTGTCTTGTGCCGACAGCGTTTTGGTCTTAAAGCTTATTTTTGCTGCCTGCTCTTCAGCGACTTGCAGTGATTTTGTGCGCCAAGGCATCCACTTATTTTTTCGAAAAAAAAAGGACGACGATGTCCTGGCATACTCGCCAAGTCAGCTAGTCAGCGGAAAAAATTTTTGTGCCAGCCACATACATAATACACGTTGCTTGGTGTCTGGGACAGCTGGGCTTCCTTTTGCTGCGGTCCACATAAAATGCATAAATTATACAGCGTTTATGCTGCTGGGCTGCTCCTGCGGCATTTTGGTCCTGATCCTGTTCCCCGAGTCTCCTTAGCCCAAAAACGCAAGGGCAGGGACATTCGTGTGACAGGTGAATTGTGCATTCCTTCAGCACAACCAAATTGCAGAGGGCACCCCAAAAGCAAAAGCAAAACCAAAAGCAAGAGCAAACAGCTTAGAGCCAGTTCCACGCACAACATACAAATTAGGGTTAATTAACTTTGCTTTCTAGACACAGGCGCATCTTGAAGTGGGTTCCTGTGATTCAGGCAGTCTGTGAGTTCGTGGAAATCAGGGAAATCAGGGGAATTTGGGATTTTAGGTACCTGGAAAGCTGGAGAACTGGGAACCTGGGCCGCCCAAAAGCGAAAATCAGGTTATATATACCAGTGAGCACTTGCGGTTCGGTTTTTGCCCCGTTGCCTACGATTTTTGGCTCTGCAGTTAGTTTGCCGCTGGTGCTGTTCCAGCTGCAATGTGTTGCAGTTTTGTGACGCCAACTTTGTTTGCCAAACTTTTTATTGGCACATATCCTCGCTCTACCGCTTGGGCTCACTCTGCCGCCGTCGCCGTGTTCTGTGGCAACGAACTGGGCTAAAATTAAAATGTGCATTGTTTACGCTCTGGCTGACTCCCCAGCACCCCCGCCCCTCACTCCATTCAGTTTTTGGTAACTGGTAACGGGTAACTGGTAACAGCATTTGCATTTTCCCGCACGACGAGCGTCGCTGTTTGCTTGTATTTTTAAAGCCGCACACTTGACGCGCTCGACACCAGCGAAATAATGTGCCGAATTAAGCACTTTCTGAAAGCAAAATACTGCGCCACAAAATTGCTTACAATTTCCACATGTCCTAACTTAAGAATAATTTACTTTAATATCAAACGTATTAACTCATAAATAGTTTATTTATTGTACAAGCGGGTTTGCCGAATTTATATCACATAAAAGAAATGAACGTATTGAGCTCGCAGATGTAAAAACTTTGTGCACATTTTTTTTTTCAGACATCTGGGGATAATTTTAAAATTCTACAGATTCCAATGGCCTTCAAATTAAATATTTAGCAGAAAAGATATTAATTCACTTTTCCCAGCACACATCGCATACATTAAATCGTTTATAAAAAGTGTAAAGCTCTATAGAATCATATTACCGGTTAGGCAAATGGTTTTTTCATGGCACATAAATATTATGCGTTGCTACAAATTACTATTTAAACGTTTTAAACTGATGGGATTATTGGCATTTTTTCCCTGTGCACTCCACCAAGTGGATGATACGCACAAAACACACTGTCAATGCTTCCTATATATATAGTATGTTTCAAATATATAGATATATATATCTCATCGCTGACAGTGAACAATTTGTGCCAGCATTAGTCGCGTGCCCCGATAGCGAATTATACTCTTGAGCGTCATTTAACAGAGAAGACGATAAATTAAATTACCCGGCCACCAGCAACGACAGCCAACAAATTTGGACTTTCCTTCTGCGGCGAGGCCTCGGTGCTTAACCGCTTTTCGTCCTTAAATCCTCACCCCCTCCCTCACTCCACCCAACTACCCAATCCGCTCGAAGTTTGGGGCCAAAGTCATAAGTAAGATCTACACACTTGATAAGAGCTGGAACTCAACATCCGAGACGAGCGTTTCTGAAACACTAACTCACACAAATAGACACGTACAACGGGGCAGCCTTTCTTTCACATTCCTCTCCTTTCCTTTCGCTTCCTTTCATTTGCTCCACTCACACACTCACACACTCCCCCACTCACCCACACACACAGACATGCACACACGTAACATGGACACACATCCGGCAGCATTTCCGCTTTATTTTTGGCACTGACTGCCAACGTATTCCAATTCATTTGTTTTCCCTCCTCCGCCTTTTAACTGCCCGCCCCAAAACCCAAAACAGCGTATCCTATTCGCAGGCACTTGGCATTTAAAGGACCTGCATGGCTTGGCCTGGCCTGGCATAAAAAATTTATAACTTCGATTATTTCCTCTTGCACTAAATACTAATAAATTAAATTGTTTTTTATTTCTCAATAAATTTTTATTATTTTGCTACTTGTATACTTCATTTCATGGGATCGAATGGAATGGAAGGTGTCGATTTAATGGCCCAGACGCGTTTGATTCGACCCAGAACCGCCTTCGAGCCGCCCATTTTGCTGGCTCTCTGGCACTCGCACTCGTTTCGCCGCTCGTTTCAGGGATTTAAGGTCAATTTTTGATTTCCGCTCTCAAATTGCTCAACGCACACGCATCCGCATCCTATTTGCACACACACTCACAAGGCTGGGGTGTAAATGTGTGTATCTGTATCTGTATCTGGATCTGAATCCGAATCGGGCTGTGAATATCTGAAAGTCGAGAATGTGGAATGTGACTGCGAGTGTGTGTGTGAGTAAGTGAGTGTGAGTGTATGGGTGGGTGGCTGTTCCGAGCGGTGAAACTTTGATTTGTTTTTCGTGCTTCATTTGATTCGAGTTGAACTGCTCGTAGTTTTTCGGACGAGGGCCGTTTAATGAGTTGACGCTTTGAATATGAAAAGTTGCCGGGACCTCTTTCCACTTTGGCCTTAAGCATTTTGGGAATTTATTGCGCCGGTTTTAGTGTGATTGCTAATTTGTAATTTACGCAGTCAGGCCACATCCGTTTGCTTTTACTACTGCCAAAAAACATTCGCAGTTACTCCTGACGGTCAGGAATTTCATGGGGCAAGAGTTTTTGGGCCTCTCACTGCGAATGGCCGTAAGTGATTCATTTGACGCGCCACTATAGAAGCTCGAAGCTACTCGAAGCTCCTGGGCTTGTTGCACGTAGGTCATCAGCAAATAATAAACATAAACAGTTTATTGTCGGCGCTCTGGCCAATAAAACCCGGGAATGGACCTCATAAAATTACGCACTGAGGCTCAAGTGCAGGGCATTAAATCAGCACCCCGGTTTTGCTGGCTAAGCTCTGGACACTTGTCTTGTCTGACCTGGAACTCTGACCTCCTGCACCTCCTGCTCCTTTGTTTTTGGCATTTGTAGGTACTTTACTAGGAATGGCCGATCAATTGGTCTGCTTCCTTGGCAGCTGGCGAACTAGCCAATAAGCTCAAACACGCGCCGAAGTAGCTGGCATTCATTTTTCATTTCGATTTGCATAAGTCGGGAATGGTTTTGCCATTAAGTTTTAAGTCCCCCATGCTCCTAGCGTTTTTTGTTTTTTTTGTTTCTCCTTATAAATTTTGCAAAACGTTCGCTACAAAATTTCACGCTGTTTACACAGTGAAGTATGCATAAAAGTGACGCTTATGAACAAGTTGACAGCGTGGGGCTGTTTCGCTCCCCAGAGTTGGTTTTAAAAGTCGTAAACATGCACAACTAACAGATTTATTTATATGCGGCATAAAAATGCACGAAGCCAGCAAACAGCAAAATGCGTCAGCAGCAGCAAAATCGGGTCGGAAAAAAAAAGAAGAAAAATCAGCAACAGCAACAGCAGTTGAAACACAAAGGCTTCCATTTTTCCCAACAGCGAAAGCCAGTGAAACGAAGCGAAACGAAACGAAACACTCGCGTATAATAAAATTGGCTGTGAAAGTGTTTCAGGCAACAGGGATAAAAACGTAATCCGCGCCGAGTAAAAGCCAAATGACTAACAGAAATGGGAAAAAGCGAAGCGTGCTGGATGGGAGGTGCTATATGTGCCCCCAAGTCTCCCGGGAGGAGGCACAGCTCCTCCAGCTCCAACTCCGACGGTGACTCCTTCTCGTTTTTCATGAGTTTTCCCATCGTTCTTTTCCCCGTTGTCATTGACAGTCTGTGAGTGGGCTACAAAAATCTTAAACTGACTTAAAAAGCATAAAATACCAGCCAGCCAGCGAACAACGAACAGCGAACAGCCAGTAGACGAACGACATCTTGGCGGGCATGTCAAACGGCTTGGCAGAATTTAAAGCTCGGTCTCCGCCACCAAACCAAACCAAGCCACCCACCCACCAAAAGACCAACCCACCATGTGCCCAACCACCCTTCCATACGGCACCACCCTTGTTGGCGCTGTTAACTTAATGGTGACAAGTGTCAAAACAGGCAACTGCGAACACTCCAGACCCCGCGGGGCAGAAGGAACCCTACAATGTACTTCGATTGCCTCTCGCCTTTTCGCCACATTGGTTAAATCGCCCTAAATCGCACATTTCAATCTTTTTAACGAACCTTATCGATATGCGCCGGGAATAGGCCACCGCCACGCAATATGCTAATGAGATAATTTTTGGGTTCCTCAGTTCTCCGAAGGGAAAGCAGCTGGCACGAATGGCGAAATCCCTGGCAAAACCGAGTTTCTGGCTAATGGATTTTTGCATGCCCAATAAGGGCGTTTCGGAAAAGCAAAAAAAATAAAACAAGTAACTGAAAATTCAATGCATAGATCATCTGGATGGCATAAACTATGGAATATCATGAAAACGCGTTATACTCGTATGTTGTGCCTGTAAACACGCACATATGGCGGCGCCGGTAGTTCGATGTCCTGTGTCCCGAACCAAACTGAACGGAACGCAACTAACAATTTTTACTGCTGCAAATTTACGACACAAGGCAAACAATTCGCCAAATGAAATTCCTGCGGAAAAGCATATGACAAAAAAAAAAAACAAACGCACAAAAAAATGTAGCAAAAATAAGAAAACATACATATATTCGTATGCGGATATAGAATGGGCGATCCCTAAGAATGGTGGGCGGGTGCAGATGTTATTGTAATTTATGCATACACACTTTTGTTCTATAAATTCCATTACGCTTTTTTCCCACCCATATTTATTTTATAAATTGCGGCGAAATGTGCAAAATGATTTGAAGCCGTAAAATGTCCGGCCGGCCTGAAAGGTCCATAAAAATATATCACACAAAATATATATACGGGTATAATATAATATTTGTGTTGCATTTTGCTGAGTTTGAGAATGGGGGGGGTGAAAAATGAGAAAAGCTCAATTGCTTTTTCAACCCTAGCCTGGATCGCTGGCAAATTGATTGAACAGGGAATAATGCAAGTGAAACGTGAAATGGTCGCTTTATTGCATTAGCAGCAGTTCGCCTGGACATTCGATGGCAGCGAGTGCTCGTCATCTTTGCCATCATCTTTAGAGTCATTAACATTGCCAGTCATCCATGGCCAGCGTGCATTACTCCTCGGTCCCTAAAGCCCCCCCAGTCCTTTAGCCACCGAGCCTGGATCCTTCATACGTATATCCTTCGACATCTGCGGTAAGTGGCACACTACCTTCCCCTCCCCCGCTCAAACTCCACTTTTGTGGCCAACTAATGAGACTTTGCTGTTCGAGCGCGTGCAGACAGGAAACGGTCCTTTGTAATTGCCATATGTGGTAATGGTCGTAATTGGTTTTCCTTTTAGAGATTTAGTGACTTTTGTATTGGCCATCGTACGTCGCACACACATACATCCGCATAGCAAGAAACTCTGGCTGAGTTTCATTAAATCTTGGCGAGTCTTAAATGTCGCTCGGTGACAAACAGGGAATTCGTTTTAGCCATTAGCCAGCGGGCTAACAAGTTAACAAGCGCCAAAGTCGCCAAGTCTAACACGTGACTTCGTGTCATTTTGCTGAAATTTGGCGACTGAGCTGAAGGAAAAGGTCGCTGCCAGAAGCATTCTGCAGCTCCACGTCTGTCGATATTTATATGGCCGAAAGTGTCGTGCGCTATTTTGCCCCCGACTCGGTAATTAGATGAATTATGAAAGTTTGGTGTGTGGGAAGCAGGGTCGCCATATGGGAATGCGTGGGGGAATGCGGCATTCTCTTTTCTGTGTCAAGGTTTCACAAGTACAAGCATCCCGACACACGAACACACGGACACGCACACACACGCACCCGCATTCCATTGTGCTGACGGAAACGGAAGCATTTGCATTCAACTTCACAGAGCGCCCAAAAGTATGCCATGCAAACGTGGCTCTGGCTTCCTTGGAACGCTTTTGCCTTCCCTCTCTTTCTCTCGCTCTCTCGCTGTCTCCTTTTTTCGTCCTTTCTCCCTTGGCTTGTTGTGTTTTTAGGCTTTGTGCGGTGAGCAGGACTCTTAAAGGCATGTCCTTGCCGTGCCCTGCAATTCACAATTCACAATTTAATTTTTAATTGAATTTTATTTTCTTTTATTGCCTAGAACGTAATTGTTTCTTGACAGTGTCCTCGACTGCTCAGTGCGATTAAATTAATTGCCAAACTTGGGGTAGAAAACAAAAATTAATGCATGAAATATGCTACTTCAACAAATTTGTCGGAAGCCCCCAACAAGAGCACCAAGAAATTGAATTATAAGAGCACTCCAACAAGCATTGTGTATATATATGTATATATATATTTTAAGAAATGCAGAAGGAATTTCGGAGACGTCTACAAGCATTTTTGACTTTATTCCGTACAATTTGTACAACCAACTGCTTCGAGTGCCTGTTTTTGGGCTATGTCCTTGCCTTCTTGCCATCTAGCCATCGTCATCATGACGATCATTGTACTCTGTTAGGCGAAATCTAATAAAATTCAATAGAATTAATTTAATTTCAAGTCTTTGCCTGTGCGAAATTCAAGTGCAGAGGTCAGAGGCAAAGCTGCCTGCGTGCATAAGTATCTATGTCTGCTCGACTTATAAATACAAAGAACAAAAAAAAAAAAAACAAGAAAATAGGAGGCAAGTAAAATAGCAGCAGAAGGATATGCCGATGTGAAAAACAATACAAAGCGGCGGCTTGAGAGTAATTTGCTGCGGAGCTGGTGGAAAAAGGAACCTGTAGGCGCTTGCCATTCCCATAGACCAAAGTGGGCAAAGGCGGTTAACACACACACACACTCAGGCACACACACACACACAGAGGCAGACACACACATGCTTAGCAATCGCCATTGTCTGGTGAGTATACGGTTTGGCTTGGGGTTTTTGTGTCTGAGCCGGCAAAAAGCGTAAAAGCAAATTGAAAATTTAACCTCAGGTTAAAAGCGCTAGCGACAGTTGAGTTTAACGGCATTAAGGCCGTGCTAAGCTGTCGGTAAAACACACAGAAACACACAAAGCCACACACACACATCCACACACACGGCCCAGACAACGCCCCCGGGATTTTAAGCCGAAAACCGCCCACAATTGTCTCCGAGTCGAATGTGTTTTTGCAATTGTTGTTCGGCTTTTTGCTTAGGCGACAGCAACTGCCTTAATGCCAAAATCGTGTAGTTCATTACGCAGATACGCCGCCAACGCCAACGCAGTCAGCCACATGCAGCAAAATACGCTATAAATTTCAAGAGCCATCAAGATGATTACTTCCTGCCAGCGAACATAAAAAATAAGTTGAAGCTCGCAAAATAAACAACTAACTATGGCACTAAAACTTGCTCATATCCTGAGCACATCCGCTTATGCCGAGCAACGCATACGAGAGAACGCATACGATGGGCCTGCGAAACAGGATTCATCTGGTTGTGAGGCTTCCTTCAGCTGGAATTATCACATAAATCACTGGCAACAACATCAACAGTAGTAGCAGAAACAGCAACAGAATCAGAAACAGCACCAGAAACAGCACCAGAAACAGAAACACCAGCAAAACTCGAGGCGAGAAACAATGAGCAGCTCGGCTGGTAGGAATAGCAATAGCAATAGCAATAGCAAGGCCAACTTACAAAAGAACAACATTAAAAGTTTCGCAATCGCGTAATGAGAATCTGCTTTAAAACTTGCGACAGCCAAGCTACAACACGTAAATTGCCAAGTATCTGAGAGTTGAAACTTAATTGACGCAAAAATGTACACAAACTCTCACGCACGTCTTCCCTCGCAATTAAGCCAAGGTGGAGTTGCTGAATGTTGCTGAAATACTGGGCCCAAAGTAAAATGGAGTCAGGTGAAATGGCTGGCTGCCCAGAATTCTGCCCAGAATTCTGCCCAGAATGCTGCTGCCTTTTTCAGTAAATAATGCACGTAGTCTGCCGTTGCAGGTGCAAGCACCTTTATCTGCCGGATAAACTTTTATTTACTGTGAAATTCAATTTAGTTTTTTATTTCGGTTGCTCAGCTCCACCGCTTGTTGATTATTGCCGGAGCAGAACTCCGTCTGCCAAGGCGCTGGGATAATTAAATGCAAAATATATCTGATATTTATTTCGAGGCTTATGCAAATGTGGTGCTGAGCCGCAAGATAGTAAAACTTTGCAGGCATCTCAGGCATCCCAGGCGCTCATTACAATATTTGCATATACTTATTTTGGGTTGGAAAGAGGTTTGCAAGTCAGTTGATAAACCATACAGCTCACGCAAGTTTTGTTGCTTGCAAAACTAAGGAACTGTGGCAAGTGGAATGTGGAAAGTCGAGAGAGTATCAATATCAATATCAATAAAAATCACACTTTGCAACTTGAGCGATAAATTCAAACTGCCATTTCGATACTTTAATCCCAGGGACATAATGTCAGCCCTGATGACGACGTGATTTCATGCAAAGCATGTAGCCAGGAGAGCCATGAGTCCAACAAGCGACGGCCAGAGACCAGAGACCAGGAACCAGGAACCGGAGACCCGTCATGAAACCCAAGGACTGTAAACAATTGCCCGGGTCGTCTAAACAACGCCCCGATGGGAAAAGCGAATGAGGCTGGGGTCATGGCTCAGCGCAAAAAAAAAAAAAGAAAAGGGAAAACTGCAAAGGAAACTGCTGGAAAATAAAAACTGCTGCGGCACTCTGGTTGCTAGGCCGAGAAAAAGCGGGGCACAAAAAATGTGGCCCAATAAAATCAAACAACAGACGTGATGCCATGATGCCATAGTCGATGTGGATGGCCGATGTTCCATGTTCGATCCTATCCCGATGCAAAAGTGCGAGAGAATCAATTGTGTGTTGACATTTTTATCAGCACACTTGGAGCGGTGCGTGCATAGGCAGTTCGCAAGCCCAAATATTCCGGCACCAGGAGGAGCAGGAAGCCAAAATCAGTGCCAGCCATGAGTTGGCCATGACAATGTTGACCCTTTTTTTTTGCGCTACATCAAACGTGCCCGGCTTGGGGCTGATAGCTTCGTTAGATGTAAGGTGCGACCCGGTCGAATTATACATGTAAACACACGAAGAAAGTCAAAGTGTGTGCACGGCAACAAAAGACTAGGCAAAAATCTGAACAAAGAAATCAAAATGGCAACGCAAGGAGTAAAGTTGTGTGATATAATCTATACTAAAGAAACAACTGCCAAACCTATATTGTTAAGTATAAAATAGTATAAGAAGTTAACGCACTTATACACTCGCCTAGTGCCACCCATTTCTCGCAGTGTGCGTCTGCGACACAGCGGCAGTTGTAAGTTGTTTATGGCAGTGGCTTGCGCTGCCTTTATGCTAATGCCGTGTGCGTCCCACGTGGCGTATGCGTGTTCTGCCTTTCAAGTTTGATTGGGTTCTGTGGTGGCGGAAACTGAATCTGGCAAAGACGCTGATGCCGATGCCGATGCCGCTGTTGATGCCCGAATCCGATCCCAATGCCAATACTCTTGATGATGAAAGTCCTGCCAAGGCAACCGTTTAATTGTGCATCATAAGCCGCTTACTTAATTATGGTATTCGGCTGTTGGCGTAATTAAAGGCGAAGTAGTTGGATTGCCGTTTGCCGTTTGGGTCTAGCCGAATGGAATGGAATGAATAAAATTATCGTGCGAGCACAAAGCCGTTTGCCGTAACTGCTCGGAGAACCATAATGAGATGTCTGTCTGTGTCTTCTCGAGTGTGTGTGTGTGTGCGTGTGTGTGTGTGTGTGGGCTTTCGTCCTGACAACCGCTGTGCTTGTTGGGGTATTAGTGTCAAAGGCAACCATTGACAGGTCGAGCTCATCAAGGAGTCGAAGGAAGCTGGCTGATTGCTGGCGATGCCGCCGATTGTTGCCACCGCCTGTGGTTGCCGCAAACTTAACGGCAAACAATTATACACACACAAGCTGGAGGCTCTCACTCACACACACACACAGTCGAACAGTGGGAAAACAGCCGCAGGTCCTTGCCATCTCCGTTTGCATGCAAACACATACGTATACACACATACACAAACAGGGCAACACACCGCGCGTTGTTGTCCTTGTAACACTTAAAATTTAGCACCAAGGCTGTTTGTTTGCTTATCTCACTTGGCATCTGATTCCCCATCCGACCCGCTGCCTCAACCCGCTCATCTCATTTGCGTCTGTGTTTGCCAGCCACTCTCTCCAGCTTTAAGTATCGCTTGCCAGCTATTACGACATTGGTGCGTAATTAATTTTACCCCAACACCCATTTACCCATCACCCATCAAGTCACCACCCATCGCCCATCGTTTTTCATTCCCCATTTAGCCACATAATATACATGGCGCACTCTATGCACTTGCCTTTGTCCGAGTGACATTACAAGGTTAATTTCAGCTTAATGTCACCAGGCGACTAAGTTATGTGGCCACTTAAATTCCCAGCGGCAGCAATTCCCAGCTTTAACCCACTCCACCACTCCTTGCACTTGGCCCTGTCGCATTTTTCAAACATTTCTGCTTTGTCTGCTCTATGTGGCTCTAGTTCAGGCCTTTGTTGAAGAATTTAAATGGTTGGCCTGTCCGTAAAAAATGCACCATGTCCTGGCACTCGCACACATGCACTCTGCTAGTTATCGTCCTTTGTGTCACAGTTGACGCATACACGCCGAGAAAAGTGGTTGTACTTTAATGGTTTATAATCTAAACTACACACTAGTTAATCCATTGCATTACATAGATTTCATTTAAAATGCTGTTCTGATTTCTAGAACTTATAAGCCCATAAAGTAAGGAATTTAAGATGATTAACATTCCGATTTTTCCGAGTGCATGGATGTGTGAAAAAGGACCCGCATTCGGAGCTTATTGAGCTTGTGTTGGCCTAGTTCAAGAGCAGGAGCTTTAAGAGCCATCTCGGGCGATTTCCATATAGTTATGCAATCAGTCACACAGACGGTAAACTGCAATTGATATTGGCCAGCAGCAGCTGTCGAAGGATATGAGCGCAATACTTGTACACAGAGGTCACCTTACACACACTAACGCACATTCGCACATTCTCACATACCCATATACACATATACACATGCACATACACATACACGTACACATACACATATAGATTTTCGTCCACAATTCCGCTGGACTAATCCGATTTGTTTCTCTTTGTGCGTTGTATTCATCTTTGTTGCTGTGTTGTGGTGGTCGCCATTGCTGTTGCTCCTGCTTTTTCACACTTTATGCATTCTATTTTCCACAAACACACGTGCATTGGCCAACAAAAACGAAACAATGCGGCTAGTGTAGCAACAACAACGGGGCGAATGAAACAAAAAGCCAGTTAGCGAGTCAACAGGAAGGACGATCGGACATCCAGGACACACAGTCAGGAATCGCATTATATACGGCATATATACGATTTACCCGTTTCGCACACCGCGCGAACCGCGCTGATGAAAAGCCTGAAAAACTCCGTGAAAACCTGGAAAAAGCTGGCAAAACCTGGGAAAAACCTGGAAAAACCTCCTAATTAAGTTGACTCTGCCCCGGTAGCTTTCCACCAACGTTTTTTTTTCCACATCTTTTTCGCCAGCAAAAGCGAACCGAAAATTAGGCCACGACCCCCGAACGTAGTTCGTGCAACACCAGTTCGCCTTTGCCACCATTTTCTTGCCTTTTGCACCTGCACACTTGCACACTTGCACCCCAGCCATCGACTAGAGAGAGTAATACATTTTTCTTTTTGTTTTTTGTGCCGACTGGCAGGTTGGTGAAATTTGCATACACGCATTTTTCAAGCGTTGCAGAATTTTCCGGTCTCACAGCAGCAGCAAATCGTTAGCTACATGTCCGGTAAATTCCCACTTTTTACCCCAAGCGATTTTGAAGGCAATTTATTTAGCATTCTGGCCTAGACCTCGGCAAACAAAGGGGCATTAAGAATGCACCCGAATGCAAGTTTAAAGCTTTTACTCTGGCACACTCTTTTTGCTTTAGCTGAATTCTTCTGCTGTGTGGCACATAGCGCGAGAAAACTTTCTCCGCTGCACGTGCAACATGTCACAAGCATATATATTCGCATCGCACTCCAGTGAATTAAACGAGGGACTCGATGTGGATTGCTTGTGCACAGAAGTTAAACAAGCCACGGCTGTGCGAATTGTGCGAATTTCATTTGACGCCACGAGGAAAATTACAAAAATTTCATTTGACACGCAGAAATATTTAATATGCACAAGTAGGGAGCAGGGAGTAGAGAGTAGAGCGGCAAAGGAGCAGCAGCCGGCAGTGTCCTTGTCTGAAAGTCATGATATATTCAAATTCATTTCGTTGCGCATTAAACGGCTAACAAATAGCATGAATTTGCAGCATTTTTCGGCGACATCCCACTGTTCGCACTTCCGGAGTGCCAGAGTGCCGTAGTGGCAAAAGTGGCAGAGTCCTGGTCCCTGCATAAATTATCGGACCGAGTCAAGCTGATTTTTATCATTTTGTTTACCGAATTCAATTTCGTTTTTATCGCATGCAATTTACATGCTGCCTGCTGTCCATTTTGACGTCATGATTGATGTCCTATGCCGGCGACAGTCAATTATCGTCAATCACTGGGCTACGAAACAGCCCAGAGCAGTCCAAAGGTGCCACACGTACACAAAGAAACGTAGAAAAAAGTCTGAGCAGCTAGGAGGAAGCAGCATTTCACTTCCGTACTTCGCTTTACACATGCTGCATTACTCATACGCACCGTTGGCAGACAGGAATTCGGTAATAACTTTGATTACTCAATCTGCCCGCCAGGCGAAAGCACACTTTAATACTTTTGAAGGTGGCACTCCTTGGCTGGGTTATCGTGAAATTGAAATCATTGCCGTCATTTGGAAACCATTACGTATGATATATGCGCTAATCTGATATGCAGGCACACACACACCCACACCCATATACACATACACAGCATGGGTGAATAAAAATGTCACCGAGAGCGGCAACAACAATCAAAAAATACAATTTATACACAAGGACCTGGGCGCACAAAGGGTCCCACGAAATGGCGCCGCTGGCGAAAGGCAAACTAAACTCGTTGTCCTTGCTCCAAAGGATACGACCAAATGTGTATGTGTGTGCGCGTATGTGTCTGCGTGTGTGTTTGTCGCGCTGTGTTGCATGCAACATATTCGCTAAGTAGCTGGCGGATGGCGAAGGTGGCTGCTTTGCGGCGCGTGATCCTGCGAAAAGGTTGCCCGGGCAATTGAGTGTGAAAATTTTGTAGGCATAAGCGGAGCGCCAGGAGGTTGACTAATGCACGAGCAGGCACTCAACTGGCGTGTCGAAGTCCTTGCCTTCCCTGCTCCCTGCACCTTTCCTGTTATCCCTTTGGCATCCCGAAAGTTGCCTCTGACAGCGCTTATGAGGCAGGTCAAGGGACACGGCAGCAGCAGGAGCAGCCAGGAGCAGCCAGGTGACGAAGCCGTCGACAAGTCAATAAATATGCTTTCAGATATTCATGGGCGACATGTGCTCGAAACCGAAACCAAAGCCGAATCAAATTCGTAACCAGAACCAAAAAGTGAGAGGAACTTCTGGGCCGTAATCACGTGGCGACGTCACTGGCACACTCGCACACACTCGCATGTTGTTACGTCGAATGCAGAGGGTCCTGCCAGACGTCACAGAGCATTGACATTGATTTGTTTTTCGGCGACCGGTTTTCGCTGTGCCTGTGCTGCGTCTCTCACTTATTTTTCGGGGCATTGTAATACGCTTTTGATTTGCCCAGAAATTCCATTTTTCACAATTTAATGCGCATTTCGCTACGTGTTGTCGTCACTGGGGCCATCTGGAACGTGCCCGGAGCCCGGAAAGGATCTAACCCCTGGCATTCCAACGCCCATCCTTCCACCTACCCCGCAGGACATCTATCATAGCCCGAGCATTTGTCACGTGAGGGACAACGTGATTTCATTTTCCTGTCGCCATAAAGGTGACACATTGCATTCGTCCTGCTCCATTTGTTGCGTATTAGTCTAAGTACGAGTCTCTGTCTATCTGTGTGTCTGTGTATTTGTGTATTTGTGTATCTGTGTGTCTGTGTATCTGTGTATCTGTGTGGCTGTGTATCTGTGTATCTGTGTGTCTGTCTATCTGTGTATCTGTGAATCTGTGTATTTGTGTATCTGTGTATCGTGTATCTCTTTTCACGTTCCCTTTAAATGTTACGCTTGTATCTGGACTTAATAAATACTGAATGCCCTAGCACACACAAGACAAAGCAAAAAAAAAAGGGAAGCTCACGAGCAATTTATACAGCGGTCGAGAAGCGTTCCATTGATTTTGGTGGGCGCAGGCGCAGGATAACATGTTGTTAAACCACAGGAACGCGAGCAAACAAATTACCCACAGCAGTTTGGCCAAAAATTGTTCAACATAACTTCAGATTTTATGGCCCACATGTGTGCGAAAATGGAATGGTGGTGCTGGTGCTGGTGGTGGTGGTGGTGGTGCATAGAAAGTGGCGGGGCTTGTGGGTATTCATTGTGGGTTTCGGCGGCGGAGTTTACTATCAGTTTGCCGCTTGGCCAGTGTGGCTGCGAAATTAGTGCTCCACTGCCTCGCTGTGCTGGCCTCTTATTTTCTTTTCTTTTCCTTTCAGCTCTATTCCATTCTACTAACCTGGCCAACAAGCATTTGGGCCCCCCCCCTCTCAACCCCCTCCCTTATCGCCTCCAGTTCAACTTCGCCGTCTTTTGCGGCTTGGCCAAGTTTCATGTCAAAAGTGCACTCCATGAATATTTCACTTGCAATCACATTGTTTTCCCGCTAACTTTTTAGATTGTTTTAACATGTGGCGGATGTGGGCGTGGCCCATCGGCCAAAAGGAGGAGTGGCACGTAACGTTGCAACAACAGTATCAAACTTTGGTTTTCACTCAATTTTGGCAATGCTTTTCGGGCTTGTGGTCCACTCCACTCCACCTCACCTCACAAACGACCCCCAAGAGCTGTTCGAAAATTGTGTGTTCATGCAGGCGCAGAAATGTGCAACTGCACGATTAGAACGAAGAAAATTAGCAATTAAAATATGTGTTGGAAGATTAAAAAGAAATCATAATATTATTTAGTTCAGCCACCACATAGTACTAGTAATCGAATAAGAAGGCATCACATCTTTGATAAAGTTTCTGTCTCAGTACTTTTTCTTAAAGCTTTTCTTTGGGATTACAGTTTCTCGCAGTGCATCAATTCCAGTGGTACTCAGTGTGTTTGCTGAGGTAATCCTTGATTCCCTTGTGCTAAATTTGCCAGTTCAGTGCAGTGCAGTGCAGTGCAGCTCGGTTCGGTTTGGTTTTAGTCGGTTGGGTTCCCTATCGCCTCGCCCGTCAGATTGCATTGCCCTGCCCTTTGTGCTGGGAATGGAGCTCTCTAATGGTGCCGTACAGGAGATGGAGCTGGAGATGGAGATGGAGCTGTAGCTGGAGTTGGAGCTGTAGATGTGTTGGCTGGACTTTGTCTGGCCGAAATGTGGGAGATTTATGCAGACGTCTGGCCAGCTATAGCTATAGCTTTGGAATAAAGGCCACTCGGCATAAGTAGCCGCTCAAAAGATATTGCGTGTGTTTGCCTTTGCCAACTGCCATGAAATGCACCTGTTAGGATCTGCTCTTTTTAGCGCTCTATCAGGGGATTTACAATGTTGGCTTAAACTTTTGCACCACGCACCCCACCCCCCCAAAGCAGCGTTTAATGAATTTTCAGTTTTTACTCCATACTTTTTCTACTCAGCACTACTCGCATCGCTGTTTGTCCTTTTTTTTCACCCAGTTTGCTCGAGTGCACCGGCAAGCTGGCGCCGTTTCATTTGTCGCACTTGCATCTCCGGGCCCAAAAGAGCAGAATACCAGAACAGCAGAACACCAGAACAGCAGAGCAGGTGCGTCCCCGAGCCTCGAAATTACAACGGTGGCAGCAGATGTTGCAGGAACTGCGAACAGCAGGAACAGCCAGCCATTTTCTATATTTTATGCACTTTGCGTGCTACCAAAAATGTTACATTTTTCGTGCTTTTTTTTTGATGAAGGTCAGCGGGCGAAGTGGGTGTTTCCGGCGGGTTGTGGGAACTGTTGAAGTATAAAAACTAGTTTGATAATTTTCTGCTCAAATTGAATATTTGCAACTGTATGTGAGGAAAGTTTTCTTATTCTCTGCGAATAACTTTAATGGAAAAACTTTGAATATCAAACCGCAAAAACACAAAAATCCTGGCCAGGAAGCGGGGTTGGGCGGAATCGAGGGGCAGGACCCGGGGGCGACCTAGAACGGCCACTAAAATTGGAAAATTGAAATTGAATTGTAGACACAGACATGGCAAACAGGCAAAGAGGCGACCAAACTGACCAGACACAAATAGAGGACGCCCAATTCAAAACGAACTTCGACTATGGTTCAATGAGTGCACATTCACCTCTGGGGAGCGGAGGATAAAATTGAAATCAAATAAATATGCAGGAAATATTCCTGCGGCACGTGTGAGTGTGCAAATGACTGAGGCTCCGAACGAAATATTCTTTCATCTATTTTTCTTTCTCATCTCAGCTTCCCTCTGGATTTCCTGGAGGGGGGGGGGGGGGGGACGCGGATCAGTGCCCAAGTGGCACAAAGTCATTTGGTTTATTAGCACTCGAATGGCAAAATCCCAAGACAACAAGCAGGGCAGGAAACCCTTGCCTCGAAGTTCGAATTCCACGAAGAAGCCACTTGCCTCCACCTCTGACATTATTTCGTTATTATCCGCATCAAGGACTCGATTGACAGGAGCAAAGGCACGTGCTGCCAACGCCTTTATCCGGCTTGCGAAAATATTGTCACAAGCAACGAGCCGGTCTCAAAACAGACAACTGACTAGCCCGGCTACAAAAGAAATTATATTTACTATACCAGGCCAGAAGAGCACAAAGCAACAAAAAAAAATCGAGAAAACAAAACACAAATAGGCAGGTCGGCAAAAAAAAAAATAGAAAAACAGAGAAAAAATCCGAGTGAAGCAGAAAAAGTAGAAAAGCAGCAGAGGAATCGAATAAAATGCCAGCAACATGGCATCGAGGGTCCTGCCAAGTCCTGTCGCCTGACAGGCTCCACTTTTTCGCAAGTGCGTGCTGCTGACTTTTGGCTTTGCTTACCTACTTTTTCGCCAAAGTCAAAGTCCTGGCCGGAGTCCTGGTCGGAGTCCTGGCCTGGCCGAATGTTTCCGCAGCAGATAAATACAACATTTGACACTTCATTATTGTGCCCGCAGCGTAATCGAATCAATTCAATTCCAGGACCTTGGCTGGCCACGTCAGGCCTTGTCATGGTGTCAAAAGTGCTTGGTCTTCGGCTCTTGGGTCCTTCGCATCCGCATTCGCATTGGGAGGGCATCCTCCCCGCAGGACCTCCATCCATTCCCGCATTCATTGTTCATCGCCGCTCAGAGCCCTAAGGCTCAAGGCAGCTTGCCCTGTTGACACATTCGCTTAAACGTATTAAATTGTTTGCCATCGCCTTTTGGCATCGTCGTTTTCCTCGTCGCCAACGCTTTGTAGCTGACTCACAGTTTTTCTTGTTCATTTTTTTTTTTTTTTTTTTTTTTGTGTTGCCCGCCACTTTCCACTAGCGATTTTTCCCCGACACTCGACGATCCTTGATGGCACTCCGCCGCTGTTGCGTGCGACTCGGAAGTGCGGCCAGCATAGTCGTATCTGTATCCGCATTCTGCCCTGTCACACTAAAAGTAATCGATTACCTTGTAACCGGATATGAGCGTATCCGCTTTTCGGGGCGATTTCCTTCACTCCACTCCACTCCACTCCACTTCACTCCCTCTGTCCCACTGTGAATCGAAAAGTTGTAAGGATAATTTATGTGTATGTATTATGTGTATGTGCGGCATTTAATTGAGTTTAATTGGGGCTGGCCGCAATGCCTGGCTATTTATGCAATAATCATTGTTTAATTACAAAACCAAATAAATACCCTAATGCCCAGGCATGCAGCAGGTCCTTTGATGTGGTCACCGTGGGCCTGAATAAATTATGCAAGACACGAATTACCTAATACGCAAATGCACCATGCACCATGCACCATGCATCAGTATATATACGAGTATCTGTATCTGTATCTGTATCTGTATACTCGTACATATGTATCTGTATCTGTGCGTGCCAATGGGTGCTGGCAATTGAATTAATTCAGGGCTCACTTGGGGCTTAGGCCCAGAAAGTGGGCTTTAATATTTAAGTGCATTTTAACACTTTACACTCGCACGGACATGCATGCAAATGCTGCAGATACAAAAACTTACACACTTACCCACTACCTCCCGAGAAATCCCAAGATAGACATATAAAATTGATTAGCAAATCAACAGCAAGTGCATTAAATTATTCGCCCATCCTTGTTTGTGTAAATTTGACAAGTTTCATTGGATGGGCATAATAAAATGCACTTTATGAACTTTCCGACATCTGACAAATATTCTTAAATGCACTAAACCAATTAGCCACACATCTGACCATCCACAAGATGTTGTGTTGATCTAGATGACATCATCCATGGACCGTACTCATACATGTGTGTGCACACTGTACACGTACACACACACACGTCGGTCAGGCCGAGTAATAATATTTTGAGTAATTTACTTATATTGCGTACGAAAATACCAAAAAGGCATTTCATATTAAAATTGTGTCTCCTCTCTCTCTCCTATTTCCATTTCCAGTGTCAGGACAGAGCATGATGACCAAGAACGAGCCCATGTTCATATCACGTTCGGAGACATTCAAATTCATCACCGGCGAGACAATAGTGCTGCCCTGCGAGGTGGCCAACACGGGTGAGTACAAAACATATTCAAATGGGTGGTGCTATATTCCCCCATTTCCACACACATTTTCCGAGCATTTTCCATCAGGAGGCATACCGACACGAGCTGATTCACCCACGCAGTTTACATTTAAATGCTGCGGTCGAAGGCTGTGCCATACAAATAATTAAGCCGACATTATGCGATGGCCACAACTATGCATTAATCCCTCCCCCAACAGGACTAAATTTCATCCTGCTCCTGCTGCTTCTGCTGCTGTGGCAATCCGACCGCAGAAAAACAGGAGCAGCGGTCAAAACGGACGGCCAGATGTCCATTCAAGACATGTGTAGTGGTTACGGCGCTCCATCCGTCCATTCGTCCATTCGTCCTGGTTTCCTTCCTTGCTTGCGCTTCACTCAAGTCTTGGCATTTGAGCCGTGGTCGGTCCATGTACGTTTTTCAATTTAAATGCGGTCGTGTGTGCGAGATTATTTGTACATAACAGGGATTTAGCATAAGCAACAGCATGCGAGAAGAGCAGGCAATTCGAATGAAAAAGCTGTGGGTGGACTCAAATAAAGCTGGGCAAGATGGTCGAAACTTGTGCCACTCGTCGGGGACAGAACGCCACACAAAAACTCGGACCCAAACACTTGGAATACATTTTATTCGTACACTGAGAAAATATCTAAATAGCAAATAAGTTTATAGACATTTTGCTATCTTGGCAATTACTTAGTATCAGTTTAAGGGGAAAGTTCAAATTTAAACTTTGATTTCTTGTTACCATTTTGAAATGTTACGTACTTTAGAAGTTGTAACATTTTTTACCAGTGTACAGGACCTGTAGGATGTAGCCCCTTATGTAGATGCATATGAGCTTGAGACGTCTGCGGTGGGTGGCATCCGTTTATAAGAAAACGAATACAGAACAAAGAATTTCATTTGCGTTTCTCTTGCACTTGATTGCCTCCGACAAGGACGAACTCTGCAACTTCGACCAGGACTCAGGGACACAGCTAGCAACAAGGACATGCCAGGATGAGGACGAAGATGGAACTGGAGCTGGAGCTGGGCAACGCAGGCGATGCGATACACAGACAATTTCTGCAACAAAATTATAGCTGCGGGCATTTGGGTACTAATAATAAAAAAGCATGGCTGAGAATAGAAAATACCAGAATAAAGCACAAGAAAGTAAATATATACATATATACAATATAAACGGGGCAAGGACAAGCGGGGTTAGAGGGGAAAAATAAATTGCCTGGGCGTTTGCTATGGCTGGGTTTACTCTGCAGTTTTCTGTTTTCCCCTTGGCTAATGCGGCATTATGCTAATAAAGTGCCCATACGACAATTTCATTACAGCCATTGCTCAGCTCGCGGCTTACTTGCGCCCTTAAACGGAATAATTAAAAGCGAAGTTGCCTCGCGATTTTGTGCTTTTAATATAGCATACTTTATGGGGTCAGGTACTCTGAAATATGATTGGCAACGAGTATCCGGCGATTTAGCCTGATTGCGGGTGCAGGTGAACCGGAACACATCCCTTTTTATGGCCGCGAACGTAAAGTGTAAAGAAAATAATTGATAGAATTTTTAAAACCGCACTAAACCGCCGAGACTCTCGCCCGGTACTTTGTACAATTTATGCGCATTTTCATTTCATTTTATGCGTTGCGATGCAAACTCGTAAAATTCGAGAGAACGAAAATCACATTCACACACACACTCATACTGATACACTCATACTCACACTCTTACAGAGACACTCAAACAGAGACAAAGGGCGCGTGTGAGCATTTCCATATAATATGAAAATGCCTTTAAACACTTATTACGGATCCTTGCACCCCGAAAGAGTAATCCTTCAGCTCGAGTGGGCCATTCGCCATTCGCCGTTCCCTTTCCCTTTCCTTTTATTTTTTGCCATTCCCAGGGAATGGATAGTCGTGTCTGAGTGCGAGTAAACAGTAAACAGTGAAACATTTCATCATTATCATTTCATTTGAATTTTTATTTGTTCTTCAATGTCTGGCACGCAATGTCTGCTTATTTCATTGTCTGCTTGCTTGCTGGCTTGCTTGTTTCTTTTGCTTTGTTTGCCTTTGCTTTTGCTATTGCTATTGCTGTGCTTCTGCTTTTGCCTACCAGCACTCTTGGAAAAACAGGATACCCTCTAGAGTGGAAATACTTGCACTTGTGCCAGCTCGACAATATCAATTTCGGTATAACCAAAGACTTCTTTGATCAGAAGATGCAAACAGTTCATACAGACAGTTCATACTGTCAAAGCGTAATTATATACGGATATCTTAGGCCTGTGTACAGTATCTCTTTCAGTCACCTAAATGTCCTGGCTGGCAGGATGTTTTATTATCCAGGCAAAAAGAAAAAGCAAACAAATACAGGTGGCTGAATGTTCTTTTGCGGCAGTTTGTTTGTCCAAATTTGCATGTTAATCCCGTGCCTTCTGAGACAAGTAAATATTATTATATAATTTATTCTTGTAAACTGGCAGAAATGGCCAAAAAACTTTCTAAAAATACATATCTTGCAATCTGCCTGAGATGGTAAATCCGATTTAATTTTCAAATGCCAAATGCAGCATCAAGAAGCCATAGTTGTACTGTTGCAATTTTTGGGCTTTATCAAATCGGCTAATTAATTGCTCTGGCCACTTTATTCGCTGCTCAGTTGAGTTTGTCTGCATGCAAAGCTGGTGTCGTGTGAATTTTTCATTGTGGTTTCGCTTAAAAACAGCAACAAGGACTAAGCAAACAGAGGGCAAAAACATTTAACAACTGGCCACATGGCTAACTGCCGAATGGCGAATGCCAACTGGTAACTGGTAACTGGTGACTGGTAAATGGTAAATGGTAAATGGTAACTGGCTGTAACTGGCTGTAACGGACTGTGACTGTAAACTCGAATGCAATAAAATTCAAAACACAAAAACCCCGTCATTGCGGCCATACAAACGCTCATTACGCTTTGATGGAGCGTCGACGCTCGAAACTATTACCCCAGCAAAACGGAAATGGAATCGTACCGCAAAAGTTGAAGTTGTGCAAACAGCAGAACGGACCACTCGACTTGGCATGGTGTATAGTGTGTATATATATGGCTGTGGAGGCAACAAAGTTTCAATATTAATGCCATTTACAGTTCTAATTTCGCTTTTTCCCTGCACACACGCACACGGACACCACACTTAACACACTCACACTCGCACTAACACACTGGCACACACACACTTGGGGGCAAACATACTGGGCACAAAGTTTCGCAAGAAGTTGCAGATAAGTCTGCCCCATTCGCTCTAGTTTGCCTGCGGCGGCTAAGCCGCAACATCGTTTATCTTCGGGGGTCATCATCTTATAATATTGGCCTTTCCGACATGCAATAAATTGCGCTCAGACAAACAACATGTCCGTTGGTCGGCCTTTGGTCCGTTCCTTCCCTGCTTTTCCCCACACACAAGCACAGACACACTGTGAGAAAATCGAGCTCAAGGCGGACGGTGGCTGGCATATTGCGCATACGCACAGTATGCCCAGAGCAAACAGACAAAAGGCGCTGCTGCAACAATGCGAGCATTGGCCATATTTGAATTGGTCGTGTGCTGTGCCTCTGTTTATGTGTTTATATCTGTAGCTCTATAGCTCTATAGCTATGCATATAGCTGTGTGTAGTATCTCTGTCACTGGGTGAAGTGTGGAAAACTAAAAGTTGGCTTTCGGCTGTAAACAATGAACCAGCCGCTCTGCAGCAGGACGTGTGTGGTCGGCCATTTGTCCAGCTGGAGCAGGCCATGTTTATGTGAGTTCAGCGAGGATGAGCAGGACATACAAAAACCGAAATGCTTTTACCGAGTTTCCGCCCCACGCCATCCAACTCGTTCATCCTCATCCGCTGGCTCCTGCTACTGCCGCTCCTGCTACAGTTCCTCTCCTGCTGCCTGATCCTGAATCCTGAATTCTGAATCTAGGACCTGCCGCTCGCTTAACGGCGAGCAATTGTTTGCATGTATTGTTGTCGTAATGCCGCCCACTTCCATTCCACTGCCCCCTTCCACAACTGTGTGCCTTTCTATTTAGTTTAGAACACTTAAACCGGAAATTGAGGCGTTTCGTGTTTTGCTTGTTTTCGTTAGATTGTTGTTATTTTAGTTAACAATTTATTTAGTTGCAGCCCAGGCAGCCGTACACAGCGCACACGAAACGAGGCTCCTGATTTATGAGTGCCCTTGCAACGGACTACGTTTAGGATCCTGAGTCCTGCGCATTCTTGGCTTAGAGTCTGCTGCACAGCGACTGCAGAATAATTATTTTTGCCACTCCACAAACCAGTGCTGCCAAATTCATTTATGCAGCAACATACAACAGCAAGGCCTATAAAAATATATGTTCCATCCTTTAATGCTATTAGTTTAAACCTCCATTGTTGGGTAATCAATTATTCTACAGGCTTTCGCACTCATTCTTTTCAGTGAGTAAACAAGAAGGAGATCTTTAAAAATATATCAGTAATTGGCATGCACAATGCAATTCTCTGATCTATTTACGTATTTACGAAAACGAAACATTTAAAGAACTTGCAATTGAAATATGCTGACAGCTCTAGAACAAACCCAGCCAATTAGTTCGACCTCGTTGAAATTAACCAATTGTGTGGCTGGCAATTCCAGCTGGAAAACGAAATAATTGACAGCCCGACTTGGGCAGCAAGGCGTTGGTTTTGCCCAATTTGCATGTTCCTGCTGAAAAATCGACTTGGCAATGTACCAACTACAACTGACGTTGCTTCATTCATAACTCAATCAAGCGGCTAATATGATATGACTGCACTTTGCCAGCACGTACATGTTGCAACACGCCCGTGCCACCCCATTCCTAAGCAGGATCTATGCATGCAGGATACGTTCCATTTCCACAGCCCACAACCTACAGCCCAATGCACCAGCACCTTGCCATCGACAACGCCATTGCCATCGCCATTGCCGTCGCCAGCCGGGAAGCCTAAAGAATTATACTTTCCGCTCTCTGCGGCAGGGACACCATCTACATAACCCGATTCCGACCCATCCTCCCATCCTGCCCAGCCACATCCTGCAACCACAACTCCACCTTCGACTCCTTTTAGAGCACGCTAACGACAGCAGGTGGTGCTCGTTTATTTATTTGTTTTTGCAGTGCACTGCGCCTCCTGCCTGCACCGCCTGCACTGCCTGCATATCCTGCACCTCCTTTTAACTCCTTTCAACTTTTCATGGAGCGGAGACCGTGTGCCTTGGCTTGTTGATGTTGTTGAACTCATTGCAAATAAATACGCTTTTTGAATGCGCATGTAAATGACTTCATAAGCATTTATTACGGCCCAGCCAACTTGCTACCGAGGTCCTGCTGCACTCACTCACTCACACTCACTCACATCCATTTGGTGTGTGCTTGTGTTTGTGTTTGTGTGCGTGCGAGGTGAAATCAATTTGCGGAAGAAAGGATTCGCCTGCCTACAGCTGCGGCCAAAATATTATTAAAAGATTATGCTCAACTATGCTAATGCCTTTTGGTATGCAAAACAATGTCGGAGTTTTCATTTATAAAGCTGTTTAAAAATATTACAATAACAAGATGTCTGAATGTTTCTTAATTCTGGCACAAGGTTGTGCTTTATAATTAATTAAAATGTATGGCACAAAATGGAATAATTTGAAAGTGCAGCTCAAAAATATATGTAATCCCTTAAGCAGTAGGAAAATCCCTTTGACTTCTTCCGCCAGCTTTACAGTTTTGCCCGCAGCTGTTAGTCATTTTCCCGTACCACGAATCTTTTTGGCAGCAGAAGAGCTCACTTATTCGTCGATGGCGGGCAAAATTGTTTTAATTTTTAATGAACGCAGCTCATCGGCGCCGAAACACGGAAGTCATACATCATTAGTAGCAAATCCGGTAGCTTCAATACACATTTCAATACTTCATTTCTGCTGCCCCAACTTCGCATATCCTTGCCATATCCTGCACCACTCCCCCCGCCCTTTCCGATCATCATGCTTTGCACGCGCTCGGAAATTTACATCGAGCAACTCACATAAATTGGAAAAGGAATCACAATTAATGAGTTCGATGAATGCGCCATTGCCATTGGACTGTCGTACGTGAATGAGTGTTTGAGTGTGCCTATGAGTGTATTAGTATGCGCTAGGGTGGACCAAGATTGTCATTGTGACTAGAAGACATTTTCCAACCTATTATTAATATATGAACATAATATTGAGAAAATGTGGTTATTAAGGTTAGCAAAGGATTTTACTAAACGCAAGTTATTTATAAGATGCCTTTTCTGAAATGGTTTTGCCTCGCTTAAGCGGTATTGAGTACTATTTCGATTTATGAATATTTATATGATAATCAGCTCGAACGATAAAGGTCCACCCTGGCTGACTGGCATCCTTCCGCTGGCATCCTGGCATCATGGCAGCCAGGTCCTGCTCCTCCTCCGCCACAGCTACTGCCGTTGAAAGCATCCGAGTGTCTGACTGCCTCTCATTCTGGCATATGATTGCAAATGCCGCACATTAGCGGATATCAAGTGGGTGTTACTGAGTGCCTGTCTGACTCTCATCCAGTGTTGTTCATGCCGCCTGTCTGCGGTTTATATTCCACTCTGGATCTGCCTCTAGCTGCGTGTGTATATGTGTGTAGATGAGTGTATGTGTGTGTAGATGAGTGTATGTGTGATTGCGAGTCCATGCCAAATTGAATTTCTAGCCTTTTTAGATCCTTTGAAGCGGCCCGTAATTGAGTCATTTGAATTTTGACTTTTCAATTTGCGCTGCCACTGCAATGCAAGCACTCGAGTCCGCCATTCGATTCAATAACTCTCGAACATAATTTATCAATTATAATGCCATAATTCCAGCAGTGATTCTCAAATTCAATACGCCTCTTATTGCTCTTATGTTGCAGACACGTACGTTGTGGCCTGGAAGCGTGGAATTGCCATATTAACCGCCGGATCCGTGAAAGTGACGCCCGATCCCCGAGTGCGTTTGGTCAACGGATTCAATCTGCAGATACGCGATGCCCTGCCCACGGATGCCGGTGATTATATCTGCCAGATTGCCACTATGGATCCACGTGAAATCACCCACACGGTCGAGATACTCGGTAAGTAGGCCGGCTCACAAATTTGCCAACGACTTTTCGCCACTTTCGCCGTTTGCATTGTTATGCAAAGTTCCCAATCCCCCAATCCCAATCCCAATCACCTCACTCCAAAACTCCCCAATCCAGATTGACGTTCCATGGGAATTTTATGGGCGAAATTTATGCGGCCGGGCTCAAATCACTGGGGCCCCATTGTTAGGCTCCATCATTGCGAGTCTGCAGTGTTGTGTGCTGGTCAAATTAACATATCCTTACATATCCTTAGTGCCTAGTGCTTAGTGCTTTATGCGTCCGGGCCACTCAAATATGCAAAGTAGGTTCGGCTGCAATTTGGCGGCTTTACGGCCAAGAGATTCAATAGAGAGTGGAAATTTTGGGCGTTTGAAAAAATCAAAACTAATCTGCCATTTGCCCCGGCATCGCTGCTCATCCCTCTGGAGCAAAAGTGGCTGCCAGTGGAACTCAGACGCACAGAAAGAGAGAAAGAACGGATGCAAATTGCTGCTCCTTTGGCTCCGGGTCCTGCTCAACTACTTCCTGCCGGAGACCGAATCCGATGTGGCTAACAAGCGTGCGACTTCAGCTTTGTCTCTCCTTGGCTCCTTGGTATTCTGGGTATCCTTCGTATCCTGGGTATCCTGGGTATCCTTGGTAGCCTGGTTATCCTTTTACTTGCCCTCCTCCTGCCTTTCCTTTGACTTGCGTCTTCGACGGGGCTTCTAATCAGCAATGATGAATAATTTACATATATTTCCCCCAATTACAATGTTGCCCTTTATTTGCATACGATTGTCTGTGTGTTTCTGGCCAACACTTGCCTTTTAACTGCTCCACGAAAATCCCCTCTATGTGTGTGTGTGTGTGTGCGGTGCATGCAAATTGCGATACAATTCCCAAAATCTCCAAAGTGTCGCTGTCTCGCTTGCGCCCTATATCCGTCTCTATCTGCCGCGGCAGAGTGTAAGCGATTGAAAAATAGTTTTATTGCCGACTTTAAGGCGCTTTAAAATGCGCGCCTGTATGGATTTCGGCTAAGGCATTAATCGCACAGCACAAAAGGCCTATAAAAATGCGTATTTATTTTAGCGGCGACAACTTTTTTCATTTGTCATTGAAACTTGGTCCTGCTCCTTGTGGTCCTGTGTGCGTCTGCCTGCCCAGTTGCTCCGATTTCCTCCGATTTTTTTTCCCGTCCAGCGCCACAGGCAAACATTAAACGGAAAAACAGAGAAGAACTGGGGAAGCGGAGAAGTGCGAGAGCGAGGGCAAAAAAGTCGATTATTGAAAAGTTTTGTTTATTTTATGTGTTTATTATGCGCTCCGTTTGCCAAATAATGATCATGGCCAGAAATATTTCGTTTATTGAACTTTCGCAGGCGCACGTAAATTTCTCGCCCCGTTTTTGGCCATTCGCTACGAATGGTAGATTCTGTTTCTGCCCCCCAAACCCCATCGACCACCAATCTCCATTATTGTCAAAGGAGAAAACAGGCAAAATAATGCGCTGTCGAAGTTTTTATAAGCTCAGCAGGCAGACGACACGGCCGGCAATGGACATGAACACCCACCCACCCAACCGCCCCCCTTAAATCGGATCCGCCGAGCCTGGAAAAAGTCTGGATTCTCCTCAGATTCAGATACCCAAATATCCAGCAGGCCTGTGCCACCACCCATGGCATGTTCGTATATAAATTTCATAAAGTTTGCCACTCTTTGGCATCTCGGCTTGGCAGTTTTTACGAGCGTAAATTACTTTCAGTTTGGCTCACACTAAAGATGAAAAAATAATGTTCGCCGCTGCCAAAGTTTCCGCCGTCGTGGCCGTCGTGGCACTTACAAAGACATTAGCCCGGCGATGGCCAAAAAATGGACCAGCACCCGGATAGCCGGAATAGCTGGGATTTCTGGGTGAACTCCTTGGGCTTCTTGGCCCTCTAGCGCAGGGCCAAAAACAATGGCCCAAAAGTTTGCCCGTTGACAAATCTTTTAATATGGCACGAGCATTAATTTCTGGGTGACCTCGCAATAATTGCCAGTACCGCCGCGCAACAGAAAACATCTGGCACTCTAGGTGTGTTGTATCTAACCGATGTGGAGGCTTTAATATTTGATGAGTCCACCAAGGTTGCTATCTCTGTTGGCCAGCAGTCAACAAATACACCACTGCCCCACTGCCACAGCAGCAACTGTGTCAAGGACTTGAAAGCATTTTAACAGGACTGCAGCTGCAGCGGGCATTATTCATGTGACGTTTAATAAAACCAATTAGGCCTCGACATGGCCCATCCACAATCCATCCATTAGCCGCTGGCAGCCTGTCGCCGATTCGGTTCAGTACGGTTTTGGTTTCGGTTTTTGGGCTTTTGGTTATGGGTTCTGGTCATATCAGGGCGGTGGATTGAATGGTTGGTGGCTGGCTGGAGCAAATCCAACCGCAAAACATTATGTTATGCGGTGGCTGTGCGGTAGGCCATGGCGGCAATTTACACATTTTTATCACGGTCGAATCGGTGTGATTTTTAAATGCATTTCGCGCGTGACTTTAAAAATAGGTTTGGCCAATGCATTGGCCAATGACCAACATCGGATTACGACTAGTTTAAATGCCGCAACAGCTGGCAATTAGCTGTGTAATTACAGGGTCTTTGTGCACCGCAAAAGTCCAAGTCAAGCATTCCACTTATAGTATCGATAACAATGAAATCATTGAACCGGAAACCATAATTATTGCACAAGTGTGTGTGTGTGTGCGTGTGTGTGTTTGTGTGCGTGGGTGCGGCCTTGAATAGAAAATGGAGCTCTACCGCCTAATGTGATTTATATGCACAATATGCCAAAACAACTGCTCTCGGACACGGATACGGACATGGACACGGACAGGGAGACGGATGTGGCCACATCAGGCGGAGACAGGTGCAGAGAAAGGATGCGGATAAGGAGGCGGATGGGAGTGGGGGGTGTGTATTAAAGGGGGAGTATGGCGGAAAGCGGGGGGGGACGCATTTAATTATGGCCAGCTGGCCGACAATAGATCCCCGTACAATGGGCGGCACAACAATGTTTGTACAATAACAAAAGATGCTGGCAAAGGCATATAATTATATGCCACAAGGACGATAAACAAATGCACGCACACACACACACACACACGCACAAGTTGCTTGGCTACTCGAGACAAATTACCAACAGGACACTGCATCTAGAGCAACGGGAGACCCCAATTAAATGCCCGGATTGCTGGGCTCTCCAGGCAGCCGCTTAAGTTTTAGCACTAAACTTTATCGGATGCAACAGAATATGGATTTAAATTACTTAACAGACATGCTCCCAACTTTTGCCGCCCACAAAACCGGCGCACTTAAAGTTTAAGCCTGGATATGAGTGTGTGTGTTGGGATGGATGTCTGGCTGGCTGGTTGGATGGCTGGGCAAGTGGGTGGGAGATTGAGTGGTTGGATGAGCAACTTTGCATGCCACAAAACCAGGACCCGAAGTTGAGCCACCGCCCCCACCAGCACCAGCACCACCATCCGCCGTAGCTGTAGCTGTTGCGAAATCAATATGAAACAAACTCTGTCAAAACTGGCCGCAACCACCGCATTGCTGCTCCCTGATCCTCCTACTCCTTCTACTCCTCCTACTCCTTCTACTCCTCCCACTCCCCCTGCCTCCCACTGCCATTGCGGCCAATGCGGCGGATGCTTTGAAAGAGCTGCTTATTAAAATTTTTGCCAGCTGGCCACAAAACCAGCGCAAAACCATCGTCGCTGACAGTCTGCAAGATTGAGACCCATTAAGTAGTCGTCATCTGCATGACATTACATGCCGCAATCCACGTATTACAAGCCGCACAGTCACAGAGCCAAAATCAATTTCAGTCCGGGCATCGGGTATAAAAAGAGCTTTTGATCCCCTCCCCCCTCCCCGCCCCACCACAATCCCAATGCGAGGCGGCGCCCTTTCATAAAACGAGGAGACATATTTATTGAATTCAATATGCGAGTGTACAAAGCGTGAGAATATTGAGAATATATACCGAAACACACACGTAAATGGGTGGAGCACTTCTCCGTACGCCTGCAACTTCATTGCGAGTTATCCGAGTCCTTATTCCCGCTGCGCCTTTTGCCAGGCTCATGATTTATTATAGTCTAATGCATATTTTGTGGCTGCAGGAGGACAGAGCACTCCGCACACGAGCTACACTGCAAAAAGTACCAAAAAATATGATTTAAGGTCAAATAAAAAGATTTTGCAGCATGCTTTTGAAAATCCATTATAAAATGGTATTGAATCCTACTGAATTTCGCTGCATATAAAATATATCTATAATATAGCTTATGTAAGTAGCATTCATTTCTCTCAGTGCAGCTGGTGGCCATGAGCCATGAGCTATTTGTGCGCCGCTCGGTGATCAATTGTAATTTTCTTTCGAATGCAAATATCCTGGAGAGCGAGCGCGCTGCTATCCTTGCTGGGCTTATTTGTTTTGGCTAGAGAAATAGAATATATTATTTGATATATTGCACAACGTATGTAGGTACTTTGAAAGAATTGCATCAATAACACATGTTTGTGCGTCCACTGGCGTAGTCAGTGATAATTTGATTGGGTCCTAATCAGTGATGCAGGGCTGTCCAGCCCAAGCCCCTCAAGTTGGCGCCTCTGGAGACTATAGATGGACTCTAATTTGATGTGTATATTGAGTCCAATGCACATCTATATGTATTGAAGTGTCTCTGTGCGCCTTTTGCTTTATTGAGCTGTTGATACTCGCACTTAAATGTCGAATTTTCTGGGGAAAACCAAATATCAGCATTCGGCCTAGCCAAATGAACAAAATCCCCGAGAGCTTCGACATAACAAAGAAAAAAAAATAGTGTAGAAAAAACAACCAGACTGAAAAGTAAAGTAAAAACAAAATCCCAAAAAAAGCAAACTGCTGGCCATTTAGTAGACCCAAAAACAAAAAAGGACGAAATATAACAGGGCCTAAGAAATGTCCATAAAATGGAATGAAGCCATCGAAGGCGGCAGCAGCCGTTGTCCTTGATTTAGTCGCCGCACAGCAGACATAATTTTTAACAGCTGCAAAATAATGCGGCCACAAATATAAATAACCGCCGGTCCCGAATTAAATCAAACTATGCCCCAGTGGGGTTAAGGAATGAAAACCAAAAATACAAAAAAAAAAAAAATGGGACTTCCAGGGGCACTTTTGCAGTCGAAGTCCAAAGTTGGAGACGCGTAAATGCCGTTTTCTCTCATTCAATTTGCATTCGGGGCGCAGTTATTTATTCAAATTGTGTGATGTCCTTGCCCAGCCCCACTTTGCATACACATTTTTGTTTTGGGTGGACAGCGGGGACACTGGGACCACTGGCCATTTCTAATGTGTTTTTCTACTCTCTCATTTCGCTGTTTTACTTATTTTTTTTTTAACCATTTTTTTTCCATTCTTTGCCCTACAGTGCCGCCGAGGATTCATCACATTAGCACCGGCGGACATTTGCAAGTCAAGAAGGGCTCGTCGGTGCGCATCGAGTGCTCGGCCACGGGTAATCCAATGCCAAATGTGACTTGGAGCCGCAAGAATAATATTTTGCCCAACGGTAAGATTGCGCATAAGTGCCAGGACGAGTATGCCCCCCAAACAGAAAGGATGCCCCACCAAACAGCCGAGCAACCGAATAAAAACCAACCAAAGGCCACACAAATTAAAATCGTAAAGCGCAACAAAGGACGAGGCGGTGGCGAAAACGCAAATGAATACAGTCGTAAAAGAAACTTTAAACAATTTCCATAAGAATGAAAAGTCAAAGAAATTATATTTTCTGCCCCGCTTTCGGCCATCGCTTTGCTCGTCCTTTATTATTAAATATATACTTTGTTCACTCCGCCGGCAAAATGGCAGTGTGTGAACGCGGCTCCGTTGGTGGTTTCTTCGTTGTTTGGTGGACAACACACAGAGCCTGCCCGCGGCGAAGAAGGACTTCGGCCGGACATCACTGTCACTTGGCCGCACGTTGATTCCCTGTAATTGGCTCTGTCATTTCTTGGGCTGCGGACACTTGGACTATTGGACTCGCGGACTGCCGGACTTGCGGACTTGCGGACAAACGGACAGCTGCACTTACGGACAAACGGACAGCTTGACTAACGGACAGCTTGACTAACGGACAAACAGACAAACGGACAAGCGGACAACCAGAAGCGGACTTTGTTTGTCCGTCCGTGTGGCGGCGGCCTTATTGGTTGCATTTTTCATGCGGTTTCCATCGTTCTCCCTTGCAGGCGAGGAGAAGCTCCACTCGCACGTCCTCTCCATCGAGAATGTGGATCGGCACAAGGGCGGCGTCTACATATGCACTGCCAACAATCGCGTGGGCCAGCCCGCTTCCAGCCAGGTCGTGCTCCATGTCCTGTGTAAGTATGCCACCCACATCCACATATAAAACACTGCAAAAAAAAAAAAAACCATAACAATATCAATAACAATATCAATTCGGAATGTTTTCGAAACAAGCAGAGTACATTTCCATTAGTCAAACGGAATAAAAACGTCTTTTTTAGTCCGAAACAATTTTGTAAAAAGTTCTACAAGACTGTAGTGGATTTTTTTTCTCATAATAAATATTCAGTATTGGTTTTATTTTCAAGTGTAGGTACACAATGGCAGCGAAACGAATTAATTTTTTGTGTGCGCGACTGTGCCACGGAGTCGTCCGCCTGTCGGTCCAATTTATGTCAAATCTGATTTCGATTTCGAACGGGTATTGACTTTTAACGCTCTCGCGGCACATGCATTCGCGTAGATGATGGACTCATGGAAGGCCAGAGGTCAGTGGTGGGTGGTAGGTGGTAGGTGGTCAGTAGCAATGGGGTCAGGGGTCAGGGGTGGCAACGGGTTGGCCAACTGAAATGGGGATTGCTCTTATTACATTTACACACTTACCGACATTTATTGGTTGGCTGGCAATTATTGAAATGCCTGGCGGCGACTCCCGTTCGTTCTGACATTTATTAAGAATTTATATGTCCGTATAATTTTGATGCGAGTTCGTTACCGATCTCCCAGGCTCTCTGCCCCCCTGGTCATTACATGTGCTAATTACATGGCTCCCATCTCAATTTACACTTTTCTGATGCTCATGTCGTGGGAGGGGGAGCGCCATTGGGCCATTGATTTTTCGCGTTCGCTGCCATTCCGTGAGACAGGACAATGTTCATGTTATTAACTAATTTCTTAACATTCTCTTCGTTATTTTGCGCCCGCAGTTTCGCCGGAAATCTCCGTGGAGCGTCCTGTGGTCTTCTCGGGCGAAGGGCATGAGGCAACGCTGGTCTGCATCGTCCACGGCGAAACACAGCCTGAGGTATGTTTTAATTAAATTTCGTACATAAATTTTCATTATCGCGCTAGCTCACTTGGAAACACGTACAGCAAACCATACGCCCCCGCAGCGGATGCTGCAGATACACAGATACTATAGATACACAGATACTTTAGATACACAGATACTTTGATACCCAGATATTCAGATACTCAGTTACTCAGATATTCAGTCACTCAGATACTCTGATATTCAGATACTCAGTTAGTCAGATATGCAGTTACTCAGATACACAGATACTCAGACACTCTGATAATCAGATACTCATATACTCAGATACTCTGATAATCAGATACTCATATACTCATATACTCAGATACTCTGATAATCAGATACTCGGAAAGTCGGACAGATATCGCTGCCCATATGTATAAGGCATATCCCATAGACTTAGTCGTCACGGGGAGTCCATTGTTAAGCTGGGAGTCGAAAGCAGATGACTGCTGCCACCACGCATTAATTAAAAGTCTACAGCGGCAAATTGAAGTGCAACACAAAGTGCAGCAGATAAGAGATGATAAAAAGGACGCAGGCAGCAGACAGCAGGACGACAAAGAAAAGGCGCCGAGCATAATTTTAATCAAACATCGCTCACAAAAAGTTCGAGCGAGATGGCGACACTGTGCGAGCGAGCGAGTGCCACTGAGCGTGTCCTTGTCGTCCTTGTCGTCCTGTTGCCCAATGCATTTTCGTACATGCCAAGCTTTTCAGCAGTAATTTCGACTTCACTTTTAGCTCGGCTCTCAGTCACTCTCTCATCCTCTGGTGTTTATTTTTGTGCTCTGCGCCTTTTGTCGACATTTAAATTAATACGCTCGGCTATAATTCAAAGTAAAATTGCGGAAGTTGCCAAAGCGGAAGTGAGAAGCGGCGGTCTACCGACAAAAAAAAAGAAAACGAAAAAACATCAAAAAAGCACCAGAGAAATGCCAAAGAACTGAAAAGAAAACCCAAAATGACATGGCGCACACACAGGCGAGAAGAGTTGGGCGGAAATGGAGGGATTGGATTATAGCAGGGTGATCCTTTACTGCCAAAAGTCAGCCCGAACATTACTATTATTATTAAACGCAATATTTCCTCTGACTTCAAATTAAATTTATATACAATATTCTAATTTATTTATGACCTAGTCAAGCTACAAGTGGCATCGCAATCAGGCAGATGTGATAAGCCCAAAAGACCAAGTCATTGCCCTTAAAACCCGATTACTCGTAGTTGCCCTTCCTCTGACTGCCCCATAAACCTGTAATAAGGGATTGCAGGACCTTAATTTGGCCAAAAAGCAAGCGGGTTCACCCTAACGTCGTACGTAAGAGACGAAACCCGAATAATGACTTGCAACCGCAAATGTCAATCCTTAAAATTATACAGCTCCCCGTTTCATTTCACTTTGTTTCGTTTCATTTTGGCCCGATTTCGTGGTAAGTCCGTCCCGTCAGCGCCTCTTGGGCCCGTTCCACGAATTTTCCGACAGCGCATTAAGTTTTTATGCTATTTAATTTTTAACATTTTCTCCTCTCTTCTTTTTGTTTTTTGTTTTTTGTTTTTTGTTATTTTTTTTTTTGGCCCTCGTTTTGTGGCCGCAAAGAGTTGACTGCTTTCCAGCGAACAGCGTAACTATTTATTTGCCAGCTAGCTGGTTCCTTTTATTTGCTCTGTCCGACACATTTCATTATAGTCGCTGGCCCCTTAACCCTTCGCTGGCCGCACTGCCTCGTTTTAACCCCCCTGCAGCCGAGCGTCAACGTCAACGCCTCCTGCTTTGCATTCTGCATGCCATCGCCATTGCCATCGCCATCGCCAGTTGACGGAGCTGTGGGCGGTTGAAACGGGCTGGGTGGGCGTGGCATTTAGTAGTCTTTGAGAATGGCATTTCCGCATGCAATTTTTACATTTACTTGCTTCTCGTTTTGGCCGCAGTTCGTCATTTTCCCTTCATTCATTTAATGCTTTTCCCCTTTTGCCATTTTTTTATGTTAAGCTTCTCTTTTATTTTTGTATCCCTGTGGCTAAGTGTATACAATTTAACGCTTCCTTTTCGCTTGTTTTTTGAAGCTTTTTTTTTTTTTTAACGAGCCTCCCTTCAAGTACTTGACTCTGCCCCACCTGCAACCGCATATATATACACAATTTTCAAGTGTGTGCCACAGACACAGAAAGTTTTTTTGATTAGCTGCAGAGCAGGGTATTTTGTTTTGGAAAAAATCTTAATTAAGGAATTCATTGGCATGTAAACTCTGCAGCGAGCCAAAGGTCAGTTTAATTAGCGTGATAAGAGGGGGAGTTGTTGTGGCAAATATCTGTGGCATGCCATATGTACTGTAATTACGGTTACAAATCTGTTGCATAGAATTTTCATTCTCATTTCCAGCGCTGACGGAATTTTAGCAATGGCACAAAGGTGCAAATGATCGGCAGCCAATGAACTAATGAGTCCTGATGCGAATAATAGCTATGCGTATATATGCACATTATTCTGCGTATTGTTCTTGTGCGGCGTGCAATTTTAATTATGTCTTGTCAACGATATCCAGGCAGTTCGATGCGGAAAAACCGCACATATCGCCACACGGGGGCTCCATATTAATTATTTAGCGCGCATTGAAAGGTACTCTATATATATAGATATATACATATATATATATGCTGACATTCCCAGACTGCCGCCCATGCATTGGCACTTATGCGCATATTTACATATTAATTACGCATTGCACCACGAGCCCAAGTCTGGCATATTCATAATCCATTGATATTGTCGATTTGTTGCATAATGAATATCATAAACATGCTCTAAGCTCTGTCCGTGTGTCTGTGTGTATCTGTGTCTGTGCCACTCCACGCAACCAACGGGCGGCGGCAACAAAGTCATTAGAGCAATTGTCATTAACATGAGCGACGCCAATGAGACAACATCATTATCAACGTCATCGGGCGGCGGTGGCAGTATTGTCAACGATGTTGTCGCCATCATCGATGTCGGACGCATTAAACATGCAGCAGCATTTGACAGAGCCATCAACGTCAGCAGCTAACAGCATTAATGGGCGACCGTTTCGACAGCCACTGGTGCCCTAATACGCCCACACACCACCCACACACACCAGCACACCAGCACACCCACACCCACACCAGCACACCACCCGCCGTCCTAAACAAGGACCCACTCTGATGAGCTTTCATCGCTCATCAGCGAACGAAAGTGGAGGGGAGAGCGGAAAACGGGGAAAGATACGGCTGCCATGCCGCTACTATGGCTTTTAATTATTTTGCAAATTAATTTCCAAATTGGTAATTTTCTTCACATTTACACACACACAGATACACACACACACACGAACACACAGCGCACGTAATGAGTTTTTGTGCCCGGGTTGGGAAGGACTGCAAGTTGGCCTATTGGCCCGATCCAAAATGAGATGTTTAGATGGCACAAAATTGCGAGATAATTAGAAGATTCGTCGGACTGGAAATTGCTTACTTGCCATCACAACGCTACAAAAACTACTCGATATACACACGATTTAAGTGGTAATTAATCAGAATGGAATCAAAGAAGACAGCTTCATGAAGGGTTTACAGATTAACTAAATAAATACATTGCATTACTTATGTGCTCATGTACTAACAAAGGCCCCTAAATATTACATTTCATTTGTAATACCCAAATTCCAATTGAAAGCCTTATTATGCAGCACTTTATACCATTTATTTAAACAAAGCGGGGATTATAGCATGTCAAACATTAAACTCCACAATTAGTTAACCCAATAAAATGTCCATTGAAATTAGGTTAAAGCCACAAGAATGTCCAAAAACTTTGGTGGCATAAATTCGATTCCACTGTGTGCAACATGTGGCATACGAGAGTGCGTAAAGTCTGAGGAGATGGCCCGATTATAGACTTAATGACATGGTAGGCCAGCACTCTAAACTGCTGTTTAACTACAGTCATTAATTACGGCAAAGTTATTTATTGTCATTATCTAATTTCTATTAGCTTTTCCCTGGGCGCCAACTTTTGGGAAGCAGCTGTGGTGCCGGGTCTCTGACCAATTGGTGTTGGCAACAACTTAAGTCAAACTGTGGCCATTAACAGCGACACCAGTAACACCAGCAAAAACAAAAAACAAAGAATGGAAAGGAAAGCGACGATGCCACACGCAACTCTCTTATGTGCGTGCCAACGTGGCGTATGCGTAATTCCCACATGCCTCTTGCAATTATTTCTTTGGCTCTCGGTCGATTTTCTTTTTTCTTTTTTGTTTTTTTGTTTTGGGTTCTTAGCGCGTTTTCACTCGCAGCTGGCACCCATCTAACAACACTCTTCCTTTGGCAATTTCCGCTGTGCCAGCGAGCGAAGGTATTGCATAATAGATTGCCAGACAAAACGGAAGGGAAGAGGAGCTGGTGGCCAGGACTCAGGATCCTTGAACAGAAAAGAAGGAATGCGAGTTGGCTAAGGCACGCATATACTTTTCTGCTTTCTTTTCTCTTCTTTTACTTTCTTTTCTTTTCTTTCCTTTTTGGCTGATTAGTGTTGATTGGTATTTCTCGCTTTGCTGCTCATCAATGCTAATTTCTTGGCGCTACTTCGTCTCATTTCGGTTTGTTTTGTTTCGGCCAGTTTCAAAGTTGTTTCGCATCGATTTCCTCTTCCAATTGAAAATTAAGCGCAAGTGCAAAAGATTGATTGGCGCCACATTTGCGTGGATCTATTAATGAAGTGCACACAGGACTCCGGAGCAATCAATTGCCCCATCCGTGGAGCAATTAATTCAGTTAGCTGGCAGCGATGGGGCGGTGATGGGGAAATATCAAATAAAATAATTTCTGGCCATTTTTCTGCCACGTCAACACTTATGCCTCGTTACGCACGGTTGCAGCCAAGACAATTTTTCTGACCGCTGATGATAGTGGTCAAGTGGAGTGGGTAACTCAAAACTAGAGCTTAAATTAAGGGAAAAAGCGTAAAATCAACAGCATAGCCAGCCATAGAAACAAAAGTAACAAAAGCGAAAAACGCAAACATCAACATTTTGGACAAATAACGGCATGGCCAAAAAAACATTTACGGCTGCACACGTACACATATATACATATATCGGGAAATGTGTGTGGAAATGGTTGGATATGGTTGGAAATGGGTGAAAATGTTAGACAGGCGCGGTGGTGTGAGTGGAAAATATGACAACACATATGCACTGCTGACAGTCATTTTAATGGAATATGCGGCAAAGCACCGCCAGCGTTAACTAATCCAGCCAAATAGGAGCAAATAAATACTAGACTTGCAAATAGAAATGCCACAGATAGCTGGCTACTCCTCCCTCCATCCCCCCATCACCCCATCCCCACACCATTCATTCTCATCTTGTTTTTACGTTTGCCTCTATTTGTTTTAATATTTGCGCCTTTGTGGCAACTAGAGATTGGATTTCGGTATGTGCGTCATGGCATCGAGCACCTGCTGCTCGTGGTGCTTTTGGAATTTGCTGCTGCCCGTATTCCCTGTTAATTCGTGCGTTCTGTCCTTGCTTATCTGCCGACTACGGCCCGTATCCGGCCGTATCCTGCCCTATCCTGGCCGTATCCTGGCCGTACTCTGGCATATCCTGTCTACGAGCTGTCAGCTCGGCGACAGCCCGGCGCTGCAGTGACTCGCGCCCTCAATTCATTTACAAAACACGCACGGTCCTCCTCTGTCTGTGTAGTTGTGTCGTCCCTATACACACACACACTCCACTCATGAGTCCTTTTTCGGGATGTGTGTTTGCAGAGGATTCGGGACTCGCACTTGACACACAAAACATGTTGTCGTCGGCTGGCTGGCCAAAAAATATGTTGCAAACAAATAGGTACAAACAATACGGATCCGTTGCCGAATCGAAGATGAATTTCATGCCAGACGCCAGTTGGCTAAAAATCTGATGGGAAATCAATAAGCGACGGTGGGGCACGTCGATCTGGTTTTCAATTTCAACAGGAATTACGCTTAATTGACGCTCAAGTGACAGCCGCACGAAGTGCCAGTGGAAGTGCTCTTGCCGCAAATCGTCTTAACTTTTGCCCCTCCCCAAATGGTGAACTTACCTCGTCTGCCCCGCAACGAAAACACTCGACCACAAAACTCAACCTCGACCTGGGGCAACCTGAGAGTCACGGGTGAAACGCAATCACGCACACACACACACACTCACCTGGACACACACACATTTGCCAGTAGTTGGCAGCAGTTGGAAACTCGTGCTCGCCTCGATTGACCAAGTTTTCAATTATTTACAGGTAATTTGGTTCAAAGACACCATGCAATTGGATACCACGGAGCGGCACATCATGGAGACGCGCGGATCCAGGCACACGCTGATTATACGCAAAGTGCATCCGCAGGACTTTGGCAACTACTCCTGTGTGGCGGAAAATCAGCTGGGAAAGGCACGCAAGACCCTCCAGTTGAGCGGAAAACCGAACGTGGCCGTTTTTAATTCACCGCCAATCAGTCAGTACAAGGACAGGTAAGATTTCGATTGCAAGTGGCCATGGGTGGATGGGTTTTTGGAATGGAAGTTTGGAGAATGGCCACGTGCCAAGTTGGACAATGCCATTCACTTGGTTGCCCAAGTGGGTGGGCTAATTACGTGTGCAGGGCCACGAGTTTGTAATTGAGTATAAAATGCAAAATCCGTTGAAAATGTTAGGTGCTCCTGTTAGGTGATTGGACATTAGATACTGCCCCTAGTTGTGGCTGCTCATGACGATCATGATGATGATGATGATGATGATGATGATGCACTGAGTAACTTTATTAGATTAATTTCGTTGACTGACATGGCAACCGAATTACGGACAGATGGACGGACAACTCACTGGGCCGCCAGTGCGCATACGTAAACGTAACGTATGAAACTTTTAATTGGATTAGCTGTCATCAAACCCACGCACACGCACACACACATACATAAGGGGCAAAGGCAGACAAAGGCGAATGGATGAGGATGTGGGAAAGTGCGGGGAAAGTGCGAGGAAAGTCAGCCAAGCGACAAACAAGCTCACATCTCATGTCACACCACTCGAACGAAATGGCAGAAGAAATAGACACAGATAGACCGACAGCTAGATAGCTTTACAGCTTGCTTTTTTTTCACAAAAAGATGTCGGCCAGACTAACTACACCTTTCAATAATTCAACTCAAATGAAATCCAATAATCTGCTGGAAAAACGTTAAAAGCGGTCAAAAAAAAAAGACGAGCAGCCATATTGCGCATACGCCCCGTTAACGCAACTTTGCAAAAAGGCAACTAAGCGAACATTTTGGCCATGTCAACTTTGGCGCTGATTTCATTTCGTTTCATTTGGTTTGATTCCCTGCCGCCGGAAACTGCTGCCAGCAATTAAGCTACCAAAAAGCCCGAAACGAGCATACAAAGTACGCAAAACCAACTTTTACTCCTATTTTTTTTTTGAGGGGGAGGGGGTTTTTGGCCGTCTGGCGCCAGTCGCCGGCTCTTCAATTGTTAATAATCATTTTTATTGCTTGCGTTAGTTTTATGCTATATGCGAAAAGTTTCCTGATTGGCGTTTTATGTTTTTATTGTGCTTGGGACTTGGAAGTTATTAGTTCGCATGGCCCAATAATCATACAGAATACATTCGAAAGCAAAACAAATGATGGGCCGTGCCGACACAAACAGGATGCCAAAAAGGACGAAAGTCCCTCTATGGCATCAGCATCCCAATGCTGATTAACATTCAAATTGTGTGCCTGCCGACTTTATCGCAAAGCAATGAACTTGCGACATCCCAGGACGAAGTGGGGCATCCGTAATTAGTTGTTTACTTGAGCAGCTCCAGTGGAGTGTGGCCATAAATAACTTTGTCCATCGTCTGCCGGCTAATGAGCTGCTACGACTTTAAAGCACAGCCAACTAGGAGTTGGTTAAACCTTAAAGCCAAACGGGTAGGGCAATGGCCAAAAATGCAGTTTCACCCAACCGCTTCACTTGGCTTCCTAATCGCGGCACAATGCACCCAGCTGGGGGAGTCGTGGTCGGTCATATAACTTCATTTACACTTGAGCTGAGAATGTGGCAGGACTGTTGGCTTTTCGGTTGAATGGACGCATTGTGCGAGCAGTTTCAGTTACCCAGCAGCCAAGCACCCAGTTGCAAGATGCCAGCTCCGAGATGCGAGATGCGGGGCAGCTGGGCAAACAAGGACCCAATAACAAAGGCGAAGGCGAGGGCGCGGGCATTATGTTAAGATTGCAGCAACAGCAAACGACGGACGGCGAACCTGGAACCTCGAATCCCGAGCTCCTTGCCCCATCATATACCTTACTCCCGATGCCCGGACAACAAAGCTGCTGGCTGGCTGGCTCATACGCAGTATTTTAACCCAGCCATTGTCGTCAGCCATTGATTACGTTGTTGTTGTCACTCTGGGGGTCCCTATACCCCAATCCCTATTCCCCATTCCTCACCCTGCACCCGATTGCATCCAGCCAGCATCTTGGTAGCTTCAGCCATTTTCGCTGCTGACGTGACTGCCGTCTGCCTTCTGCGTGTTGCCCTTAACTGCACTGGCTGCAGCTCTCAATGGAGAATTTAACAATTACATATTGATTGCCAGCGCCTCGGAATAAATCCCCCGCCAACTGTTGCACGCGAAAAACTTTGCGATAACCAAGCCACTCACTCACTCACTCACTCACCCACTTACTCACCCACTCAGTCAGTGACTCACTCCGCGCTGCAACTTCATCCTCCATTTTCAGATACAACATCTCCTGGGCCGTCGACTCGCACTCTCCCATCGAGGAGTACAAGCTGTCCTTCCGCAAGTTGCCGCAAGGACACGAGGTCGTTGGCAATGCCATCGACTCGCCCTCATCCTCCTCATCGATGTCCTCCTCCTCCTCGTCGTCGTCCCAGATGTACGGCTCTGGGCTACATGCGCATCGGATTGGCAGCAACATGGGCGGACTGTCCGGATTGTCCGGACTGTCTGGCAGCGGCAGCTACTCCGGCTACGGCAACGTGATGCACTGGGGCCACAACGATTGGCGCAACGTCGTCCTGCCGGCAGTGCCCGTTTCGCACCACTACGCCCAGGGCATGAGCTACATGGTACGCGGCCTGGATCCCGATCAGCATTACGAGGCCACCGTGCAGTCCAGGTGAGTGTCCGGATGGTGTCAGATTATAGGAGCAAAACTCCACGGCGTTCTGCAGGGAGTTTAAAGCCGCACTGTGGTTCAATTAGTGCCGAGATTAAGTGGGGCTGCATGGCATATCACACTGTTCTATGGCTTAGATGAAAGGAATCAAGAGATGTGCAGTACAATGCGCTTGGAGCCCACTGTGCGTTGCGGATGAGCCAAACTGGCTAATTTGCGCACTCGAAATATTATTTATGGTCGCATTACGGG